>NC_136070.1:970849246-971449246 GCF_964261635.1 Lissotriton helveticus | reverse complement strand
GAAGCTATCTATGGGGGAATGTTCCAGGCAAACTATGCATGCACCTTGACACCCTCCCACACCATGGACCTCAAGGGAGCCGACAGGAAGGATCAAGAGCATGTGACCTATGACCTATGCCAACATTAGGCAACTTAATCTGAGACCCTTACCCGGTGGGTGATGAAAGCAAATATTTTATCTTGATAATTTGTAAAATCCCCAAAAACCTTCTTTACATAGAACTAGGCAATCCCACCCCCTTGCAAACAACTATTCCCCCATGCCCAAAGGCAGAAAAGACGAAATCTAATACCAACCTACTCCAGAAAGTCTGATACATCACACTAACACCATGACTACCTTACAAGACCAATAGATCTCTGCTTTTGAATTATTAGTCATCAACCTATTCTAGGAAACAGGTGCAGGGGCAAAAACAGTAGATTCACCTGGTGAGGCGGCAATACCAGCAAGGCCTTTCTGATGTTGGAAGGCATCCAGGGGGCAAAGACAATAGAGCTAGGACCAGTGGCCATTGAAGTACATTGCAGTGTGTGCACAAGCACACCATGCTTGTATTCCTTACCTATGTCTAGGGCCTGAGAAGGGAGCTAAACAGCTTGCCCATTAAATCACCGGCATCTATGAAGAAGGTTCGAAACACTTCCTCAAGGGTGCCGAGCGTGAGGTTGGTTTGAGGACATGAGAATGGATCTCAGGCTAATCTGGTAGTGGTAAGACTTAGAAACCTTCAATGAGTTCTCCTTGATGGGACTTACACCTGAAATTATCTGTACATTTTGCCCCTCATATATAAATCCAAGCACCTGAGCCCATCAGTTTTTTTAATTTCTATAAGCAAAAGTACCCATTCCGCTATGATAAGCCTTTAAGTCCATAAAGTCCAGCTGGTGAAGATCTTCGGATCTCCGTGCCAAGTCTCGGAACCCATCATTTTCAGTAAATGAAAGGCTCTGTACCTAAAGGGAATATCTAAGCTCATAACCTCTTATAGACAAAGTTCTCTTTATCCTTATTCCTGGGACCGAGAATTTCCTTTAGGCAAAGAGTGCTGTATCCCTGTTCCTAGCCTTAGAACTTATATATTGATGCAGGTGAAGGGTTTATAAGGCCCATTATTTTCTGCAGTTGAAGAGCTGTGTATCATAGGTACCAAGTTTCCGATCCCTTCCTGTAGATGTAGATGTATGATCTCCTTTCCAGGTCTCTGGGCCAGGAAATTCCTTTAGGTGAAGGTTCTTCGTACCTTTGTTCTAATCCTGTAAATCCAGACCGTCTTTAACTGAAAACCTTTTGACCCCTGGTTCTAGAATCTGAGATATTAATAACAAGCCAATCATGGCTGCTTGAAGCTGATGCTCCTCGGTGAACCATCTTACCAGTCTCCGGATCTGCATTCCGCCGCACTGTTATTCCTCCCGGAACAACGATTCAGCTACCGGATTGCAGGCTGATCATTTGAAGATCAATATCGCCTTTCTCCATTCCGGCTTTGCTGAGAAATGAGCCATGACTTTCCATGCCAATGAAGATGCAAAGATGGCGCCTGGTGCTCGGGGAGCTTTGAGAACGCTCCCGGGGCCGAAAGAAGTGCTCCAAGATGCCTCTGACCTCAGTCTTTTTCCGTCTCGAAACACCCCCAACACTCGGCCCACATCCCGACTAGCGGGCTGAACCCCCCGGGGAGATTATCGCGCATTGTGCCACTCGTTTGTCCGCACTGCCACTGAGTTACGGTTGCGGCTGGAGGGGGAGGGGCACGTGAACCTGACCTGCTGCATCCCAAAAGACAGGACTTCTACTGGGGCCCAAACCCGGTCGCAACTAGAGGAGGAGGGGCACAAGAGCCCGACCTGCAGCGTCCCACGAGACCGGAGTTTTATTGCGACCCGCGGCTGCTTCTGAGTTATGGTTGCGGAGGGAGGGGGAGGGGCACATGAGCCTGACTCACAGCGTCCCATGCGACCGGTCCTTGACTGGGGTCTCAGCCGGCGCCTACCTCTGTGATACGATCTGCAGCGACTATGGACGTGGCGGCTGCAGGTACGGAAGTCTGATCTTGCTAGACTATTGACATCTTCCTAGCAGCCCCCGGCGGCAACAAGGGGACCTGGGAGCACATTGTCTTGTATAGCGAGTGGTGGAGGGGCACAGGGGAGAAAGCGCCTTCGATGCAGCCACGAGTGTATTCCGTAAACACACACCACACGTGATGCATGCGGTAAGCGGGTTGAGGCAAGCCCCAAAGTAAAGTGAGGTTTGCAGAGGCTAATAAGAAAAGTAGAGCACCCATTGCACATCAACCACCCCCCTCTCTTAGAGAATGATTAAGTGGGGACTGGCAGTATGTAACACCATGGACATAACCTTTTACTTGACCTCAAGATGGCTGCCTCAGTGGTCCCTTCCGCCCTGTACTACTACTCGGGGACTAAATCTGGACTTCGAACAGAACTCGAAGCATGGCCCCCATCTGGCCTACCCATCTAATCACTGAACCTGCGAACAACTGTGGAGACATTGCTTTTTGACTGATGCCCGGTGGAGCTACATGATAGCTATAGAGGAGATGGGCCGCGGACTTCCCCTCTGCCCTCTCCTACCCAGCAGGACTTTGGGCGGACTTTCCCTCGTCTCTCCGTCGCTCTCTCCCTCATACCCCTTGACCCTACCCTTTCCCCTCTACTCTCCTTTTACCCCGTCCTCTTTGCTCTTTTAATGTTTTCCCACAGAGACCTAGCGTTCTGGGCGTTGCTCGGTGGAGCTACCTGATAGCTAAAGAGGAGATGGGCTTTGGACTCCCCCCCCCCTGCCATCACCTACCCAGCTGGTCTTCGGACAGATATTCCTTCGTCTCCCTGTCCTAACTTCCCCAATCCCCCTTCCCTGCCCCCTTACTTTTCTTCGCTTCCATGCTCTTTAAATGTTTTTCTAGCAACTGATGTTGCCCGAATCTAATCTACTGTGTAATTTTGTGGAACCTTATGTAAATGCACTCTGATACCTACGGGTCTAGGCAGCGCTATATAAAACTCATTAAGTAAATAAATGCCTGCAAGCGAAGGGCTGCATGTACCTGTGCTAGGACCAATCCTATGGGTCCATTCGGTCCTTGAGGGTCTAGCTGGGAAGGGTTGGAGTGAAAGGATGTCCTATAAATCAGCTCATTACCTGCACACACAAGTCCTGGTCCCTGGCCAAGGCACTTTCCAAGAGCAATGAATCCTCCCAAAAATGATAGGACATAAATCTAGTTTCGGAACTTTGCCAAAAATGCAGCCCTCGGCTCCCTCTTTGGATGTACAACCAAGTAAGTAGAACATTACAGACAGAAATAAGAAAGAAAAACTTTAAAAACGTAGACAGGAAGAAAAAAAAACAAAGCAGCATATAATGTAAGAGAAGTAAGGATGAGAGGTTGGTTGAGTACCATGGTGAGAGTTGAGGTTGAGAGAGGCAGAGAAAGAAAGTAGTGGAAAGTAAGAGAAAGAAACAATAAGAAAGAGAAACAATAAGAACAGTGCTGCTGGAGGAAGGGAAACAAGAAAAACGATGCTAGACAAGCATGACAGACTATTAGAATTATATGCTCAAAAGGTACAAAAAAAGCACTAATGAAGGGGGAAGATCTCCAGCCGGAGATTGCATCAGCCTGGAGAAGGTGCATACAGAAAGCTGAAAGATTAGACTTTTCAGAAATGTGTGCTGATCCACGACCTGATGCCCAGGTCCAATATGAAGAATCCTGAACTGAGCATCTAGGGAAATGTCCTTATATAGAAGCACGAAGATTCAAAATAGATGCAGCATGTTATAAAATATATACAAAATAAGTGAGTTGTCTCCTATTACAAAAAATAAGGCGGCAGAAAAAGAAGTAGAATATGCGTATGCCACTACACAGTGTAATACCACTATATAATTGTCGAAATATCCACCTGCAAAAACATTGCATTCAGAATATCAGCTGACGCTATATTGTTACGGTATGTAGAGCGGAGTAGAAAATCTATTTTTAACACTGTATACATACTAAGGCTATATAGACGTAGTAGATATTGTAGAGGTAGGATTTATGTGGGTCAATAGTTCGACCACAATATACTGAAATAAAACTCACTAACCCTGTTGTACACTTCTAAAACAATACACCGTCAAACAGTGACACCAGACGCAATGAAATGCTCCAAGAACAACTTTTAAAAAGACATCAAATGTCTGACAAACTATGAGACATTCAAAGGCCAAAATATACTATCAGATATTGGAAATGTAAACACGTTAAAAAGTTAAAGCTTTAGATAAGACCACTCAACGGTCATTTTAAATATTAGACAATTCTCTAACATCACCTTAGACTCAAAAATCAACAGATGCTTTTTGACCATCAAATATCAACCTGTTATCATTCACTCAAAGACCAAAAGAAGCTACAAGACAGTCAAACAACAGACACAATCACAAACTCACAGACCACAGAAAGTTTCAGAAAATGACATTCAAACACTATCAGACAGCGAAATACCTCAGCACTTCTAAACACTCAAGGACCAACACAGTCCAGAACTCAGGCATCCAGTGAACATCTTATACAATCAGACACTCAAATAAAGCAACCAATAAACCAAAAACTAGCTAGAGGTACTAGATAACCAATGAGCCAAACACACGTGTTCAGTCAAAGACCACCATGTATAATCATATTGTAAGCATCCAGAAAACTAAGAGCACAAGGATGCAAACCAGAAAACAACATCTTAAAACCACTAAGCCCTTGTACAAATATGATTAGAACTACAAAACGATCAGAGGGTAAAGGACACTATAAAACATCAGAGTAAATTACATTGTCAGGTGTTCAAAGACCAATGAGAAATACCAGACCGTCATGAAATAATGGAAATTAGCAGCATACTTAAGACCAACAGATCAACAGACATCATCAGATATGAAGCAAGAAGCACTTTCTGACAACCAAAGATAAACACAACACTAGAACTACAGACAATGATACTACCCGTGTAATAGAGAACAACCAACACTCTGAAACCACAAGACATCCAGGGGTTGGTGACTAAACATTACTTGACAACCAGAGAACAATTAACACTATCAGATATTCAGAAACTTGAAATGAGATGTCATATTAAATAGGAAAGTGGCAGAAACGCACCAGGCTGGAAGGTACGACCAGACAAACAGAGATTAATTAACCCAACTAGACAACCAGACACAGAAACCCTTTTGGGAAAATTGAAACCAAATGACACTAGTTGATAATCAGTGGGTATTACAACATAGAAGCCACAAGACCAGCAGACATTTTTAAACAGCTAAAGGCCAATTGACACTAGCATTTATAAGGAGACCACTGAATACTATTATTGTCCCAAAGAGAACAATAACATAACATAAGTGTTTGTAAAGCACACGTTCAACCAAGGGTATCTTGGTGCTGAGTAACAGACGTTTATTGTTACCCAATGGTACTCATTTTATCGACCTCAGAAGGATGAAAGGCTGAGTGGACCCGCTAGGATTTGAACCTGTGACCATGAGGTCAAACACAGGCCCCTGGAGTGGGCATGTTAGTCCACTAAGCTACCAGACCGGGCAAAATGAGTAATGAACTATCAGACACCACAAAAGGAAATACAGACAAGCATGGGCAAACTTTAACCCACATTAAATTTTAGGTCCATCTAGGTAACCATGCTCCTGTAGGTGGCATAAGAAACCCAGAGACATATGACCACAGACATTCAGAGACCAATGGATAATACCAGAGACAAGCACACACACTAGCAGATAACTTCAACAAATGGGCAATATCAGACAACCAAATACAAGCAGATGCTACCAGACAAGCAGAGAACAATGGACACTGGCACAACTGAAGAGCAGTAAAACCCTTGCAGTAAAGCACAGCACCAGAGAACCAATGGACAATTCTGGCATGCCATAAAATCTTAAATCAACTGAGATTTAAGCACGGTTCTGCCCAAATTCATTGATCGACAATTGAAGAATTTATAAGCAACTGCACGGACCCTGAAGTACCGTTTCTTAACCAAGATTGTAGCACGCTCCCTGTTAAGTAGGAGCCCACGGGCCCAACCATCTACCGTCAAGGCTGCCCCTCATTGAAGGTGGCATTTTGGTGCCCTACTCCCCACATCACTTTCTAGTCCTGAAGAAGACCCCACAGTAAGGTGCAACTCAACCTACAATAACCAGGGGTCGAAACGTCGACTTTCTTTTGCAAGACCTACCCACAATCAACAGATCATTGTCACTGTGTTTTATTATATGGGATAGGATTATAAAAATGTTAAATATGTATGGGGCAATAACAAAATGCCCTGAAATGTCAACCAAAAAGATGTTTTTTGTGACTGCATCTGACTTCTGAAACTACTTTACACAACCCCGATCCTCACAAATCACCGACCACTCCCCTTCCCCCTACCCTTTTTTTCGCCTCACTTTGGGCACAACGTTTATCTATAGAGTATATGTGTATACATAAAATGTATATGAATGAGGATGTGAATAAATAACTTCACTCATTAAAATCGTGTTACTAGTTATATGTACATGAGTTTCAAGTATTTTTGTATGCATTGAGAAACACGTAGACTGGGACCCCTACCTATGCAACATATTCGGGAAAACAGCATATTATAAAATTATATAATAAAATATTCTTTAAAATAACCTAATACAAAGTTAAAATTATTTAAAATCACTACAAATTTCAACTAATTTTCTCTAAGGTAACTTTTCATTTCTTTCATATAGTTCCCCACTGCAATCGCTATGTCAAGATTTGGCATTTCTGTTAATAGTTCTACTGCATTAATCCGTTGCCTTATATCATATTTTGAAAATAACGGGCGGAGATAAAGTTTACGCTGCTCTAATAATATTACACAATCTAGCAGAGGGCACACATAGCTAGAGGCCAATGGATCCTACCATATTACAAAACAACCAGACCTGAACCACCACATAGAAATACAATCAGACACCGGAACATTACTAGCGAAAAAGAGACCAACACACCACTCAAATTAATCTAATAATACTAATTCTTCTCTGTAGTATGCGCTCTAGTCTATGAGCGTGAACGCGATGACGCGTTACGCTATAGACAGGAGCGCGAGGCGGGCGCATGCGCAGGAAGAGCTTGGTGAAGGCGCGAACAGGGATAACGGCAGTTGGCGACCGGAGCGAGTGCTGTACAGACGCTCGGCGCCCTAATGCTCATATTGCTTGGTGATAAATTCGAATAAAGAAGTTACACACCTACAGAGTCTCAGTGCATAGTGTGGGGGCAAGGAAGCAACATTACATTGGCGACGAGGCTGGGACCACGAACACCAGTGAGCACAGTGGTCAGGAGCAGGCACCCTACAACAGCCCCACACCAACCAGAAGGACAAATAGCAACAAGGATGAGCAGAGGGCGTGGCAGTAGCGCAACAGCACGAGTATAAACTACAATACAGCTCCAACAACCAGGTCAGTGCTGGGCTAGGGAACGGAGAGTACAGCTGGCACCCTGGCAGCCAAAGGCACCACCCCCAAGTCAGAGGAAGGGGCACAAACTGACAACCCCACGCAGGCTATAAGGGACAACACCCCAGGTAGTCCCAGAGGGCAAGGTGACACGGCAGGGAGTGCAGGAGCATCCGGTGTACCCGTCCAACACAGTGCCCAGGCAGTAGACCCCAGAGGCGAGGCCAAGATGGCGAATCAAGCGTCGGCCCTGATGGCCCCTGTCCCATTCCTGCCTAGACCGGGGGAACCACAGTTAAAATGGGAAGATTGGAAGGAATACTTTCAAAACTACATTGAGGCACTTGAAGATGAAAATGAGGGGGCATTCACCCCGGAAAGGAAGAAGAGATTGTTACTCCACAACCTGGGCCCGGAAGGGGTGAGAGTGTTCAAAAACCTGGTGCCCAAGGAGAGGGGAGCGACTGAAACAGATGTCTTTAAAAATGCACTAGATGACTTGGACAGCCATTACCGTCCAGCAGTTTGTGTCTCCATAGACCGGTATAATTTCCAACAGAGGAAGCAGGAGGCCGGCGAATCGATTGATGACTATGTGGCAGCGCTCCGGCGCCTGGCCATCACGTGCCAGTACGGTGCTCTACAGGAGGAGTACATCAAAGACCAGATTGTCATGCATACCACCAGCAGGGCTGTCCAAGACAAACTTTGGGCGCAGAACGAGACATCACTTAAAGAAGTTGTTGCAATGGTCAAAAAGGCAGAAATGTCAAAACGCGGCGCTGATGCAGCCAAACGAGAGGGCGCACCGAGACAGATGATTAACAAGATAGACGAAGCGTCCCAGCCCAGCAAACCCAGAGGGATGTATGGAGACCAGAGGAAGGATTCGAGATGGACAGGGAAACAGACGGTCCGCCCCGGCTCAGACAACAAGTTTGCGTGTTACAGATGCGGCAGCACGGCGCATTCGGCTCACGATAAACGCTGTCCCGCGTTCCGCGCCAGATGCTCGTTTTGTGGCCTGGTCGGCCATTTTGAGAAGGTATGCCGCAAGAAGGGGAAGAAGTCCACGGTCAAGTGCGTCGATTCAGCCACAGCGGACGTCAGCGAGGAAGACGACCTGGAAGATGGAGATTTGGTGCTATGCATCGAGGACCAGGTGCTGGAATTGGCGGGGAAGCGAAGAGATAAGCCTCGCACGGACATGCTGATAGGGGGAGTGAAGGTACATGTGGCTGTCGATTCAGGATCTCCCTGGACCATCGTGCAAAGATCCATATGGGAAGAAGACTTTGTGCCAGTAGTGGGGCCAGACCTATGGCCGCCGGACATCAAACCCATCTCGTATACAGAGAACGCCATTCCTCTGGTGGGGTGCCGAGACTTCACATTTGAATTCAGAGGAAGGTCAGCCACGTGCACCCTGTATGTGGCAGAGAAAGGCCCATCTGTGCTGGGGTGGAGAGACGCAGGGGATCTAGGAATCATACTCAACCCAGGTGGGAAAGAGCAGATTCTATTGACGGACGAGTGGCCCCTCACTAGAGATGAAGACTGGAAATCTACATACCCCAAGGTTTTTGATGCCTCAGTCGGAAAACTGGACAAGTTCGTCCACAGAATGGTCCTCAAGGAGGGTGCAGTACCGGTGGTACACAAAGTCAGGAACATACCCATATCCACTAGCGGAGCGGTACAACAAGAACTTCTGAGGCTGGAGGAGCAAGGCATCATAGAGCCGGTGGACAGTGCGGAGTGGCTATCCCCCTTGGTGGTGGTCAAGAAACCCAATGGACAGGTTCGTCTCTGCGTTGACCTCCGCGAGCTCAACAAAAATCTCATTGTGGAGAGATTTCCCCTGCCCAGAATCGAGGAGATGCTAGCTAAGACGAAAGGTGTAACACACTTCTCAACCATAGATCTCACGTCAGCATACTATCAGATCGAGCTGCATCCTTCGAGTAGGAAGTACACCGCCTTCATTACACCCTTTGGGTGCTACCAGTTCCGGAGGATGCCCTTTGGCCTGGCATCCGCAGCGGCTGTATTCCAGAAGCTGATGCATCGGCTGTTCAAGGACATTTCGGGGGTACAGTACTTTCAGGATGACATCCTGGTGATGGGCTCTTCCAAAGGAGATCACGACAGCAAGCTGCATAGAGTCCTGGGAGTACTGCAAAACAGGGGGTTAACGGCGGAATGGAGCAAATGCAGGATTGGTACTCACTCAGTGACATACTTAGGTCATGAGATTGGCACGCGGGGAATTTCACCCAAGGAACAAAACGTGAAGGCCATAAGGAATGCCAAAGCTCCCAGCACCAAGGAGGAAGTGCGGTCATTCCTTGGAATGGCCGAGTATTATAGCAAGTTTGTGAGGCACTTCGCCACCAGGACATACAGAATGAGGCAACTCATCAGAGACAAAACAAGGTTTGAGTGGGACTCAGAAGCGCAATTGGAATTTGACACGATAAAAGACTGCATCAGCCATGCTGTTCCACTGCAAGGGTATGTCCCCACGGGCAAGACCGTAGTGACTACAGATGCCAGTGATAAGGGCTTAGGGGCGGTTTTGGCACAAGCGAGGGAAGATGGATCTATTGAAACAATCAGCTTTGCTTCACGCGCGCTGTCCCCGACGGAGCAAAGGTACAGCGTCATTGAAAAAGAGATGTTGGCGGTCACCTGGGCCTTAGGCAAGTTCCGGCAGTTCGTTTGGGGCACAAGATTCAAGCTTCAAACCGATCACAAACCCCTGATCAAAGTCTTGACGTCCTCGGGCCATGAGACAGCGACCCCGAGAATAGCAAAAACGACTCTGAAGCTGCTCGATTACACCTATGATGTGGAGTACCTACCAGGAACGCAGAACAGGGTCGCAGATTACCTCAGCAGAGCTGCGGCGATGGAAGAGGCGCCGGAGGATGCCCTGGATAAGGAAGAGATGGTGGCCAGCATGGAGGACCATGAGACGACGATAAGTATCCAGGAATGGGTGGCAGCCTATGATCAGGACGTGGAAAAAGTGGAGATAAAGAGACATCTGACGTCAGGTTGGCCTGACAAAAGGAGGCTCACCGAAGGAGTACGGAGGTTCTATGAAATGAGAGAGGAACTGTCCCTGAGTGACTCGGGAATTTTCATCTACAGAGGTGAGAGGGTCGTGCCACCAGAATCACTAATACCCAGATTATTAACTCAACTTCACGAAGGACACCTGGGTATTGTGAAGACCAAGGCACGTGTCAAGCAAATGTATTGGTGGCCAGGCATGGATATCCACATAGAGAGGCAAGTGAGGGAGTGTGGCCAGTGCCAAGGAGCGGACAAAGTGTTAAGACCACTCCGACCAGCCTTGGGGAAGTTTGACACTCCGCAGAGCCCCTGGGAGAACGTGGCCATCGACATTCTAGGGCCTGTCCTGGACAGCAAAGGTGTGAACAAGTATTTATGTGTGGTAATAGACAAGTATTCCAAATGGCCTGAAGTGGACATCCAAGAGTCCATGGATACGGACACGATTCTGAAATTCCTGACGACGGTGTTCTTAAGAGAAGGTATTCCCAAAAATATCCTCAGTGACAATGGGCCGCAGTTTGTCTCAGACAAATGGATTAGGTTTATGAGGAGGAACGGGATTGAGTCTAAACACACAGCAGTATATCATCCAGCATGCAATGGTCAAGTGGAGCGGTTCAACCGCGTGCTAATGGGCTCCATACAGGCGGCCATCACGCAGGGAAAGGACTGGGAGACCGAAGTGATGAGTATGCTGTGGGCCTACAGGATCACCCCCACGGCTGTGGGGTACAGTCCATTCCAAGTGCTAAGAGGACGACATCCGTTCACCCGGGACAACGTAGTGTGGAGGGAGAAGACCATCACCAGCAAATGGTCCCCCGCGGTGGTTCAGCACAACTTGGAAAAGGCCCAGAAGATCTATGCTGCAAACTATGACAAACGTCGCAATGTGAAAGGGACAGAGCTGGAAGAAGGAGAATGGGTCAGGGTCAAACTCCCTACCCTACAAAAGAAAGGTGAAAGCAAGTATAGCCAGCCTTTACAGGTCAAGGAGGTGCGAGGCAGGGCAGCCCTCCTCAGCGACGGCAGGGTGTGGTCCCAAGACCGCATGGCCAGAGTCAACAAAATAGTTGTGTGGCCCAAGCCCGAGGAGATAGAGATACAAGTGGATTCCCGAGAAGCCAGGCCTCAAACAGAGCACAACGATGAAGTCCTGCCCGATGGAGCAGGAGAGGACAGTGAGGCGGAAAATCCAAACACAGAGTTTACCGCCAGAGACGGTACACCGACCGGTGTAGCACAGAGTGGAGATCAGAGAGATGGAGCGAGATCAGGAGGAGAAAGAGAGGTGGAAGAGAACATGCCGGTAAGACACACCCGTAGTGGCAGGGCAGTCACTGTGCCCTCTCGGTATAGAGACTTTGAAATGAGTGGACACTAGTCATAGGTATGCCAAACCTGAGTGCCCTCCAGAGACTATTGGGGACCATGGACACACAGTGAGAGTTGGGGAAAGGTTGTTTTGTTTATTGTTGAAAAGGGGAGATATGTAGTATGCGCTCTAGTCTATGAGCGTGAACGCGATGACGCGTTACGCTATAGACAGGAGCGCGAGGCGGGCGCATGCGCAGGAAGAGCTTGGTGAAGGCGCGAACAGGGATAACGGCAGTTGGCGACCGGAGCGAGTGCTGTACAGACGCTCGGCGCCCTAATGCTCATATTGCTTGGTGATAAATTCGAATAAAGAAGTTACACACCTACAGAGTCTCAGTGCATAGTGTGGGGGCAAGGAAGCAACATTACATTCTCTAATCCTTTTTTGGGTTCTGGAGTAGTGTGCTACTCGCCAAAGAGCGCTTCGATACCTCGCCTGGGGTAGTAAGCGCTATATAAATGCAATTACAATTACACACTGCCAGGTAATCAATATACAAAACTCAGCAGTAGAGTAGCAAGGATGCCATGGGCCCTGGTGCAGGCAAGGAAAATGGCCCATTTGACCACTGCTGGGGTAGTAAAATTCAGCAATTATCAGGGTTCGAAGAGCCTTGGTGTCACTGCACCTACTGCACCAATGGTAGATATGCCCCACCCAGCACGAACAGTTTAGGACGTTTAGGACGGTTCGAAAGTCTATACAGTGCCTGAATTCACCAGGAACAAAAGGATATTATGTTCCATCACTCGCGTCATTGAGCTGAAAGTAACTGTCTTCAATTGGGAAGAAAGGGGAGCGAGAGGCGGAAATAACTCCGGTGTGATGCAGTCAGGATAGCGCTGCGGGAGGACGTCTCTAGGCACCTACGCCGGAAGGCTCTGACCCAGAGCAAGTTCTAGGTCAGAGAAAAGAACCGCTTCTGGAAATAAAGTGATGGGGTTATGTCTTCGGCGCACAACTCAACTAAACCGCCCCTTGTGGTGAAAATAGCACTTCCAGGGCTTTTAATGTGACTCGTGTCCTGTAATTAGCTTCTCCAATTGAAGGGTGGAGCCTGGGGCCCGCCCCTTCGGGGTTCGCAGAGAAGCAGACAGTCTGTTATAGTGGGTTAACTGGGGGCGGGGTCCCGTGGCTCAGAATTGAGGGGGCGGTTATGAGGTGTTACTGACTGGCTCTTCTAAGGCAGTACAGAACAAAATTCAAACTACACGGTGCAGAGTGCTACCCATGTAGGTAAGCGCCTCGGCGCCCCACATGGGGTAGTAAGCGCTATGTAAATGTTGCAATACAATACAGCCGTGTTTTTCCACACCAAAACCACGAAATACGTAGCAAAGCTATGAGTGCGAGGCGAAAGGGAGAAAAGAAACGCGCAGGTCAGAGTCCGATGAGTGGGAGAGGAGCGGATCGGTCTGAATGCGGGAGTAAGAGGAGGGGGTTGTGGGGGGGGGGGGAGATGTGAGTGGGATGAACAGTGAAAGTGAAAATGAAAGATTGGTCAGTGAAAAGTGAGATTGTGCAAGACAGGGGAGAGAAGAACGGGGCAAAGCAGTGCAGAGAGGACACGGAGGCAGTGCCAAGACAAGAAATAAAATCAACTGCCCTCTAAATTAACTAGTTTTCTCTGGAACCCAGTACCACAGGTTGTGTCGTTTCAATGTGCTATAAAACACTGTTATGATTATTACCCAATTTAATGGTCCTCAAAGTGTCGGCATGGGAAGCATAAAAGACTGAAGTGGCCCTATCGAGATTCGAACGTGTGACCTATAGTTCACAAGCAGGTGTCAGCCCTCACTGCTTAAACTACTGATCCACCTTGCTAAAACAAATGCGAATGCTATTTAATCGATAAAAAAATATCATAAAAAATAGTGAGCAAATGGGAGAGGTGTAGAGACAGAAGAGGACATAAAAACCATAACAGAAGAAACATAAGTAAAGGAGTAAAGAGACTTAAGGGAGAGAGACCTAAGAAAAGAACAGAGGGACGAGAACAGACATTTATTATTTTTCGCAGTTTTATATCGCGTACTGATTTACTTTACAGGTGCACTAGTTACATTTAACACAGGGATATTGAGTCATTTGCCCAGAATCAAAGGATGCTGCGCCGACGCCGAGACTTGGAGCTGGTTTCCCAATTGCAAAGTCGGCAGCTCTGGCTGAACCCACATCCTCTCCCTGGATAACAAATGCCGAGGTAAGTAAAGGGTGGTGGATGCATGCACAGAGAAGGCCAAAGCGGCTACGGTGGTGATAGAGAACATATGGGCAGGAAGGAGATACAGAGGGGGTAAAACGAGGGAGAGGAAAGTGTTGCTATGGGTAACTGAAAGAGAAGAGGAGGTGAGGCATGGGGAGGAAAAGGGAGATTTTAAAAGAAGGAAGAGTTGGAGAGAAGAAAAAAAGGAGGACGAGAAAAATCTGGAGATGAGTAAAGAGTACAGAGACGAGAAAGTAATAGACCTGAAAAGAAGAGAGGTGTGGAAAGAAAGAGAACACAGAAGGTGGAGAGAGATGCAATTTAGAGAGAGAGAGTGAGAAACAAAGAAAGAAAACGGGAGTCAGGAAGTGGAAGATGCACTACAAGAACGTAGAGATGAAGAGAAGAAAAGAGGAGAAACGTGTAGGAGTGCGAGGCACGATGGAGTGAGACGAAGAAAGAGGATGTCGGGAAGAAAAGAGAAAGTTTAATAAAGCTGGAGAGTGCGGAGCTGCCCCCAACTACGTCCTGCATCACCTGGCTATGCGGATCAAGGTGACAGCGCCCCTTTCCCACATCCCTATGCCGAGGAACCCTCACCTGAGTCCGCCGCTCCTGCCTCCGAGAGGGCCTCTCTTTCCCCGCTCAGGGGCTGCGCCGGGTCTCCTCAGGACCCCTCTTACACCCCCGGCTCAGCCAGCCACACGCCTGTTCTCTCCGCCGAGATGCCCTCTTCCCCGTCAAGGTGATGGGCGCTGAGTCACCTGTAAGGTCCGCGCCCACGGGAGCGCCGCGAGGCGCTGCAGCCCTGCGGGGGCGCTGCACCTGTCCCGTCGGCCCCTCCTCCAAGGCACAAAAATGGAAGAATAAGAATAAATAATAAAAGTACACCCGAGATCAAATCAAAGCCACGCAGCGGCGTTCAAAGAAATCCCGAACAAGTAAAGTGAATCCTGTTAGTGTCAGGGTCCAGTCTCTCCGGAAGGTGGGGCGCGACACCGGCGCATGGCACCCAGAAAGGCGTTTACTCTCTGCACAGCACGGACCACCGCCTCCTCAGCACTGTGGATGCCACAGCCCGGGCACAGCGAGCCACAGAGATGGCAAGTGAAAGCCCAGGGGAGGGAGGTGCACGGGGCGGGGCCTAGGTGTAGGGCGGAGAGGGCAAACCTCCCGCCCCCGCCCAAGAAAAGCGAGAGCAGCGGCAGAAAGTGAAAAAAATAAAAATAAAGGCAGCGTGCAAGGTGAGCGGAGGGTCTGCGCCCAAACGAGGCTGGGGTTGAGTGGCGCCCGGGGACCGGAGAAGGGGGAGGGAGGGAAGAGAAATAGTTACTTTCACACAGGGCGGAGGAGAGGGGAGGAGACCGGAATGCTTTTCTTTTTCCAGGAGCTGAATAGCTTCCCCGCCAGGAGATTTAATCTATCTTTCAATCAGACTGATTTTCCTCCCAGGCTCTCTCTCTGTCCCTGACCCGCTTCCAGTTCTCCTATCTTTACCTCCCTGACTTTCTCTCTCACCCATGTTGCTCCCTGACTCAACTAACTTCTTTCACTTGCTCCACCTTCCACCATATTTACTTTTTCCTCTTATTCGTCCTACGCTCTTGCAACCATTCCCGTCCCTTCTGATTTCCTGCTTTCTTTCAACGTTGTCTCTTTTCCCTTTCCTGTCGTCATTACTCACTCCATCTTTCACTGGCACCCTTCCTTCCAACCAAGCATTTCCTAATGCTACTACCCTCAACTCGCGCCCCTCTCTCTCATCGTATAACTGCCTTGCCTCGTCCCTGCCAAAATTTACTTCTGCACGTCGATTACCTATGTCTTCAATCTTCTACTGCACTCCCCGCCCCCATCGCGCTCTATCAACCCCCCCCCCCTTCTTGTGTCTCAAACAAGTGGACGTGAAAAGAGGGATAGTCACATCGAAAGATTCCAGCTGATGTTTGCACTTCACATGGCACTGGCAAAGTGCGCCCCTCGCGCGCACACATTCGATCCTCGCGACCCCCACTTCAGGCTTCTTGTCCGCGTCGCCACCGGATGATGCAACTCCCCCGTCCTCTGTCTCCACACATCGCAGGTGCCACCAGGACGTCTCGTTTTGGCTGTAAATTATTCTCTGTCAGGGCAGCCAAACTTCAGAAAAGCTTCTTTGTGCCCTTCGTAAGATTCCCTTATTGTTACATTTCAGGAAAGCCTCGATAGCCTACCTGGCTTTTTAAGGGCAAAGACTCTTTCCTGTCATTTTGAGCTCTGAATAGCACCGGAGATACATTTCGAGGTATTTGTTGCACTTAAAACATTATATAATATACCATAACTCACCACAAGTATGAAAGGGAAGCGTTTCTATTGGCTCGATCATTCATGTCTCCTTCGGTCAAAGATCATGTCTTTTTGACACCGCTTCCTTGATTTATGTCCTGGTTACCATGCATGTGCTTAATTTGAGCCGGGCTTACTGGTGCTGGCCAACAGCAATTGATTGTGAACACCGGTACTTATGGCAGTCTGCCACATGGTGGCGCTGTCTTCCTAAATTAGCGCATTAACGGTTTATTATTAATACAATGTACATACAAAAAAACTAATACCTTCTCCCCCAAGCCACTCTTATAGCTTTGGGGGCTTGGAATAGTCTGAATTGTCACACTTGTAGGAGGGTGATGGTTCATACTGTCATCATCATCATAACAAACTTTATTTGATCTATCAAAATAGACCATAAAAGTACAAAGAAAGGAAACATATTACAATAAAATAAATAGATACCGTTATCATTTCCAGTACATAATGAGTTAGTACTGTCATTTGCATTACTGGCAGGGGCAATGGGTGGAAAAAGCTGCAGTGGCCTCCTGAAAAGCGCCTGGCTCTATTTTTTTTAAACAAATTAATCAATCAATCAATCAATTAATACATTTGTAAAGCGCGCTACTCACCTGTGAGGGTATCAAGGCGCTGAAGGGAGGGGGGGGGGTGCCACTACTGCTCGAATAAGCAGGTCTTGAGGTGTCTCCTGAAGGTGAGATGGTCCTGGGTCGTTGGTAGGTGTGTGGGGAGGAAGTTACATGTCTTGGCTGCCAGGTAGGAGAATGATCTTCCTCCGGTGGTGGCTCTGCGAATCCGTGGGACGGTGGCGAGGGCGAGGCTGGTGGAGCGGAGCTGGCGGATGGGGGTGTAGAACGAGAGGCGGTTGTTGAGGTATTCGGGGTCCATGTTGTGGAGTGCTTTGTGTGCGTGGGTGAGCAGCCTGAACGTGATCCTCTTGCTGACGGGGAGCCAGTGCAGGTTTCTCAGGTGGGCGGATATGTGGTTGTGGCGAGGGATGTCGAGGATGAGTCGTGCGGAGGCGTTCTGTATGCGCTGAAGCCGTTTCTGAAGTTTGGCTGTGGTTCCTGCGTATAGGGCGTTCCCGTAGTCCAGTCGGCTGGTGACGAGGGCCTGGGTGACCGTCTTTCAGGTTTCGGTGGGGATCCACCGGAAGATCTTTCGAAGCATGCGCATGGTGTTGAAGCATGAGGACGAGACTGCGTTGACTTGCTTGGTCATCGTGAGGGAGGAGTCCAGGATGAATCCCAGGTTGCGAGCGTGGTCCGTGGGTGTCGGTGCGGTGCCCAGCGTCGTATTAAGCACTGACATGGCTCCATCTGTTATCATGGTCAAGTCTCCTTTTACCACTCTAGCTTGGTTACACTTGTTTACAGTTTTTTGAATGTTAAGTCTGCATTTATGTGTTAACATTTCTGGTCATTTGGACAGTGCCAGCCGACAGCATTGGAGTCAATAAAACACCAGTTTCATACACAAGTTAATGCACATGCACTCACATGTTTGCAAAACCCCTTTCTTTCATATGGCCTGGTATTGCAGAGTCCCCTCAAGAAGTAATGGTCAGTAGTGACTGCCCCCATGTGATCCCTCATAAAACATCCAACACAATTATGTTTTGGATCAGGGATAGGAAACCCAGGCCGTATTTATTAAAATTAATAAAAAACATAATTCAAAATGATTTTTTAAAAATTAATTAAGAAGAAAACACCAACATGCTCACTCACATTTGTCATACAAATTTTGACATGATTTATGGCTATTCTTAACATGGATCTAATACATACCCATACCTAACTGGAACATGTACGTTTGTTTTCTGTGTATCCTGTATGAGCCTCAACTCATCATCCAGATCGACAGCTCCCCAGCCTCCCACGCAAGAATACAAAACATCCTGAAATTTATCGCCAACTGGATGACACCCAATTACCTCAAAATCAACCCCGATAAGACCGAGGTACTGGCCATCACCACCAACTCTAATCCCTGGAGCAACCTTTTCTGGCCTCGGGAATTGGGCACCGACCGTGGTTGTAAAGAGCCTAGGCATCAAAGCTGATGCCAAACTATCTATGACCCAGCAAGTGTCTGCAGTAGTGGGAACATGTGTCGGCCTGATGAGACAGCTACGGAAGCTTGCCCGTCTCCTGACTTTTGCCACTCTCAGACTGGCCGTGTTGGCCATGATAGTGTCACGTATCGACTACGGAAACGCCCTGTACATCGGCCTCTCGGAAAAGCTACTAGCTAGACTTCAGGTCATCATGAATGATGGTGCCAGACTAATCTTCAGACTGCCTAGAAGGGCCCATGCCACCTCTCTCCTATGCCAGCTGCACTGGCTCCCAGTCAAGCAGAGAACTAAGTTCAAGGGCCTCTGTATTGCTCACAAAGCCATTTATGGCCGAGCCCCCACCTACATTAAAGATCGTTTAAACCTTTACACGCCCAACAGCGTGCTACGATCCTCAGAGGCCTGCCTGCTGGTATGTCCTCATTTCAGCCTCGCCTCTAAAGGGGTAAGAGCTTTCTCTACCTCTATCCCCCCACTCTGGAACAAATTGCCGGAGAAACTGCGCAAGGAGCACGCCCTTCTCCCTTTTAGAAAGAAGTTAAAAACAGTTCTCTTTTCAGAAGCTTGGGACCTTCCCTAAATCTACACATCCCCAGGCCAGGACGTGCCTCTCTCTCCTGACAGCACTTAGAGACCTGACGGTGATAACGCGCTCTATAAATGCGAATTACATTACATTACATTACGTGCAAGGTCCTGATTGCTCTCCACTAATTTCCAGAGTGACCTTGCGCAGGAGGCCTGTTTTCCCAACCGATTCTTTCAGGGGCACCCCCTACGCCCTTCTAACATAACCCCCCAGGGGCTGATGTTATGCCATGTTGGCGCCCAATGCGCCTGCGCAGGGGTTTGCCCAAGTTGCCTACCCCTGCACCCTTCAGCCAAACGGCAGCGAGCGCCCCCTGGAGTGTGGTGAGGAACCACTGTTCCAACCCCAGGCGTCCCTGTTAACCAATGGGATGCCTACTAAGAGATGTAAAATGAGTCGATTTAATCAGGACCTTACCGCAGACCAAGGATACTCAGACATAAATACGACAATCAATAAAATACTTTCGAAAAACGTCAATTAATGTTTACATTTTTGCTGTGAAAGGAAAAAATTAATCACACACAACATTCCACATTAGCAAATGCCATTTGTTTCAAGACAACCTGCCCAGATTCGGACCACATTGACCCTAGCAACAATGCCTAATAAAATTAATTCCTAACAAACAACTTAGCTTCAGGGATGGTGGGTGGGGAAAGAAATTAAGGAGGCACAGCACGTGTGATCGTGTGGCATGAAACATCAGCATGATTTTCCCACTCAATGTAACCCTTCGATACTCATAGTACACCCTGGCCTTTACATGAAGCAACCGGTTCAACAGCAGCACTAGGCTGCTGTTTGGTTTACAAAGCACTAATATTCATAAATATATAAAATAAACAGCAAGCATGTATTTACAGTTGAAATGAAGTGAAAAAAAGAAGCACAGAAGGTGTCATCACCACTCAACTTTAGGAACACCTTCAATTCTGGAGACATCTTGCAACAAAGTGCATTTCATTAACATGCAGACACGTTACAGTAATTCTTTTTAAAGTCGACCTCGTATCTGGGGAACTGGGTCCGAGTCTCGGCAATGACGCTGAACATCCTTTGATTCTGGGCAAATCACTTAATCTCCCTGTGCCTAACAAAAATGAATGTGTCATTTAATGTAACTGGTGCTATGTACAGCGCTCTGATATCCGATTCGGGTCAAGTTCGCACTATATAAAAATCTGTAACACAAAAAAAAAGAGCAGTTTTCAAACATGAATTTAGAAACGTTCATGCCTCCTGTCACACCGACAACAATGCCAATAGTGAACTAAGAGGCACGCCAGTAGTTATGTGCACCCTCTGTCGGTCCTGGGTTGCTATCATACATGATATAGAAATATTCCCTCACGACCTATATCATTTTAAGATTGACAACTTCTATACTTTGACAGTTATTATTTAACACAGGGTGACAACATTAACTTTTTTTCATATATACTTTTTATGTACGAAATTTCATTCATCGATTTCTTCTTTTTATATTCAAGTTATCACAATTCATTTAATAAAACATGAGATAATTCATTGGGACAATAAAAGACAATAACCATACCATGCAGAGAAAACAACAAAAACCTAAACCAATCTTACAAATTCCCGAAACAAACTATCTCATTCACACTACATTCACTCTTTATTCTGCGTCTGAGGGATCGCAGGCTGTAACGCGAAGTTGTTACGCAAGGTCGACGCGTTTCGGTGGAGTAGGACCACCTTCCTCAGGACCTTTTGGCAGAATAATCAGATTTTCTCAAATGAATTTATAACCAATGCATGGATGGATATCTGTAATGATAAATAACATATATTTGTATCATGAATCTAATTTATCTATCTCACAATTTAATCGTGCATTACATAACTACTGTGACTCGAGTTACCCTGTGTAAACATCAGTGATTGCTAAATCACATTTCTTATTTCAGTACTTTATGTCTTACAACAGTGATCCAAAAACTGGCAGAACAGCACATGTCACTCTCTCCCAAAATTGAGAGTATAACCATAACGTGAATTTAAACAAGGAATAAGAAAAGCAAGAAAAAAGGGAAAAGTTCAAAAAGATGTTAAAATTTATATAACAAAAACTGCTTATCATCTAACTTAATATTAGAGACAAAAATTGTAAATGAGTATCCTATTTGTTTTGACCAAACATGAAGGTTATTACTACTTTAATTGTGACAATTATCGCAGGTGTTCTTACCCCGATATTTTCAGTAGGGTGGATCACCGCATCGGTTATACGTTCATATAAATGGAGTATGTCACATTAAAATGTTCCTAAATTGAATTAAATACAAAATATGCATCAATCAAACACTGACTTATGGGCATGTTGGAAGCATGGTTCTAGTTGGTACTATCTCTAGTTTTGTTGCTTACCCAGAGGACGATCTATCTATTCAAAGAATGGTCACAAGTACGAGGATTGTCTGGAGCTGTAAACCCTCCGCCGGAGGATATAATTTTCCTAGAAAGGCGATAAAATTCAATCACAAGAGAGACAAACAACTTTGACCAATGGAGATACCATTCGTGGTAATCACAGATGTGGCAATTGCCATGCTTGTGATTCCGCGATTATTGGTAACAGTCTCCAACACAATAATATGACCATTGCATTAAGATCTTTTACGAACTGCAGGAGTAAAAATATTGTCTACTACATTGTATGCCCATGTGGATTAATATACATAGGCGAAACGGGACGTGAGTTCAGACAAAGATTTAGTGAACATAAATCGTCGGTCAGGACTAAAAAGATGACAGCACCTTTGACCCAACATTGTGTTGATCATAACCACAAAGAAACAGAACTTAAGTGGTGTATTCTGGAAAAAAATCCAATATAGAAATGGGGAACAACTTGAAAGAACAAGAAAAAAACGGGAATGTTACTGGATCTTTCATTTTGACAGTGTCAGGACGGGCCTTAATGAAAACATTTCTTGGTATGTGACAGAATAATCTACCCTGCATACCTTTAATAATAATAAAAAAATGATAATCGGTTTCATATGGTTTACTTACTTCGCACAACTTAGATAATATTAGGTTGGTTGCTCCCAATATATTTCCCACTTAGGAGTCAGTCTATAATTATATATACAAAAAATCTCTCTAAATTGAGAATTTCAATCAATAGTATATACTGACATCTCTTTTTTGAGAATCTTGTGTGCATTGTATTATTTAATATCATTTACCAAGATATCTTCATGCGCAATGATAGTGCATTCCTGACACCCATGGGGGTCTCGCATAACTTATTAATATGTTCATATCATACAGTCTGAAGATATAGGAGGGGTTCTAATATTGCCTGACTATGATTTTTTCAATATTGCCCTGATTATGATTTTTTTTTAAATTGCCCTTGTCAGCGTAATCTATACTCCTTCCACTCATGTAAATGTGGGCATCATTTAAGTCTGAAACATCATTTAGCGAGAGAGCAGAGTTTCCAACATTGTCTGACTATGGTTTCGTCATTATTGCCGTTGTCAGTGTAATCTATACTTCTTCGGCTCATGTTGAATGTGGGCATCATTGAAGACAGAAACACCACTCAGCAATGGCGCCTGCGTAATTTGCCATTGCTACCTATTCAGTATGTGATTTTAAATCAATATGGAAACGGCTTTTTGTAAAACCTTGCCGATAATATTGTTGACTTCTCAACAACGCATAGTGTTTAAATAATGGATATTGGTTTTTTCTACCCCTCGCATATGGTAAATAGTAATGGCAGATTTTCGTAGGATGTGCCCAAGGCACCATGGCAACAGTAGCGCGTACATAAAATTGGTTATATCTTTTTAAACTCGGGTCAGCTCTATAAATGAGTAATAGTACTAATGACTTAGCCATATTCTTCGAAATACAAACCATTGATTAAAAAGCAACTAACACAAATATACAAAAACGACACCACTTAGTAATGGCGCCTGTTATCACGATCACGTGAACAGAACCATTTTGGCGCCAACGAGACTATACTTAAAGGTGGACGCTATGAGAGTGTTCTCTAGCTGACGTGATTGTACGAGGGAGTGCCGGAAGGAGCGTTACAGGACGTGTATTGAAAATAACAAAAGTAAGTGAAACTATAGGATGAACACGAATATCGTAGCCTGTTCTAAATCCTCAGGGGAACGAGTAGTTTATTTCAGAAGTTAGTTTAATGGGGACAAATTGGGATAGGGCACAGTAGAGATATTTTTGGCTTTTATGCCAGCAATCTGAATTAGGTAAAAAGAAACACGAACAAGCGGTTACTGTGTTACAACTTAGTTTAAATGAGATCTCCCGCACGTTTCCTCATTATTCTTACTATTCTGTGTCATAGTTAACTGCCATCAGACAAAAGACCTAACGTGAATGAATTGAGGAACATACACCAACCTACATAAATGAAAGAAGTATCTTAGGCGGCATCAGTGAACTAAAAAGGTTAGTAACAATGCTCTGTGCCCAATAAATATTTAGATAACATAGAAGTCTTACCTTTGGACTAAGGATTGCTATCGCCTTTCTAGGAAAATTATATCCTCCGGCGGAGGGTTTACAGCTCCAGACAATCCTCATACTTGTGACCATTCTTTGAATAGATAGATCGTCCTCTGGGTAAGCAACAAAACTAGCGATAGTACCAACTAGAACCATGCTTTCAACATGCCCATAAGTCAGTGTTTGATTGATGCATATTTTGTATTTAATTCAATTTAGGAACATTTTAATGTGACATACTCCATTTATATGAACGTATAACCGAAGCCGTGATCCACCCTACTGAAAATATCGGGGTAAGAACACCTGCGATAATTGTCACAATTAAAGTAGTAATAACCTTCATGTTTGGTCAAAACAAATAGGATACTCATTTACAATTTTTGTCTCTAATATTAAGTTAGATGAAAAGCAGTTTTTGTTATATAAATTTTAAAATCTTTTTGAACTTTCCCCTTTTGTCTTGCTTTTCTTATTCCTTGTTTAAATTCACGTTATGGTTATACTCTCAATTTTGGGAGAGAGTGATATGTGCTGTTCTGCCAGTTTTTGGATCACTGTTGTAAGACATAAAGTACTGAAATAAGAAATGTGATTTAGCAACCACTGATGTTTACACAGGGTAACTCGAGTCACAGTAGTTATGTAATGCACGATTAAATTGTGAGATAGATAAATTAGATTCATGATACAAATATATGTTATTTATCATTACAGATATCCATCCATGCATTGGTTATGAATTCATTTGAGAAAATCTGATTATTCTGCCAAAAGGTCCTGAGGAAGGTGGTCCTACTCCACCGAAACGCGTCGACCTTGCGTAACAACTTCGCGTTACAGCCTGCGATCCCTCAGACGCAGAATAAAGAGTGAATGTAGTGTGAATGAGATAGTTTGTTTCGGGAATTTGTAAGATTGGTTTAGGTTTTTGTTTTCTCTGCATGGTATGGTTATTGTCTTTTATTGTCCCAATGAATTATCTCATGTTTTATTAAATGAATTGTGATAACTTGAATATAATAAGAAGAAAACGATGAATGAAATTTCGTGCATAAAAAAATAATAAAAAGTATATATGAAAAAAAGTTAATGTTGTCAACCTGTGTTAAATAATAACTGTCAAAGTATAGAAGTTGTCAATCTTAAAATGATATAGGTCGTGAGGGAATATTTCTATATGGTATATTTTGTTGTTCCTCTCTTTCCCTGACCTGAAAAATATGTATAGAGGGGGTCCCATATTTATGTTGATTGCTATCATACATGGACAACATTATAGTTTATTAAATCAAACACAAGAAGGTTTTATTCAACACACGTCCTAAAGTCCTGTATTTCGAGGTCTTCTTATATGTGAAAATGAAGAAAAAGGAGGCAAAGTAAAATACAACAGTAGCCTAAGATCACACAGTTTTGTCAAGTGGGAAAGCCGGGCTTTATTCCTGGTACAATTCAACCACTATATGTACATGCATCACTTCCCCTATGCCCACGTTACACCTCCTACGCCCAGTGGCGTAGCAAGGTCAGGTGGCACCCGGCGCAGAACATTTCTTGTCACCCCCAGCTTGACAAAATGGCAAAATATGTGTTTAAAACACATATTTTTCCCATTTTGTCAAGCCAGGGGTGACAAGTGTCATCACTGAGGGGGGTGACAAAATGGCAAAAATATTTATGAAAAACACATTTTTGCAGTTTGTCACCCCCTTCAGTGATGACACCTGGGGCAGGCGCACCTATAGCATCCCCCTTCCTATGCCCCTGCCCACACCAAGAGCGCCACCCAGACCCGGACTGGCCGTAGCGGGCACCGGGCAATCCCCCGGTGTGCCGCATGGGTGGTGGGCAGTTTTGGGGCCCCTGGGGGCCGTTTTTGTTACAGGGCTGTTTTTGCAGCATAGCTGCAAAATCGGCCCTGTAACAAAATCGGCTAAAAACTGGCCCTGGCAAAGAGCTCGGCGGCAACCACAACCCCCCAGGGGGGAGGGGGGCCGGCCGAGCACTTTGCCAGGGCCGGTTTTGGTTCCCAGTCCGGCCCTGGCGCCACCCTGCTGGCATCAATGCAGCCCCCGATCACGTCACAGACCAAACTTTTTGGCCCTCAGGTAAATGTTTGTGAGTGCCCATGATGTAAACCCTAGAAGTGGATTTTAGAGAGGGCACACATTGTACCACAGATGAAATTGACTTGGCCACCGACAAAGGATATCTATACATATTTTCACTGAGAAAAACAAAGGTTAACGTGACGTATTAGTTAGGTGAAAATGTCAGTGACAACGTAGCATTTTCACAAAAAAAATCCACTTACATTCAGCAGTTATAGTTATCTCTAATAACTCTAACTAGGGCCCTACAGTAACTTTAATGCCAGCATCCGCCATGCACAGTTTTGACATTAATTCTGCCGCACACCCTGTCCCCTTTTAGCCAGCGCATGCGCTATCTCTCAAGACATGCTGTATTTCTGTATGGGCTTTCAGCATGCCCGTCCAATTCAATTAATTCTTTCACGTGCCTTTTGAAATTCCTTTGTTTTCATTAGTAAATAGTTTACATTTGTTCCTCCTTTTGCTGTTTTGGTAATGCCTTAGAGACTAGCCCTGTTACATGGATCACTTCACTATCGGCCATATAAGTTAGTTTTGGTGCGCTACTTTTTCTTTTGTCTGGGCTTGTTTTGGCTTTCCGAACGCGCTCAGCCTAGGGCTGCACACCATGTCCTTGTGTTGTTTTCCACTGTCTTTGGTTTCACAAGTGCTTTTTCAGCCGGAGGCTATGTTCTTTTACATCCGGTATTATTTTTGGTTTTATTAGCTCAAATGTCCAAATCTTAAATAATATACTTTTGTAATGGAAGTGTAGTTTAGGAAGACGGCTTGCAGTAGGGTCAACCTATTGACATAGTGCTTTCGACAGCGTGATTATTTGGATATGATTAACCCCTTCTATGCTGGTGACGGAACCACTCCGTCACCAGCCACGGGTGGGCTGTGCTAATGACGGAGTGGTTCCGTCATGGCCCGGCCGCAGCGCCTGCGGGGCGTTGATTTCGTGCCTGCGCAGCGCGTTCTATTAGGCGGGCGGGGCCGTGACGGAACCACTCCGTCATTAGCACAGCCCACCCGTGGCTGGTGACGGAGTGGTTTCGTCACCAGCATGTCGGCGCCGCGCGGCCCCCCTCCCCCCAGCGCCGCGGCGGAATTACCGCCGCGGCCAAGGGGTTAAAGAGGTAAACATGCTGTTATTGCTCTGTTTTATGAAAATGGAAGCAGTTTAAGTTACGTGCTTTCAACTGTTGACACTTTCTTTTAGGTTTCAGTGGTTGGTGAAATACAAGGGATGCCTCCTCGTGATCTCCAAAAGCACATGTAAGGTGAGGCTACTTAACAATTTATCCGGCAAGTAGACAGTGCACAGCACCACTTCAGCAGCACCACCTAACCATCATTCAGCAGCAGCTGAGCACCAGCACAGCACCACCTCAGCATACACTCAACCCCAGCACAGCACCAACTCAGCACCAGCACACCACCTCAGCCCCAGCACAGCACCACCTCACCACCAATGCAGCACTACCTCAGCATCAGTACAGCATCACCGCCTTAGAATCAGCGCAGCACCAGCACAGCATCACACAGTGCCACCACAGCAGCACTCAGCACCACCTCAGCATCAGCACAGCACCACCACAGCACCTCCTCAGAACCAGCACAGAATCATATCAGCATCAGCACAGCAACACCTCTGCATCAGTGTAACACCACCAACACAGCACCACTTCATCATCAGCGCAGCACAGACTCAGCATCAGCGTAACAGCATCTCAGCACAGCACCAACTCAGCATCACTCAGCACCACCAGGTCACCAGCTCAGCACCACCTGAGCACGAGCGCAGGACCACCAACTCAGCATGGCTGCACCACCTCTGGATAACTCAGCATCACCTCAGCATCACGCAGCAACACCTCATCATTCCTTATCACCACCTCAGTATCACTCAGCATCACCTAAGCACCACCACAGCACCACCTCAGCACAGACCCATCTCAGCACCAGCACATCACCACCTCCTCATCAGTGCACCACCTCTAGTTCAGCAGCAAGTCATCATCATGTCAGAACCAGGGCAGCACCACCTCAATATCAGCACAGCAACATCTCAGCATCAGCACAGCACTGACTTCGCATCAGTGCACCACCACCACCAGCACAGCCCGGCCTCAGTACCAGCGCAGCCCCGCCTCAGTACCAGCTCAGCCCCATGTCAGCAGCAACTCAGCAACAACACAGCATTACTTCAGCATTAGAACAGCAGCACCCCAGCATCAGCGCAACATCATCCTAGCACAGCATTATCTCAGCATCATTCAACACCACTGGAGCACCGTCTCAGACCTACCTGAGCATCTCACTCCCCACCACCACAGTGAGGTGGTGACCACCTCAGCTTCAGCACAGCATCACCTGAGCACCACCTCAGCATCAGCACAGCACCATCTCAGCATCCGCACAGCACTACCACCTCATCAATGCACCACCACTACCAGTGCAGCACCAACTTAGCATCAGCACATAACCACCTCAGCACAGGTGCACCACCACTTCAACATTAGCACAACACCATCTCAGCTTTAGCTCTGCATTACCTACGCACCAGTGCACCACCACCAGCGCAGCCCCGTCTTAGCACCAGGGCAGCCCCATCTCAGTAGCAACTCAACACCAACGCAGCACCACTTCAGCATCAGCTCAGCATCTCCTCAGCACAGCACCAACTCAGCATCAGTCATCACCACCTGAGCACCAACTCAGCATCACCTGAGCACCAGCGCAGCACCACCACCTTAGCATGACTCTGCACCACTACAACATCACTAAGCACAGCATCACTCAGCACCACCACAGTATCACCCAGCACCACCTCAGCACCAGCATAGCATCTCCTCCGCATCACTCAACACTACCATAGCACAACCCAACCTCTACACTAGCGCATCACCAACTCAGCACCAGCACAGCATCAGCACAGCACCACCTTAGCACCAGCACAATACCCCCTTGTAGTAAGTTAACTATGTATATACTATAGTAAAGTAAGGTATAGTGTGCATGGAGTCCAGTGGACCCCAAGAGGCATAGCAGAGGCTAAAGTAGACAATACCGTACTCTCTTTTGTGGTAGTGTGGTAGAGCAGTCAGGCTTATCGGAGGGTAGTGTTAAGCATTTGTTGTACACAATCAAGCAAGAAATGATGTCACACACTCAAAGACTAAATACAGGCCAATTGTTGGTTTAAAACGTTGTTACTTTGTTATTTTTATTACTAGAACCAAGATTTACTCGGTAGCAGGTAAGTGATACTTTAAATACAATGACACTTTTCAAGATACAGTGTGTACTGGGTTGTAGGCTCTTCAGAATACTTGTAATTTCCTAAGATTACTTTTTAGTTACTTTTCTACTTTTGCTCATAACAAACAAATCACACAGTTTGGTCATTGTAGTACATTGGCAAGCAGGTTAACTATTTTGAAGACACTAAGTTACTTTTATTGCAGAACAAGATAAGTTAAACAAGATTTTTCAGCGAAAACCCACCATACAATCCTATGGAGAAAAACCTATTGTTAGGTTTGCAGGTAACTGAGTTTTGGGGGTAGAATCAAGGTTCCCCAAGGTTCAGGTTGGCACTCAAGGTGCACCACCAGCAGCACTAGGGAGGCAGAGTACAGGGCGCTAATGTTAGCCACAGTTGGGGGCTGCTCACGGGCAGGCCACTCCGTCCTGGGAGGCAACCTTGGGTTCAGGTGAGGGCACAGGGGATTCAAGTTAGTACCAAGACTACACCACCATCGGTACAGGGGCGGTAGGGTGCATGGTGCTTAGATGGTGTCGGGATCCCAATGCAATCCTATGGGGGTTGTCGTCTTTGGATTTATACTGCAGGCTCTAGAAGGGACCCCTGAGTGCAGGGAATAATATATCTGACACTGGAATCAGTGCAGTTTTATTATTCTGAGATGTTGGATAACAAACATACCACGATGCAGTAAACCCATTATGGTGCTAGGAAACTGGCAATGACCAGTTTCCAGACCAAATACTCAGGGTGGCTTTACTGGACACTTATAATATCCAAGAATGGGCTTAGATATTATAGGGACCTGTCTGCTCATGCATATAGGTCCTCACATGAGGTATGGGCACCCTGCCTTAAGGGTGACTTACCTAGGCCTCATGCAGTGTTGGGCAGGCATGGCACACAGGGATGTGTGCCTTGTTGACTCTTCACTTTTAGCTGCACCACAACACGCAGGCTTCAATGGCAGTGGAACATGTTTGTGATGAGAGGTCTCTGAGGGTGGCATAACACATGCAGCAGCCCATAGAAGCCTTTTCCTGGCTACCATGCCCTTGGTACCATAGGTACCCCTTACAAGGGGCTTACAGGTAGTCCAGAGTTGTGCCAATTGAGAAAAAATTGGTACAGTTTAGGGGAAGAACACAGGCCCTGGGTACCTAATTGGCAGAGGCCCAGGGCACACTCAGTCAAAGTGCATCAGAAATCTGGTAAAAAGTGTGGGGGGGTTACTGCAACAGAATCCACTTTCCTACACACATCAGCACCAGCACAACCTCAGCACCCGCACAGTATCACCTCAGCACCACTTCAGCAGCAACTCAGTGCCAACGCAGCACCACCTCAGCATTAACACAGCACCACCTAAGCACCATTGCAGCAGCACCTTAGCACCAATGCAGCACCAACTGAGCATCACTCAGCACCAGCACAGCATCACCTGAGCACCACCAAAGCATCACTGAGCACCACCCCAACAAAACTCAACATCACCTCAGTATCACTCAGCGCCACCTCCACAGAAGTACACCACCCCCTCAGTATCACTAAGCACCACCGCAACACCAGTGCAGCACCACCTCAGCATCAGCACTGCACCACCTCAGCATCAGTGCAGCACCACCTCAGCATCAGCACTACACCACCTCAGCATCAGCACAGCACCATCTCAGCACAGAACCACCTCCTCATCATTACACCATCACCAGTGCAGCACTAACTCAGCACCAGTGCAGCACCCCCTCTGCATCAGTGCACCACCACCAGCGCAGCCCCACCTCAGCACTTGCGCAACCCCACCTCAGCAGCATTCAGCACCAACACAGCACCACTTTAGCATCAATGCAGCACCACCTCAGCATCAGCGTACCTTCACCTCAAAACAGCACCAAGTCAGCATCACTCAGAACCACCTGAGCACCAGCTCAGCACCATCTGAGCACCAGCACACCTCACCACCTCAGCATCACTCAGCACCATCATAGCATCACTCAGCACCACATCAGCATATCTCAGCACCACCTCAGTATCACTCAGAAGCAACTGAGCAGCACCACCTCAGCATCAGCACAGCACTATCTCAGCACAGCACCACCTCCTCATCATTACACCATCACCTGTGCAGCACTACCTCAGCACCAGCGCAGCACCACCTCTGTATCAGTGCACCACCACCAGCGCAGCCCCACCTCGGCATTCGCGCAACCCCACCTCAGCAGCATTCAGCACCAACACAGCACCACTTCAGCATCAATTCAGCACCACCTCAACATTAGCGTACCTTCACCTCAAAACAGCACCAAGTCAGCATCACTCAGAACCACCTCAGCACCAGCACAGCTCTCCACCTCAGCATCACTCAGCACCATCATAGCATCACTCGGGACCACATCAGCATCTCTCAGCACCACCTCAGTATCACTCAGAATCAACTGAGCATCACCACCTCAGCATCAGCACAGCACTATCTCAGCATCAGCACAGCACTACCTCCTCATCAGTGCACCACCACTAGTGCAGCACCAACTCGGCTTCAGAGCAGCACCGCACCAGTGCATCCCCACTTCAGTACCAGTGCAGCACCACCTCAACATCAGCACAGCACCTTCTCAGCATCAACACAGCACCACCTTCACATCAATGCACCACCACAAGTGCAGCCCCACCTCAACAGCAATTCAGCACCAATGCAGCATCACTTAAGTAACACCCCAGCATCAGTGCAGCATCACCTCCGTACAGCACCAACTCAGCATCACATGAGCACCAGTGCAGCACCACAACCTCAGCATGGCTCAGCACCACAGAATGACTCATCTCCACCTCAGCATCACTCAGCACCACCTCAGTATCACTCAGCATCACCTGAGCATCACCTCCACACCTGCACCCCTCCACGGCACTCCTTCACCTCCGCAACACTTAGCACCACCTGAGGATCATACAGCATCACCTGAGCATCACCTCCGCACCAATACACCACCACCTCAGCATTACTCAGCTCCACCTCAGTCTGCCCTCAGATTCTCACCTAATGTCCATCTGCTGCTCGTGTTGTAATTCAGGTACTATTTGCCAACCTCCACCCTCCCGCTGTTTATGTCTATCCCTTCAATAACAAAAAAAGCTATAACAAACAAGCATTAGAACAGGCAGGAAGAATTTGCAAGCATTGCACAAACCAAAAAACTAGAAGACATTTTTTATGTTAATGCTGTTTTTAGGTCTCGCCTGGCGATGCAGCGCGAAAGCGCTAGTGACAGCGAGATCTATTGTTATCTACTTGCCTCCCAAGTGGTACAGACCGGGGCACGCGCCGATTGTGGTCTGTGGACGCGCTTCTGAGATGCGCTTGCCACAAAGTGTGTACAGCTGGTGCGCGTTAATTAGGGTTGAGTCAACCGTTTGAACGTGCTCCGGAAGACGTTTTAGCATTCAGCAGCATGTGGGGCTCCTGGCGGCATGCCGAGATAATTACTTTCTGTTTTTCCGTCTTTGTTGTGAGGGCATGAGCGGCCGTGAGCGGCCGTCTCACTGGCGCCATGTGGTAGAAGCTCCATTTGACATTCATTTTTACGTGATATTACAAATCGTGCTTACTCTGATGCTGCTCGTATGCTATACATTTGTTGGTTTTCAACAAATAACTAATTTCAGTTTGCGTAGCCTGCTGCTGCAGGTTGCTGTTTGTTAGCTTTGAACAAATAACTCATTAGTTATACATGACCTGTTGCTGCTTAAGCTTTTGGTGTTTGTGAAGCTGTGCTTAGGTTGTTTCTCGAGCTGTACCGCAATTGAAAACAGGACCTCTTGATGTACAAAATAAAGAACCTATGCGGCTGCTTGTACAATCTCTACACTACTATACGTCGTTACACCATTCAACCGTCATTACACCATTCAACCGTCATTACCGCCATGTTTACCAAATTAGTTATGCCCAAAAATTAAGGCCACCGGTAACATTTTTACATCGTATACAATATCTATTTTGCTCCTGTGTGTCTTTTGCCCGCAAACAACCTCCGACACTACAGTGCCTTGATGGCTTTTGCCCGCAAACAACATCTAGTACCATCATACTTCGTTGTTTTTTGCCCACAAACAACTTCCGATAACACCGTACCTCATTATCTTTTACCCACAAACAACTTCCAATACCACTGTACCCCATTACTATTTATTTTGCTACTATATGTCGTTTGCTCACAGCTAACAGTTAGTACTACCGTGCTAACCACTTGTTGTACAATCAAATTAAGTGCGCTGTTAATTGTACAATATCTATTTTCCTCGTACGTGTCCTATCGCACAACCAGCCTCCAGTTAATCGTGCTAAACTAATGTTTGCCGCGCACAAATTAAGGGTGCCTGTCACTTTTATATATAGCTCTCCTTATTTATACGAAATATATTTGCAGTAACATCTTTGCTAATAATACGAAGTAGTCACTGACTAGTTGCTGCTAATAAACAAAAAACACCATTACTATTCATTTTGCTACTATACGTCGTTTGCTTACAGCTAACCGTTAGTACTACCGTGCTAACCACTATGTTGTCCAATAAAATTATGTACGCTGTTAATTGTACAATATCTATTTTCCTCGTACGTGTCCTATCGCAGAACCAGCCTCCAGTTAATCGTACTAAACTAATGTTTGCAGCGCACAAATTAAGGGTGCCTGTCACTTTTATACATAGCTCTCCTTATTTACACAAATATGTTTGCAGTAACATCTTTGCTAATAATGCGAAGTAGTCACTGACAAGCTGCTGCTAATAAACAAAAAACACAAATTAAGGGCGCAGCAAGTCTCTCATACCTTGCAAAGCGCACGTTTATTAAAATTCGCCTTATCGCTGCTACTGCAGGGTAACACGGTACCTTCTTTCTGCGCTAAAATAGGTGGTTGTGAAGCTGTACTTATGTTGTGTGTTAAGCTGTACCGTAATTCAAAACGGGAACTCTTAATGTGCACAAACAATTACGAACTATGCAGCTGCTTATGCAATATCTAGTTACATCCTGGACGTCTTTTGGCCACAAGCACCCTACACTACTATACGTCTTTCCAACATTCAACCTTCATTACCGCAATGTCGAACAATTGTGTTGCGCAAAAAAATTAAGGGCACCGGTAACTTCTGTACATCTTATACAATCTCTATTATGCTCCTATATGCCTTTTGCACACAAACAACTTCCAGTCCCACCGGACCTAATTGCTATTTCTTTTGCTCCTAGACATACTTTGCTCACAGCTAACCTTCAGTACTACGTTGCTTTACCATTCTGGTGCGCAAGGACATTAACTTGTGCAGAAACAGTGTGGAACAAATAACTACTTTTTCTGATTGCATAGCAATACTGTATACTATTTAAAAAGCATACGCACGCTTTAGTGAAATTATGTTAGCTGGCACCAGGCGTAGCTGCAGTGTGTTGTGCTAAAAAAGCAAAAGGCACTAAAAATGTTTTAACAGTGTTACTCGTGCTTGCTTCTAAAGTGTATTCGGCGTGGCGCCACACGTTAATTAGGCCCGAGGCTTGAGGTTGCAGTGTGAACGCGCTCCGGAAGATGCGCTAGCATTTAACATGTGTTTAGAAAGCGCTTGGCTGTGGCGGCATGCCGTGTTAATTAGCTTTTTGTCTACTGGGTTTGTGGTCAGCACCTGAGAAGCCGTCTCACTGGCGCCATGTTCTAAAAGCTTTTTTTGCCATTCATTCTTGGCTGATAATACAAATACTGCTAATTAATAGTGTACACAATTATAGTTAAATAGTGTTAGCATTTCTAAAGTACTGCTAATACTTATCGGCAACTTCTCTTGCTGCTCATACAATATACATTTATTTTGCTCACTTTGTTTGCCCTGTAGTAATCATTTGTTAGAGAAATATTTGGCTTTGCACACTTGTATTACAATATGGTATGCCATATTAAAACATATGCTACCCTTTAGTGAGATTATGTTAGTATTCATACATTAGATGTGCGTTACACAGTGTTGTCGGTTTTCTTGCTGCATGTAGTGTCTGTCGGGGTGCGCTGTAATTTAGTATGTGCTTCCTTCTGTGCTAATAAGAGTAAACTATACAAGTGCCCGTACAATAAACATTTTACCACTTCCGTTACGTCTTTTGCCCCCCCCCCCAAAAAAATACTAAATCGTCCAGGTAGCATGTGTTCAGCTACCGCCTGGCAATGTCAAGATAATTCGTTTTTGCGTTTTAGCTTTGTTGCCAGGCCATCAACTGTCGGCTCGTTGGCGACATGTTTTTAAGGTACTTTTGCTATTCGTTGTTACGTAATATTACAAATAGTGCTAATTCATAGTGCCATCTGCTACGTTGTTTGCCAAGAACCGACAATCCATAAATAGCATGCCTAACTACAGAATGTTGCTCCTATGCCACTTTTCCCCACAACCAACCTACACTTTATGCGTCCTTTCTAGCATTCAACATTCATTGATGCCGTGTCCAACAAATGTGTTACACAAACAAGATCTCTGCTGATATTGCAAGTTAATAACGTACAAGCTATTGCTACTCCTAATACAAATACCATATGCAGACTTGAACTATTATTTTTACTGCATTCATACATTTACCTCATATTTGTATTGACAGTATTACTGCTACTCGTGGTGTTTGCTAGACTACATTTTCATTCAAAACGCGTCCTGTTCGTACGTCAGCAGCATTAACAAATTGTGTAACTGTCTGTACGATGCCCATTCTGCTCCTACATGTTATTTGTTTTTCATCTTGCAAAGCTACCTTTAGCTACCAATATTCAGCTTTGCACACTTGTGTAGCAATAGCATGTAAAAAATAAAAACATACGCTACTCTTTAGTGGAATTGTGTTACAATTCATACATTAAAACTGCATTAGCCACTGTTCTCAATATTATTGCTGCTTGTGGTGTCTGTCAAACTGCACTGTAATTCAAAACATAAATCTTTCTGTATGTAAAACATTAACAAGCTATGCAAATGCCCGTACATTATATATTTTACTCCTTCTTATATGTCGTTTGCCAAGAGCTAACGCCCCATTAATACAATGCCAGACTCCAAGGCTGCTCCTATACTACTTTTGCCCCTAACAACCTACATTAATACATTACCCTACCTACTTTCCAGCATTCAACATTCATTGCCACTGCAACTAACAATTTGTTGCACACATAAATTACAGACATCTGTCACTCCCTGTATCTTATATAATATGTATTTTACTCCTATATATCTTTTCCCCACAAACAGCCTCTACTACTGCCGTGCTTAATTACAATTTGTTTTACTCATAAACGTCTTTTGCTTACAACAAACTTTCACTACTACTGTGCTTAGCCACTATATTGTGCAAGCGGATTAAGGGCACCATCAAGTCGTACAATATCTATTTAGATCCTGCACATCCTATCGCACATCCAACATCCAGTATTACCGTATCTAGCTAATATTTTGCGTACACAAATTAAAGACACCAGTAACTTTACTACATTACTGTCCCCATTACCATTATGTCACTTACCTATATACCTACCATTAGTACTATTGCATTGCAATATTACTCCTTAGCTTTTCCCTTTAATAATTGCCATTGCATTCTAATAGCATGCACCTATGTTACAGCTCTGTCGTTTTTCGTAATATACTACGGTACCATCCCAATTGTAATATCCTTGCTTTACTAGTACTGCATACCAAAGTATTGCACCTTTTTTGCTCTACTGTCGACATTGCTGTTATAACAAATATAGCAAGACTCTATTCGGCTTGTCTCCGTGGGCACAAGTAGATGCTGGCACTCCAGCAATTAATTCAAATACAAAATCGTTCGTTTTTCAAAAAGATTTTTCGTTTTAATTTTCAATTCAAATAATGTTCTTTGATGTTAATACACATCGTTGTAGTGATTATCCATGATCATATCACAAAAATATTTTTCATATTCATTTCATTGAGTAACCTCCCAATGCATTTCGGCGCGATAGCGCCTTTATCAAGGGATCTGTGAATCAGAAATACATTTCATTAGTACTACCTTCTAATCAGCCACCCACTCAGTTTTTCTACAAAACAATCCTTCAACTATAACTATTAACGTGTAATACCATTGCCCTGTGAATACATTTCAATACAAAAATAGACTAACGGATAATTCATAGCTCGTGGATAATCACTACAACGATGTGTATTAACATCAAAGAACATTATTTGAATTGAAAATTAAAACGAAAAATCTTTTTGAAAAACAAACGATTTTGTATTTGAATTAATTGCTGGAGTGCCAGCATCTACTTGTGCCCACAGAGACAAGCCGAATAGAGTCTTGCTATATTTGTTTGAACATTTTACTCCTGGGTAGGGAGTTAACCTTGGAGCACAGTAAACTAGAGTACACAGGTAATACACGAGCAGTGCTCAAACTTATCTATTTTTTGGACATTGCTGTTATGCCATGCAAAAAACCCCAAAAAAGTGCACCTTTTGTTTAGTGCTTTTTTAAAAAGACGCAAGCCTATTGTAAAACACCTCTTGTGCCATACGCCTACATATAAAGCGTTTTTACTTTCAGCTTTTGGTGAGTTTTGCAGATTCTGCATTGTTTAAGAAATGTTTTAGCCTTATAACATAAAAACGCATTTTTTTAAATTGCTTCAGGCTAGAAGATTAGTTCCCAGCATTTATGATCGCCACATGCTGCATAGTAACACCTACCTATCTTCTCGCCATCGCTATGCATTTCCTTTACAATGTGTTTCCCTATTTTATGGCTCTTACTGATACGTATCGTGCTTCCAATACTCTATTTAAACGTGGTGCACTCAACATTTGCAAACACGGCAAACTTGTGGCATACATTGGAGAGGCTACCCATTCGAAGACGTATTGTTCTAGTGCGGTAAGTTTTAAAAACTTTTTTGTTTCCTATTTACTTTATTACGCTTTCAAAGACATTTACCATTTCACATTGTTTTAATTATTTAGCTGCGTTTTTACATGTAATGTTTAGAGTTGCGATTAGTTCCGCAATTAATAATTTACGCAGTATGTTGCTTTGTAAAAATTCGTTATTGTAGATATATTGCTTTTAGAAGAATATTGTGACATTAACCGTAAACAAACAGACGAAAAGACGGAGCGTTTTTTTAAAATGGCCCCTTAGGCCCCTTATAGAAAACGTCTTCCCGAACGGATATGTTATAAATCGTACCATTTTAAAACAATAATTACTTTGCAGGAAATATCTTATAATATGCAGCTTCAAGGTTTCTTAAAAGCATGCATTAATTGTAACATAGCATTATTTGAAATACATATTGTATTTTAGCGCTTTAAGAAGGGAACCATTACAAAAACGTTTCTTTATCATTTCCCGTTTAATTCATATATAATGCATGCTCCGATAATAAGACATGTGATGTCTTTAAACTACGCTATATTGTAATACTTCCAATTACGTTACAGGACACACCACATTGCAATACATCAAAACTGCGAATACAGGACTTCCTTGCAAACCATCGTTTTACATACTACTACATCGTACATATTGATGAGTATATAATGACATGCTTGAACGCCGCTAAACCAATTACTTTTGAGCTGTTAATAGATATTTTTAATGAACCAGCAATAGCTTTAAATTCTATTAATAGTGCTTGTTAGAAATGGGATTTCTGGTTGGCTAAGTCTTGCGGCAAAGCCAGGCAGAAACCACCACTCTAGTCAGGGCAAGGGAGTTACACGCCAAAATAACCCCTGCTCACCCCCTTGGTAGCTTGGCACGAGCAGTCAGGCTTATCCCGGAGGCAATGTGTAAAGCGTTTGCGCAACTCACACGCATAGCAGCAACACACTAGGCACACCACAAAAAGGAACTCCACACAAGGTTATATATAAAAATAGCCTTAGTATTACCATAAACACATTAGATCAGTGTTTCCCAAACTGTGGTCCGCGTACCCCCAGGGGTCCGTGACACATTCCCAGGGGGTCGTAGGCAACAGTTTTAAAAGAACAGAAACATTTCTTGTATAATTAGCAGCTTTCCAGCAACAATAAAAGTTCCAAGAGAATGCCAGTGATTAATGTACCTGCTGGAGAGCAGGAGAGTTTTGTTCAGTGGCAGCTTTGATATAACTAATGTAGCACAGAGGGTTAATGTGCCTACTGCAAATAACGTGTAACATGCATCTTAAAAAGCAGTATTTTATGTGCCTAGGTTTGTGGTTACTGCTTTTGTCACAGAGTTTCTTTTGTTACTGTGCACTTCATAAGTGACAATCGTAATCTAGCAGAGGGACCTATAAACTGTCATCAAAGAGCTGCTTGCAAACTGCATGGTACCAGTTAGTAATTTATATTTTGTCCCAGTTATTCATTAACCTGATGCTGCTAAAATGATATATTTGGGTGGAAATACATTTTTAATGTTAAAGTCAATGCTAGCCACTGTGTTATGTTCTGAATCCTGAGTTTGTGCTTTTCCAGACAAAGCACTCTTTAAACATTTTTTATATACACTGATTTACATGTATGATTCAATGTCTCTATGTGTGTGATGTAAAGTGCTCTGACATCCTACAATGGAATGAGAGATGCTATAAAAGAAATGAAATACATGTGACAGAGGGGCTATTACTTCAATATAAAATACTAAGGGCCAGATGTACGATCTGTTTTTATATGCGCGAACGGGTTCGCAAACCCGTTTGCGCATGCAAAAACCTATTGAGCCATGTACATAGCCTTCTTGGCGAGTCGCAATTTGTTTGCGACTCTCTAAATAGGTTTTGCAACTTGCTATTTGGAAGGGGCATTCCCTTCCAAATAGCGAGTCTCAAAACCATGAACAAAATGTTTTGCGGTCGCAAAACAGTCACAATTACCACCTACTTCAAGTAGATGATAATGCATTCGCAAATGGGAAGGGGTCCCTAGGGGACCCCTTCCCCTTTGCAAATGCATGCAAAATTATTTTTTAAGGGCAGGCAGTGGTCCCAGGGACCTCTGCCTGCCCTTAGAAAATGAAACGAAAAAGTTTCATTTTCATTTTTTTTTAAATGCATGGCAAACAGGCTGCATTTAAAAAAAAACTGCTTTATTTAAAAGCAGTCCGAGACATGGTGGCCTTCAGAGCCCAGCAGGCCACCATCGCTGGGAGGGCTGGCATTCCCAATGGGCTCGCAAATTGCGAGAGGCTCATTAATATTAATGAACCTCGCAATTTGCGACCCCATTGGGAATCCCAAACAGTGTTAAAGCACACTGTTGTACATTTCATTTAGCGACTCGCAATTTGCCACTCGCAATGTGTCGCCAATTGTGAGGCGCTAAATAAAATGGTCGTACATCTGGCCCCAAAACCCTTAGTACTTTGAGTATTTGTTTTGTGTGCACACGTGTGTATTTTTTTCGAATGACTGTTTTAATATTTGAAATTTAACTCATATAAATTGCTTGGGGGTCCCCGGCTTCCAGTGGTGACTCAATGGGGTCCTCAGGAGTCACAAGTTTGGGAACCACTGCATTAGATCATAATCACACAGATACACTGTGCCAACTGGCACTGGGCAATACTTACAGGGAATTATATACACATGACAGGGCCACGTGGGCCATTGTCAGAATCAGCACTTAGTAGAAATAGAACTTAATAGAAATAGCACTTAGTAGAAATAGCACGTCTAGAACATAGAATAATTGTAGCACAAAATAACAATTGTAGAACACAACCAGTAACCACTGGTAAAAGGTAGGTACACACTACGCAATACTAATCCCCATAGGCATAGATCACGCAGGGAAACAAACTCACTAGCATAAATTATACTAGGCAAAACAACCTCCTAAGCATATAAACACAGTTAGAGGTATCACAGGCATAAAGGCATCGCACATTACGCATAAATCACATTAGGCATCAGGTAATTATCAACATAAACACAATATACCATCACCTTGCGCAAGAATCATATGGGATACTAACCCCAGGCCAACTGGCCTTCCATGGGGCTCAAACGCCCTTTGTCCAACAGTGTCAGGGCTGGCTGCGCACGCAGTCAAAGAAGAATGCACAAGAGTTTTAGGGCCTAAACGTGGCAGCTGCCCACTAAGTGCTGGGCAGCTGGGGAAACTGAGCCTGGCACCAGCGTGCCTCCTGGCTCTCCTCTGGGGCTCAAAAATTAAAATGTGCCCCAAACATTGGAGCCACGGGCGCTCTAAAAGGAAATAGGCCCCAAAATCTGCCTTGGGACTTTGATGAAAGATGTGCCTCCAAGTCCTCCTTGGGACTTCAAAACAAATGGCCAAAGAAAATATGCCTCCACGCACTGGAGTCCCGCTCTGGGGACTCGGGAAACAAAGGCACAGAGAACGGGCACAGCTGTGGCTTTGGAGCCCCCCTCCGGGACTCCAGAAATCACTGCCAAAAGGGATATGCAGCAAACTGCTCCCAAGGCGCTGCCGCTGCCCACTGTTCAGCGGGGCAGCGGGAAGGAGGAAGGAGCGACAGGTCATGGGGGCGGCACCGAAGGGTGCCCCGACGCACCCCCCAACCGCCTCACACAGAGCCCCACTCACCGGCCTTATTGCGGCGGGCTCCTCTGCCAGCGCTGCTCCTGGTGCGTGTGTGGCTCGGGGGAGCCCTACTCAGTGGGGCTCCTCGGGCGTCCGCAGGCTCTGTCTCCTCGGCGGCTTCCGGCTTCAGTCCTTCCCCCGCATCTCTCCGGGCACACGCAGGAGCACGGGGTAGGCTCCTGCTGCTTCCTGCTTAAACGCTTCCAGGTCAGGCCACTCCCACGTCACAGCGAGGGTTGCCTGACTTCCAGGGTTTCCCGGCTTGCGGCGGCGTTTTGCTTTGATCTTGGGCCGCGGCGGTGATGCAGGGCAGATGAGGGGTAGGCTCCCTCTTGAATTAACATATAAAGCGGGGTGGGCACCCGCTAGGAGTTACAAAAAAGAATCACCAAAGGCTGCAGAATCGCAGCAAATTATCGAGGCAGCGCGGGGGGGGGGTCCCACATGCTGGAGCTTCGCGTTGCAGCCACCAGTGCTCCTTTAAATAAAAGTGAAGAGCCCTCCAGGGATAGGAAGAGATAGCGCTCCTCAAAAATTACAAACCAAGTGCTATTTACAATAAAGCAAAGTGCTCCCAAGGCACTAGAAGTGGCTACGTCCAGGGGAATCTCTTCAGGATGCAGGGGGGCAACGGCTGGGCCCAGGGACCAGCTCAGAGAGCAGCACCAAGTGGCTGTTCCTCCTGGCGCCCAGCAGCAGCAGCCCCCCTCAAGTTAGGAGCAAGAGAGAGAACATCTCACATGGGGTCACAGCACCTTTTTATACACAATTTCCCTTTGTCTCAAGGGTGCAGGGTAAGGGGAAAACCAGACGCAGCTGGTTCTGGAGCACTCTGTTGTGCTCAGCCCCCTCCCCATTCAGAGTACAGGCAAGGGACATCAGTCGCACCACAGGGGGCGGAGCCAGCATTGTGTAGGGAAGGCCCAGCCCTATTCAGGTCCCAGGTGCACTCCTCCCTTCCATCAACATGCAGATCTCTCCATTCACCACCGGGGCAGACCCATCCTGACTCCTGGAGCCAGGCACACCAGCCAGCTCCAGCCAATCACAAGCCAGACAGTCAATTCACATTTACTACACAGACATGCCAACTTCTAGAAGTGGCACTCCTCCACTAGACACATTAAATCTGGGCACACCGTCGCGCAGCATTTAATCTCATGAGTTCGCACATACCAAACTCGCCCCTGCACTCCCCACACATCAGGAACTACCATGGACACACACATTCCCCATGCATTCCTATGGGAGGGCAGGCCAATCTCACCACACGCACTCAGACTGTGCACGCACTTTACACTGGGACACAGTGTTAAAGTGCGCAGAAGCTAAAAACAACTAGTATCAGGTCACAATTAAAAGCAAAAAGTTTAGGGGTGAACCTGCCAAAAGGGCCACGTCCAACAGTGCTTCATTCCTATCGTTTACTAGTATTCAAATAGAGCGTCCACGTTTACTACTATTATAGTACCGCATCCTACTTTTGTTCAATAAATGTTATACTTGCTATTGCACCATTACACACTATGTTTCTACTGTACTACCACCAGCTTACATTTACACTAAAATAGCGTGTTATTTACTTATCAGTACTATTGTGCTGCAGGATCATACTTTCACCCTTTTTCATGTTATATGTTATTAAACTGCAGGACAGACCGCATCACTGAATTACCGTCATTAGGATTATTGCACTGTTGTCGTGCCCCTTGGTTATTTTTGTATTATACCAACAGTGTTCACGTATTGATTTTTAGCTGGCTTAGCGTGCACCCTCTAACAACATGAATTAGTAGCATGGCGAACTTTCCTGTTTACCATACACCTCGAAACAGCATGCACTAGCTCCGTGCCTAACTTTTCCTGCTGCCTCCCCGTTACCACTGCTATTATGCTACAGAGCAGTACCTTTACGCTCTACCTTTCCCTCTATGTTATAAAGCACTGTCATGTACGCTTCTAAAAATAAATGTGCTTATTGTTCGCTAAAATTACTACCTTATGTTATCTGTACTAATAATTAACTTGTAAATGCACTCATACGTAGGCATTAATTTGTATTGTTAAACAACACCACATGTTTAGCTGCTGCCTCGCGCCATGCTTAACTAATAATACATTTTGTGATTGCTAACAGTATTGCTTTCTGTAGCAAGTTTAAAAACATTAAATTTGGCACTTACTTATAAAAAAGCATGGAAATACATTCTTAAACAATCGCGTATATTTAACCGCCGCTTCGCACCATGCTATACTAATAATACCTTTGTCATTGCTAAGACTGTTGCTTGATGTGGCCTGCCAAAAAAGTCAACTTATGAACAAGCTTTTAAAGAGGCATTAAAATTCATTATTACACAATAACAGATATTTAGCTGCCACTTGGCGTCATGCTAAAGTAACTAAGCGCTCGTAATCGCTAACAGTGTTGCTTTTTGTGGCCTGTCAAATAAGGGAACTTGATAACGAACTTATAAATACGCAATACAATACATTATTACAAAATAGCACATATTTAGCTGCCGCTTGGCGCCATGTTATGCCTATAATGCGTTAGTAATTGGTAACATTGCTACTTTTTGTGGCTTGATACAAAAATCGACTTCTGGATGTTTTTATAAACATACGTTACAATACAATATTAAAAAATAGCACATATTTAGCTGCCACTTAGAGCCATGCTACGTTAATGCGCACGTTAGCAGTAAAACTGCTACTTTCTGTAGCATGCTACAAAGGTCAACTTGTGGGAAAACTTCTAAAGGTGGATCACAATACATTATAACATAATAGCACAAACATATAGCTGCCACGTGGCACCATTCTACACCTATAATGTGTTTGTGATCGTTAAAACTACAGCTTTGTATTGCCTGCTATACTAGTTAGCTGGTGTACACGAACATAACAACGAATTAGTATACATTATTAACAACAACACGTGTTCACCTACTTCTTGTTGCATTGTACGCTAAATAAGTTGCCCCTTTGCTGCATGAAATTGTGATATTGACAGACAGTAATTGCATTGCGATATGTTGTAACTTTATTTACACAGCTTCATGAATGCTTTTCTGTCACTGCCAAGATTTCTAACTGCTATGTATGCCATTTTCACAATTGCAGTAAAATTAACACAGACATTTTAGTAAGTATATGTACAAATTTCTGGCGAGCAAAAATCATGCTATAAAAAAGAGTTTGCCTACTTAATTTTAGAATAAGAAACATTTACAGAGCTGCTGCTTGGCGTCATACTACGCCTATAATGTGTTTGTAATCGCTAACACTGCTGCTTTGTATTGCTTGCCATGCAAGTTCACTCATGTACCAGTTATAACAACGCATCAATATCTAACTTAACGACAGCATATGTTTTGCTGGCTCCTGTATTATCCAACCATAAAAAGATTACTGCTTTGTTGCATAAATATCAAACTTGCTCAATGCTAGTAATTGCATTGCAAAATGTTATAACTTAGTTTACACAACTTTATAAATGCATTGACATATCTGAAGATGTTTCATAATATTATGTGTGACATTTTCGCAATAGGCAAATTGTTATAACTTAGTTTCCACAACTTTATGAATGCATTTACATAGCTGAAGATGTTTCATAATATCATGTGTCATATTTACACAATGGCAGTAAAATTATTAGTGCTAATTCAGTGAGTATAAGTAAACTTTCTTGCAAGCAAAACATGCAATGAAAACAAATTTAACTTCATAATACCAGTAGTGTAAATTATTTAAGCAATAAAAGCTCTAAGAAGTTAAAAAAATAGCTGCAAAGCACTACCAGTGGAAAAGTACTGACCCTTATGTTTTTTCCTGCAATTTGTCTATAATGTAACCGCTGCGTTACCGTTATGTTAAACAGGACAACACTTACGCTGCAACAACACACTGCACTCTAAATGGCAGCACGCTCACTTACACAGTTATTAAAAAATAACAATAGTAATACTTACTGTTTTCTATGACTACAACAATAATATACTACTATCAGCCAAATCCAAAAGTAGAGCTGTAGCTGCCACTACCCTAGCTAGCTGTCTTACCTGTAAGGCAACTGCCGGAGATAACGACTCCGTGGCAGTAAACTGTGAGCCGCAAATGAAGATGTTCTTCAACGGCCACACACCAGTACATACAGCAGTGCAAGTCTGTCCACATGTGGCACTAACATGCTATCGTGTCTATTAGCTAAGCGCCACAGGTAACGGGTCCGAGATAGTATGTCCTGAGCCGTAAAACGAAGGTCCGCCTACGCCAACACAGCATTCTATGCCCCCATACACATCGCTGCCACGCTGCCCTGTCTGTTAACTGGACACCAGAAGCCCACACAGCATTATATGCAGCAGGCAAGTTTCTCCGTGCACATTGCTGCCACGCTGTCCTGTCTGTTAGCTGGGCACCAGAAGTGACGTATTCGCGGTGGTGGAATCTAAATGGCAAATCAAGCTGTCTGTCAAACACCGTACAACCTACGTGCAGCAGTAAGACGCTACTCACACGCAGCATTGCCATAATGAATAGAAGTGACACTTTCCCTGTACGCGATGCTGTCACGCTATCCTGCCTGTGAGCTAAGCACCATAAGTGACAACTTCGCTATATAAAATTTAAACCGCAGGGCAAATGCAAATGCTGCCTACTGTACGTGCAGCATTAGGAGTCTACTTGCATGCAGCGCTTCCTTAATTATTTATTCAGAAAATGCGTTTCTATATGGCACGGACTTTACAATAAAACAACACTCGCTGTCCTGCCTGTTAGCTGGGCACCGGAAGTGACGTATTAGCGGTGGTGGAATCTAAACGGCAAATCAAGCTGTCTATCAAACACTGTACAACCTACGTGCAGCAGTAAGACGCTACTCACATGAAGCATTGCCATAATGAATAGAAATGACACTCTCCCTGTACGCAACGCTGTCATGCTATCCTGCCTGTGAGCTAAGCACCATGAGTGGAAAGGGGCGACCACTCGGTCCCCCCGAACGTATGGTGGAGTACCACGATCCCCCCGGGAAGCCATCTTGGGCGGGGGGCGAGTCTCGGCTGGTATGCCCAAAGCGGCGTAGCCGGGGCGCGCCTTTTTTCCCGCCCTAGAGTGGGTTGTCCTAGACACTGACGCACTCAGCCACGCCCCCGGGGGCGGGCGGGGCGGGTTGTCGCCCGCCCTGAAGACGGATAAAAGAAGCAACACGCCAAGAAAACGTCCTCTTGTTCCTGTGCTCTGAAGCTGCACCTCCCCACTGCACGTGAGCTCAAGACGGAACGAAGAGCCAATTTTGAGCGTTGTAATCTTTCTTTTTGTCTTACAGATATCCCGTCTGGGAATGCCTAAGAAAGTCGGAAAGCGGGTCAGTACCGATGAGATGCTCCGCATGCTCATGAAGGAGGTAGCCGATTTGAAGAAGCAGATGGCGGCTAAGAATGTGGAGGGAGGACCGAAACGGCCTTTGCCGGGAGTAGTCCCCGGTGGGAGAGGCAAGAGGTCCAGAAAGGGGGCGCTCGGGGGTGAAACTCCGGTCCCTGATACCCCACTCGAGGAGCCAACCCCGGTGCCGAAGGGGGGGAATCCGATCCCCGTGGTGGTCACCCCCGTGACCAGGGAAGATATGCCTCCCGAGTTAGCGGCACAATTGGCAGCGTGGTTGGGTAAAGATAACGAGGGCACCACGGCTGACGATGCCCGGGCAGTAATGAGACAACTGCGGGATTCTAGGGAGGCGGTGAAGACATCAGCCTCTGTTACCCCGCCAGGTACGGCGGCGGAAAATACAACGGGCCCAGTTTCGGCGGCAAATGCAGCTTCTGGTTCAGGTAAGAGGCCATTGCCGATCGCGGGGGAAGGGTCTGTACCTTCACGAAGGGAGAAGGTGGCTCAACATGTTCCAATGGAAATTAAGGAAAAGATTTGGGCGAATAAGTATGTTAATATATTTTCTTTGCTTACCGACCATTACGAGATGGAGCATGTTAAGAGCCAAAAGGAGCTCATGCATCCGAGTGTGTGGCGCGCCAAAATGGCCGCCTTTAAGGTTGACGAAAACATTGGTACTAGGGGCAGAGCGTGGGGCATTTTTAGCTCCATCATGGGTGAGCGCAGGCCCGAGTTGCTGACCGAATTGCCTATTTATCAAGCACGTATCATGGAGTACTCCGTAGCGTATGGGGGCAATCAGTGGTTCTGCTATGACAATGTTTTTAGAAAAGCTAAGGAACATGACCCAGTGTTGACTTGGGATTGTTACGACTCCGTGTCATGGCAAAAAATGGAGGGTACGGGAATGTTAAAAGTTCCATTGTCTGGGAATAGCGGGGGTGAATCTTCCCGCCAATACTCTGGGACACCCTTTCGGTCGGGTGCAGGTAGCGAGTACCACTCGAAGACGAATGGCAACGCAGATAAAAGGGGGATCTGTTGGAATTTTAACAGAGGTAAATGTACGAGGCCACAGGGGTCATGCAAGTTCAGACATGAATGTGGGGGGTGTGGGCAGTCAACCCATCCTGAGTCCATGTGCAGAGCCAAAACGGGTGATAACGGTGGTAAGGGAAGCGCCAAACAGGTCTGAAATAGTCCGAGGGGCGGCTTTACCTACTCCAATTGATACCATGGCAATGATTCCTTGGCTCAGTGAATACCCGGATCATGCTTCCGCTGGGGTGTTGCGGAACGGGTTTTCATATGGTTTCCGCATCCCAGTGGGGGATTTTCAGGGTGTAGCTGATTGTACGAATCAACTATCGGTCTTACAGCATTCGGATGTGGTACAGGCAAAGATTGAGAAGGAGGTGACTCGAGGTCGTGTCGCCGGTCCATTTGACTTGCCACCGGTTCATAATTTTGTTTGTTCCCCTCTAGGGGTGGTCCCCAAGAAGGACCCGGGTGAGTTTCGGCTGATACATAATTTGTCGGCCCCACGTGGTCTTTCCGTAAATGATGCGATAGACCCGGAAGTGTGTTCGGTGCGGTACGCATCATTCGATGAGGCCGTCGCCATGTTGCATCGCCTGGGGCCCGGGGCGCTGATGGCAAAGTCAGATATCGAGTCAGCGTTCCGGTTGCTCCCGGTACACCCAGACGATCAGCGTCTCCTTGGTTTTAGGTTCCGGGGGCGCTATTACATGGATAGATGTATGCCAATGGGGTGTTCTATATCTTGTGCCTATTTTGAAATGTTCAGTTGTTTTTTGCAATGGGTCTTCACAAAGGAGACGGGTTTTCAACATGTTATGCACTATCTCGATGATTTTCTGTTCTTGGGGGCAGCCGGGGATCCAGAATGTGGACAGGCTTTAAATGAGTTTTGTGTTTTGATGAACCAATTTGGTGTGCCGTTGGCGCCAGGTAAGACCGTGGGTCCCTCGACTTCCCTCGAGTTTCTGGGGATCGAGCTCGACTCGGTAGAGGGTTGTTTTCGACTACCAAGAGAAAAGGTTGTGAAATTCAGGGCATCCCTCCAAACATGTATCAGTGCGACTAAAGTAAAACTGCATCAATTACAACAAGTGGTGGGCCAGTTGAATTTTGCCCTGAGAGTAATGCCGATGGCCCGCCCCTTTTCCCGCTCGATTGCACAAGCCATGGTCGGCCTGAAGGAGGGTCATCACCGTACGAGGCTCTCGGCTGAGGTTCGCCAGGCGGGGAGTATAGGTTTTGGCGCCATATTCGGCACACAATGGACGGCTCAGAAATGGCCGCCATGGTGGCATGAGTGCGGACTGACAAAGAACATTGCTTTTCTAGAACTTTTCCCTATTTTGGTGGCCCTGAAAACTTGGCCTGAGGGGTTACGTGATCAGTCTGTGGTATTTTGGTCTGACAACATGACCGTGGTAGAGTGCATCAATAGCCAAGCAGCACGTTGCAAATGGATGCTGAGACTGCTTAAAGAAATTGTGTTATTATGCATGCAGTTGAATGTGCTCTTTAGGGCAAGACATGTACCGGGGGTGTTGAACCAAGCGGCTGATGCGCTTTCTCGTTTCCGTATGCAGGCCTTTTGGGGTTTTCTGCCCACAGCGGACCCGGTGGCAGCTCCCTTTCCCGAAGCTCTCTGGTCTCTCGGTGCCCCGAACTACAAAACCTCGTGGGAGAGAGTTTAGCGCCCAGGACAAGGAAGGCATACGAAGGGGCGTTCCGTTCCTATTGGTCCTTTTTGGGTTCTGCTAGGGGGGAGCTTTGGGGCCAGGAGGAGCTTGTCGTTAAATTTTTGCTGTCTTTACATCAGGCAGGCAAATCAGTAGCTACGGCCCAGAGGCATCGGGCCGCCATTTCCTTTATGGCAAAGGCTCATGGGATCCAGGACCCGACAGCGTCTTTCATAGTCCAGAAGGCGTTACGGGGGTGGCAACGCCTGGAGGGTCGCAAAACAGATGAGAGGCGCCCGATAGGTCTGGATAGGTTGGCCCTGTTATTCTCCGTACTCCCGGCAACATGTTCATCACAGTATGAGACAGTTTTATTCCGAGCCGCTTTTGCGCTAGCATTCCATGGGGCTATGCGGGTAAGCGAACTAGTGGCGAGGAACAAGCGGGATACGATGGGGGGATTGTGCCAAGAGCACGTCCAGGTCAAGGGGGAGACAATGACTGTCTCGTTTGTCAGGTCCAAAACCGATCAGGGTGCGTTTGGGGACTGCATAATCATACAGAGGATTCCCGGGTCCTCCATGTGCCCTGTGGTTTGCGTAGAGGAATATTTAGCGCAGAGAGTGGCATCATGGGGGGGGACCTTTTTGAGACACGCTGACACCACCCCACTGACAAAGTTTCAGTTCCAGCGGGTGCTTGCGATGTCGATTTCGGCCGCGGGCTTGAACCCCGGAGAGTTTGGGACCCATTCCTGTCGGATAGGGGCTGCTACAGAGGCTACAGCCAGGGGTCTGAGTGTGGAGGAAGTGAAACGCGTTGGGCGTTGGTCCTCGAACTGTTATAAAAGGTATGTGCGGTTGCACATGTTATGAAGCTGTAATGATGTACTCACGCTTCTTGTTTTTGTTTGGATTTCAGTTGCGCAAGCGTACGAGGCGGGGCGGACTGTGCAGTCGACCCAACACATGTGGACCAGCGGTCAGACATCACCGGCTGTGAAAAAGGAGGTGTGGGTCGTGGGCCACTCATACGTGAGGCGAGCCGCGGAAGTATTCAAAGCAGGTGACATGGTTCACGTCGCTGGGGAATACGGGTACAGTGTGTCCTTCTACGGAAAGGGCGGGCTCTGTGTTGACCAGTTTCAATCCTTTTTTGAGGTTGTGTTAGGGCGGACAAGGTCACCGCCGTCTATAATCATAGTCCATCTTGGGGGTAACGATCTGGTGGCCACTGGTAGACGACTTCTTCTTGAGGCAATGATATCCACAGTAAGTTGGTTGGCAAGGAGAGTTCCAGGGTGCACGATTGCAAGGTCCCACTTGATCCCACGAAAGGTGTGGCGGGGGGCGATTTCTGTTTCTGCTCTGAACCATTCAGTAAGGAAGATAAATAACAAAGTGAGTAGATTGTTTCATTCAAATACTCTGCATTCTGTGTCGCATGGTTGTATCAGAGGGGACAGTATGTACCTGGGGGACGGTGTTCATTTGTCCCGGGTGGGGAACGAGTTACTCATAGGAGACATCATAGCTTGGTTAAAGAGTTTATAATATGACCTTTAGGTAGGACTTTTGTGGGGGGTCCGGATAGTCGGTCAACTATCCGGCCTGTGGCGGTAAGGTCATGATCGGTGAGCAGTAATTGGGGGGGCGTCACCCATTACGGATGGGAGCGCTCGGGGGAGGTGGCCATTGGCCCCTCAACGGGGAGGCGGTCCCGTCTAAGGATGGGCCGCCGGAAGGAAAGGAAAGGTGGTCAAGGCCCCTTCCTGGATAGGAGGGGCTACGGGCCCTCCTGGAGAATTTCCCGGGGCCAGGACATCTGCGACGGCAGATGGGTAAGTTGGTTGTGTGGGGTTCGGGAGGGGGTTTACGCTACCTCTTAGACACCTCACACGAGTCCTCGGACGACCGTTAAATGGCGTCGAGTTTATTGGGGCCCCCGTCAAGTCAAAGGGAAATTGGTAAGATGCACTTGAGGTACGCCTCTGTGCGGTTGGTCCTCTCACAAGTGAGGGATGTATTTCCGGTTTAGGGATCTGACACCGGTTACGACCTTGCCGTTGGCCCTTATGTTAGGATGTACAATTTCAAGTCAAATGTTTTGTAGGATGTTGGATCGGCTAGGAGAATCTTTGTATTAGAGATCTGTGAAGGTTAGCCAAACATCGTAATATGGAAATGAAATTGTACATAATATGAAACTGTTATTTTAATGTTTTGATTTTGTTTCATATTTTAATAAATACGGCCGGGAGGGTCACTCCCTCCCGCCTTCCAAAAGTTCAGAACCGTTTGGTTTCCCATCCTTGGGGATTGTGTTGAGAGGGGGTGGCGGGTATCTCTGCCATATGACAACTTCGCTACGTAAAATTTAAACCGCAGGGCAAAATGCAAACGCCGCCTAATGTACGTGCAGCATTAGGAGTCTACTTGCATGCATCGCTTACTTAATTATTTAGTCAGAAAATGCGTTTCTATATGGCATGGACTTTACCCATATTTGTCAAAGCGCTTCAAAATAAAACAACACTCGCTGTCCTGCCTCTTAGCTGGGCACCGGAAGTGACGTATTCGCGGTGGTGGAATCTAAACGGCAGAACAAGCTGTCTGTCAAAGACAGTACAACCTGCGTGTAGCAGTAAGACGCTACTCACACGCAGCATTGCCATAATGAATAGAAGTGACACTCTCCCTGTACGCAACTCTGTCACGCTATCCTGATTGTGAGCTCGGCACCATAAGTGACAACTTCGCTACGTAAAATCTAAACCGCAGGGCAAAATGTCCGTCAAACGCCGCCTAATGTACGTGCAGCGTTAGGAGTCTACTTGCATGCTGCGCTTACTTAATTATTTATTCATAAAATGCGTTTTTATATGGCGCGGACTTTACCCATATTTGTCAAAGCGCTTTACAATAAAAACAACACTGATACATAAAAAGTGGAATACAAATAAACAAATAACAAAAGCAAACGTTAAGTTGCATACACCAAAAGTGACAATAGCGAGCAAACAAAATACAACATATACCAAACGATACATTACAAGAGTGAAAGTGATATAAGTTACAAAAGCATACAAAGAACAATTAGAAGTATGACTACTAGAAATGGCACACACTCAAACACAAGATCAACAATTTCATAGGCTAAGGTGGCATTTGTGCAAATATCTAAAGCAAACAAAATGTAAGACATAGCAAACAGTGAGTTTCAAGGGAAAATTAACTTGTGCATGTTACAAAAGTGTGCCAAACACAGATTGTAAAGATAATACTGCAATAAATGGCAGACACTAAAACCACAAGAACACACTAAGAAGGCAATTCCATAGTCATGTAACATACAATATAATCTAATGCAAGTTTTACCTTCTGATAATAGAGAGGGCGTAAATTAAATAAAAAAGTATCTTTGAAGGAGGACAACTTAAAAGTCAGTTTTAAAAGCCCACAAAGAGGTAATGGTCTGAAACTATAGCAGAAGTAAGTTCCAGGTTTGCAGTCTATTGCCTGGAAAAGATTGGGCTATCAATCTTTTTGTTCTAAGTAAGCAATTGAAGCACTAAATTCCCCCATAACGCAATGGTGTACAGCCTCCACAAAGTTGCAATTTATTTGTCAGGTACCAAAGGTAGGTGGAATGCAAAGCTTCGTAGGTAATACAGGCAATCTCATAGATAGATCTGTCTCAATGGGAAGCCACCATAAAAAGATAACATGGATGTGATGTATTCACTTCTTATGGTTATATAAATGAAACAAGCTGCTGAATGACGAACATATAAAAAAGAACACAGGTGGAATTTAGGGAGCTAGTAAATAGAACATTGCAGAAATCTAGCACTGTCATTCTCATATGAAACTCTCGCTCTAACATATAATTAATACACCAGTACTTGCCACCCTGGCTATATCAATAGTACAATACTAGTAAAATGCCATCTTATTAATTACCACAAACTAAGCAAACAGACCATTAGCTGATATAGTGTCACAATTTGACTAAAACACCTGTCATTAAGACAAGAACACTACCAGTGCTGAAAAAGGTGTGGGAACACACCACTTCACCTCCTAGCAAGGTACGCCCTTGCCATTGTGGTAAATGCATTTTCAGTTACTTGCTTACTTCAAAAGTGTTTGCAAGTTTTGCCATAGTTGGTGCAGATAATATTAATCTCTAGACACGTGTTTCTGGTTCTTTAACCATCATCAGTAGAGATTACAGTCCATCAGATGTGGGGTTTGCTGAGTAGACTGCCAACATCTTTTTAAGATGAGGTACCTATCACAAACATGCAAGTGCTTCATCCATGAGCTCTTCAGCTCAATAACTCTCAGGAATACTATTAAACAGGAACAAGGGTGGGTGCACACCATGTCACCTCCCAGCAAGATTCACCCCTGGCATTGTGGTAAATGCAGTTCAACTACTTGCTTGCTTCAAGTGTTTTGCCACAGTTTGCGCAGATAGTGCTAATCTCTAGACACATGTTTCTAGTTCTTAACCAACATCCGTATAGATTACAGTTTTCAAATGTGGGGTTTGCTGAATAAGCTGCCAACATCTTTCTCATGCCATGTACCTCTCACAAGCTTATGGGTGCTTCATCCATAAGCTCGGCAGCTCAATGACTATTGGAAGTACTAATAAACAGTAATATAGATGGGAGCACATCACTTCACCTCACAACAAGATTCATCCCTGGCATTGTGGTAAATGCAGTTTCAGTTACTTGCTTGCTTCAAGAGTGTTATAGTATTGTGCCACAGTTAGCACAGATAGTATTCAGCTCAAAACATGTTTTTCTGGTTCTTTAACCGTCATCAGTAGAGATTATAGTCTTTCAAATGTGGAGTTTGCTCAGTAGGCTGCCAACATCTTTATCAGGTCAAGTACCCCTTACAGGCTTGCAAGTACTTCATCCACAAGCGTGTCAGCTAAATAACTGTCAAGAGTACTATTAAACAAGAACAAGGGTACACATACAGCTTCACCTCCTAGCAAGGTTCGCCACTGGAATTGTGGTAAATGCAGTTTCAGTTTTACTTGATTCAAGACTGTTCAAGTGTTTTGCCACAATTGGCACAGATAGTGCTGATCTCTACACACATATTTCTAGTTCTTTAACTGCCATCAGTGGAGAGTATGATTTTCGAATATGAGATTTGCTGAATTGGCTGCCAACATCTTTATCAGATCAAGTACCTGTCACAAGCTTGCACATGCTTCGTCCATGAGCTCGTCACCTCAATAACTCTAGGAAGTACTATAAGAAGAACAGGATTCAGAGCACACCACTTCACCTCCCACCAATGTTCACCCCTGGCATTGTAATACATGCAGTTTTAGTTGCTTGCTTCAAAAGTGTTCAACTGTTTCATCACAATTACCGCAGATAGTGTGAACTCTAGACACATGTTTCTGGTTCTTTAACCGTCATCAGTAGAGATTACAGTCTTTCAAATGTGCAGTTTGCTGAGTAGACTGCCAATATATTACTCAGGTTAGAAACCTCTCACATCAGGTCAATGACTCTCAAGAGTACTATTAAACAGGAATAAGGATGGGAGAACACCACTACACCTTCTAGCAAGGTTCGCCCCTGGCATTGTGGTAAATGCAGTTTCAGTTACTTGCTTGCTTCAAGAGTGTTCAAATGTTCTGCCACAATTGATGTAGATAGTGCTGATCTCTACACACATGTTTCTGGTTCTTTAACCGTTATCAGTAGAGATTATAGTTTTTAAATGTAGGGTTTGCTGAGTAGGCTACCAACATCTTTCTCAAATGAAGTACCTTTCACAGGCTTGTAGGTGCTTCATCCATGAGCTCATTAGCTCAATGACTCTCAAGAGTACTATTAAACAAGAACAGGGGTCGAAGCACATCACTTGACTTCCCAGCAAAGTTCACCCCTGGCATTGTAATAAATGCAGTTTCAATTACTTACTTGCTTCATAAGTGTTCAAGTGTTTTACCACAGTTGGCACAGATAATGCAGCGTTCTAGACACATGTTTTTGGTTCTTTAACCGTCATCAGTAAAGATTACAGTTTTTCAAATGTGTAATTTGCTGAATAGGCTGCCAACATCTTGCGCAAGTCACATGCCTCTCAAAAGCTTGTATATGTCCTTTTAAAAAATATACGGTACACCAGGATATTACTATCAAATATATACTACCATTATCAAAAAAAGTAAATACTTAATCTGCACCTTTCTAAACCATATTAATTTTTAATAACTCTGTACCATGATAACATATATTACATTAATATAGCAATAACTTACTCAATAACTTTATACCATATTAACTTATATGACATTAATATAGCAATATTAAACCTATATATTCTACAGCATATTATAATTTGTTAAACTTTATTTAAAAACATACATTGTTATTTATGACTTATAATAAAGTATATCTACTATGTTTCAAATACATTTCTAAAGGAATATAAACCATTTGTATGCAAATATCATCCACAAGTACTATCTTCTAATATGTGTTTGTCTTTTTAGATATCTACAAAAGAAAGAAATATCGGAAAGTTAAGAATTATGTTGCGATAAAAATAAACTGTCATTTATATATAGATTGTTTATATGTAGCATATTAGTATAGTACTACTAAAAAATACTATCACTTTTAGTACTAACAACAACACATACAAATCATATTTGCATAAGTACAATAAAAATACATGTATATATAAACACATATAAGAAGCTATATACCTATAAAAGGCTAAATATAAATATACAAATACAATCAGCAGTACTCCAAAAAAAGCATTTTTATACAACCATATAAAATGCATTCTATTATACAAGCCAATTACCACCAAGGCCATGAAACATTTGCTGTGACTTCTAGAGGCAAGCAATGTTTACCAAATAGCACTTTTGCTGTTATTCACAATTATGACAAACCAGCATATATATGGGATGTCGAAGACTTACATTATATAATGGACCTAGGAGATGCTCTATATGCAGAAAGGCACACTATTAACAAACAAGATCGTATGCACCCTGATGATTTACCAAAATAAATACAACATATAAACAATATATATTCTATCAAACTTAATCATCCATACTATGGGAACATAGTTAAACGTTTTGACTTAGCATATCCTGATATACAAGAGTCATTAACTTTATCATTAACACATATCTTGATATACAAGAGTCATTAACTTTATCATTAACGCAGTCTGGAGCTTTACTATGCATGGATATATATGTTACTTCAATAATCAAAATTGAAGACACATATTTCATTTTTGATTCACATAGTCGTGATAGCAATGGAATGCCAACTCCAAATGGAACACGTATAATACTTTAGTAAAAAACTTTTCAAGGACTAATGAACTACATTAATAATTTAGCAAGTCACATAAAACTACATAATGCAGATGATGTTCCATTTGAATTAACAGCAATAGATATAAATACAATAAAAACACATCCTTTCAAAAAGCTCTAAACATAAACCAAAAAAACCTACATCTAAAGCCTGTACATTCTTTGCGCATAATACTAAACTTTTAACAAAAGTTAATACTAATTTAAACTACTGTACTAAACAAACAACAATATCACAGTTAGGTAAAAACAAATACTGATACCACAAATGATCCACAACCATCAACTTCATCTTTAAATAAACCACAAAACATTGCTATAAAAAAAACTAATAAAAAAAGGCACAATACAAATATACTTCAGTATGAATCACTTAAAAAGAGTAAACATTCTACGCCATTAAAAAAAAATAACACAATGCGCAGATTTAAGTAATGTAGCTAATACAAATATACCTGCACAAACTAATTTTTTAGCAGCAGATGTACAAACAATACCAATTGATATTAAAGATAGTTCTCTAAGCAAACACATACAACAAAGAACAACAATGGATGAACTACATACAACAAAAACACTTACAAATATAACACATATTAATAAAGATACAACAAAAACTAAACATAATACAATAAAACAAAATACAATAAAAGAATCACTTAGTGTTAAAAAACAAAATGTTAATAAAGCAGTCAAAAAGTAACTTAATGATAGAAGCAAATTTCATAATACAACACCAAAAATTGCAACAAAATGTAATAGACAATCCATATATTTGCAATAATGTATTAGCTATAGTTTATAATAAATATAAAAGTGCTTCTATATGGACTGCACAAGATGTACATGATATAATGCAACTAGGCAACCCAATATATATAGAATTAATGGATTTTATAACAAACAAAACATAGAATTCAAGGATATACCTACTTATATAGAACAGAATAATACAATATATACAATTAAAATGAAAAAGGAATATACAAGTAGCATTGCAATCCTGAATACATTATAAAAAGATATAAAAGCAGCACTGCATAATGCATTAACAACACATAATTCAATTATAATGTGCCTGCATACTGACACGATTTCCATTAACAAAAGTAATGGCATATATTTCACATTTCATTCATATACAATAAACACTGAAGAAACATTATATAAAAATTGTAAAAGTATAGCTAGAAATATAAACAACGTTGAAAACCTTACACATCATATAACAGAAATTGAAATTAATATAATGCCCAATAATAAATACCATTAAACAAAAATCCTTTAAAACAGCACAAAAAAGAGCCATTTTAAGAGAAACTGTAAAAGCTGCAAAACATATGCATGTCCATTATACTAAACAATTAACCAGTGCCAATACAATTATATATCCAAAAACTATACAAAACAATATTATTAATACACATCAAAAAAGCAATAGCCAATTAACACATAACATAAGTAATACTACAACAACGAATGCTATAAACTATATAGAACCAATTACATCAACATCTTTACAAGAAAAACATAATCAAAATGTCCCTTCTATTGAAAATATTAATAGATATTACTAATAATTAAGCATACAAATAACAACACTAAAAACTATCATTAATACATTTCATACAGAAATACAATATGACCCAGGATATGTTTGTACTATATGTAATCAAATGTGGTACACACAAACAGTAAAGACAACCCAAAATATTAATAACCATAACACGTTTATATTATGTAACATTAGCAAACATAAAACATGCTATATATGCACTACATGCTACACATATATTACCAGAGACAAAATACCACCATGTTCTGTTTATAATGGTATGGGCTTTCCTGACATACCACCTGAACTATATTTACATAATCTAGAAGAAAGATTAGTATCACCGAGAATACCTTTTTTGCAAATTAGAACATTACCACGTGGATTTCAAAAATCTTTATCAGGTGCTGTTGTTAATGTACCATCTGATGTAATGACAACAATTACAATATTACCAAGACAAATACATGATAGTATGACAATACCCAGAAAGTTAAAGCAAAAATTAAGTTACAAATCATACACACATTTCGAAAATGTAAGACCCAACATAGTAAAAAATGCAGCTATATGGCTAGCATACAAAACAGTTTGTTTAAAGAACATGGAGTAACAGTAAATAAAGACTGGAATATGCACCACAAGAAACAAACAGTAGCATTAACACTTCTGAAACAAAACAAATGATACATCAAGTAGTACAGATAATTTACCAGTAGGCAATTTAGATACATTATTAACTAATGAAACAATAACTGATCACATAAATGTTATAAGTCTAGCCCCTGCAGAACACAACACACCACATGGTTTATATGAAGACAAAGATTCTGAATATTTAGCATTTCCAACAATATTTTGTGGAGAACGTAGACCATCAAATAAAGAAAGACATATACCAGTACATTACAGTACAATATGGCAATGGGAACTAAGAAGTTATGATAGAAGAGTAGCTAATTGTATACCAAACATGTTTTTGAACTAAAGAAATTACATGTAAAACAAATACAAGACAAAATATTTATTTCACTAAAAAAGCATTTTAATACTGGTAAAGTTATTACAGTAAAAGATATAAAAGACAATTTAGAAGGAATACTACAATACAATGAAGGATACAAAATATTAAAAACAATTCGAAGCTCCCCTCCATACTGGCAAAATTGCAAAAGAGATTTATTTGCAATGATAAGACAATTAGGCATACCCACATTCTTCCTGACTTTGTCAGCAGCAGAAACAAAATGGTTTCATTTAATAAATATATTATTACGTATTGACAATAAAAATGAATGCACTAGAGAGGAATTTCAAAGTATGTAATGGGAAACAAAATGCACATTAATGCAGCAAAACCCTATAATATGTGCACGACATTTTGATTATCAAGTTAGGCAATTATTTAATTGTATATTATTACACAAAAGTCATCCAATAGGGAAACTTATAGATTATTTTTACAGAGTTGAATTTCAACAGAGAGGCTCACCACATATACATGCATTGCTATGGATAAATAATGCTCCACAATATGGCAAAGCAAAAGATGAAGAAGTAATACCTTTTATTGACCAACACATAACATGTAGTAAAACAAATGATACATGTATAGAACCTTTATTACCATTACAAAAACATGGTCATACCAAAAATTGTCGCATAAAACATAGGAGAACATGTAAATATCAATATCCTAAATATCCTATGCCATATACTGCTATACTAGAACCATTACAATTAGACAAAAGTGATAACATCTTAAAGCAACACATAGAAATGATACATACAACAATGAATACACAACACTTTAATACTTATACATTTGCACAATTTCTAGAGCATATTAATATAACTGAACAACAATATATAACATGCATACAATCACAATTAGAAAAAACAACTGAATGTTTTATCAGTTCAGTTCAATAGACTTTATTTCGGTCAGAATGACCTAAAAAAGTACAGCACACAATATATAATAACATGACAAAGAAAAAAATAAAACACACTCAGGAAAACATTTGCATAACTAAGACGCTTAAATTGTGCACTAACAGTCCTAAAAAAAAGAAGATTAAACTCGGTACTAGCCACAAGCGTGATTCTATTTTGAGCAATGCATGAGATTTTGAGGATACAGGTAGGAGAAGCTTAACAGGAAATGTGTTGAAAGTGCGCAGTGCAATAAATAAATAAATTAGCTAAAAGTGGAGACAAGTAAAAACAAAGATTATTGCTAAAAAGTTTTTGGCTGTGAAAAGCAATTCTGCTAGAAATAAAACTTCAGAGAAGAACTGACATTAAATCATTTCTATAAATATAGCTTCAGGGCAAAACTGTCATTAATCAATACTAGAAGTCAGGTAAACCCTTCTCGTGCACCACATTGAGAACAGGAAACCTGCTACAGAATACACTATTAGAATGCTCGAGTCGGTTTTCAGTATTGTTTTATCAATAACTACAATAATATAATACTGCAAGCATGGCAAGCTAACATAGATATACAATATGGTTTAGACACATATGCTTGCGCTGTATATATTCTATCATATATTAGTAAATCACAACGAGGATTAAATACAATAATTGCACAAGCTGCAAAAGAAGTACACCATAATCCAAACATTAGAAAACAATTAAAACACATTGGTAACAAATTCCTAAATTGTACTGAAATTAGTGCACAAGAGGCAGCCTATCTCATATTACAAATCCCATTAAGGAAAAGTTCAAGGCCATTTGTATTCATTCATACTAATATGCCAGATAAACGAACATACTTAATGAAAGACATAAATACAATAAATTCTTACCAGATGCCTCAAATGAGATTCAATTTGACAATATAATTGTTAAATACAGCAAGCGCCCAAAAACATTAGAAACATGTACATTAGCTGACTATGCATCTAAATACAATCGCACAATAAAGCAACTGAAAAAACAAATTCAAAATACCTATAATAGTTTACTTTTAGAAACTAACTTTTATAGCTCAGATGAAGAACTTGCAATAGATGACATACTTAGTGAAAAAAGCAGTATAATGTATACCAAGCGAAAACAACAACAAATTATCCATTATTGTAGATTTAACATAGAAAATGACTCTGAGAATTACTACAGAGAACTATTACTGCTTTATTATCCGTGGAGAATTGAAAGCAATATGATTATACCCAAAAACACATACTATGAAAAATACTTACAAGTACAGAAACAAGTGGATGAAAATCATTATTTATACAGTAAACAATCAGAAATAGATAACAATTGTATTACATCAACAAATAATGACAATACGCTCACACCTCCAATATCACCTATAGCAGAACTATCAATAGAAAATATAGACAGTAACACACAAGAAGATCATCAACAACTATAATATGACATATCATTAGATTTAGGTGTTAGAAGTACTGCAGAAGAAGTAATACTAATAAATAATATATTACCACAAGATGAATATAATACCATAATGCAAAATTTAACAGCTGAACAACTTAACTTTATATATCACCACTTAAACTGGATTAAAACACAAAACACGCCTTGTTATACTTTTTGTACTGGTGGCGCAGGAGTAGGAAAAAGTTTCCTTATAACTGCACTTTATCAAACTTTATTACGATACTACAATACTAAAGTAGGACAAAATCCAGATAACATCAATATATTACTAACAGCTCCAACGGGAAAAGCAGCACATAATATAATTGGAAAAACATTACATAGTATATTTAAAATACCAATATCACAAACATTATCATATAAACAGTTAACACATGAACCCTACAAAACCCACTTATGCATTTAAAACTACTAATAATAGATGAAATATCAATGGTAGGTGCAAATATGTTTAATTTTATAGATAATAGATTGCAAGAAATAAAAGCATCTAATCATCCTTTTGGAGGCATATCTATATTAGCAATTGGAGATTTCTATCAATTAAAACCTGTATTCCATACATACATATTTGAAAATTCAAAACATTTGTATGGACCATTAACCACTAACTTATGGCAAACACATTTTAAATTATATGAACTAACAAAAGTAATGAGACAGTTAAATGACTTACCATTTGCAGAAATACTTAACAGATTGCGAATAGGTAAACATACACAGGCTGCCATAAAATTGCAAGAAATAGACCCTCCCCCAAATATTTTACAAACAATACCATATAAAATGTCTACTAACAAAGAGGTAAATGAAATAAATAATAACATACTAATAACACATATACAACACAATGGAGTATATACAACAACCGCAATAGATGCAGTTGCAACAGACTTAACTGAAGAAGTAAAGCAAGCAATATTAAAACAAATACCATCAGACTCAACAAAAACTATGGGTTTACCAAATATATTGCTTATTGCAACTAAACTATGTTACAATTTGACATCTAATATTAATGTAAATGATGGCTTAACTAATGGCGCAACAGGTGTAATTGAATATGTAGATACTCCTAATGACACACCAATTGTAGTACGGATAAATGTTGATAATCCCAAAATAGCCAAACAAACAAGGCAACAAAACAAATACCTATACCATATTAATATTTCACACAATTGGACACCAATACTTCCTATAGCAAGAACTTTCCAATTCACCAAAAAAAAATCACATTAATACAGAAACAATTCCCAATGCGAGAATCATCTGCACGCACTATACATAGAACACAAGGTGAAACAATCAAGCCTTTATAAATACATTTAAATAATTCAAAAATACACCATTTACATTATGTAGCTATCAGCAGAGCAAAATCCTTAAAAAATATATATATTAAAAATGTTGATGAAAGTAAAATACTAATACACCCAAAAGTCCATGAAGAAATGCTACTCTTAAGAACATATATGTTATTACAAATATCTATACCACAAATCCAACAATATCATAACCACTTCACAATTATAGTACACAATATACGATCATTACAAAAACATTTCAAAGCAAGGACAGCTGACACTAATATATTAAATGCAGATATATTATGTTTAACAGAAATAAATACTACACGGTGAGCAAATTCACAAACATATCAAATTGACCATTATCATTTAAGGTTATTTGATAAATATACATACGGACATACAAACCATGGCATTGCAATATATTTAAAAAAAATCACATATTACAGCCAATATTTACAAATGAACAACAAATTGACATCTTACAATTTACAAAACTTATAAATAACACACAATACTTTATAATCATTTTACACAAACCACCAAAAGTCACAATCTTAACATTATTACATGTTCTAACTGACAAATTAAATACTTTCCCTAATTATAAATATATTATAATGGGTGACTTTATTATAAATTTACAAATAGCAACACGCAATGGCAATCTGTTATTAAACTACATGACAGAACACTTCAACTGCATACAAAAAATAAACACCACTTCAACACACCTACAACAGACTACAATTCTTTGTTAGATCATATTTTTAAAACATTAGAATCATATTACAGTGATCATAAACCAATATGGCTAGCTATTTAACTGTAATGTATTATACTAAAAATCTGTTTACTAAACCAGTAAAACAAATGCATACCTATAATGTTTATTAACTATTGCTTTATTTTACAGATGCTTTCCATCAAAGATTTAAAAGATATGAAACATGAAGATACAAAGCCATACCAAAAGGCAGTACGTGTCAATATTATTAAATGTTCAGAAAACACCTATTACTGAAATGCCAAGCAAGAAAACAAGATCTTGTATCATATGGCTCTAGAAGATGGAACTGGCTCTATAGAAGCAACTTGCTATAATGAAGATTATTATGTACAAAGCAAAGAAAACAATGGAATGCTAATGCGCAATTATATTATCAAAGATGGTATTTTACTTATTACCAAACAAACAAAAATATCAAGAATGCCACCAATTACAATAACACCAGATATTAGCCAAGAAGCTGAATATATTTTACAGCCAAAAGAAAAACCAAAGGAAATGATGGACGGAGCGTTGACAATACAAGCACTCACCCCCAGTCAATTGATCTGGGTTTAATCCATCACAGTTCTTTAGCCCACTCTGCCACCCCAGTTCAGACATGGCCATATGCAAATCAGTCTGACCCTGTGCCTCATGGGAACAGTCCAGCCCAAACTGCCAAGCCATGCCTTCCCTGAACCGGAAACAAGCTACCGAGGACCGGTTTCTGCCATTCAGCCTTCTTCAGCCCGGCTTGCTTGAATCCAGTGGCAAAGTGAGCAAGGGACTCACGTCTGAGCATACCCTGCCAACTTATGGCGAACAAAGAAATACCAAAGGGAATGATGGACGGAGCGTTGACAATACAAGCACTCACCCCCAGTCAATTGATCTGGGTTTAATCCATCACAGTTCTTTAGCCCACTCTGCCACCCCAGTTCAGACATGGCCATGACTGTTCCAATGAGGCACAGGGTCAGACTGATTTGCAAATGGCCATGTCTGAACTGGGGTGGCGGAGTGAGCTAAAGAATGGTGATGGATTAAACCCAGATCAGTTGACTGGGGGTGAGTGTTTGTATTGTCAACGCTCCGTCCATCATCACCTTTGGTTTTTCTTTGTTTGCCCTAAGTTGGCAGGGTATGCTCAGACGTGAGTCCCTTGCTCACTTTGCCACTGGAGTCAAGCAAGCCCGCTGAAGACGGCTGTAATGCCAGAAACCGGTCCAGGGAAGCTTGATTCCGGTCCAGGGAAGACATGGCTTGGCAGTTCGGGCTGGACTGTTCCCATGAGGCACAGGGCCAGACTGATTTGCATATGGCCATGTCTGAACTGGGGTGGCGGAGTGAGCTAAAGAACGGTGATGGATTAAACCCAGATCAGTTGACTGGGGGTGAGTGTTTGTATTGTCAACGCTCCATCCATCATTACCTTTGGTTTTTCTTTGTTCGCCCTAAGTTGGCAGGGTATGCTCAGACGTGAGTCCCTTGCTCACTTTGCCACTGGAGTCAAGCAAGTCCGGCTGAAGACGGCTGTAATGCCAGAAACCGGTCCTGGGAAGCTTGATTCCGGTCCAGGGAAGACATGGCTTGGCAGTTCGGGCTGGACTGTTCCCATGAGGCACAGGGTCAGACTGATTTGCATATGGCCATGTCTGAACTGGGGTGGCGGAGTGAGCTAAAGAACGGTGATGGATTAAACCCAGATCAGTTGACTGGGGGTGAGTGTTTGTATTGTCAACGCTCCGTCCATCATCACCTCTGGTTTTTCTATATTTTACAGTCACCAGCCCACCACTGTCTCCTATAAAGACAGTGCGAGATGCGGATGTGAAAACACTACTTAGGGGCTGATTCTGATGCGGGTTGGAAATGCTTCCCGACCGAATCGGGTTGGAAATGGTTTCCGACCCACTCGGATCGGGAGAGTCTGACCGACCAAGTACGATGCATCCGGATGCTTCCAGATACGATTTGGTTGGACTCCGAGTGACATCAATGGGAGCACATGTTCCTAACCGCATCATAATTGGGCACTGGGTCGCTCCCGATCCTATTTGGAAGGAGAAAATGCCATTAGGAGGCCTTCCTAACCGCATCAGAATCAGGCCCTGGGTGGAAATGCTTTCCAACCCGCATCAGAATCGGGCCCTAAGTGCATCAGTAACAATTTCTGAGGTAAGCCACATTTTATTACTAAAACTGTATGTTTTTTCTCTATAAAGTACAACAAAAATATAAGTAAATATCATAACAAATGCTTATCTGTATAACAAATGTGTATTTAATATATAACTGTTAATATATATTTGTGTATAATAAAATGTATAACTATAAGTAACTTAATAAAATACATTACAGGGCATATAACAGGACAAATATGAATGCAGACATGAAAAAACTTCTTAACAAGTAAGTAACAATAAAGCAAAATAGCTTTTAATTAAGATGCATATTCGCCAAATAATAAATACCTTTAAAGAATATTTCTTTCATAAAGTATTTTATTATTGTTTTAAAAAAAGCATGGTATTTTCTCTAAATATGTTAAATATAAATAGAAATATTTACAAAAAACACTTCTAGAAGCATACTTAAAAGGTGAGTAAAATTAACTTTAAATAACATTTTTGGCAAAGCAGCAAAATAAGATGCTGGAAATGTATAAAGTCATTGCACTAATGTTTATTTAGTAATACATTGTATAAACATGTCCACAATATTATAATGCTACTTTTACAAAACTGCCTTATATATATTAATAAATGCATATAACAAATGTATATAGGTATGTCCAAGGTAAGTCACATTTTATCTTTCACTGTTACTTTATACTATTATAATGTACAAAAATAATGTCGATAAAAGAAATGCTTTTTTCCATAACAAAGTTTATATCAGATATATAACTGTTAATATATATATATTACCTACTGGCGGTCGCCAGTAGGTATATATAGTTAGGATTTTTTCTCTATGGGATTTTTGAAAATTCTATGTCTAATAACTTTGGCGTTTGTGGACGGAATTGGATGAAATTTTCAGGAAAATGGCACATTATTTTTCTGAGCAGCTCCTGAAAATTTGGGGGGGTTTTGTCAAGGGGGGGCCGAGAAAAAAGGGGGGTCCCAAAACGCGTTTTTCCCATTCATTTTTCCATAGGGCGGTTGGACTCCCTTTTAGCTCGAACGGCTGAATGGATTTCCACGAAACTTGGCGAAATTGTAGATATTGTTTGCCCGATGTGCCTTTGCTAGGTCTCAAGATATGTGCTCCTGTGAATTTTGAGTAAATTAGGTTTAAAAAAAGATATATATCTAGAGCCGCGCCCCGGTGCGCGTACCGGGGAGCGCTCCGGGCGCGCCACGCGACTTGCGCACGGCAAGCTGATTGGTTCTCGGGTGTCTGTAAACATTCGAAACAGTCCGCAGCGGCCGCCATCTTGTGTCCCGGTAGGATTGAGACACAAGAGGTGGCAAAAATCAAAGGGGGAAATGAGCAAAAGGGGGCAGGGTACACTCCCCTGACCCCCTAGTTTTGATGTGGGGGCCATAAAAGGGTCCCGCCGGTAAAAAAAAAATTTACAAAAATTCGATTTTCGCGTGGGGAGCGCCCGGTACGCGCACCGGGGAGCGTACGGGGGAGCGTACCATGGAGATAAAAAATGACAGACTTTTTTTTTTTTTTAAATAGCATTTTTTTATAAATTGGAGGTAGTTCTGAAAAGAACTTTTTTTGTTTTTGTTGTTTTATATTTTTTTGACTTTTTAAAACGATTTTATATATTTTTTGGATTTTTGTCAGGGGAAAAACAAAAACAGGGATTCCAAAACTGCTCAACAGGAGCAAAAAAATGTGAAAATTTAGGGACTGGCAGTGCAGCGGTGTTGCTGTTTCTTTATGGCAATGAGTTCAACACTCTGCTCCCTATAGCAGAGCAGTTCGTCACACTCCGTGCACAGAAATTTGATGCCTGCAAACACCGGCTGTATGTTAGGGACCATTCTTCCACGGGGTGGTCCCGAAGGTGTTGCTCCACCAGTGGAGGTGCTGCCGCCATCTGTGGGTAAATTCCGTGCCAGCTCTCTGACACTCTCCCTGGCAAAGTTGTTTGGGTGTCTTCTTTTGACATGCCTGATTAAATTGGCATTTCCAAAACTATATTTTTTCAGAGGATTGCCTCTGGATAAAGTACTACCACATATTTTGCAGGTTACTTTGGGAGCATTGACTTTTTTTTGTCCTTCAGGGATGTGATAGAATTTCCAGATGAAATGGTCTTTTTTCTTCTGCTGAGGAGGGTCCTCATCTAAAAATCCGTCGGAATCACTGCTGGATGACTCTCTTGCAGCCATTGCTGTAGATCAGGAAAGTAGGAGATGAAGACAGTACACAGAACAGCTCTTGCTCTCTCCAAGTACAAAGCAATAGTGAGAGAAATGGGTGGGTTAAACACAATTTGGAAAAAAAAAGTTCTGAACCAATGAAAAGTGTTATTTTAAAGTCACATGGTTTGACGCGCTTACGCTACGCGCCCCGGGGCGCGTCTCAGGGCGTGTTTCATAAGCGCATCGGGGCGTTTACGTTGCGCGATCGCATGCGCTTCCGGGTGCGCTTACGCGGTGCGTCATAAGACTCATCTCGCGGCTACGCGATACGTGTCTTATGACGCAAGGCGTGGCGGCTACGCAATGCGTCACGATGTTGTTTTCGTTCGCGGCAATAGCGCTATCGGGACGCTCATCGGTACGCGCCCCGGGGCGCGCCGAAATATTGCGCTTACCCGTGCGTTCACCGGTCCGCGCCCCGGGAGCGCACTGAAAATAATAAAAAAAAAAAAATGACATAATTATACAATATAAAATTCGCTTTAAAATGTATTATTTTTTAAAACTATAAACATTTGCTATTAAAAAACCTATGAAATTCACTGAAAAAACCATAGGTTATAGACCATATATAGTTAGGAATTAGCATTTACAAAACCTTATTTTACTCACACAAAACCATTGAAATTCCATATATAGTTAGTTGCACTAACTATATATCGCGCACCCGCAATCCACTGCTGATGATGTCACATATTACATCATTCATGACATGGTCAGTGACATCACTGATGACATCACTGATGACATCTCAAATGACATCACTGATGACATCACTGATGACAACATCCAGTGACTGTATGTTTCTGTAAAGTTAAAATATGTCTTACATATTGAAGAATGAGTGGATGTATAAGTGTCTGGATGAAGGATTTAGTAGGTGCATGACTGACTGTATAAGTGAGTGATTAAATGTGTCTCACTGAGTGCATGGGTTAGTGACTAAACTGTTTTAAATTGTGCATCATTGTGTCTGTTGTTCTGTAATCTGATGCATGTGTTGATCATTAGCTATATGACTAACTCTATGGGTTATTGATTGGTTGCCCAAGTATTTGTATGGGAGACTGAGTGTGTGTGTGGGTGTCTGGGAGGTGTATGACTCTGTGCATAGATGTGTGAGCAGTTGATTCACTAGATGTATGGGTTCAAAAGTGCATGTGGAAACAGCTGTATGGGCGGTTGACTGTGTGCATGAGTGTATTGGTGAGTGAATGGATATCTCAGTGCTACATGTCAAAGTAAGTACATATGTAAAACACAGTACATGTGAGAGTTGACATATATAAATAACTGTGCATAAGAGCCAGTGAATGTGTGAGTGGCTGTATGGATCATTGTGAACTTGTATCAGGGATTGTATAACAGAGTAAATATGTGTTAGTATATGTTTCAATAAGTAAGGTGTGTATAACTATATAGTTGAGGAAATGGAGGTGTGATTGATTCTTTGCAAGACTGACTAGGTGTGTGAGTAACTCCATGGATGAGTGACAGTCTGTGAATGTCTGTTTACACTGAGTGTATCTAAGGTTATATTAGAGTCTGAAGAGGTTCATCGTATCATCACATGAATGATGTCATCAGTGATGTGATCAGTAATGTCAAATGAGATGTCATCAGTGATGTCATCAGTGATGTCATTTGAGATGTCATCAGTGATGTCATCACTGATGTCACTGACCATGTCATGAATGATGTAATATGTGACATCATCAGCAGTGGATTGCGGGTGCGCGATATATAGTTAGTGCAACTAACTATATATGGAATTTCAATGGTTTTGTGTGAGTAAAATAAGGTTTTGTAAATGCTAATTCCTAACTGTTAGACCTGACACCTTTTGGCGTGGTTCTTCCCCCATCTTTTTGCCTCTGACTCATGTGTTTTGATGCTGTGCTGGATTTCGTTTTTGCTGATTTAGATGCTTTGGACACTCTGCCACTGCTGATCAGTGTCAGAGTGTAAGTGCTCCTTCTGTAAATTGTGATATTGAATGAATATACCTGATTGGCATATTTGTAGCACCACGAAGTCCCTAGTAAAGTGCACTGTGTGTGCCAGGGCCGGTGATGACAAATGCTACTAGTGGGCCTGCAGCGCGGATTGCGCCACCCACATGAGTAGCTTTAAAATGGTGACTCAGGCCTGCCAGCGCAGAGCCTGTATGCAGTCAGTGACTGCCATGTCAGCCCGGCCAGTGTCCCCACTGGCTGGGCTTAACCCTCCCCTGTCTGTGCACATCAGCCACCCCTATGGAAGGCTCCAGGTACCCCCCTGGGTAGGGTGCAGTGAATGGATAGGGTAGAGCGTGTACTAGTGCAGGTAACATGCTCTGGTAGAGAGCAGCAGCCACTTTGTGTGCTCACTGCTGTAGGGCTGTAGGGCTCCCTAGGGTAGCCTGGGGAGGCTGGTCCCATTGGATCCCAGCCTATCTCCCTATAGGAACAAGATGGAACATCCATGAGAGATATCCCTGAACTCAGAATTAAATGACACATCTTTTTGTGAAGGTTGTTTTTGGATCCTGGGGTTGAGAATAGCATTTTTAGAAAGTGGCTGTTCTTTTGTATAAACCTTTCTGGGTGCCTGGGCCTGTGTGTGGAATGCCTGCGTGATAGGAGCTGCAGGGCCCCGGAGGGGGTTGGAGTCAGCCCAGGGGTGAAAGGCGACATCTGTTGCACGGGGAAGGGGAGAGAGAAGAGCCTGATAGTGCTGGGCTGTGCCTGCCTGACCACCGCGCTGGCTAACTCCCCTGCCGACCCACTGTCACCTCTGGCCCTGAAGCTGTCAGGAAGAAGAACACCAGAAACATTCCAGAGCCAAGGATCCCCTTGCACCAAGGACTTCAAAGGCGTTCAGGGGTATAAGGAAAGGACCCCTTACTACAGAAGATTAGATTCTGAAATTCTACAACCAAGACGGACCCTCTGCTGGAAGGAAGACGGCGAGAGAACTAAAGGAAGATTGCCTTGCTGTGTGCTCTAAGGGCTGACCTGTTCTGCTGTGGCCACTGAAAGCTGAAGAGGGGAAAGGGACTTTGCTGCGTGCTGTGACCCTGCCTGCTTGAACCTACCAAGACTTTGCTGTGTGCTGTGTCTTTACTGAATCTCCAAGGGCCTGAGAAGAGCTGGCCTCCTGCTGGGAACCCAGGGCTAAAGGTTCCTAAAGCTTTGCCAGAAAACAGCTGCAAGATCGTGCTGTTGTGGACCGGGGGCGTGGTGTACTCGACTGCGGAGCGTGAGGAAGGGATCGGTGTGCTCATCGGCACATTTCCTATGAGGGTTGGAGGCTTGTGGCGCCTCCCCTCGTGAAATCCGCTCCAACGTGGTGGAGAGGTCGAGAGGGGGGTCTCATCGGGACCAGCGCCCTTGAAAACCCTTTGCCGCCAAATCACCACCGCGGCCCGGAGCCAGGAACCCCCCCCCGTAACTTGCCTAGAGGTCCAGGCGCTGCCGCGGCGAAGAACGAAGCCGCCGCGCTCCCATTGGTGGAGGGAGCCGAGCCCCCTCACTAACGCCGCGACGGGATTGGCCCGTGCGGCGCAGCGTCATCAGCAGTAGTGGGCCGTGATTGGCCGGAGTCGCGGAGCGTCATTGTTTACTGTCCCGGGAGCCGCACTGCCATTGGCTGACTCCCGGGTGCTGTGGAGGCTCGCCTGAGGAGCCGCGAGGGGATTGGCTGCCTTCGCGAGGAAGCCGAGGAATCAGCGAGATCACCGCCGGGCCCGGGAAGAAGTGACCTGACCTCGCCGAGGGATCTCCGCAAGTGCTCCAGCCCCTGGCCTGCCGTCTCTGCTCCCCGCTGCTCTTTGAAGGATCCAGAGCGGGCGGAGAGCGTCCTGAGACCGGCCGGGCGGGAGCAACACTGAGCCTGTACCCGCGAGGTGCCCCTGGGGGACCCGCGTCACCGCAAGCACGGGGAAAGAAGTCCCCCCTCGCCCAGGATACCGGGTGAGCCGCGCAAGAAGCGCTTGTGGTCCCTGAAGCCAGGGGACCCTTGGGGGATAGTTGTTTTACGCTGGCATTGTTTGCTCATCATTTTTGAGAGCGTTTTTGATCACAAAATCGTTGGCATATCTTTGTGCTGACTTGAAGAGACTAGAGACATTTGTTTTGAGAACTTCCTGAAATTAAGAAAGACCAATTAAGATTAAGTGCCTCCCTTTTATAATGAAGTGATTATCGTGCAACTGCTTGATTTACCTTGCTGAAACTAGATAAAGTTATATATTTTTATAAAAATATACTTACCTGTGTGGTCTCAGTTTGTGGTGGATTGGGGATTATTGTTGTGTTAAGTGCAAATGTTATCCACATTGTCTCCGAGTTTAGCCTAGACTGCTCGCGCCATGCTACCTAGAGGGTGAGCAGGGGTTATCTCAGAGGGTTATTCCGTTGCCCTGACCGGAGCTAGGGGTCCCTACTTGGGCCAAGGTACTTACCTTTGCCAACCAGAGACTCCCGGTTCTAACATTGGTGGCTCGCGGTGCGGATTTTGAACTAATAATTGCACTTGACCGGCAGTAATTTCTTGTACATCACTAGTCTAGTTTAGCGGAACAGGTTGCGCAGGATTTTTTCTTTTTGGTGAAACCTTTTTAGTTGAAAAAGGGGTAGGAAGCATCATGTCTCGGAAAGCGCCAAGCGTGAATGGAGACGTGGAGGTGGAATTTGAAATCCAGAAGTTGTTAACCTATAACAAGGAGCAACTGAGAAAGGTCTGCAAACAGCTTGAATGCCCAGTGAGGGGCGGCGCAAATAAGGAAGAGCTACAGACAGCTCTGAGGGCCTGGTGGGAGGCCAAACATGGTGTCCCAGAAGCTCCTATGGAAGAGGGTGGCGCACAGGAGATTGGGTTTTGGCCCAGTGAATTGCCAGTGGCGAAGCCAGCGTCTAGGGCCGGCAGCACCCACTCCAGTAGGAATATTTCTCCAGAGGAAGTGGAGGAGAATCAGAGAACTAGGGCCCATGAGATTGAGCTTTTGAAACTCAGAGCGGACGCCGATGAGAAGAAACTGCGCCTGGAAATTGAGAGAGAGGCGCAGGAGAGAGCGGCGCAGGAGAGAAGGGATGCTCTCGCTTTGGAGGAGAAGAAGCTCGACTTGGCTCATGAGAGGGGCATGAAGGAATTGGCCATCAAATATAAAGAGAGGGTGCCCAGTTCTAATGGTGGCAGCGCACAACCAGTACAGGCGGGTAAGGTATACATACCAAAGGATCTGGTACAGAATTATCAGAGGGGTGATGATATTTATGCGTGGTTCAGAGCGTATGAACTTGCCTTAAAGATGAATGAGGTGCCTGAGAAGAATTGGGGAGCAGGATTGTGGAAGCATTTTGAGGCCTCTGGGAGGGATGTTTTGGCACCCTTAGAAGCAGAGGATGCTTTGTCCTACTCCGCCATGAAGGAGGCTTTGTGCCTCAGGTATGGGCTCACTGCTGAACAGTACCGCCAGAAGTTTAGGAACTTCAAGAAGCTTGATTCAAGTACTTGGGTGGAGTGTGTGAGTATGTACACGCGTGCACTGGAAGGTTGGATGAAGGGCAGCAAAGTTACTGATTATGTGGGGTTGTGTCACTTGATTAGTAGGGAGCACTTAAGTAGTTTGTGTGTCCCAGAGCTGCGCCAGCATCTTTTGGATAGTAAGTTAACTGATCCCAGTGAGCTTGCTAAAGAGGCGGACCGGTGGACTAGCACCAGGGTCCACAAGGGGGTGGTAAGTACCCCAGCCAAGGGTGGACAGGGTCCTCCGCAGAAGAGTGGGGGGGACACGGGTAATCAAAAGGAGTCTTCTAAAGGGCCCCAAACTGGTTCCCAGGAGAAGGTGTCTCAACCCCCCAAGTCTAAGAAGTCCTGGCCCCGTAAGGGCAAGCAGGACAACAGGCCCCCGCCTACCTGCTTTACATGTGGGCAGGTGGGGCACATTGCCCCCAAATGTCCAAAGAAACCTCCAGCACCCTCTGGTGCTCCAGCACCGGCATTGGCCAGTGTAGCTTTGGGAGGGGATTTGATCTCTAGTGGGGAGGAAGGGTTAGCAGTGATGACCCTTGTCTCTTTAGGAGACCGAGAGATGGCCCAGGAAACCTTGCTGCCCCAAAACACTAAGAAATACGGGCAGAAGGTGACCATCAATGGACAGGTGGTGGAGGCTCTGAGAGACACAGGGGCCAGCGTGACATCTGTTAGGTGTCAGTGGGTGTCTGAAGAGCAAATTGTTCCCCAGGTACTCCGGCCTGTGGTGGCAGCTGACAGTTCAGTGCGCTACTGCAGGCTGGCGAAAGTTCCATTTGAATGGGGAGGAGTCTCCGGTATTTTGGAGATTGTAGTAAGTGATGCCTTGCCTGTAGATTGTCTATTAGGTAATGACCTGGAGAGCTCCCCCTGGAAAGAGGTGGAGCACAGGACTCACTTGGAGATGTTGGGTTTGCCTGCGTGGATCTGTGTGTCCACCCGTGCAATGACAGCAAGAGAGGGCGGTCTAACAGAGCTGGAGCCTGGAAAAATGGCCCAGGGACCTGCCAAGAGAGGAAGGGGTAGAGGGCGCGGGAAACCGGCCCCCACTGTTCCCACGGTCCAGGAGGAGGCAGACCCGGAAGGGGATGCCCTGGAACCTACAGGGGAGCAAGTGGCCGAACTAGGGGAATTGCCTGAGCTGTCCCAGTGGCAGCAAGAGGGTGGTCCCTCCAGGGAGGAATTCTGCCAGGCTCAGAAGGAGTGCCCTTCTCTCATTGGTGTGCGGCAGCAGGCTGCTGACCAGGCCGCAGGCCTGGGGTCCAAGGAGCATTTGATCTATTGGGAGGATGACTTACTTTATAGTGAGCCTAAGTTCGCTGAGCCCGGCGCAGCCCGTGTGCTGGTGGTACCGGAGCGCTTCAGGAACTTCCTACTGGGTCTGGCTCATGACGTGCCTCTCGCAGGACATCTGGGGCAAGACAAGACCTATCACAGGCTTGTCACCCATTTCTACTGGCCCCAGATGAAGACGCACGTCTCTGCCTTTTGTAAGTCTTGTCAGACTTGTCAGGCCAGTGGCAAGAGTGGAGGGAAGCGCGTGGCACCCCTCCAACCCTTTCCCGTGGTGAGCACCCCTTTTGAGCGGGTGGGCATTGACATCGTGGGGCCCCTGGATCCCAAGACAGCCCTAGGCAACAGGTTTATCCTGGTCTTGGTGGACCATGCCACTCGGTACCCGGAAGCCCTTCCGCTCAGGACAGTCACCGCCCCAGTGGTGGGCCGTGCCCTGATGGGGATCTTTTCCCGGGTGGGATTTCCGAAGGAGGTCGTTTCGGACCGCGGGACAAACTTCATTTCTAAATATATGAAGTCCCTGTGGATTGAGTGTGGGGTGACATACAAATTCACCACTCCTTACCACCCTCAAGGAAATGGTTTGGTTGAGAGATTCAACCGCACATTGAAGGGCATGATTATGGGCCTGGAGGAGCCCATGAGGCGGAAATGGGATGTCTTGTTGCCATGCCTGTTGTTTGCCTACAGGGAGGTGCCTCAGAAATCATTAGGGTTCAGTCCCTTTGAGTTGCTGTATGGCCACCCTGTCAGAGGGCCTCTGGCTCTGGTGAAGGAGGGGTGGGAGAAATCCCGTGGGAAAACCCCTCAGGATGTGTTCAGCTATGTGCTGGCCATTCGCAACCAGACTAAGCGCTTCAGGAAGCTCGCTCAAGAGAACCTGGAGGCTAGCCAGGAGGAAATGAAGAGGTGGTATGACCAGAATACTTCTCTGGTTGAGTTCCAACCTGGACAGAAGGTGTGGGTGATGGCGCCAGTGGAGCCTTGTGCGCTCCGTGACAAGTGGTCTGGCCCATATGAGGTGGTAGAGCGCAAGAGCGAGGTTACCTATTTGGTTAACCTGAAGACTCCCAGGCAGCCCCTGAGAGTGCTACATGTGAACCGCCTCAAACCCCACTTTGAGAGGACTGAAGTGACTATGCTCATGGCTACAGATGTTGGAGGGGAGGAGGATAGTGATCCTCTCCCTGACCTCCTGGCAGTCAAGGAGCAAGATGGGTCGGTGGATGGTGTGGTCCTCTCCCCCACCCTGACCCCAGAACAGCAGGAGGACTGTCGCCAAGTCTTGGGTCAGTTCGCCCCACTGTTCTCCCTGACCCCAGGTGTCACCAAGTGGTGCGTCCACGACGTGGACACTGGAGACAGCATGCCTGTGAAACAGAAGTTTTACAGGGTGGCTGACAAGGTCAGAGCTAGCATCAAGGAAGAAGTTTCCAAGATGTTGGCGCTTGGGGTTATTGAGCCCTCCAGCAGCCCCTGGGCTAGCCCAGTGGTCTTAGTGCCTAAGAAAGCTGCTACCCCCGGTGGCCCCCCAGAACTTCGGTTCTGCGTGGACTACCGTGGGCTCAATGCGGTCACGAAGACTGACGCGCACCCCATCCCCAGAGCTGATGAGCTGGTGGATCGGTTGGGAGCTGCCCAGTACCTGAGTACTTTTGATTTGACTTCAGGGTACTGGCAGATTGCCTTAACTGACGGGGCAAAGGAGAGGTCAGCATTTTCAACGCCAGAAGGACACTTCCAGTTTCGTGTCATGCCCTTTGGGTTGAAAAATGCCCCCGCCACATTTCAGAGATTGGTCAACCAGGTACTGGCAGGGCTGGAGCAATTCAGCGCAGCCTACCTGGATGACATTGCGGTGTTCAGCTCCACTTGGGAGGAACACCTGCAACACCTCACTGAAGTGTTGAAGGCTCTGCAGAAGGCAGGCCTCACTATCAAGGCCAGTAAATGCCAGATAGGGCAGGGATCTGTGGTGTACTTGGGACACCAGGTGGGGGGCGGCAAGGTGGCGCCCCTACAGGCGAAGATTGATACCATTCTGGCTTGGGAACCCCCCAAGACCCAGACTGAGGTGAGAGCCTTTCTAGGTCTCACCGGGTATTACAGACGGTTTGTCAAAGGCTATGGCACCATTGTGGCCCCTTTGACAGAGCTGACATCTAGGAATCAGCCCAGGAAAGTGAATTGGACTGAGGCCTGTCAAACTGCTTTTGACACCCTCAAAACTGCCATGTGCACAGCACCGGTGCTTAAGGCACCTGACTTTTCAAGTGAGTTCATCGTGCAAACTGACGCTTCAGAGCAAGGCGTGGGAGCAGTGCTCTCACAGATCAATGATGAGGGAGGAGACCAACCTGTGGCTTTCATTAGCCGGAGGCTAATCCCCAGGGAACAGAAATGGAGTGCCATTGAAAGAGAAGCTTTCGCTGTGGTCTGGGCTCTGAAGAAACTGAGGCCCTACCTGTTTGGGACTCACTTCCGTGTTCAGACCGACCACAGGCCCCTCAGATGGTTAATGCAGATGAGGGGTGAGAATCCAAAATTGTTGAGGTGGTCCATTTCCCTACAGGGGATGGACTTTACGGTGGAGCACCGCCCTGGTACAGAACACGCCAACGCTGACGGTCTGTCCAGATTCTTCCGCCTTAGTGATGAGGACTCCCAAGAGGTTGGGTAGTTCTCCCCACTTTCAGCTGGAGGGGACACGTGTTAGACCTGACACCTTTTGGCGTGGTTCTTCCCCCATCTTTTTGCCTCTGACTCATGTGTTTTGATGCTGTGCTGGATTTCGTTTTTGCTGATTTAGATGCTTTGGACACTCTGCCACTGCTGATCAGTGTCAGAGTGTAAGTGCTCCTTCTGTAAATTGTGATATTGAATGAATATACCTGATTGGCATATTTGTAGCACCACGAAGTCCCTAGTAAAGTGCACTGTGTGTGCCAGGGCCGGTGATGACAAATGCTACTAGTGGGCCTGCAGCGCGGATTGCGCCACCCACATGAGTAGCTTTAAAATGGTGACTCAGGCCTGCCAGCGCAGAGCCTGTATGCAGTCAGTGACTGCCATGTCAGCCCGGCCAGTGTCCCCACTGGCTGGGCTTAACCCTCCCCTGTCTGTGCACATCAGCCACCCCTATGGAAGGCTCCAGGTACCCCCCTGGGTAGGGTGCAGTGAATGGATAGGGTAGAGCGTGTACTAGTGCAGGTAACATGCTCTGGTAGAGAGCAGCAGCCACTTTGTGTGCTCACTGCTGTAGGGCTGTAGGGCTCCCTAGGGTAGCCTGGGGAGGCTGGTCCCATTGGATCCCAGCCTATCTCCCTATAGGAACAAGATGGAACATCCATGAGAGATATCCCTGAACTCAGAATTAAATGACACATCTTTTTGTGAAGGTTGTTTTTGGATCCTGGGGTTGAGAATAGCATTTTTAGAAAGTGGCTGTTCTTTTGTATAAACCTTTCTGGGTGCCTGGGCCTGTGTGTGGAATGCCTGCGTGATAGGAGCTGCAGGGCCCCGGAGGGGGTTGGAGTCAGCCCAGGGGTGAAAGGCGACATCTGTTGCACGGGGAAGGGGAGAGAGAAGAGCCTGATAGTGCTGGGCTGTGCCTGCCTGACCACCGCGCTGGCTAACTCCCCTGCCGACCCACTGTCACCTCTGGCCCTGAAGCTGTCAGGAAGAAGAACACCAGAAACATTCCAGAGCCAAGGATCCCCTTGCACCAAGGACTTCAAAGGCGTTCAGGGGTATAAGGAAAGGACCCCTTACTACAGAAGATTAGATTCTGAAATTCTACAACCAAGACGGACCCTCTGCTGGAAGGAAGACGGCGAGAGAACTAAAGGAAGATTGCCTTGCTGTGTGCTCTAAGGGCTGACCTGTTCTGCTGTGGCCACTGAAAGCTGAAGAGGGGAAAGGGACTTTGCTGCGTGCTGTGACCCTGCCTGCTTGAACCTACCAAGACTTTGCTGTGTGCTGTGTCTTTACTGAATCTCCAAGGGCCTGAGAAGAGCTGGCCTCCTGCTGGGAACCCAGGGCTAAAGGTTCCTAAAGCTTTGCCAGAAAACAGCTGCAAGATCGTGCTGTTGTGGACCGGGGGCGTGGTGTACTCGACTGCGGAGCGTGAGGAAGGGATCGGTGTGCTCATCGGCACATTTCCTATGAGGGTTGGAGGCTTGTGGCGCCTCCCCTCGTGAAATCCGCTCCAACGTGGTGGAGAGGTCGAGAGGGGGGTCTCATCGGGACCAGCGCCCTTGAAAACCCTTTGCCGCCAAATCACCACCGCGGCCCGGAGCCAGGAACCCCCCCCCGTAACTTGCCTAGAGGTCCAGGCGCTGCCGCGGCGAAGAACGAAGCCGCCGCGCTCCCATTGGTGGAGGGAGCCGAGCCCCCTCACTAACGCCGCGACGGGATTGGCCCGTGCGGCGCAGCGTCATCAGCAGTAGTGGGCCGTGATTGGCCGGAGTCGCGGAGCGTCATTGTTTACTGTCCCGGGAGCCGCACTGCCATTGGCTGACTCCCGGGTGCTGTGGAGGCTCGCCTGAGGAGCCGCGAGGGGATTGGCTGCCTTCGCGAGGAAGCAGAGGAATCAGCGAGATCACCGCCGGGCCCGGGAAGAAGTGACCTGACCTCGCCGAGGGATCTCCGCAAGTGCTCCAGCCCCTGGCCTGCCGTCTCTGCTCCCCGCTGCTCTTTGAAGGATCCAGAGCGGGCGGAGAGCGTCCTGAGACCGGCCGGGCGGGAGCAACACTGAGCCTGTACCCGCGAGGTGCCCCTGGGGGACCCGCGTCACCACAAGCACGGGGAAAGAAGTCCCCCCTCGCCCAGGATACCGGGTGAGCCGCGCAAGAAGCGCTTGTGGTCCCTGAAGCCAGGGGACCCTTGGGGGATAGTTGTTTTACGCTGGCATTGTTTGCTCATCATTTTTGAGAGCGTTTTTGATCACAAAATCGTTGGCATATCTTTGTGCTGACTTGAAGAGACTAGAGACATTTGTTTTGAGAACTTCCTGAAATTAAGAAAGACCAATTAAGATTAAGTGCCTCCCTTTTATAATGAAGTGATTATCGTGCAACTGCTTGATTTACCTTGCTGAAACTAGATAAAGTTATATATTTTTATAAAAATATACTTACCTGTGTGGTCTCAGTTTGTGGTGGATTGGGGATTATTGTTGTGTTAAGTGCAAATGTTATCCACATTGTCTCCGAGTTTAGCCTAGACTGCTCGCGCCATGCTACCTAGAGGGTGAGCAGGGGTTATCTCAGAGGGTTATTCCGTTGCCCTGACCGGAGCTAGGGGTCCCTACTTGGGCCAAGGTACTTACCTTTGCCAACCAGAGACTCCCGGTTCTAACACTAACTATATATGGTCTATAACCTATGGTTTTTTCAGTGAATATATATATATATATATATATATATATATATATATATATATATATATATATATATATATATATATATATATATATATATATATATATATATATATATAACAAGATGTATAACTGTAAGTAAGTCAATATAAAAGATTACAAGGCATATAACATAGCAAATTATGTGTGATAACATACTAAAACAGATTAACAAGTAACAAAAGCATAACAATAATTTCTATAAAGATACATATTCTGATCAACATATTATAAAAATGATTTTAAAAAGTAATCTCTTTAAAATCAATGTTATTATTGTTTAGATAAGCATCATATTTTTCCTATATGTGTATATATATATATATATATATATTCACTGAAAAAACCATAGGTTATAGACCATATATAGTTAGGAATTAGCATTTAAAAAACCTTATTTTACTCACACAAAACCATTGAAATTCCATATATAGTTAGTTGCACTAACTATATATCGCGCACCCGCAATCCACTGCTGATGATGTCACATATTACATCATTCATGACATGGTCAGTGACATCACTGATGACATCACTGATGACATCTCAAATGACATCACTGATGACATCATCCAGTGACTGTGTGTTTCTGTAAAGTTTAAATATGTTTTACATATTGAAGAATGAGTAGATGTATAAGTGTCTGGACGAAGGATTTAGTAGGTGCATGACTGAATGTATGAGTCAGTGATTAAATGTGTCTCACTGAGTGCATGGGTTAGTGACTAAACTGTCTTAATTTGTGCATCATTATGTCTGTTGTTCTGTAAACTGCTGCATGTGTTGATCAGTAGCTATATGATTAACTATATGGGTTATTGATTGATTATCCAAGTATTTGTATGGGAGACTGAGTGTGTGTGTGGCTGGCTGGGAGGTGTGTGACTCTGTGCAGATCAATGTGTACTTGTATCAATGATTGTATAAGAAAGTAAGTATGTGTTAGTATATGTTTGAAAATGTAAGGTGCTCTATGTTTAACTGTATAGACAAGAAAATGGAAGTGTGATTGATTCTTTACAGGACTGACTAGGTGTGTGAGTAACTCCATGGATGAGTGGCAGAGTGTGAGTGTCTGTATAGGTGTATGACTGCATATGATAGTGTTGTAAAGATGAGTGATTGTATGTATGAATGATTGTATGGGTGAATGAGTGAATGTGTGTGTAGACGTAGGAATCAGTGAGTGCGTATGTAGTAACTAGTATTGGTGTGTCAATGGTTTCAAAAATTATACTCTGTATTTAACACTGGGTGAAACAGAGGTTATATTAAAATGTGAGGAGATGCATTGTATTGTCACATGAATGATATCATCAGTGATGTGGTCATTGATGTCAAATGAGATGTCATCAGTGATGTCATCAGTGATGTCATTTGAGATGTCATCAGTGATGTCATCAGTGATGTCACTGACCATGTCATGAATGATGTAATATGTGACATCATCAGCAGTGGATTGCGGGTGCGCGATATATAGTTAGTGCAACTAACTATATATGGAATTTCAATGGTTTTGTGTGAGTAAAATAAGGTTTTTTAAATGCTAATTCCTAACTATATATGGTCTATAACCTATGGTTTTTTCAGTGAATTTTCAAGGTTTTGTAAATGCTAATTCCTAACTATATATGGTCTATAACCTATGGTTTTTTCAGTGAATTTCAATGGTTTTTTAATAGCAAATATCATAAGCTGTCGAATGTCAAGTACGTGGTAAGTGAAAACATTTTCGTGTTTATGCACACTGATCTGCTTTGAATGGTGCCCCCCCCCCCTCATTTCTATTAGGAGTACTCTCTCTTTGCAGATAGTGAAAGGTAGTTAACGCAGGCCTTTGCCCCCGTTGTAATCCGTCGTGCCTGCTTCTCTCTCCATTTGATTGATTGTTATCCAAGTATTTACTGTTTTAGAATTAGTTCTCTTTGGTTCATTCTCTATTTACAAACAAACACAGAGTCGCAATACTCTGTTTAGTCTTTGCAGATAACGAAAAATCGTGTAAAAAAAAAGAAAAGGAATCAGTAGGCCACTAATGGGATCTCTTTTTGACCTCGCTAAAATAGAAACATTAGGAACAACCCCTCATGACAAATACAAAACTAGTGAGATGAACTGAACTCCACACAATGATGGCTGCAAAACAGCTCGGCTCCGCCACCCACCCCGCCCAAAATAACGATAAAGAGCGGCTGCCATGATTGGTTGCGGAATGGCCACAACGGAGCTACGAAATGGTGGTGCTCTCATGCTAACCCCAGCTTCAGTCTGAAACATCCAGAAACACTGTAGAGTACCAATTCGATCAGTTCCGGTAGCGCCCCAATGTAACCCGGTAGACAAGAACTAGCCCTCCCCTCTTTGACTGATGGTTCTTGTTCCCTGTCCCTTCTGTTGTCATTTAACAGAACTATTTAGCCTGCTGAAAGGGGTTGTGTTTCGACCGCTGGTTGGTGGAGACATTTTGACTATATTCTGGACCTGCGTTGTCGCGTAATGCGTCATATGACGCGCCGCGTTAGCGCATCCGGAAGTCATCCGGGGCGCGCAGCGCGTAACGTAAGCATAACAAGTCATGTGACTTGTTAATAAAACTTTTCATTGGTTCATTTTACTTTTCTTATTCTAATGATGAAAGCCTTGGTCATATCACCTAAAAATTACGCTTTTAATTACTTCCGAACATAATTTTTTCTTAAATATATGTTATAATGTTCCAGGCTAATGTACTTTCCCGGAAATTTTACAACTGTCCTGCAAGTAAAATATATTCTTTTTTCGAGAAAAAGAGCGTTTCTTCGTCCCATGACGGAGCCGTTGAGCAAAAGAGGGTCGACCTGCTGTCTTAGTCGCCGATACGCCTGAATATGAGATTCTTATCGATCACTTTATGTTGCAGGAATAGAAAACACAACAGCCCTTGACCATTTATCTTTACTGCGTTCCTTCGTATTATACCTTTTACCCTTCATGTAATTGGTCTGCTTTATTTCACTTGCCTTTTAATGATTCTAAAACAGTGACTATTATTAAAAACTTTACCAATGTATATACTACTACCATGTTTTCTTTTAAAAACCTTTATTGTGAAAATTTCATTATACAAATACGAGCCTATAACCACGTGGGCCTGCCACGGAGCAAACTGTAATCGTATATGATGAATAGACATTTACACTGTAGAGGAACGTAACGGGCGGGCCATTAGGTTGCAAGAACTAAGGTGTCTAACAGTTACGGAATCGGTGGACGTACATTTTATAATTAAAATACGACAGGGCCAGTTACAATAAAATTATCTAGATATACATTTGCGGGCAAGTACCATGGGTGACGTTAATTCGAATTTTCAACAGTACAGTAATCAATAACACATCAGAACTTAATATCAATAGGGATGTCGAAATATTCAATCAATTCTCGTCCCCGCCCGCCATGTGCTTCAAAACTGCATACGTATCTCGTGATTTCAAGGTTCTGCAACCAGTACACAACAAGGAGTTACGGGTCCCATTTATTCCGGCGCCATTTTGGGCGAGGACGGGCAGGTCCAGGATATAGTCAAAATGTCTCTACCAACCATCGACTATGATGATGTTCATATGCTGTATTTATTAGAGTAACACTCATCTGTCCACATGAAATTAATTTACCACAATCTAAACATGTCATTTTAATCTTTCCAAAGTTCTTCTAAATATTTGGGACCATTTCCCTTGCCTCTGAAGCTCTCAGTGCCACTTCTTTGATGAATGTACTAGCAGGTCAGGGGTTCTCCTCCAAATCTCTCTTTTATGCAGCACTATAATTAATTGGTGCCACCTCTCCATATGACGATGCATGGTATAGTTACCACAACTATATTTTTTTTCGGTTCCTCTGGAGAGTTCATCGTGGCAGATGAAGCGTGTAACGTACCGGGCATTTACCTTTTTTTGCAAGTACAGGAAAGGAAAAAAAAATCGAGCGTCCGAGTTCTAAGGTGTCCCAGGGCCATTTTAGTGGACCAGGCCCAAATCCAAAGAACAGGCCGCCATTTTGAGAGTCCTCTTGCAGCCGCCTGTCGCTATAACATCAAGAGCAGCCGAAACTCAGCTGAATGGCAACTGAAACGGTAAATGGGCGCCCCACTACATTTCAGCATTGTAGGATGACCACACCAGTACAGCAACTTGCTAGACATCACCTCGGTGCCATCCGGATCTCGGCGCCCCACTGCAGATGAAGTGCCTCTCAACTATGAAACCACCACGGTGACATCCGGATCTTGGCGCGTTGTGCTGCCTTCGGCCTATTCGCACATCGGTCCGCTACTGACGCCATCTCACAGGCTAATGGGGTGACCCACGCCGAGTTTCAGCATTGTAGGATGACCACACCAACTTGCTAGACATCACCTCGGTGCCATCCGAATCTTGGCATCTCAACGCCTAGTGGTATCTTCCATACAGAAAATATTGTTACGCTGCCTTTGGCCCCATTCGCACATCAGTCCGCAACTTAGACATCACCTCGGTGCCATCCGGATCTTGGCATCTCAGCGCCTTGTGGTGTCAGTCAGAAAATATTGTTGCGCTGCCTTTGGCCCCATTCGCACATCAGTCCGCTACTGACACCATCTCACAGGCCAATAGGGCGCCCCACGCCGACTTTTACCATTGTACGATGGCCACACCAGTGGCACAACTTGCTAGACATCACCTCGGTGCCATCCGAATCTTGGCATCTCAACGCCTAGTGGTATCTTCCATACAGAAAATCTTGTTACGCTACCTTTGGCCCCATTCGCACATCGGTCCGCAACTTAGACATCACCTCGGTGCCATCCGGATCTTGGCATCTCAGCGCCTTGTGGTGTCTTCTACTCCGAAAATATAGTAGAAAATATTGTTGCGCTGCCTTTGGCCCCATTCACACATCAGTCCGCTACTGACACCATCTCACAGGCCAACAGGGCGCCCCACGCCGACTTTTACCATTGTACGATGGCCACACCAGTGCCACAACTTGCTAGACACCACCTCGGTGCCATCCGGATCTTGGCATCTCAGCGCCTTGTGGTGTCTTCAAATCAGAAAATATTGTTGCGCTGCCTTTGGCCCCATTCACACATCAGTCCGCTACTGACACCATCTCACAGGCCAACGGGGCGCCCCACGCCGACTTTCAACATTGTAGGATGGCCACAGAAGTGCGACAACTTACTAGACACCACCTCGGTGCCATCCGGATCTTGGCGCGTTGTGCTGCCTTCGGCCTATTCGCACATCGGTCCGCTACTGACGCAAACTCACAGGCCAACGGGGCGCCCCACGCCGACTTTCAGCATTGTAGGATGGCCACACCAGTGCGGCAACTTGCTACACACCACCTCGGTGCCATCCGGATCTTGGCATCTCAGCGCCTTGTGCTGTCTTCTACTCCGGAAATATAGTAGAAAATATTGTTGCGCTGCCTTTGGCCCCATTCACACATCAGTCCGCTACTGACACCATCTCACAGGCCAACGGGGCGCCCCACGCCGACTTTCAACATTGTAGGATGGCCACAGAAGTGCGACAACTTACTAGACACCACCTCGGTGCCATCCGGATCTTGGCGCGTTGTGCTGCCTTCGGCCTATTCGCACATCGGTCCGCTACTGACGCAAACTCACAGGCCAACGGGGCGCCCCACGCCGACTTTCAGCATTGTAGGATGGCCACACCAGTGCGGCAACTTGCTACACACCACCTCGGTGCCATCCGGATCTTGGCATCTCAGCGCCTAGTGGTGTCTTCTATTCCAAAAATATTGTTGCGCTGCCTTCGGCCCCATTCACACATCGGTCCGCTACTGACGCCATCTCACAGGCCAACGGGGCGCCCCACGCCGACTTTCAGCATTGTAGGATGGCCACACCAGTGCGGCAACTTACTAGACACCACCTCGGTGCCATCCGGATCTTGGCGCGTTGTGCTGCCTTCGGCCTATTCGCACATCGGTCCGCTACTGACGCAAACTCACAGGCCAACGGGGCGCCCCACGCCGACTTTCAGCATTGTTGGATGGCCACACCAGTGCGGCAACTTACTAGACACCACCTCGGTGCCATCCGGATCTTGGCGCGTTGTGCTGCCTTCGGCCTATTCGCACATCGGTCCGCTACTGACGCAAACTCACAGGCCAACGGGGCGCCCCACGCCGACTTTCAGCATTGTAGGATGGCCACACCAGTGCTGCAACTTGCTGGACACCACCTCGGTGCCATCCGGATCTTGGCGCGTTGTATTGCCTTCGGCCTATTCGCACATCGGTCCGCTACTGACGCCGCCTCACGTGCCAACGTATTTTCTCCGCATTTTACACCCTATGCCGCATAACAGGTCATGTGACTTGTTTATAAAACTTTTCATTGGTTCATTTTACTTTTGGTTTCCTAATGATGGAAGGCTTGATCATGTGACCTAAAAACAACACTTTTCATTGGATGAAAACTTTTTTTTTCCCCAAACGATGAAAGCCGCACCTTGTTTCTGGATGTTTCAGACTGAAGCTGGCGTCAGCATGAGAGCACCACCATCTCGTAGCTCAGTCGTGGTCATTCCGCGAGCAATCATGGCAGCCGCTCCCCACCAGAAGCCTGCAGGAGTCGGAGCCCCCAAAACTTTTGATGAATTCTCAAGGCGGAGGGGACGCTTTCGAGAATGGGGTCCAAGACCTAGCAGACAAGCGTCCGATTTCCAAGGTGTCCCAGGGCCATTTCAGTGGACCAGGCCCAAAAAGGAAACAGCCTGCCGCCATTTTGAGAGTCCTGTGACAGCCGCCTATCGCTGCACCGCAAGAGTGGGCGCAACTCAGCTGAATTGCGGCTTTTGACACAGTGGACCAAAAACGGACGGAATGGCAACTGAAACGGTAAAGGGGCGCCCCACTACAGCAGACGAGCCTCCACCTGGGGAGGCCCGTTCACGCCGCCTCCCCCGGGGCGCCCCACGCCGTTATTCGGAGCAGCATTGTAGGATACCAAAACCAGTGCGGCAACTTACTGGACATCACCTTGGTGCCATCGTTCTGCTGCCTTGGAACTATTCGCGCAACAGTTTGCTACTGATGACCCACCCCCCGCGACGCCCCATGCCGTTATTTGCTGGGTGGCAACTTACTAGACATCACTTTCGTGTCATCTAGATTTCGGCGCGTTCTGCTGCCTTGGAACTATTCGCACAACAGTTTGCTACTGATGACCCACCCCCCGCGACGCCCCACGCCGGAAATCTGGACGTTGTGCTGCGTTGGGACTATTCGCACAGCCGACCGCTACTTCGTTGTTTTTCCCTAAATTATTAAAGTTTTATAATCTTACTACTTTGTCGGAGTGCTATATATATTTAATGTGACACATAATTGTAAAAACTTTGATGTACAAAGAGTCATCCCTGGAATCTTCCGCTTCAGGCTCGGTCCCCTCCCCAATCACAATACAGGATGGTTTTCAGATAATAGCAACGCTTCTGCTGTGACGGATCTCATCCAGTGTGGGCCTTGATCTACTATAACTCCTTTGAAGAGGGGTGATTCTTTACAGCTGTGGCCATAAACTACATCTGCAGGGCTAGCTGATACCCTAGGACCAGCCTGGACAATCGGACACAGAGGAAAAGGAGTGTCAGAGGGTGCGGTAGTGAATAGGGCGAAAGGGAGGTGTCGGGCGGGCACAGGGTGTGATTCTCAGGGAAGAGCAGCGCAGATGGGGGGAGGTTTATTACCCATGCATAAGACAGAGAGCGGGGGTGACCACTGCCTGGGGGAGATGCTTGCGAGGGTGGGGAGCCATGCTAAGGATCGACAGCGTGCACAGAGTGGGTCTGGTCAAGGCATCTAAAATGGCTGCCGTGCACGACAAAAGTGTGGCATTTGAAAAAAGACAAGAAGGCGCAGACAATGTTTTTCAACACTTCCTGATTTCCTTCGAATCGAACGTTAACAGACGTTGGGGCATATTACCAAAGTTAAGCGATATTTATCCCTAACGATGCTTAGCAACGATTTTTTTACCGTCAGAAATTATCGCAGATAAACCTTGCTATTATCAAGGTTTATCGGAAATACGATAAAAAACGACCGCAATGCATTAATATCGCTGAAAACTCAGCGATATTCATGCATTACCGAGCTAATGCTCTTAGCCATGTTATCCACCTCCCATTGGATAACATGGCTAAGAACTGCTCAGGGCAGGTGGTAGCTTTTGGAGATATTCGCGCTTATCTCGAATATTTCCAAAAGTTGATAATAGGAGATAGCGATGTTAGCGACTGTTTCCAGTCGCTAACATCTTGGCATGCCCACTTTGCATGTCATTAGTGATAAATATCACTCACATGCAAAGTGGGGCCCAAGATGGTCGCTATCTTCTACTAGCCGTCGCTAACTAGTGTTAGCAACAGCTAGGTAATACACATATAATTTTATCTCCGCGAAGCGGAGCGCTGTTACAGATATATATCTTGTTTTTGAACGTTAATTTCTCAAAATGCACTGAAGCACATATATTGAGACCTAGCAAAGGCACATCGGGCTACCAGTCCCTACAATTTTGCCAAGTTTCGTGCAAATCCATTCAGCTGTTCGATCCTACCGAGAGACAAGATGGCGGCCGCTACGGACTGTTTGGAATGTTTACAGACACCGGAGAGCCAATCAGCTTCGCTTCGCAAAGCTCCGTAACGCGAAAAGTACGCGAAGCGGTGCGGTGTTACAGATATATATCTTTTTTTGAACGTTAATTTCTCAAAATCCACTGGAGCACATATATTGAGATCTAGCAAAGGCACATCGGGCTACCAGTCCCTACAATTTTGCCAAGTTTCGTGCAAATCCATTCAGCTGTTCGATTATTATTATTTTTATTTTTTTTTGCCCCGCGGGGCCCTTTTAAAACCTCCACATCAAACCTAGGGGGTCAGCGACAATGTACTATGCCCCCTTATGGTCATTTTCCCCTTCGCTTTGGCCTCCTCTTGTCTCTCGATCCTACCGAGAGACAAGATGGCGGCCGCTACAGACTGTTTGGAATGTTGACAGACGCCGGAGAACCAATCAGCTTCGCTTCACAAAGCTCCGTTGCGCGAAAAGTACGCGTCCTGGGCCGCTGCCCAGTCCGCTGTTACAGATATATATTTTTTTTAAACGTTAATTTCTCAAAATCCACTGGAGCACATATATTGAGACCTACAAAAGGCACATCGGGCTACCAGTCCCTACAATTTTGCCAAGTTTCGTGCAAATCCATTCAGCCGTTCGGGCTAAAAGTGAGGCCAACCGCCCTATGGAAATTAACATGGGAAAAACGCGTTTTGGGACCCCCCTTTTTTCTCGGCCCCCCCTTGACGAACCCCCCCAAGATTTTCAGGGGCTGCTCAGAAACAAAATGTGCCATTTTCCTGAAAATTTCAGCCAATTCCGTCCACAAACGCCAAAGTTATTAGACATAGAATTTTCAAAAAACCCATAGAGAAAAAATCCTAACTATATATACCTACTGGCGACCGCCAGTAGGTAATATATATATATATATAGATACGTAAATAAATATATATATATAAACTTTAGCATCTATACTACCGAGTGCGCGTGGTGCTTCTGAGCAAACTGTGGATTAATAAATATATAAGCAAAGTAACAAACAAAACCAATACAATAGTATATATTGGTATACACCTTACAAATGTAATTAGAACAACAAAGATGCAATCACATAAAGTAAGTACTTTCACAAAACAAATACATGTATAGATTTGTTTGCCCAATATACTTCATAAAGTACACTTAAAAGGTAAGTAAAATAAAATCTCAATCCAAATATTTAAAAATAAACAAAAGCAGCAAAATAGCAATGCAAATATGTATATACTCATTATTAATGCATTTTTTGTAATAAATTGTCTAAACGTTAATACAATATAAAGCGCTAATACAATATTATATTGAAACTTTTATAAAACTGTCTTATGTATAATAATAAATGCATATATCAAATGGATATGCCTATGTCTAATGTAAGCCACAATTATTCTATAATAATTTATATTTACTGTTTTAATGTACAACAAAAATGTATATAAAAACAATAATACAATAAATTCTTGCCTCAATAAGAAAATGTTTATCTAATATGTAAATGTTAAAATATATATTGTATATAATGAAACGTATCACTATAACTAAGTCGGTAAAATAAATACCAAAGCATACAGCATAACAGATTATAAATGCAAACATACAAAATGAATTAACGGGTAAGTAACATTAACATAATAGCAATTTCTACCTAAAAAAAATATTGTTATCGACATATAATATAATTTCCTTTACCAAAGAATTTTTTTGCCAAATTCTTTATTCTTGTTTTACAAAAAAGCATTATATTTTGCCTATATATGTGTATGTATATATATATATATATATATATATATATATATATATATATATATCCACACACAGAAGGTTGCCCTTGTAAGGAGGCCACAGCGGAGGACACCTTCTGCCACCGCTTAAAGGAGCTGAGGTTTTCGATACCCAGGGGTGACATATTCCAAAGGATGCTGACTTTGCACTTTACTTCACCCACTGTGGATTTTAATTCCGGCAATTGAAACTAATGGCACCACTCACTTGAGTTTGATACCAGTTGGGACTGCTAATACCATGATGCAACACTGTGCATACGCCGAGTGCGGCGTTAAAACACTCCCCGATGGGCGGGTTTTGAATAAATAAAGCAGGTGTTCCCAACTAAAGGTTTGCTGTGTTTCCTGAATGCCGTGTGGCTCGTGATCAAGGGACAACCCGAAACGCGTAGAGCTGTGTATTTGATGGACAGTGCTGGCAGCAATTGGCGGAACCCTGGGTGGCAGAAGGTGTCCTCCGCTGTGGCCTCCTTACAAGGGCAACCTTCTGTGTGTGGATTTATTGAGCGGCCGACCCGGTCGCAAGGAGAGCCTGCCGCATGGTTGCGGATCCTGGCAGTGAACTTTCATGTGCCGCTTAAAGGAGCTGAGGTTTTCGATACCCAGGGGTGACATATTCCAAAGGATGCTGACTTTGCACTTTACTTCACCCACTGTGGATTTTAATTCCGGCAATTGAAACTAATGGCACCACTCACTGGAGTTTGATACCAGTTGGGACTGCTAATACCATGATGCAACACTGTGCATACGCCGAGTGCGGCGTTAAAACACTCCCCGATGGGCGGGTTTTGAATAAATAAAGCAGGTGTTCCCAACTAAAGGTTTGCTGTGTTTCCTGAATGCCGTGTGGCTCGTGATCAAGGGACAACCCGAAACGCGTAGAGCTGTGTATTTGATGGACAGTGCTGGCAGCAATTGGCGGAACCCTGGGTGGCAGAAGGTGTCCTCCGCTGTGGCCTCCTTACAAGGGCAACCTTCTGTGTGTGGATTTATTGAGCGGCCGACCCGGTCGCAAGGAGAGCCTGCCGCATGGTTGCGGATCCTGGCAGTGAACTTTCATGTGCCGCTTAAAGGAGCTGAGGTTTTCGATACCCAGGGGTGACATATTCCAAAGGATGCTGACTTTGCACTTTACTTCACCCACTGTGGATTTTAATTCCGGCAATTGAAACTAATGGCACCACTCACTTGAGTTTGATAGCAGTTGGGACTGCTAATACCATGATGCAACACTGTGCATACGCCGAGTGCGGCGTTAAAACACTCCCCGATGGGCGGGTTTTGAATAAATAAAGCAGGTGTTCCCAACTAAAGGTTTGCTGTGTTTCCTGAATGCCGTGTGGCTCGTGATCAAGGGACAACCCGAAACGCGTAGAGCTGTGTATTTGATGGACAGTGCTGGCAGCAATTGGCGGAACCCTGGGTGGCAGAAGGTGTCCTCCGCTGTGGCCTCCTTACAAGGGCAACCTTCTGTGTGTGGATTTATTGAGCGGCCGACCCGGTCGCAAGGAGAGCCTGCCGCATGGTTGCGGATCCTGGCAGTGAACTTTCATGTGCCGCTTAAAGGAGCTGAGGTTTTCGATACCCAGGGGTGACATATTCCAAAGGATGCTGACTTTGCACTTTACTTCACCCACTGTGGATTTTAATTCCGGCAATTGAAACTAATGGCACCACTCACTTGAGTTTGATACCAGTTGGGACTGCTAATACCATGATGCAACACTGTGCATACGCCGAGTGCGGCGTTAAAACACTCCCCGATGGGCGGGTTTTGAATAAATAAAGCAGGTGTTCCCAACTAAAGGTTTGCTGTGTTTCCTGAATGCCGTGTGGCTCGTGATCAAGGGACAACCCGAAACGCGTAGAGCTGTGTATTTGATGGACAGTGCTGGCAGCAATTGGCGGAACCCTGGGTGGCAGAAGGTGTCCTCCGCTGTGGCCTCCTTACAAGGGCAACCTTCTGTGTGTGGATTTATTGAGCGGCCGACCCGGTCGCAAGGAGAGCCTGCCGCATGGTTGCGGATCCTGGCAGTGAACTTTCATGTGCCGCTTAAAGGAGCTGAGGTTTTCGATACCCAGGGGTGACATATTCCAAAGGATGCTGACTTTGCACTTTACTTCACCCACTGTGGATTTTAATTCCGGCAATTGAAACTAATGGCACCACTCACTTGAGTTTGATACCAGTTGGGACTGCTAATACCATGATGCAACACTGTGCATACGCCGAGTGCGGCGTTAAAACACTCCCCGATGGGCGGGTTTTGAATAAATAAAGCAGGTGTTCCCAACTAAAGGTTTGCTGTGTTTCCTGAATGCCGTGTGGCTCGTGATCAAGGGACAACCCGAAACGCGTAGAGCTGTGTATTTGATGGACAGTGCTGGCAGCAATTGGCGGAACCCTGGGTGGCAGAAGGTGTCCTCCGCTGTGGCCTCCTTACAAGGGCAACCTTCTGTGTGTGGATTTATTGAGCGGCCGACCCGGTCGCAAGGAGAGCCTGCCGCATGGTTGCGGATCCTGGCAGTGAACTTTCATGTGCCGCTTAAAGGAGCTGAGGTTTTCGATACCCAGGGGTGACATATTCCAAAGGATGCTGACTTTGCACTTTACTTCACCCACTGTGGATTTTAATTCCGGCAATTGAAACTAATGGCACCACTCACTTGAGTTTGATACCAGTTGGGACTGCTAATACCATGATGCAACACTGTGCATACGCCGAGTGCGGCGTTAAAACACTCCCCGATGGGCGGGTTTTGAATAAATAAAGCAGGTGTTCCCAACTAAAGGTTTGCTGTGTTTCCTGAATGCCGTGTGGCTCGTGATCAAGGGACAACCCGAAACGCGTAGAGCTGTGTATTTGATGGACAGTGCTGGCAGCAATTGGCGGAACCCTGGGTGGCAGAAGGTGTCCTCCGCTGTGGCCTCCTTACAAGGGCAACCTTCTGTGTGTGGATATATATATATATATATATATATATATATATATATATATATATATATATATATATATATATTAGTCCTGCAAACAAAAGGGTCCTTCCGGGGTCCTTGCTCCCGTAATCAGGTGGCGCGTTATTCGGCGAACCAAGCCAAAAAGATGAATAATAAATCCACAGTGTGCTTCAAAGCAACACGCGCACTCGGTAGTGAAGATGCTTAGGTTTCTTTATTCTCAGACAACGTTACACGTTTCGACACCAAAGTGTATCTTGATCACACGTTATCAAACCCGACATTCAGCTTGTTTAAGTAAACACAAAGAGTGGAAAAGTGTACTAAACAGAGAAAACGTACTCATGCTGTAGCTTGTTCTTACTTGATGTTAATGGCTCTGCCATTTTGGACTAGTATATTTGTCAATGCATTTCCTATCAATGTACATTTATATAAGAACCATCGTAATGTAAGTAAGCCATAGAAAGCATGTTAGAATCATAATATTGCACATTGAAATATCTCATGGGCTCAGAGACAAGAAGGCACCGGACAGTCAGGAATTTATACATTCTAATGTGTGCCTTTTCAGTAATCGCAAGCTACGTTTCAAAGTATCGTACTTTCCAAGGACTAGTGCCCGTAGCTTAGCAGTCACTATCATCATGTAATTTATCAAGTATAACAGTTTTCATATACATTTCATTTGGTCTAGTGCCTTAATGCCCAAGATTTTATACATTCTAGTATGTGCCTTTTCAGTAATTGCAAGCTCCGTTTAAAAGTATCGTACTTTTCAAGGACTAGTGCCCTTGGCTTAACAGTCACTGTCATCATGTGATTTATCAAATATAACAGTTTTCATATACATTTCCTTTGGTCTAGTGCCTTAATGCCCATTTGTCAGTACATTGTACAGATTAAAATATTGCTAACATGCCCATAACCTCTTACAAGCAAAATACGTTTTTCTCTACTACGTCCCACATATTTGTTATTCCTATGCAAGCATCAGGCCTATCAAAAGAAATTATCAATTAAAGTCCTAGATAATGTCCAACATATAACAGTGAAAAGTGAATATTCTTATCTTAATCAAGTGAAGTGATTTCATCATTCGCCGAAGAAAAGGGTAGGGAAGATGTGCAGTGCTTTGAAAAAATTAATGTCTCCCTTCCTTTTCTCCTGGAAAAACCAATTAAAATATGCATTAAAATAATACAAAAGTAGTACAGTCAGTCATCTCATATGCAGTTCAGTATAGTTCACATTTTATCAACAGGTTAGACTTATTCATCATATAAATGAGTTGAAAGTTCCTCATCTATGTTGTGCTCCCCAGGGAATCTGCTTTCTAGCTCCATAATCCATTTGGATTCTTTTTTTCTGAGTGCTAGCACCCGATTACCTCCTCTTTTGCCCACATTTACTTGTTCCACTGCAAAATATCTAAGTAGCGAAGTATTAGATTGATGGACCTGCTGGAAATGTCTAGCGACAGGGTAACGTACATCCGCATTGGTTATTGCTCGCAGATGTTCTTGTATGCGCTTTTTAGCCATGCAAGTTGTACTGCCCACATATTTTTTATTGCACGGACACTCAAGTACATAAATGACAAAGCTTGTGTTACAGGTAAGAAACTGTTTGATTTTACGTGTTTCTCTCTGTCCAGGAATATTCACTTCTTTTACCATGTAGCTTGATTTACAGGCAACACAGTGTCCACATGGATAAAATCCTTTAAGGCCCTGTATGTGTTGTTTTTTAGTATCAGAGATATCGCCTCTCACCAAAATGTCTCTTAGATTCCTCCCCCTTCTATAAGTAATCTGGGGTCTCTCAGTAAGTTCTGGTCCTATTATGTTGTCTGACTGGAGAATATTCCAGTTATCTACAAGGATTTTGCGAGCTTTATCTGACCTTTGGTGGTAAGTGGTTATAATCCTGGTTGGCTCTTTGTTACTTTCTATGTCCAGTTTGGGGGTGAGAGTTTCTGCTCTCTCTACATCTGCAACTTTTCTCACCGCTTTCCTCAACACCCACTCGGGATAACCTCGTTCCTGGAATCTGAATAGCATACGTTCTTGTTCTGCAAGGAACCCCTCTTTGTCGCTACAATTTCTCTTGGCTCTAAGTAATTCCCCATAAGGGATGCTCCATTTTAGAGGCTCTGGGTGTGCACTCAGGGCATGCAGGAGACTATTACCCGCCGTCTCTTTTCTGTGCAGTTCAGAGATAAGTCTACCTTCCACTATCCTTATCTCTGTGTCTAGAAATTCCACATGAGATCTGCTTATAGTATGGGTGAGCTGTATATTATATACGTTCCTATTGAGTTTCTCAATAAACTTGGACGCTTCTTCTTTGGTGCCACTCCATACTACAAACAGATCATCGATATATCTGATCCACGTTTGTACCTTAGCAAAGTCTTCTGTCAGAGTCTCATCATTTCTCAATTCTTCTTCCCACTTGCCTACAAAAAGGTTCGCGAAGCTTGGCGCGAAGGCCGAACCCATAGCCGCGCCACGGGTCTGTTTATAAATTGCCCCATCAAACATGAAAATATTATTTTTCAAGCATAATTTCATCATTTGAATAAGCATGGCAGTGTGCTCTTGAAAGCCTATTTCCCTCTTCTTAACCCCTTCCATGCTCATGACGAGCTCAGCTCGTCATGAAGCACACTGGAGCTGTGCTAATGACAAGGTGAGCTCGTCATGAAATAAAGAGATTTAAGAAATCTCAGCACAGGAGAAAAATACCCTTAGCATTGAAGGTGTTAAGGAAGTGATAACTTGCTTCCATTCCTTGAGTGTGGTTTATGATAGTGTAAAGGGCACTCACATCCATAGTGATTAACAGAGAGCCCTTCGACCATGTGATGTCCTCCAGTTTTTTTTAAAAAGGCTGTAGTGTCCTTAATATAAGATGGTAATTGACAGACAAATTCTCTCAAAAAGTGATCAATATATTTCGAAAGATTTTCGTTTATGCTACCTATGGAAGAGATAATGGGTCTCCCAGGAGGTTCTCTAGGGTTTTTGTGGACCTTCGGTAGAAGGTAAAAAATGGGGAGCTTTGGATAATCTTTTTAAAAAAAACGAAATTCATGCCATGAAAGTAACCCATCATTGTGATATATATATATCCAATTTCCACTCTCTGCGCAGTGATCCCCACGCCAAAGAAGACGAGAGAGACGGACTCTTCAAATCAGCAGCAGCCGCTGGTAATTTTATTTTTTAATCATATAAACAGTGCTATGCTGTGCCCTCTACCAAACGCGTTTCGGTGATCCCGGTCGCCTAGCTCGCTATATAACTGTTAATATATATATATATATATATATATATATATATATATATAAACAAAGTAACAAACACACATAATACAATATATTATATTCTTATACACCTTACAGATATCAAATTATAACAAAAAGATACTATCTAATAAAGAAAGAAAGAACTTTTACAAATAAAAAATTTAAATAGATTAGTTTGTCCAAAGCACTTCTTAAAGTTAACATAAGGTAAGTAAAGTAAACTATGATTATAAATATTTAACAATAAGCAAAAGCAGCAAAATAGCATGCACATGTTAATATACTCATTATATAATGCATTATGGTAATAGATTGTGTAAACATTAATACAATATTAAACATTAATACAATATCGTATTGCTGCTTTTATAAACTGTTTTATGTATATTAAGAAATGGATAGAACAAATGTCTATATCTATCTCTAAAGTAAGCCACATTTTTATATAGCTTATTCGTATTACTATTTCAATGTACAACTAATGTATATAAAAACAATTATAAAAAATGCTTATCTCAATAACAAAATGTATATCTAATATGTTACTGTTAATAAATATATTTGTATATATATTTGTATATAATGAAATGTATGACTATAACTCAGTCAATGAAATAGATTATAAACATATGACATAGCAGATTATGACTGCAAACATACAAAAACAGTTTACAGGTAAGTAACCTTAAAAAAAATAGTAATATCAATAAAAGTAGATATTCTACCAACATGTAATAAAAATGACTTTACCAAAGATATTTCTTTCTAAAATCACTTTTATCATTGTTTCATAGTAACCATATTTGCCTATATATATATATATATATATATATATATATTTATATATACAAGTATATATACACATATATTAGCAAAAACCAAACAGAAGAATACAAAATTATATATTGTTATACAACTAACAAAACAAGTTGAACAAAAAGATACCATCTAATAAAGTAAGTACTTTCACAAAACAAATATATGGATAGCTTTCATTGCCCAAAACACTTCTTAATGTACACTTAAAAGGTAAGTAAAATAAAAATTTATTATAAATGTTGAAAAATAAGCAAAGGCAGAAAATCAGCATGCAAATATTTAAATATTTAAATACTCATTGGACAAAATGCATTATTATATTAAAATAAATTGTTTAAACATTAATACAATATTAAACATCAATGTAATATACTGCTACTTTTCTAATACTGATCTATGTATATTAGTAAATGCATATAACAAATGTATATGTCAATCTCTAAGGTAAGCCACATTGTTCCTATAGGTATTTAATTTTACTACTTTAACCCTGTTCCTATAGCTATTTAATTTTACTACTTTAACCCTTTCCATGCATCGGATGGCCCCCCGTCCGTCCGACGTCACGATGGGCGTGTGCGGAGGACGGCCGGGGGCCGTCCTGACCACACCCAGTCATAAATCACCCGCACCGCCACGGAATTATAGCCGCGGTCAACGGGTTAATGTACAACAAAAATGTATATATAATGAATCATAACAAAATGCTTATCTCAATAACAAATCTTATATCTAATATGCAACTATTAATATATATATTTGTAAATAATGAAATGTATGGTTATAAATAAGCCGACAAATTACATTACAAGGCATATAACATAGCATATTATAAATGCAGACATATAAAAACAGCTTTACAGGTAAGTAATATTAAAGCATATTAGCAATTTCTATCAAAACACATATTCTCATAAAAAAGGAAAATGACTTTAAAAAAAAAAATAATTTTTAAATCATTTTCATTTGTGTATTGTAATAAGCATACTAATTTGCCTATAAATGTATATATATAAGTATATATAGCGCACTAGTTTTCGACCAGACGCTGTCCTCCTGCCTTGCGCTGCCGGTGCCTGCCGTGGCGGTCAACCACAAATACGCGAACAATACCTTTTAATAGTGTTCCCATAAGTTGTTTATTTATTTACCGACATTTCTATAGTAGCTTACCTGTTATGGTACTTTGTTTGTATATTTTTCTAAAATTTTAATAATTATTTTAGTTATGAGATTTACATAATCATGTACTATCCTGTTTAGTTTTTTTTTTTTTTTTTTTTTAATATATTTTTATTGCAGAAACAGAAATAAACCTGTTCAATAGGCCATCCTATACACTGACGGCCCCCAACATGCAGTATGACAGCAAACCAATACACAGCCGATTAGCCCACATCCCGGAGGCTGGGCGGCGCTTCAATTGACCAGTTCGCTGGAGGTACCTCAGTGCCTGCCCTGTTTGGGCCATAGGTCAGTTATAACACATCATATCTGCTTTTACCCCATAACAACCAACCCATCCCTCTCCATCTAGCCCTAGGCCACTCCACTGTCACGTCTCACCAATCGCTAAGACAACCTCCCAGGGCCACCCGGTTCCGGGAGGCTGCCGCATGGCGGCAACCACCCCCTCCTTCGATTTCCTCCCATAACCCCCCCCCCCCACCAACTGCTGCTAATGCGGGTTCCAACATTCCCTTCCTGCTCTAAGGATGGACATCTACCAGGAGATTCAGACAAACAAGTAGTCCCCATGGAATCCCTTCCTATACCTGATCGAGCTCCTCGCCTTCAGTTATGTAGTCCCTTAAAGCCTGCACCACCAGCTCCCAGGACCGTGCCAGTTCCAAACTTTTCTCGTTGCCAGTTCTGGTCGCCTGACGCATCCTAAGCACACTCTCACAGCCCGACCACTTCAACAATTCATTCCTCCATCTCCGCACAGACGGCCCCTCTTTAGATTTCCAATGCCAAGTGATTTCGCGCTGTGCTAGTATTAATCCCATCCCAATGAATTTGCTCGTCACCTTGGTTTTCCTAGTGTGCGGGAACCAAAGAAGCAGACATGCAGCCATGTCAAAGTCCACCTCCCTATCCGTGACAGCGTTCAGTTCTCCCACCTCCGGCCAGTAGTCCCCTAACTTCGGGCACCCCCACAGCATGTGGTCTAGATCTACCTCAGGCTCTAGACATCTCGGGCACATGGCATCAAGCACCTGGAAGTGTCGGCGTAATCTCTCCGGGGTCAGATACGCCCGATGGAGAACGAAAAAATGCACCTGCTGAAACCTTGCATTCCTCGTCCCTTTCCAGGTCCTGTGTAACACCTGACCCCACACGGTGTCCGGGATTTGTCTGCCTATACTGGCCTCCCATCGCGATTTCAACTCAACCAAAGGCACCAGTCCTTCATGTAACATTCTGTTGTGGAGGCACGTCACCGCCTTGACGGTGCCCGCGGCCATCACCACATATTGGCACACCATCATCACCTCCGGTTCCACCAGTCCACCCCCCCAATGCCGCTGCATCGCCGTTACGACCGCCGCATGCAACAGGAAGGTGCCACCCGGCAGGCCGAATTGTTCTTGTAAAGTCTGGTATGGGGCCAGCGTCCCGTCCACATAGAGGTCTCCTACCATCTGCAAGCCCAGTTCTTCCCATGTTAATAATGGGGACCAATCACCCCCGTGTGGCAAGGCGGTCAGCATTCCCAGCGGAATCTCCGGTACATACGGCCGGCGCTTCCCAGCCCTCTTCAGGTTCCTATTCCAACACAATCTAAGTGTCCTTTCCTCCATCGTAAGATCCCTTCCAGCCAGTCTCTGTTGCATCACGATAGACGACAGGACATGTCTCCGAATGCCGACCCCTCGGGCGTTATCAGGCCCCCTAAATTCTCTGGCCACGTTCTGTGTCAGGACCTGGAGCTGCGCCGCCAGATAATATAATTCAAAGTCGGGGACTGCCATCCCCCCTCACTCTTGGGTCTTGTCAAGGTGGTCAATGCCACCCTTCGGCGACCCTGGCCCCAGAGAAAGCCTGTCACCAATGTCCTCAGCTCCCTAAAGATTCCCTGCGGGATCCATACCGGCAACGTTCTAAAATAATAAAGTAGCCGCGGGAGTGCCACCATTTTCAACAGTGCTACTCGACCCAGCACGGACAGTGGGAGAGAGGCCCAGAAGTCCATACTGCCCCTCAGCGCTCGGATGCAGCGCCCCACATTCCCCTCAAGGAGGTCCACTGCGTCGTGATAGATGCGCCCTCCTAGGTAAACAAAACAAGAGGGTTCCCATACTACCGGTCTTGTGAGTTGTGGGCAGAGCGCGGTCTTCCGCAACGGAAACACACAGGTCTTAGACCAGTTCACCCTGAGGCCTGATAGCCTACCGAACCTGCCCAACATGTCCACCGCGCCTTCCAATGCCCTCCCAGAGTCCGCCAGGTACAATAACAGGTCGTCGGCATATAACGATATATAGTGCGATTCAGGTCCCTGTGCAATCCCGTCGTAGACAATGCCCGATCTTGCCTGCGCCGCTAGCGGCTCCATTGCTAAGGCAAAGAGCAGAGGGGACAGTGAACAGCCCTGCCTCGTGCCCCTACAAACCGGATAAGCCGGAGAGACCATGGTTCCTAGCCGCACCCGCGCCTTAGCCGAGGAATAAAGCACTCTCGTCCAACCCCGGAACCCTTCCCCAACTCCGAACTTCAGCAGCACGCCATCCAGATAATCCCACTCTAAGCTGTCAAACGCCTTTTCGATATCAACCGTCAACACTACCGGGCCCTGGTCCGCCGTAGCAGCATCATCAATGACCCCGATCAACCGACGGATATTCATCGATGTGCTCCTAGAGGGGATGAATCCCGCTTGATCCCTATGCACTAAGGAGGTCATCAGCGGTAGGAGCCTGGTAGCTAGGATACGACTCAAGATCTTGTAGTCTACCGTTAGCATAGACAATGGACGGTAAGAAGAGACATCCAACCCATCCCTGCCCGGCTTCAGCAGCGGCACTACCAGCGCCTCCCTCATAGAGTCAGGCAACCGCCCCAATCGGCTCGCTTCCGCGTACACAATCTGCAGCCTGGGTGCTAACACTTCCATAAATTTAGCGTAGACCTCTATCGGTAGTCCATCCACCCCTGGGGTTTTGTTCCGTGCCATATGACTAATTGCCCCTCTTATTTCAGCTAGGGTGATGGGGCCTCCCAGGTCCCGGGAGTCCTCCACATCCAGTAACGGTAAAGGGATCTGATCCAAGTAATCATCTATCTCCGTAGCAGCTGCTTCGAGATGGCTGGCATACAGTCCCGTATAGTAGGACTGAAAGCGCCCCAGGACCGCTGACTGCGAGTAGACCACCTCCCCGTCCTCCTGTCGCACACTCATGATCGGGCACCCTCTAGGGTTCGGATCAGCCAGCTTTGCAAGGAGCGTACCCACTTTATCCCGCTCCTCATGCACTCTGACAGCATGCAATTTATAATCAAAACACCGCAATCTCTCCGTCTCAGTCGCCACTCCCTCCTTACCTTGCAACAATCGTTCCTGCAACTCCGGCCTCTCGGGTCTCTGTTGTTCCACCCCTCTCAGCACTTCCTCCGCCTTCGCAAGGTCATTCAGCACTGTTCCTCTCACGGTCAGAAACCGTCCCATACACACCCCTCTCACCACCACTTTCATTGCATCCCATTCAATCGCTCTAGACGCCGTCGACTCAGCATTATCCGCAAAATAGCTGTCTATGCCCTGGCGGACCGTGTCGCAGAACGCCGGATCTTCCAGCGTCTCCGGACGAAGTCGCCACGTTGGGACCGCCGATCTCGCCAGCTGCCATTGCATAGAGAGCAACAGGGGGTTATGGTCCGAGATGGTCCTGGACAAATACTCAGAGTGAGTTACCACATTCGCCAGTGAGGCGCTGCACAGCACTGAATCCAGTCTAACATGCAGATCGTGCAGCGCGGAGAAGTAGGAGTAATCTCTAGTTTCGGGGTCCTGCGCCCTCCATACATCCACCAGGCCCCACTTTTCCTGCCAATCCCGCCTATGGGTCGCAAGTCGGCGCACCGGGGAGTCCACTAGGGGCGGGTGCGATCTGTCTAACAGCACATCAGTAATGGAGTTAAAATCCCCCGCCAGCAATACAGGGCCTGCCAAATAATACGCCAGTGAGCGCGATAAACCCTCGAAGAAATGTGCTTGATCAGCGTTTGGGGCATAGATGTTACACAGCACCACCTCCCTACCATACAGCCGTCCCTCCACTACCACATATCGACCCTCCGGATCGATTCTCTGACTCGTGACTTGGAATGGCGTGCCCGCCCTAATCCATATCAACACCCCTCTGGCGAATGCCGAGTATGTCGTACCGAACACTTGACCCCGCCACCTCTTCTGCAATGCCCCGCACTCCTGCTGCGTCAGGTGAGTTTCATGAAGCATCGCTATCTGAATGCCCCGCCTCACTAAGTAGGCATGTACCTTGTGGCGCTTCACCATAGTTCGAATACCTCGGACATTCCATGTGACACATTTCAGGTTAGGTAACGTCCCCATAAAGCATCAATCCCAACAGTAGCGCACGCCAATAAATGTGACCCGCATTGCAGCAATTGTGTAGCCCCTTCAAAACATACCCCTGAACTCCCACCAACCCCCTCCCCAGGACAGGGCCTAATAACCCAGCTTCAGCCCCGTTCCAAACCTTAAACACCCAACACATCACGCTAACCTGTGGTCGTCACCACAGAAGACCTTAAGGGTCTAAAGAGGGCTATGGAGCCCCAAACCAGGACGACAGAGCTACCACCCCGCGCCCGTAGCCCCACACTGCTAATGCAGCCCCATACCTGGCAGTCCAATAGAAGTTAGGAGTGTCCGCACCTCCAGGCCTCCCAAAAATGTTCAGTTGCCACTGGCCTCATCCATTAAATATACCATCTGATGTCTGCGGGGTAACCTCTGGCCCCTGCACTCCTCCCACCTCCGAGTCATCATCACCGGTCTTCTCCCCTTCTCCGTCCGAAGCCGAGCCTCTGGAAGCGTCCTCTTGCTGCGATCCCGTGATGCTCGCCGTGGCCTCCAATGCACTCTGTCTGTCGGCCAGCATTTGTGCCTCTCGTTCGGCCCGTTGGCGCCTATTCCGGGAGCGGATGCGCTGCGATTTCCTGATCTTGACCGGTTGTTGCCGATCCCTGGTGGGCCTGTGTGCACGATCCGTCCCCGCACGGTACAGTTCCAGCCAGGACCAAGCTTCATCGGGAGTTTGGAAGAAGTGAGTCCTGTCATCAACGATGACCCGCAGCTTGGCCGGAAAAAGCAAGGAGTATTGGATCCCTTCCTCTCTCAGCTCTTTCTTCACCGACAGAAAAGAAGCTCTACTCCGCTGCACCTCCTGCGTGTAGTCCGGAAAAATTGTCACCTTGCTGTTATCCACCTGGAAGGGCCCTTGGGATCTCGCCCTTTGGATCAGCAGATCCCGATCCTTATAGTGCAGCAATTTGACCACCATCGGCCGGGGCGGTCGGCCCTCCAGGGGCGGCCTGGCGGGCACCCTGTGTGCTCGTTCCAGAGAGAAGAAGGGGGACAGGCCCTCCGGGGCCACCACAGTCCGGAACCAGTCCTCCATGTAGGCCACCGCGTCGCCCTTCTCGATCTTCTCCGGAAGCCCCACCACCCGCACGTTGTTCCGCCGGTTGCGTCCTTCCGCGTCCTCTGCCCGCCGCTCCAGTATCGCCAGTCGGTGAATAACGTCTTCAAGTTTATGTTCCGCAGTGACCACTGCCGGCTGCAGCTCCTGGAGCAGTTGTTCGTTGGATTTCACTCTGTCAGAGAGCTTGGCGTGGTCCGCTCTCAGCAGGCCAAGCCCCGTCGCCACCTGCGCAATGTCCTGGTGCAGCTCGTCCTTCGTAGCAGTGATCGCGGCCAAGATTGCATCAAGGCGGAGGTTCAGCCTCTGTTCTTGCGGTGAGGGCCCCGTTGGGAAACCGCCATCCGTGACCTCTGGCTTCCTGTCCCCCCGCTCAGGCGGCGCGGTGTCGCCAGTTCCCTGCGCTGCCATCCTGATCGTGGGAAACCTGCCACTCGAGCAGCCCCCGCTGATGACGGCCAGTGGTGGCTGTCCCTCCGGTCGTTCCGACCCCAGGCCCACCTGGAAGCGCCCAACGGAATATCTCAAAGAGCGCGGCTCTCCGATCCCCAGGTCAAGCGGGAACACGCGGTGCCAGCCGTCCTCCCTCCACGTTCAGCCGTCAGCCTCCGGTCCAGAAGCGCACTCCGTGCTGCCCCACCGTCACTCTCAGTGCGCCTGCAAAGTCTACCAGGTCCAGGGGGAGCAAGCCCTTCCGAAAAGGCGGTCAGTTATGAGTCCGTGTCCCCGGGCAAACTGAGCCCGCCGCCCCCGGCAGCACTGGTCCTCGTGGGTCGCAGCGCACGTTGGGGCTTAAGCACTGTGTTTTCAGCCTGGCGCACCCCTGCCTTCCACCGGGTGGGCCCACCTCCAGTGACCGATCCGTCGGCCGCCGCCCTGTCCGCCCGTTCCCCGGGGTGCTCAAGCGCCGTGGGCGGCCGCCCCCCCAGTGCTTCGCCAACTCGCTGCACTCCTCCGTGTCTTATCGGCCCCTGCTGCAATACACTCAGTGGCTGGGCGGCCCCACACTCCAATAGCGCCTCCACCGGCGCAGCGCGAGCCCAGGCCCAGCTCTCCAGCCGTCCGGGGGATCAGGTGGGGGAGGGGCGCCGCTCTCACCAACACTCCACCGCCGACCTCCTCCGCTGCGCAGGACCCGCTTCCACGGTCCACTCCTCGGCTCACCTTCTCGCGAGGGCCCTCCGGGTGCCTTCAGCAGGTCCGGCACCCCTCACCGCTCAGCCCCCGGAGCTCTCACTCTGTCGGCGCCGCCATCTTGCCTTTGTGTTCCTGCCAAGCCGATCAGGTCGCCAGGTCCGGCCTCACGCGTCGCCCGGGGTCTCGACTGGGGTCAGATGCTCCCCACTAGGTCAGCGACCCCTCCGGACCACGATCTCAGCCGCCAGGCGATACGGGGCTAAGTTTTGCAGGAGGAAAGACGGGACTCGGCGCGGAGCAACTCGCTCACGCAGCCATCCCGGTCGGCGCCGAAACCACGCCCCCTACTATCCTGTTTAGTTGGTGATTAATTTGTACTCTCAAATCTAACTTTATTAACAAGAACACTAGAATGTATCCTTGGTTTCATTGTTCGATCTGGAACGTATGTCTTCAGTTTCTATGAACTGAATGAGGAACGCCCTTTTAAATGTCTACGCGGCAATCAGACTGTTGAACCTGATGAAAGCCGACAGGCTGAAACGCGCCATTCTTTGTGCACAATAAACGCCCTTGGTTGCAGTTCCTGGTGTGCCGCCTCTTTTTCTATCGAAGAAGGATTGTTCGCATATAAGTATATATATATACATATATAAACAAAGTACCATAACAGGTAAGCTACTATAGAAATGTCGGTAAATAAATAAACAACTTATGGGAACACTATTAAAAGGTAAGTAAAATAAACACACACTTAATGTTCAGAAAATATATATTTAACATATTATCATTATTATTATGAAATACCTACATGTTTTTTTCAAATGCATATGGATATCATATTATATATACTTGTGAACAATAGATAAATATATGTTTCAGAGCACTATATAATGACTATTTATGAATCTTAAATTCAAATATATGAAACAGTTTCACAGAATGTTTTTCCTATTACAATTCAGCTTTTCCCAACAACAAAAAAACAGTAATATATATTGTCAAATTAGCAAAAAAAAATAGCAAATGCATATACAAGCATTTACAGCAACTACACTGTAAAAAAACCATTAGAAGGTAAGTAAATGAATAATAAGCATATATATCTTGCTACAATAATACCAGAATACTATTCGAACTGCTCCCCAACTATTTCCGATTAAGATACTTATAATTATTTACTTATTAATGCAGTTTACAAAAGTATAACATTATTATTCATACAAATATAAATGCTTTATTAACAATAGCAACAGTAACTAAAAAGCATTTTATATTACAGGAAGAAGCAACAAAAACTATATATATTGGAGGACAGGAAACTAAACTTAAAAGCATAACCATCAATGATGCAACCGACTCTGTGAAAATCACTCTATGGAGAGAAGCAGCAGACTTCCCAATAGTAATCGGAAAATATGTGCAAATAACGCAATTAACAGTCCATGAATTCAATGGACAAAAAATATTGAATACAACTCGGCTTACACAACTACAAGTATCATTTTATTAAAAAGAAACAACAACTGCAAATCTTCACAAAAGTATTATTACTAAAACCATGTCTCCATAGGTGATACAACCACCAAAATAAAATATCACCGTTCCACTAAACGGATTGGAAAACACACAGCAAGAAGTAAGCACTATGACAGTAAAAGTGGACACAACAGAACATTTCCAATCAATGGAAATACATAACATTACCTTGATGGATTTTTGGGAAATATGCACTGATACAGTAGACTTTGGGGATGCATTAATGCCACACCTACCAATAACTGTTAATGTGGTATTCTCCAACGGATGTATAACAGAGATAATTAAGCAAGTGTAATATGCAACAAATAAAAAAACAATACTCAAAAAAATGCATATTAAATGTAAATAGTATACATCCAACATTGCATATCCAAAACTGTTCAAGGTCATAAAAAAATACTATTCAGCGAAGCCATAATACAAATTGTATAAATTCTACTTTACATGCGGCATGTTTGTACAAATCAAAATATTACAATTATAATGTTTACTTTTACTAACTTTTATGTTTAGAAACTTTTTTTAAAACAACATATGCTAGAAAAAAAACTTTCTTTCAAAATTTCTCTAAGTGTACACTATTGTATATAGCAAAATATATCCCTATTGTAATACAATAGATAAATAACTAACAACAATCATATGTTACATTTATAAATATAACCCATGTACTATGTACTATCCTTTTTAAACCAGAATATTTACCTACAAAACTATTTCTAGAAATACATATTCCTACTTAGTCATATTGTTTACTTTCATACAGATTGTGCAACATTAAGACAAATATCAAGCATATACATGTATTATAATGTGTACTTATATATGCAAGACATGTTAATGTTTACAAACAAATGCTAACTTTCACAAATAAAACTTAATTAAACAAATTACTCTTATAGATTTACTTACTTTGACTACTGCAACATACAATATGAAAACTATTTACAATGCTAATAGCTTTTACTTATATGATGCGAGACCTATTGCATTGCAAATGCTTGTTTAATAGGGTCGCACAGTCGTATATAATGTCTTCTTGGTTATATATAAGGTAACAAAAATGTTTATACACTTTTTTTATTATAACTTTTCAACATGCTGCACAGCAGCCACAATGCTCTAACAACATAGCTTAAAGACACTGGCAAAGTCAATAGCTCTGGCTAAACACTAATAAGGTCCCAAAGGTGAGACTTATTGGCTATGCCAATGCTTATTTTTCAATCAGTGGATAAGGTCTCTGGGGCCGTAACCAGCCTAGACGTGGGTCAATGAGGCTTGTGGAGGGGGTGCACATGCCCCTATCCTTTGTTTTTCATAGTGGCCCCTGGCTATAATTGTCTTTTTTTTTTTCAAGAACCAGGATCGTAGATAAAAAAATATATATATTTTGGCTCCAGGGGATGGAGGGGGAGCTGGGGTTGGGGGTAGGTCCCTTTGGGCCCTCCACAAGAATTAGGGGGGCAGCTTATTCCTACCCTGCCCTCTTATATTATTTTTTTCATTTAAACTCAGAACAGGTAAATACGTCCTCAAGCCCTGTAATGGTTGCCTGCCTGTAACATATTATCTCATTTTACAGGCAGCCAGTCAGAGCACTCTCTCCCATGGCAGTGAATTGGCCCAAGAGAAAAAAAAGCCCGATGGGCCAAACGGACACTCTATTCTCAAAAATTGGGTTCATGGGACTCTTGCAAGAGTCCTCCAAACCTAAACGTCCAGATATACAAATATTTTCAATCCTTAATATGATGTCAAAAATCAATGAACGTATTTACACCAAATTACAAATAAAAAACTAGACCAAGAGATTATATATATATTTGGCTGTAGGTGTGGCTAAAGGTTCCTATGGGAATTGACATTACAAACGCACCCTTATTTTTCACCCCAAGTTCTCAATCCCCACACAACGGGTCACCTCCAAACTTTCCATGACAACCAGAACCAACCTTGCCACGTTTTTGGGCAAATTTCATTAAGATTGGTCTAACGATGCCAAAGTTATAGGCAAGTAAAAAAATGCTTTTCTTATGGAAACATGGTCCTAAATATAACTGCCTCCTGTCAACCGCCAGTAGGATATATATATATATATATATATATATATATATATAACTATAAAATCTGCTTTTGTATCTGTGTGCTTATCCCTATATGCATATTTAGAAATATATATATATATATATTTTTTTTTTACAGGTCCGACACACGGTCGGTGGATGAAAGAGGCACTCACTCAGGAATTATTGCTCAAAACAGCAGTTTTATTTTTTGTCTGCTTCTCGTAACTAACCCAACGCGTTTCGCCTTGCCCTGAAGGCTTGATCACGGGATGTGGAGCTCTAACATGAGCCTTCTTTTATGTTTAATACTTAAATTAAAAAAACATATGTATACAAGTGCATTATGGGTAATATAGTTTTTTGTATATCTTTTGATATTACCACTCAAATTAAAGAAGGTTGAAAAAGTGAAAAGTGCTCTTAATATAGTTTCATTCACTTAGGAAGGATTTTGTGAAGCATTTTTTCGGATGATTATCACATATTTAGTGAATTTATTGCTGAGTGTTCTTTAGTCTCTCTGGTGAGTTTATATATTGCCACAGTTTTTATCACAGTCTTTCTTTAGAGGTTTTCCAAAGCTCTATATACAGCTGTTAAGTGTTAGATTTACTTCTGTTCCTTCACCGCTTTTGCAATTCTCTGGTGAGGATATCTCTTGGCTGGTGAATCCAATTATTGTATTCTTACAGATGAACATGCAATTCTTCTTCAATTGGGACAAGGAATGGATGAGGAGGTAATGTCCTGATTACTTACCGGTAACCTTCATTACTCTTACTCTTATGTTATGTTATTTTAATTTGATATAGCGCTGGAATCACCCGAGGAGGGGTATCTCAGTGCAGTGCAGTCGTCTCAGGCAACAGAAGAAGAGAAGGCACCCCCAGAACAGAAAAGTCTTAAGCATTTTCCAGAACTTGGTGTAGTCTGTACAAAGCCGTAGATGGAGTGGCAAATAATAACCCTTTGACTTCTATGCACTTGACTGAGAGGACCAAAAGTAATTTCCATTGGTGGGGGAAGTGCCTGAAATCTGTCATCCTAGGCACATACAATTTTTGGCTAAATTCTGATTGGAGAATTTAACACATGTTGTTTCTAGGCCTTAACTGATCTGATAAATGGAATATTATATGATGGGTTTCATCTTCTATAAATTATTAATAAAATAAAAGAAATTAGATAGAAGGTTTGCCTGTAACCAAAGGGAATGATCACAGACCACCTTGACTCATATGAACGAGAAGCCGAGACTGTAATGGGCTCCCCAGGTACTGAAAGCACTATTGGACAATACAAATGTCAGAAGAGTGCTATACAAATGTTGGCAAATTAAATCAAATCATAATGCTGAATTGTAATGCTCATGTGAAAACTACAACCCATGTGGTGTTAAGAGGGATAGCGCTTCACACTATCTAGCACATCACTAATTAAGTGTAGTATTTTATTTGGTGAAGGTACACCAGGGGCTGGCCGTATTCCCACACTAAAGAACAGGCATTACAAGTTACCGACATAGGAACGGGGAATAACATGTGGAGGTGGGTCAATTTTCACAAATCAAACTCCACTCTGGATCCATTATTGATCCCTTTTCTGTTCCTATTTACCACCTGCGAATGGTAGGTTTGAGCAGTACTTAATTTGAACTTGTGGTTTCTGGTGCCCGGGACGTAATTGTCAACACCAGCACTTATTATAGTCTGCCACATGCTGGTATTGTATGTCTAATTTAGAGACAAGCACAAAAGAGCTGCTTGTCAATTCAGTTTAACAATGACTAATACCTGACTTCCAAGTCATTCTTATAGCTTTGGGGACCTAGAATAGTCTGAATTGTCACAGTTGGAGTAGTGTTATGGTTGATAGTTGTGCTGGTACTGTGATTGGCAGAGCTAGCAGGGGCAAGGAGTAGTGAAAGCTGCAGTGGCCTCCTGACAAGAGACCAGGCACTTATTTTTTCACAAATTAAACACTGGGTTTGAGGCTGGGTGGAGCATGCAGGGGCCAGGCAGTGCCTCTGTTGGAAGCCCCTCTATCTCTCTCCGACTGTGGTTTCACTGGCAGCAGACCCTCACCCACTAAACAGGATCTAGTGCTTTTGGACCTTGGAATTTCAGTCCAGAAACGCTGGACCCCATTTAGCATCGGTGAGTGGCATGCTCCGGTGATACCACTCTGACAAACTCATAATGAGGCCCATAAAGGGATTTAATTTGGATAGGGATACTGATGACAGTACTGCACTTAGGAATTTGTTGCATCTTTTAAAGGGCTATTGGTGTGGCCTCTCGATGTTCCCTGCTGCTGAGCCAGTGAGTGATGTCACTGTATGGCTGGAATGTTGAGAGTGTTTGTGCTTGGATGAGTGGACAGTTGGAGTGATGGAGGATGCTGCTCCTGGTGGGGTTTTACCTGTAACCTTATCTAAACCTAATAAACCTTCATCTTTTATAACCTATGTGTACCAATCCTTGATTGTAACAGTTGTGTGTTTTGCACTCGATCTTCTTACTACTGTTTAGAAACTGTCATGGATACTTTATAGTTTTAGGGTTTTCAATTGGAAGTCGAATGAAGCTTATCACAGACTCAAAACTGAGAGGGACCCTCGGCTGGTAGGTGTATGAACAAATGTCCCAGGTCTGAATTTCTGCAGGTCTGTCTAGCATTTCTTTGATTGGCTTACTCCTGTTCGACCCCACACTTTGTTGGCTCTGGGTCCCTGAAGAGGGATGCTCTAAAAATCTCCCAATCAAGAAATCTCCAACCAACCACGTTCATCGGCAAACAACATGTAACTCATTTCTTTAACTTTGATGGTTATGCATGGAGAAAAAACGGGTACTGTGAAAATCTGAACTACAAAGTTCACGCACCTCATACAACCACAGATGTTACAATTTCATGACTGCAAATTCCTCAGCACAGCACAAAGGACAAATTGAGAGCTCACACTGTGACACTGGATAACATTAGCACATTGATTTACCACTGACCTCCATTAAATCACATTCCTGATGTAGCACCCGCTTTTGTATTAAAGCTGAGTGTTTACCTATAGAATGATTCTGAGGGATCTATTTACTAAGATTTAATGGCATATTTGTGTCACAAAAGTAACAAAAGACGATGAAAATTCTTTTTTCACCTATTTACTTCCCAGCGTAAAACCTGTTTTATGCTGGAAAAAACTTGAAAGTAACACAAAGCAGCGCATAGCGTTGCTTAGCTTTAATTAGCACCAAGGGAGCATACCATGGGTGGTGCATGGGCATTCCCATGCAACCACCTAAGGTTTCTGAAGTTAAGCCCTGTTTTGACAAGGTTTAGCCCAGAAAATAGCGCCCATTTCAGATCGGGGCAATGAAGGAGAAATGCTTTTACTTCTCCTTTCTTTTCCAACCTTGCATGTGTGCTGCACTGTACAGGACACATACAAAATGGGGAAATGTTTGAAGTTAGTCTAAGCATAGTATTTTGTACTGGAAGGGAATCCTTCCAGTACAAAACTTATGCTAGACTCAGGTGTCTTTGTGGTACACAGCTGCACATTTGTGTGCCAGCGTTAGGTAGAGGAGAAGAGAATGCCATATTTCTGTAAATATGGCTCTCTCCTGCTCCCTTCTTCTCAGGCAGTGCAGCATTTGCGGCTGCTGCACTGCGCTGCATGAGAAACAGGTAAATCTGTCCCTGAGTTTGTATCAAAGCGATACCTCTAACTGTCCAATGATTTCTAATGGTACCACAAACATTGTGTTATAGTGTATTTGGTACCCACCTTCGTCCCAGGTACTACTGGAGAGTTAAGGAAACCACAGACTTAATCAATGCAGTTTTAGATTCAAGGCCCGAGGTGAGGAAAAATAAGTTGTATGACCATTTTGAAACTGCTAAGTATTTCCAACAGCCAATAGGATCACGTAAGAGGCCTGTCTAGTGCTGTAAAAGACACTCAGTTGGATCTTGATACCACAGATTCCAACTCTGCTTGGTCTGGTTATGCCCCTCTTTCCAAAGTTGCTGTTGGGACATTTGCATTTACCTATTTATTTATTTGTTGTATTTCTATAGGACTGAAAGGTATTAGCGAGCTTTACACAAGGATACAATGTAAAAGTATGAATGACTGCCCAAATATAGAGAATTGCATTAGAAAAACTTCAGAAAAGTGATTTATGAATAAAAATGGAAAAACCGTATAACAGGGATTTTCATCTAAAAGAGTGCATCTCATGAGGTTATCCTGCAAATCTGCCATGGATTTGGCCCTCCTGCACATATGTTGGACCCTCCCCCCGATCGGACAGATTAGTTCAGATGGAGGCGGGAGAGATGCCTATGGACACCTATGGGTAAGGGCCAATATGTAGTCATTATCACCTACACATTTATATATGCGAGTATGTACACACCTTTAAATTATGCACTTCTATGCCATTGGGCTGAGCATCTGAGGCGCAAGCAGACACTGCCCTGCCTCTAATGTCAGCAGTGGCGGCTCCTCTGTAATGGTAGAGGAGCGTTGCCCCACTGGCTCAGAGCCAGCAGCGGAAAAATAAATTTTTATTTTACTATTGTTTTATTTTTCAGCAGCTGGCTGAGCCAGCGTGTGCAGGGAGGGGCGGGCCGGGGCATGGGAGGGGGAAGGAGGAGTGGTAGGTGCACTTTTAAGTGCACATGTCAGTTTGGCCAGCCGTTTCTGGCCGTCCAGTCTGACATGCGCACTTTAGGTTTCTCCAACGTAACTGTACTCCACAGCCGGGTTGGAGACACAGTACAGACTCCCAGTGCCTGAGCGAGCGTTAATTCAGCCCGCTCAGGCCAATCCCCACTCTGCTCTCATGCTTGAGAGCAGCACGGGGATTGGATGGGAAGTCTGAGATGCTGTGTCAGGGGCTGCTGGGACCAGGAACAGAGGAGCGCAAGGCACCGGTTATGTCTTTTATTTTTTTAATGTATTATTATCCCACCATCTTCCTCCACCCACCCCACCACTCCTTATCAGTGTCAGCCGCCAATGAATGCCAGTGCAAGGGGAGGATATAGAAAGTGAACAAGAAGGGGCATGTAGTGACAGTTGTGCTTATCGCAAGAATACCAATCCTTGTTTACAGAAAAAAACGAGTATGGTGCTATATATTCCAGCAATTGTTCATCAAGGTGTGGTGCTTGGGTTGCCAGCTTCTCTGGAAGTGCATGGGGCTTTCTCATAGACTAATCAAGGAAATTGGGTGAAATGATGCATGGGGTGCAAGGTGAGAGCTTACACCCTAAATAACGTAAACAAGGAGAACTGGACAGGACAACGAAAAGATGGCGGATGATTGTTCCTCTCTGCAGTGGCGTAGCAAGACCTTTGTCTGCCCGTAGCTGCATGTAAGAGCGGGGGGTGAGGATTTAGGTGCTGGCAGATTCATGCGACAGCCAGGGGGGGCTGACCATTCTCGCCGGTCTCATCTCCGGCCCCGCGAAGGCTGCAGGTACGAGAGGGTGGTGGGTGGTGTCTGGTCGCCACCCCCAAACTCTTGTCAACCCCCCACCCCCACCCCCACCTTGCTACGCCACTGCCTCTATGCCCTGGGACTTCAATAAAACAGTGTTCCTTTAAAGATCAGTCAGGATACCAAAGAGCTGTCTGAACATGAAAGAGACATTGAACTTACACTTTTGTATTTTTGCATGAGCCACATAAAAAACAAAGGCACAAAGTTAAAAGGGCAACAGTCTCTTCAGTGGTGATGTAAGCTTCCTTCTTTTTTAAATTTGTCATATATAATAGGCTAGGATTTTATTTTAATTATAAAGTTTTATATAACTCGAACTTGATCCTGAAGGATATCAGAGCGCTTTACAATTTGAGGCAAAGGTAACAAAAAAGTTGGGTCATCGACAAGGATTGTTTAGACACGTTGATTGTTGTGTCTTTCCGCCACGTTATACAAACACTGTCGTATTGGATGAGCTGAGATGCTCATTTGCCCATTGATTGCCGGCCAATCAGACACAATTTCAAAGGGGAGTTGGTAGAAGGCATTTTTCAGCAGGTCCATCAATCAATCAGGGATTTAGGAAGCACGACAAATCACCTGTGAGGGTCTCAAGGCACTGGGGTAGCTTGCTGCTTCGTTGTGATTTGTTTGTGGAGCAGCAAGGTCTTAAGTCCTTTTCTAAAAACCCGGAGCGATGGCGCGGGCCCGAGGTGCAGAGGAAGGTCGTTCCAGGCCTCAGCAGCCATGTGTGAGAAGGAGTGTCCTCTGCTGTTGCTTCGGTGGATCCGTGGTGTGTCCACAAGGAAGAGGGAGGTGCATCGTAGGTGTCTGGTCGGTTGGTGGAAAGTCATGAGTTGTTACTGAAAAGCCAGTGTTGCAGTACATGATCTATGATTTATGTTCAATACTATAGTACCCAATAGTAATTGTGTTTTCTGTCATTACAGGTGCTGCCTCAGAAGAGGACCGAGGCCACAACAAAACTGAGCACACCTGGCTGGCCAGTGAAATAAACTGGCGGCCCAGGCTGCTGATGTCTTCAGAAAGTTACTACTAATTTCTGTGTGAGCAGGACTTTGACTTCAGATGATTATGACACTGGCAGGACACAGCTGGAAACAACCCAAATGCCTCATAGCCGAGCTCCCATAACACCCACATGCAGCTATATGAAAACAGGTTTGCGCTAAAGATAGCTAAGGTGCAGGGCGGTATGCAAGAAGAAACGAGCACATAGAAAAACATGTAAAAGAACATAAAGTCTAGCAAAGAAAATAGTAAACTAGATACATCTAAATGGTTAAGGATGAGTACACAACATGATATCAAACCAATATAAATATAAGCAACCGAACAGTTCAATACGGACACTATCCGTTTTAAGACACCATTAATAAAATAAATATTAGAAACCTATTGCATAAAATAGTCTCCCAAATGCCAAAAGATGCTCCAAAGAAATGTATACCAGCCAGGGATCCTAAAAGACTCAGCAGGAAGTCAACAATGTTAGCCAGCAGGTTATATCGGGACCATTTAGGAGAAAAGCAAGGATGCTAGTGCACAACTGTGTTCTGTTTTTGACCAATGAAAGGTCTATGGGGCTTTAAGTATACACTGGACTAACTCAAGATGGCCCGTATGCAGGGTGAACTGCACAGAGTCCATTTAAAGATAGCGTGACAAATTCTTCCCAGAAAAAAGGGTACAAGGAAGTGATGTTGGCCCCTACTCAGCATAAAAATGCTGCAAGGAAAGGACTCAGGCATATTTACAAGGCCCTATCGTCACAAGAATGTCACTTTCACGATGTTCCTGTGGCGCTAGGGGCTTCACCTTATTTACAAGGTGGCATTGAGCCACTGAATGTGGCTTAACACCACCTTGTAAATAAGACACCCTTTCATGGTACACTTAGTGCGAAAGGGGTGGGCAATGGGTGTTACAGTGGGCGATCCCCCGCAACACCCATTGATTTTGACACTGCCCCCTAGTTAGGGTGGCATAAATAGGAGGCAGCACCAAAATTAAGACCAGGGAAAACCTGGTCTTAACATAGCTAAACGAGGAGAAATACTTAATTTTATTTCTCCTAGTTTTTGCTGTTTCTATATGTACTATATTGTGCAGCACACGTAGAAACAGCAAAATGCCATGAATGATTGTTTATGTGCAGGAAGGTGTCCTTTCCTGCACATAAACAATCATTTAAAAAAATGACGATTTGCAACATATATGTTTGCCCTTATGAACCCTTCACCTGCATACAAGTGTGCAGCACACGTAGAAACAGCAAAATGCCATGAATGATTGTTTATGTGCAGGAAGGTGTCCTTTCCTGCACATAAACAATCATTTAAAAAAAATGATGATTTGCAACATATATGTATGCCCTTATGAACCCTTCACCTGCATACAAGTGTGCTGCACAATTGCCATTTGTGATTGTTTATGTGCAGGAATGGACAACTTGCTGCACATAAACAATAACTCCCTGAATGCAGGCACCCTGCACTATGGTGCAGGGGTGTTTGTGTTGGCCCTAGGTATAATAATATAGGGGGTCTCATGATGGCGGACGGATCATCCCCGCCGGGTCGGCGGTAGGCATCGCTGGCCCGGTGGGGGCGATCCGCCCGCCATCTATGCCTGATTGACCCCCGCCATATTCGTATGGCTGGGGAGTCCGCGGCAGATGGAAACACTGTCTGCCGCTTTTCCGCCGGTCGACTCGTCAACCGGGCGGAAAAGGGGCATAATATGGTGGCGGTGTCTGCAAGACACCGCCATCCATATTATGTTGATGGCGGAGATCAGCCTTTCCATGACGGCAACGCCGCCATGGAAAGGCAAGCCGTCTTTGCTTTTGGGGGCCCATTGCGGGCCCCCCGGGTGTTGGGGGTAGTGCAGTACCCCCCTGCATTTGCATGCACAAGGTGGCAGGCACCGCGTAGTGCCTGTCACATTGTGCATGCAAATGCACAACATGCATTTTTTACATTGCGGCGGGTGCTGCTTACAGCACCGCCCGCCGCAATGTAAGAAATGTGGGATACGCCCGCAAGTGTGGCGGTCGCATCCTAATTTGTATGGTGAGACCACCGCACCTATGGCGGACGGTCCCTTTTGCCGTGGTGTGAGGTTCCGTGAATTCTGAACCCGTTTCATAAAGGTCATGGTTTCGTTACTAATTTGATATTAGCGAACCGTAACTAGTTAGTGCGGCAAGTATGAGTGTTTTCGTCATGTTAGACCGATGGATTCACTACATATTTAGGGATTTCGTTCTGAACCCTTGGGTTCCATTTTGTGTATGGCAGCCATTTTGTGGTTGCCCTCACATAGGCCGATGGCTGTGGCTGAACTAGTCTTTTAAGGACATGTACACCTTAGCTCGAGTTCGTGCTGACTCCTGTTTGACCTGAGTGAACTGACCCTGTTGCCTGAAGCTGACCTTGTTAAACCAGTTCCTGCCCTTTAGCTGATCAAGATTAAGGATCAGAGCACAGGACATCATAAAGTTTTACTGCACACAAATATGCCTTATCCTACTCTCACCTGTTTCTGCTCCTTTCTTTATGGTCTATTTATGATTGGGTTGTGGCCTTTTTTATTATGGGTTCGTTCGACCTGTCTAAAGAAGAATGTTGGGTTTGACCGATGATTGATCATGGGCTGGGCAACTGAAAAGTGGGTTTTACCGTCATGCGATACCTCTGGTGTGGATACTTGTGATTGGACAGTTTGTAAATGTTAGGTATTTGTCTGGAATGTGATTTTTGGCATAAAAAGGGATGACTTGCTTTGTAAAATTGAGCAGTCTCCTGAGAACTCATACCGTGATGATTTATAGGACTTCTGTTACTGGCTGCAGCCAATAAATTTGATCTTTGACGCCACTCAGAAGTATCCCGTGTCTCTGTATTCTAAGACAGGTGAACCCGAAGACTTTGGGCGTGCCCCTGGCGCCGCTGGGTTTTAAAACCCGGATCTTCAGTTGGCGCTTCCAACGTGGGGCGACTTCAGCGGTACCGGTCCAAGCCTGAAGATCGTGAGGAGCTTCGTGAGGAAATTCTGGAGGACGGCCACCTCTTCATCGACCCCGGCATGTCGAACGTGGACTGAAGGTCTTTGCTTCGAGGCTTCCCGCTTTCCTGGCGGCTACGAAGGACTGCTGCCCTGTCTTGGACCCATTTGTGATGCTTTGTACGGCGAGACGATAGACGGGTCTTCTGGTGGCGTGACTGATACCTCAGTTAAGTATAAGTGGGTCGCTCCCAGTCCTTAGTTTTTGGTTCTTTGGTTCTTAGTTTGTTTGGTCCTTAGTTTTGATTTGAAAATTGCAATTTCCAAAGCCAAGGGACTCGTAAATTTGCGAGACTATCATTGTAGATAATCCCTTGAAGTTTGAAGCTAGATTAGTGAGCGAAGATGCCTAGTCTTAGCAAAATTAGGAGGATATTCTGTTGTGGTTGTAACAGGGATTCCAGATTGGAGGATTCATGTCCGATACCTCCAGTTGGAACCCCGACTTATGAGCTCTATTCTAAACACGGCGTTGGCCCCATTACGTTTAATGAAGTAAGGGTCCGCTATACTAGGAAGGATGGTGTCTTACGATGGCCCCAATATGGTAGTTTTGATACCGAGATTTTAGATAATTTAGAAACGAAATTATTTAGGAAGAAAGCCCGGCAGGCAATGTTTGACTCCTTTCGCCTTTGGCGTAAAGAAGCCCGACAACGAGAATTTACACAAGCTAAAAGAGATAAAAGAGAAAAGGATGTATCAATAATGCAAGCTGCTAGGCAGTTTAAAGAAAACGAAGAAGATAAAGCAATTGAAGTGTCAGATAGGCAACATAATATGGCTATTGATAAATGTTATCCAGCTTTGCCATCTCTTCTTGAGAATGCAAGGAAGGACCCTGAGAAGGATCCTTTGATGTCACATTTGTTGAGATTACCACCCCCTCATGCACAGAGTGCTACGGCACCTCCGCAACCTCCAGTTGCACAACCTCTTGTTGCTGTTCAGCCACCGGCTCCTCCTCAGCTGGTTCTTCCTCCTACGGCGCAGCCTCCCCTGGGGCCGCCGACTTTGCTATCAGTTTTGTCTGGAACTTCTTTGCCTTATTCTCCTGTACCTTCAACTTCTCTTGCTACTAACCCTACGCTTCTATCACCTCAAAATACTTTGTCTCCTGTCCTTATGACAGCTTCTCCTTCTGCTCGACAACGAATGACTGATACTGTTACTGGTCTTTTGTCTCCTTTCTTTGGGTCATTGAGTATGACCCCTGTTTCTGCACGTAAACAAATGCGTAGTCAGCTACCTGGTCCCGAAGAACGGGCAGTGTTAGATCTCTTGGCTCACAGATGGGTTTCGAATGTTTCGAGGTATAATTTAGAGTCAGTTATGGATGTTTTTCTGCAGTGGGAATCACCCAAGCAAAGATATGTGTTTGATGTAATGTGTACTTTCCTCCGTGAGGAATGGGCAGATAATGATTTGGGTTCAGTCCCTGTAGAGTTGCTAAATGTTCAGTCTGAGTTTGCGAAAGGGACGATAATGGGTCCCAGAATTGAGGAAGCAGTTGCGATGGTACTTGCGTTTAGGAGCGATTTCCCTTCTCAGCAACTGTTTGAGCATGATTCCGCAGTTAGGAGAAAGGTACGACAATATCCAATGAGAGAGGTTCCCCCAGTTTGGAGAGAAGGGGTCCCAAACGCTAATCCAGCAGTTCTGCCTCATTTTCAGAGAGTATGGGTACATGTGCCATGGAAGAGAGTAGAAGTTTTGGCCCTTAAACAGTCTTTACCTGATCCCTGTAAGAATTCAGCTGGCTATTACAAAGAATTGTCCCAGACAGTTGACGCAAGCATCATGAATTTGGCAGATATAGATATGCTGTTGGGTAATGTAGTACCTCAACCTCTGTGGGCAAAGATTCGTCATGAGGAACATGCAATTGAATTAGGTGACTCATGGGTCAATATTGCTGCTGCGGACGCTAGACAAGTTGGTGGTGCTAAGCCTGAGGCTCTAGTGACAGATCTACCTGGCAGAATTATTAATTTAATGAAAACAATGATGCCAGCGTTACGAGTGAATTGGGACAAGTTAGCAGCATGTAAGCAGAAGAAGGACGAAAGTGTATCTGATTTCTTCACTAGGTTTGAAGAGACATTTATAGATCATAGTGGCCAAGATATGAGTACGGAAGGTGGACAAAGATTGTTCGTAGATAAGTTTGTCTTTAACTTACTTCCTGAACTGTGTAATAAATTGAAAGATTATGAGAGTTCTTGGGCTGTTTCCTCGTCGGCCCAGATATTGGCGACTGCACAGTACTATGAGAATAGGGACAAGGACGAGAAAGAAAGAGTAGAGAAAAAGACCAAAGACTTAAAGACAAAGGTTCTTTTGCAGCAGGTGTATCTGCCTCGCTTGTATCAGCAAGAGTCACAGCAACGCCCACAGTTTCAGCAACCTCCCCCATTTCAGAGACCGCCACAGAACGCTGGGTATTTTCCTCCAAGACCACCCCTGGGTTTAAATCAGTGTGCGTATTGTAGGGAGGAAGGCCATTATAAAAATTAGTGCCCTGTGTTGAGACAGCGCACGAGTGGTATGACGGCCCGAGAGGCCGTGGTGGTTTTCAGCAAGTGTCTAGGGGTAGAGGACGTGGTGTGTTTCCTCAGAACGAACGTTCCTTTCCCCCAAAGAATTCTATGAATTGTTTTGATCAACAGAAAATTGCATCTGGTCAGTCGACTCAGTACTATGCTGATTACTATTATGTTGAGAGGGAGAATGCTAATTATAATGATTGCTAGGACAGCCATGGACAAAGAGAGGGAGTAGTGTCGGTTCCAGTAGATCAGAGTGGGCCTTATGTTGCAGTAGCCACATTGGGTGTGGTAGAGCCTTTTCGTTTGGATACTGGTGCAGCGAAGAGTTCTATCATGCACTTTAAACTCCCTGGCGCACCTATGTCTGGCTTAACTAATGTTCCAGTAGGATTCTCTGGCGCCCCAGTTCGTAACCCAGTTTCTAGTCCCTTGTCTCTTTCTATAGGGCCTTGTGAGTTGGAAGCACCTCTCCTTTTAACGACAGGTTGTGGTGAGAATTTGTTGGGTTTGGATTTGTTGAAAAGGTTGCATGCAACATTGCATTGTTCTCCTTCGGGAGTACAGCTTACATTGGGTAAGAAAGTGATCTCTCCGATGTATTTGTCTAAAGATCTGCTTCCACCGGAATCGCGTTCTCTCCCTGATACTCTTTGGGCTACTGGTCCTAATGATGTGGGTCTTTTGGAGATTCCACCTTACGTTGTAACGCTTAAAGCGAATGTTAAATTGCCGCGCATCCCCCAATATAGGATTTCTAGCGATGGTGAAAGAGCGCTTTTAGCAATCAAGTCAAGTCAAGTCAAAAGATCTTTATTCGGAATAAAAAACATCCATAAAAGTACGACAAAATCGATCAAAACAATACAGTACAACAATATATTAGCTGGCTAAAAGACAAAAGGTTAGTCAGTCAATTTCTCATTAACATACAAAGTATCCCTCCTTATTAAAAACAACAACTTTTACACAATTAAAACAAATAATTTCTAAAAACATAGTTAAAAAGGATGAATGTTATCAGCATCATTAATAGGTCCACATCAGTAGTGTGCAAAAATGCAGAAATGTGCAAAAATAAAATGACAAAGTGCAAAAAGAGCACATGTGCGGGTGTTATACATCAATATCTAAAGTGGCTCGTGAACGGACGGCAGCTTTGAGGAAGCAGCTCACTCTAAATATTACTTCATCTGATCCCAGTAATAAAAAAGACCTCAGTGCAGTTCTAAAACTAGACAAATTATATTTTCTACAATAGGGCATTAAATAATGAGCGGAGAGATTTTTATAAAAACCACAGAAAAACAAAAAGTGCATAAGGCTCTGTTTCATATTAGGGTTACATGGGCAATACAAAGTTTCTAAATGTTTGTTGTAGCCCAGAGGGAAGTTTAGTAAATTTACTATACTCCCATCTCGAAAGCGAAACAATAACCTCCTATTCCATCTGCCAAGGTGTAAACATAAATACCTATGTGGGGAACCTGGATTTTTAGTGTAAGGTTCAAAATAACCCTTGTATTTTATGATAGTACACTTTGACAGGTTCTTCCTCTCGCGCTCATCTCTATACAGCTGATATAGTGCCCTATGAATAATAGTTTTATGAGTGCGATTTATTAAACTGGGTGATGTAAACAAAAAACCATGTCCTACGCTATCAAGGCATTCTTTTACAGCTTTTAGCCATGGTATACAATGTGCCCTATCACACTTTAAACAGTCCAAGATTATGTCACGGGTAAGGGTGGCTGCCGGGTTAATCCATATCTTTAGCCAGAAGAGAGCGGGTCTAGATTTTACAAAGTCTTCTATATATGAGATGTTTAGTTCACTATGACATATATAGGAAGGGGAACAAATAACCCTGCCCAACACCTTCCGGCAGAACCTATTTTCTTCGATTTGGATATGGATGCAATTTGTATAACCCCAAACCTCGGCGCCATAAGTACCAGTTGGGATGCATTGAGTTTGGTAAATCTTTACTAGTGGTGTAATCACATCAGCATAGTTGGGTTGTCTCAAAGAAGTGACACAATTTATTGCTTTACCCAACTTGTTCCTAGCGTAAGATACATGTGATTGCCACGAACCAGTATTCGAAAATAGCAGCCCCAGATAGGGAAAAGTGCAAGTGCTTTTCAGAACATTTGACCCTGATTTAATCTCAGAAATTTTATATTTTTTAGGGCCACAGCTCATGATTAAAGATTTTTTAAAATTAGTGGTCAGACCAAGGTCTGCCATAAAATGAACAAAGCCTGAAATTAAAGTACGGAGTGCCTTTGGTGTGCGGCCCATTAGGACCGCATCATCAGCGTAGAGGAGAGTTGGTATAGGGACTCCATTTACATGGGGGACATCATGTGTAGAAGTACTCAACCAGCAGCTCAGATTATTTATATAAAGAAGGTAATGTCTGTAATAGTCCCGTTTTGCCTGTCCTGAAGCGCACTGACTCTACTCAGCCACCTGTTTATAGGTTTGTGATCGATCTTAGAGAGGTTAACAAAATTGTTGTGCCACAGTTTCCAGTTGTTCCGGATATTACTGCTTTGTTGACTTTGATTCCTGCTTCAGCTGCCTGGTTTTCAGTCATAGACTTGAAAAATGCTTTCTTCAGTATTCCAATTGCTGAGGAGAGTAGAGATATTTTTGGCTTCTCTTTAGGAGGCCGAAGCTTCCGGTTTAAGAGAGCTCCCCAAGGCTATTGGGAAAGTCCTTCTATCTATAGTCAGGCTTTGAAAACTCAACTTGATACTTTTGTGTTGCCTGCTGGTGCTGCTCTTATTCAGTATGTGGATGATCTGTTAGTGGCTGCTGATGATGAGGAAACTTGTAAAGAAGCTACAATTTCTTTGTTGCGACATTTGTCTGACTTGCACCATAAAGTGTCACCTTCAAAGTTGCAGTATTGTTGCCAAGAAGTGACCTACTTAGGTCATCTCTTGTCAAAGGAGGGAAGAAGGTTGACCCCAGAACGAATTCAAGCGATTGCTCAAATGACTGCGCCTAGTACGCAGAGAGAGGTACGTGCTTTTCTGGGTATCACGTCGTATTGTAGACAGTGGATTACGAATTTTTCTTTGCTGGCGAAACCTCTGTTGGCATTGACTTATAAGGATACACCGAATCCTCTTCCGTGGTCTGACGATTGTCAGAAAAGTTTTTCTGAATTGCGTGATGCGTTGTGTTCTGCTCCGGTGTTGGGTACTCCCAACTATAGTAAGCCTTTTACACTCTACGTTCACGAGAGAGAGGGTTGCGCATTGTCAGTTTTGACGCAACAGTTTGATGACGAACAGCGTCCATGTGCGTATTTCTCATCGACTTTAGATCCGGTAGCTAGAGCGTTGCCAAGTTGCTTAAGAGCTACAGCGGCAGCGGTTGTTTCTATCCGACAGTCTGCTGGGCTGGTGATGGATAATACGTTGGTTGTGATGGTTCCACATGCAGTGGACACTTTATTAAATCGAACAAAGACTCAGCACCTTACTAGTGCGAGATTGTCGGGTTATGAGTTGACGCTTTTGGCTAGTCATGTGCACATCAAGCGGTGTAATGTATTGAATCCAGCAACATTGTTGCCGATTTCTGTGGAAGGTCAGGAACAGCATGATTGTTTTTTGAGGACGGAAGAGGAGACGAAGGGTAGAGTCGACCTAAAAGACACTCCTCGTTTGGATCCTGATGGTACGCTATGGGTTGATGGGTCATGCTACAAGCTCCCGAACGGTGATACGACTGCAGCATATGCTGTAACGACATTATGCACAATTGTTGAAACTGCACGAGTGAGCCATAATTTGGCGCAAGCAGCAGAGTTGATTGCATTAACGAGAGCGTGTACTTTGTCTGAGGGAAAGAGAGTGAATGTGTATACCGATAGTCAGTATGCGTTTGGTGCTGCCCATAGTTTTGGACGCTTGTGGAAAGAAAGGGGCTTTCTCACATCCCATGGGACTAAGATTCAACATGGGCAGTTGGTGAATGAGCTTCTGGAGTCACTTACTTTGCCGAAGCAAGTTGCGATTGTGAAGTGTAGTGCTCACCGGAAGGTTACGGATGATGTTGGTCGTGGTAATGCGTTTGCGGATGAAGCCGCGAAAGAAACAGCGAGAAATGTGATGAGTCGAATGTATGTTGCAGGCCCTGCGAGATGGATTGGTGCAACTGGAATGTGTGAAGATACGATTGAGAGTGTGAAATCAATCCAGGCTGAAGCCACTGAAAATGAAAAGAGTGTGTGGAGAGAAACTACGGGTAGATTGGATTCGACTGGTTGTTGGGTTGAGTTATCAGAACACCAAAGATGGATGTTGCCGGATGCATATGTGCTTGCGGTGGTTACGATGGCACATGGGTTGTCTCACATTAGTACGAAAGGAATTTGTAAGTTGTTGGCTCCAGTATGGCAGAATGCTGGAATTCCCAAATGTGCTGAGAATGTAGTCAAGAATTGTATGGTGTGTTTGATGTATAATCCAGGTAAGGGAACTCCAACTCCAGCTGGTCACTTTGCGCCTCCGACGTATCCGTTCGAGGTTCTGCAATTGGATTTTATCCACATGGAAAGATGTAACAACTTGAAATACGTCCTCGTGGTTATTTGTGCCTTTTCTAGATGGGTAGAGGCATACCCCCTAAAAGAAAATATGGCCTTGTCCACAGCTAAAGTCTTGCTCAAAGAATATTTCCCTAGGTTTGGATTGCCAAGGATGGTGTGGAGTGATAAGGGAAGTGAGTTCGTGGGGAAGATCATGAAGAGAGTGTGTGAGGGTTTGGGCATAAAACAAAAGTTTCATGCTGCAAATCATCCCCAATCAGCTGGATTAGTGGAATGTTACAATGGCACTTTGAAACTAAAGTTAGCTAAAATTCAGGCGAGTTCTGGTCTCCAATGGCCCGATGCTTTGCCGTTGGCACTTTTGTCAACAAGGACTACAGTGCATTCCCGAATTGGTCTTCATCCGTATGAGATCATGTTTGGCCGCCCGGCAAATGTATGGGGAGTGCCGAGGCCAACAAAGTTTAGCCAGATTGAACATCCCGTGCTGGTTGACTACTTGTATGATTTGACGGCTAAATTGCGTGTCTTACACCAACAGGTTTACGATACACTTCCTCAAGCATCTGAAGATTCAGGACACCTCATTGACCCTGGTTCCTGGGTGTTGGTGCGCAGCTTTCAGCAGACAAAGAATAATCAGCCCCGCTGGATTGGACCATTTCAAGTCCTTTTATCGACGCGTACCGCAGTGAGAGTTCAGGGCAAGAAGAACTGGATCCACGGCGTACATTGTAAGAGGGTATCATTGCCTCTGCCGTACGACCAGTGGGTCCAGGAGGGTGTTGGTGATTCAGAGACTGATACAGTGCCAAGTTACGTTCCATTCAGTGACGCACGTTTGGTGGGACAAGTTCCGAGCGCGAGGATAACGATATTTTGCAAGAAGCTGTGTCTCCACCTGCACGATTGGACACTACTGAGCCTGAGTTGTTGTTCCGAGTTCAGACAGTGCCTGGTAAAGGCCGCTATAATCTACGACCGGGAGCCGATGGACTAATAAACAATTAATTCCTTTATGCTTTTGAAAAAAAAAAACGCTCTCTCATCCGAAAAGCTGTTTTGATCTATTTTTCTTTTTTCGAACCGCCACCCGGGTTCAGCTGTAGGGTCGCGGTATGAAGCCTTGGACTGTCTAGCTAAGTACTACACTGACACTGTATATTTACCTGTCTATCATATGACATTAAGTGACCAAACCTCATGTCTAGGCCTTATAAGTGGAATTAATGTCTTCGAATTCTAAAGTAGATAATAGATACTATCTGTTTAGCTGTTAGGAATATGTATTAATTATGAGAAACAATAAAATGTATTGTGATGTATAATATTCTTCCTATAATGTTCTTTCAGAGTTTCACCTATGACTCCTGAGGAAGGCGTTTTTTTCTCTGCCGAAACGCGCGTCGAGTCCTTATAAATTTGTAATAATTGTAAATGTCATTTTTAATTCTGTATGTATAATTATTTGCAATTGGATGTGATTTACGATGTTATTATGATGTATCTGTTTTTAATTTATTGAGATAAATTTTCCCTTTTTATATTATTATTTTATGTCACTATTTCATTGTCTCATATAGTTTGACTTATGTGTTTGAGTCTCTATATGATTTTTATTGATGTGGAATTAAATATATATGTTTTAACATATACATTAGTTCTTGATAATTCCTTTGTCCACTGGTCCTAGACGTTCTGGTCACTTACTTTGCAGATGGCCTAGGTTGTTCTACCCACATTGAAGCCTTGGAGTGTACAGCCGTGTAGACATAAGGTCAACGGTTCTGGTTTGTTCTAGGGCGTTCCCTGGACTTACAGACGTACCTCTGAGCCGAAGAGAACCACCTGCCGCGAACAGTACGGTTAGAGGATGGAGTTTTTTGAGATCGAGAGAGCTGTTGTAGAAATGAACTTTAAGACGAGATTGTGTAGACTAATGAGTAGCAAATGTTTTTGATAACATGTCTTTTAATGTTACTTAGATAACGATGTTCTTAGTGGGATATCTTGTTTTTTCTTTCCAAGTGACTTTTGCACCCACCATACAACCTATGTCTTTTCCTACTACTACTTCTTCGCATTCTTTTCATCCTTTGCCTGAACATGAATCTATCAGAAGATTGGAATTTGTTAATAATTCCTTTGTGCAGCTTCTGCATCAGCATCAGTTAGTAGTGAACACCACTAATTGCTGGGTGCGTGGTCTTATGCCTCATACCACGGATAAGGGTATTCCTTACCTGGTTCTGCCATTCAGCTATAATGGATCTGTATGGGCATTAAGGACGATGTTTATTTATGCCCATGAAGTTTACCCCCTGCGTTCTATGAAAGATAATCCAAGTAATAGTGCTCTAGTGAAAGGAATAGTAGATATGATTAGAGGAATCGATTCCTATGAGACTATCCCTAAAGATGAGACACTAGCTTATATTGGTTGGAACGTGGCTGGATATGGTGTTAGTCTGAGTGAAAAGCAGCGAAGGGAAAAATCATCCCCGATTTGGATCGTGCCCCATCGTGGTCATTTTTGTCTGCAAGGTAATGGCAAGAATCCGAGAGCTCGGTTAGGGAAGAGTGTTTGTACTGAGACGTATGTTTTTGCGTCCCAGACTTACCCACCATTTTTAGCAGCTAAGGGTACGTATTTTGTGTGCTATGATAGAGCATATACATGGTTGCCCCCTGATTTTTCGGGAACATGTTATGTTTCGTATCTGTTGCCCCCTACGTATACTGCAGCGGCAGATTACCACAGAACTAGAGTAGTTAGAGGTGTCGGTGTCTTCAGTAAGGAAGATACTTCAGGACAAGAATTGGGAGATTTTCTTAAGGGTTTCCTGCCGTTTTGGGGACCTATGGTTAATAGTAGGAACATACGGCAATTGACGAGAGTGGTTGAGTCCACCATAGTTGAGACTGCCGGTGCCCTTAGTAATTTGACTGCTGAGCTCCAATCGGATCGTCTTATGACGTTGCAGAATCGAGTTGCGTTAGACGTCATACTTGCAGACAGAGGAGGGGTATGTAAATTGATTCAATCGAGCTGCTGCATTTTTATTCCAGACAATGCTCCTACAGTGTACCAGGCCATTTCCAAGCTACATAAGATCTCCGAGTCTGTACACATGGACGAAGGAGATTGGTCGTTGATGGGATGGTTTGGGGGATTGTTATCCACTTGGGGATGGAAGATTCTGATGATCATTGGGATGGATTTAGCGATTCTTTTCCTGTTCTGTCTTTGTGTGCAGTGCGCTCCTGCTATATGTGGCCTCTGTGCTACTACGTGTGCAAGGAGACCTGTCCCAAGAGAGGTACTAAGTAATAGGATTATGCTCCAGCAACATCATGATGATCTGATGAATATAGACCTGGACTCAGATTGACGTGAGTTTAGGTTATTGCCTATGTAAGGGCAAAAGGAGGGTCTGAGGTTCTGTGAATTCTGAACCCGTTTCATAAAGGTCATGGTTTCGTTACGAATTTGATATTAGCGAACCGTAACTAGTTAGTGCGGCAAGTATGAGTGTTTTCGTCATGTTAGACCGATGGATACACTACGTATTTAGGGATTTCGTTCTGAACCCTTGGGTTCCATTTTGTGTATGGCCGCCATTTTGTGGTTGCCCTCACATAGGCCGATGACTGTGGCTGAACTAGTCTTTTAAGGACATGTACACCTTAGCTCGAGTTCGTGCTGACTCCTGTTTGACCTGAGTGAACTGACCCTGTTGCCTGAAGCTGACCTTGTTAAATCAGTTCCTGCCCTTTAGCTGATCAAGATTAAGGATCAGAGCACAGGACATCATAAAGTTTTACTGCACACAAATATGCCTTATCCTACTCTCACCTGTTTCTGCTCCTTTCTTTATGGTCTATTTATGATTGGGTTGTGGCCTTTTTTATTATGGGTTCGTTCGACCTGTCTAAAGAAGAATGTTGGGTTTGACCGATGATTGATCATGGGCTGGGCAACTGAAAAGTGGGTTTTACCGTCATGCGATACCTCTGGTGTGGATACATGTGATTGGACAGTTTGTAAATGTTAGGTATTTGTCTGGAATGTGATTTTTGCCATAAAAAGGGATGACTTGCTTTGTAAAATTGAGCAGTCTCCTGAGAACTCATACCGTGATGATTTCTAGGACTTCTGTTACTGGCTGCAGCCAATAAATTTGATCTTTGACGCCACTCAGAAGTATCCCGTGTCTCTGTATTCTAAGACAGGTGAACCCGAAGACTTTGGGCATGCCCCTGGCGCCGCTGGGTTTTAAAACCCGGTTCTTCAGGTGGTGGCGGGCAGACAAATCGTAATAGGCCCCTTAGTGCCAGTGCTAGAGAAAACAAAGGGATGTGCCATATCTTTATAAATACGTCTCATCCCTGCGTTTTCGGAATGGTGGAGCATGACATTAGCATTTTGTGCTTAACGCCACGCTCCGCCATTACCTTGTAAATATGCCCCTCAATTTCGCTGATATTAAGGATAGTAAAGTGTGTTCTCCATAGACTTTTACCTTTGTCTGCCAGATATGTACACTTCTATCTATTTGTAAAGTCTATTTCATTTGCCAGTGGCCTTTAGATAAACTCAGCAGTGAAGTCTTTATTAATATTTCAGATACGGGATTGTCCTTTTCCAATGACGAGTAAATCTGGATTAGTTTACTTAGCAGTTTTGAGCAAGTAATATATATATATTTATTACACAGTGGCACCTTTGTGTTGTTATAGTTGGGATCTAGTTACCACAAGAAGAGCGTTTTTTGATTTGCTAATAACGTTGATGCTGTTTGACGAATCTTCACAAAACGTTCCAAAAAAAGGTTAATTCACAACAACTTCCTGGAATGTTTTGGGGTGCTACGTCAAACGGCAGCCAAGAAGAAAGGGGGTACCCAAACGCAATTTCCCAATGCAATTTTCCATAGGAAAATTGAACAGTGATACCTTGAAAACCGCTGAACAGAGTTAAACCAAATTTTATGAGAAAGCTAGATCGAAAGGTTAATTCACAACAACTTCCTGGAATGTTTTGGGGTGCTACGTCAAACGGAAGCCAAGAAAAAAGGGGGTACCCAAACACAATTTCCCAACGCAATTTTCCATCGGAAAATTGAACAGCGATACCTTGAAAACCGCTGAACAGAGTTAAACCAACTTTTATGAGAAAGATAGATCTTAGTCCAGAAAGTTTGCTTTTTGTGATTTGGTGTAAATCTGTCCAGGAGTTAAAAAAAAATATTAAGCTAACAAAACTTCATTTATCTGGACGTTTGGGTTTGTGTGAGGCTCGGGAGTGTCCGGTGATCACACAATTTCAAATGACAGAGGAATAGGGGTGGCGGAGGGGGCCCGCCAACCGCCTCACATTCACAGGAGCAAGAGACTACACCAAACATCTGTGGTCCCCGTGTCCTGAAAACTAGAAAAAAAAGGTATAAGGAGGCAGGGTAGGGGAACGCTGACCCCCTTGAGGGACACCCATGGCTATATTTTACAACTATATATAAATATTTTTGAGGTTCCGTCACACGTGGTAGCCAGGGCAGCCCAAGGACTCCTGAGGGAGTCCCATGGGAGCATAGGGGCAGCGCTGTCTCTCACAAGTCTAGCGAGATTGGACAATAAAAATGAAGGGGGACAGGACCTGAGTTTGTTTGATGGTTTGCTGTGAACTGACGAAGGCCATCTGCGGGGGAGGGTTGTTGGACAAGCCCTCAGCCCGCTCCACCTGTGTACTGTCAAAGGGTTTGTCCTTTCGTACTGTAATAAAATATTACTTTACTTTAAAAAAAACTAGCATTTCACAGAAAAAACTACGGTTAAACTGACATTATAGTTAGGTATGGTAATAATACCTTTCTTTGCATTAAAAAACCCTCAGAAATTCACTGGAAAAACACAAAGGTTAAAGTGACATTATTATAGTTAGGTGAGCATGTCAGTTTAAAATAAGTACCGAAATTCAACAGTTACAGTTATTTTAAGTAACTATCTGGCACATGCATCAAAGCTTTTTACAATCGAAAATGGTGCGATTCGCTAAAATCGGCCGTTTGTGATTGCAAATTTCGCTTTTGTGATGCATCAAGGGTCAAGGCCCTCGCAATTTGAGAATTCGCAATTAATTGCGAGTTCTCAAATTGTGATTGCATTTAAGGAATCGCATTTTGCGATTCCTTAAATGCAATGCAAGAACCACTTTGAGGTAGCGATTTCGCTACTAGGGGTCGCAAATGACCATAAAGTTGAACTTCATCGTAATTTGCAAAAACTTTGAAAAATGCACTACATTTTACAAAGTTGTAGGGTACAGACACACATGCCCTTGGGACATGTGTGTGTGCGCGCAACATTCACAGATCAATTTCAGGGGTGCAACAGGGTGTCCTTTTGACACCATTGCACCCTTGAAATTGCATGCGCAAGTTGCAAGGACCTATTGGTACTCGCAAATTGCGCATGCAATTTCCCATTCATTCCTATGGGCCTGTAGCCCAGTAGGAATGAATGGGAAGCCATTCCTTATTTGCGATTTACAATTTGCGACTAGCAAATAAGGAATGTGTAGGAATCGCTATTTTTATAGCGATTCCTACATGCATAGGCTTTTGCGAGTCCTTAATTATGATTCCTTAATAATCGCAATTAAGGACTCGCAAAATTCTAGTTTGATGCATGTGCCTGTATGTTTATGTTTTGGGAATTTGTAAAGCGCACGTATACCAACGGTCTCTTGGCGCTATGGGGAGAGGGAAGCTGTCCTCCAGGGCTCTAACAGTAGGCTTGAGTGAATAGCCATGTTTTTATTTTTTTCCTGAAGCTGGTATATTCTGGTGTTAGTCTGATTTCTGTTGGTAGGGAATTACAGAGTGTGGGGCCTAGTACCGAAAAGCGCGCACCACCCAGTCTCTTGCGCTTAAATCTCGGGATAGTCAGAATATTCATAATTCTCTCTGTTTTATCAGAGTATAGTTTGAGATAATTATGAGTCATCCCCTCCTTGAAGAAAAGCATAGTGTGTTGGAATAGTTCCTTGGCGACATTTGTTTTGTCAAGCGGGAAGATCAGCTGCATGTCATCTACATAGTTATATACCTTCACTCCCCTTTCTTGAAGAGCGTGAATCAGAGGACAGACATATATATTGAACAAGTGAGGGGAGAGGGATGACCCTTGAGCTACCCCACAAGTGGTGTTGACCCGAGAGGAATTAAAGGGTGCCAGTCTGACGGACTGGGAGCGTTCTCCCAGAAATAAGAGCATCCAATCTCAAACTGTGCCTCTCAGACCTGCCGCTGCCATTCTATCCGCCTAGATGGAGTGATCCACTGTATCGAATGCCGCGGACAGGTCTAATAATACCAGGGCCTGTGTACACCCCCTGTCTGCTCCTTCCTTCAGATTGTCCATGACGTATATCTTGTGCCCTCACCATGCATAGTGTTGTCATCAATGATGTAATTTCAGTTGTCATTAGTAATGTTATCAATGATGTCACAGAACATATATCGAGTGTTGTAAATATGTAAGTTCATAAGCAGTTTAGGGGAAAGTTACAAGTTATAGTTACATGAAATAACTATACCTGTTGATTTTCAGTCGGTTTTTTTAGTTCAAAGTTCATGTTTAAACTAACATTTTCACACAGCTATAACATCACTTTAACCTTTGTTTATTTCAGTGAATATATTCAGGACCACAGGGCAAACACAGGTCAATCAGCTCTAATTGTATCATCTGGATTCCCTGACCTCTGCTGCCCTGAGGCTTTCCCACGGTTGCACCCAAAACTGAGCACCAAGTGTGCCTCTTCAGCACTGAACTCTCCGGGTAGAGAAAGAGAGTAGTTCAAGGCTTACTCAGGGAGCTGACGTGGACTACAGAACTCAGTGAATCACAGAATGTCTCTTAATAAATCAATGTCCAATGCTTTATCACGGTTAAAAAAAGTAATTTTGTCTACACACACAATGCAATGCACAAAGAACTAAAAAAAGCGATCACCACTCCCTTTATTTGTATAGGCTTCCTAGCAATGGTCGAAGTGTATTTAAGTATGGTAACTGCCATCCTGAGTGTAGTGGGGGCCAGTGAGTGAGGGCCTGGGGTTAAATGTGTGGCTAAAAAGAACAAAATATTCTGTAACTATTTTGTTGGTCTTTCACTTTCACATAACTACATGTAAAGTAATACACACCTTAAAAGAAAAATAAATGCAAGTTAAACTAATCAGTGTAACTATTTAACAGTATGAAACATCTATCGGTGTGGGTAACGAGAGAGCCATAGAATTGAATCCTGGTTAGTGCAACGAGGAATAGCAACTTGTGTATTTTTAATGCTACCAGGTTCCACAGAAAGCACTGTGAATATGTCAGTCATTTTAAACTTGTATTAAGACACATTTCAAGACTGCCGCAGAATGCATGAAAAGATGTAAGTTGAACATTTTAAAAAGTGCTTCCAAAATATAGATTTTAGTGAAATGTAGCCCGAGTGCAAATATTTGGTCGTGCACTCCACAGTTCAACTTGTAACACCCTTACAATACCTCTCTTAAAGAATACATCTTTGTCATCACAAAGCTTCAAGGGACTCTATCAATTAAAGCCAGTAACAGCTTCCAAGCACCCTTTACAGTTGCAGTTTAAGCAGTTGCATACATTTATATGTCTTTCAAGCAAGAGGAACCCTGGTAAGAAGGCCTGTTTCTTGTTTAGCTGGTGGCCCCGCCCTTCCACTTCGGCTGAGTCATCCAAACTGCCGGAATTCGCCGTCCTTGGACCCTTGTCTTTTAACAAAAGTAGTGGAACTGATTTTGTTAAATTACAAAATGATGATCCTGTACGTTTTTGCATGAAAGCCACCCGCTCAGGGCTTTAAGTGGGCGTTCCTCCCCCTCCCACCTCTCGCTGAGTTTCAGACCCGTCAGTAATTAAGAACTGCTACTGGAACAGGTCCCTATGGGGCCCTGCATTCATGTCTTTAACTATACAGGTGAGAGAGCGCAAACTGATATAAATATATGAGTACATCACACTTACCTATAGAGAGCATAATTCATGAAGAGAAATGCCATGAGTGCTAATAGTATCTGAAATTATATTCTAAATGTATAGCTAATATAGAGATTTAAGTAGAAGTGGAACTAATACAGAAATGCGTGACATTATATGATTTTATTAGACGAGATTATTTTGAATCTATGTCGTGTAGCTGTTAACATATAAGATGGTCTGTGGTAAAACGCAGAACGTGGTAGGCCTCAGGGCCAGAGCTGGAGCTAAAAGGGAAGGTGTTTCTTTTCACGACACAGATTGTTTAACGTTTTTGGTCATTGCATTAATGGGCCATGATTTAGAGTAATGTTTTCTAAATAATAGAATAAGAGTTTTAACATGCTTTAATTAAATGAAGAAATTGAATGCTATAATCATAATGTGAAATATTGTAGGCCTGAAATGTTTTAGCATTGATTTACACGTACATGTCTGGGCTGAGAAATGTTGCAAGCCTTTTTTAGAAGTCTATGAGAGTTGGGGTCTTGGCGGCAGATATCTGTCTGCAACAGGAAAGGGGGGATCCAATTATAAGTGAATGAATAGAGGTCTGTTCAGTAGACGGCCCAGACATGGAGGAGGGTTCTGGAATGTTTAAGGGGTATCAGCGGGCCGGAGAAGAGACTGAGAAGCAAGGTCAACTCTAACGTCTGAGGCCCAATACAAAGCATCATGGAAAAAGCCTGAAGTTGCACCACGTGAGAGGCGTTTCGCAAGGGGCGTCTCAAATGTTGTTGACTGTTTTGTATTAGGGACAGCACCCCTGGGTGGAGTTAGAGCAGAGACCTGAGGACCCTTTAGAGAGCGGATGGGTAGGCAGTGAGGGGTCATGACTGGAGAACTTTAGGTTTTCACCAAGAGACTTAGAGTGGGTGACTTCCCTTGGGGGTCATTCATTGCTGACACCTTTGTTAGGTTGGGATTTGGTTAAGTAGGGATACCATCTAGAACAGGGTAGGGACGCCTAACCTGTGTTTGTTTTCCTCCAACCTAAATGAAGGAGAGATATGCGTCTATGCTGATAGCTTTGCTATTTTTAGAACTTGTGTTAGTGATTTCTGTTGCTCGTCTGAGGGCTTTTCGAGAGCACATGTATGTAATTGGACCTGTGTATCTCGTGAATCTCATTCTGAGATGCTTGTATTTGCAGCTCATTATATCTTTACAATAAACTTTTGAAACCTAGAAGTTGTCCGTGATCTTTGAGAGTAGAGTCCTTTCTTGGGTGAACTAATTTGCAGATAGGTGTACTGTTTCCTTCCAAGACAGGCAATAAAGGTTCAGTCGACCAGAACGAGGTTTGGATCAATAGATATAAGGTATCGATCAAAATCTCGCCCTTTCAGTTGGTAGCTATAGAGGATGGTTGCCTTCTTGAGGACGGTGACCTAGGCCAGGTTAGCTTACCCCAAGGCCCCTAGAAATCGATGATCGGAAGAACAGCCCGCAGATGAAGATCCGGATGACGTGAGACAGAAAAAGCAGCAGTATCAGAGAGAGTGAGTATAAAGGGTTATGCGTGTTAGATTGCGGTGTTTTTGTATTGTATCTATGTTGTAATGTCTGGCGGAGTTGAATGTCTGTAGAGTGACTGTGGAACAGGTTGTGAGCGCGCGCAACCGGTGGAAATCTTAAGTTCAAGGAGAGCTTAAGTGGTTCGGGTGTATCGGACACCCAGAGTAATTGTCAACTAGTGTGAAGGGGGTCATGAGGTACCATTGATCACCCGAGAGACCGAGATAGGGGGAACGTAAGAGTGAGTGCGTGAGTAACGGACGCTGGTCGGAAGTTACTGTGTGTGTAAGTAACCTATCAGAGAGACGATAGACATCTCGTCAGTTGTGTTGACAATTACAGATAGACTGTGGACGTACAGTCGAGAGAAGTGACCGCTTGGTCGGAAGTAGTCATTTTTCAGTGTATGAATGGGACGCATGCATAACCGGGAGACGAGTTGAGAAAGGAGGGGTGCTGCTGCGAAGCGGAGAAAAGAGACGTCAGGTGGTGTCGCGCAGTGATTGGCTGACCGGAGAAAGACCGCGCTGTGATAGGCCAGCTAGCGAACACGTCATACAGGGTCGCGACGTGATTGGCCAACAGGAGAAAGACCGCGCTGTGATAGGCCAAGCTAGCAAAGCCGCGACAGGATTGGTGGATTGTCATCAGGAAGCAAACAGAGTAGCGAGGCTGAATTTTGTGCGCATAATTATGAAGTGTTTTAAATGGTTGAAAGCGCTGTTTAAGAAAGAGAGGCGAGGATCGTATGAAGGGGAAGAAGCCCCGCCGGAGGGTACGCCAGCTCGTTATATGGCAGTAAATGTTGGGTTGCATACGATCCTTTGGATATCAGAGTGGAGTAAGATTACTGAAGGAAACGAGGAACTGACGTTCCCGAAGTACGGGACGTTCAGATTAGAGGTGTTACATCGATTGAAATCAGTCATGACCTCAAAGAGACCCTTGCCTAGACCAACCCAGTTTGAAGCCCTTGATGCATGGCTTAGGGCAGCGCATGAAAGGAATATGAACAGACGACAAGAAAGGGTGAAACGCTCGGTAAGGGCAGTACAGGATGCCAGGTGGGATGCGGATGCTAAAAGATGGAGAGTGCATAATTTGGAAATAAATAAACTGTACCCAGTGTTAGAGGCGCCAGTAAATAAAAGCCCCCTAGAAGAAGATGATGAGAGCGAAACAGAGGACAGCCTGATAAACAGATTACTGACAGACAGGCCACCCCCGTATAATAGAGCAGGGGGAGAGGTCGAGAATACTGAAGGAGAAAAGGGGGGCAATGCAGGAGAGCATAGACCGCTTCCCAGTTCAGAGTGGGATCCTGAGCCAAAGAAAGAGTTGCTCCAGCCTAGTCAGGTGCAACAGGTAGTCGGTAGGTTTGTGGTACAAAGAGCGCCGGAAACGGAAAGCGCCACATCCTACCCATTACCAGATGCACTACAGGTACCTGTTACCATAGGTCCTATAATATCGATATATGACCAAGAGAGAGCAAAAGGGGAAGAACGGAAACGGAAAGACAGAGAAAGAGCAGAGCAGGAAAGGAGGAACGATACCACTAATTCCCCAAGTCAGATGCCGATACCCAGAGAGTGGAGCACCCCGATGCACACAGCAGGGGACCCAGGAGGAGATCCTGGGGGCCCTAGATGGCCAATGGATCTGAGGGGATCTGGACGAAAATCCTTTCAAGAGCTAAATGAGTACATGAAGCAGTGGGATGAGGCAGTGAAGGCTCAAAAGTGCATCAATGCTGCAGAAGCAGAAAGGGAAAGTCAGGACAGCAGAGCACGAACTCACTGCGGGGCTGGGGAGAGTAGCCCGGAGTGGGACTGTAGAGGGAGTAGGGGAGTCACCCATTGGGCCCGGAATGGAGGTAGAACAGACCTGGAAAACGGGGGCCCCGGGAGTGGAGGGGTGGCGGGCCCAATACTCAGTGAAGGGGAGAGGAGGGCGCAAGAGTACAGGAACAGCTTTAAATGTCCACACTGTGTGCCCGGCACCAGAGAACTGAATGGGAGTTGTGAGAGGTCGCACCATAGTCCCTGTGATGACAGAAATGAGCGCAGCCCAGGGAATATGGGGAACAAGGAAGGATCGTATCGGATACTGAGCGATACGAGGCAAAGGGAGTGTAGCGACCAGAGGGAAAATAATAGAGAGATGTGCGGTGAGAGGAGAGAAGAAGACGAGAGTGGGCAGAGAGAGAGTAGGGATAACAGGCCCGTGTTCCATCACCTTCCAAGATCGGATGGCCGAGCATGGGACCTGGAGAGATGGGAGCAAGGGAGGCCACCCATTAATTCTCCCGAGCCCAAACGTAGAGCTCGGAGTTGGGATGGGAGGGAGACCAGTGAGCCCCCTTCAAAAGACATATTGCGAGCTGAGATAAAAGCCAAGAGACTTGATGTCTCCAGCTTAAGGTCAGATCTGGATGACATGGTAGATGGTACCCTGCCTTTGGAAAGAATGGAAATGTATGAACAGGATGAAATACTGTATATGGCAAAGGACATCACACGAAAGGCGAGAGCAGTCCATGAGAAGTTAGTCGAACTAGCAGGCAAATATATGGTGGACTTGTCAAGAACCAAAGCATTACAGGGTAACCACAGGCTACATTACTCAGATCGAGATCTAGATGAGAGGAGAACGATTGGGCTGAAAACACACATAAGGGAACTGATTACTGGAATAAGGACATGGAGGGCACTAGATAAATGGGAAGAGAGGTGGTCCAAGAAAGGGACCGGCAGAAGAAGCATGATTGGTATAACACCAGGACAGCAGGGAATAGAAGCTTACCCTTTGCGTGAAGTTGCCAATGGGAGCTATGTACATGTCCCTTGGAGTAGGGGAGATTTAGCTGCTTTTACCACATCTTTCCCCAAGTTACGAGAGAGCCCCGTGGAGTGGTACAAGCAAGTCGAGAGGTTTGTAAAGATCTCAAAAGTCCTATGGATAGATCTGAACACGCTGTTTGACATTGTAGTACCAGGAGATCTGTGGACAGCATGCAAGGTTAGCGCTGAGTGGCCCACAACGGAGCCAGAGAGAGATGCTAGGACTAATGGGCCGTCCGAGATCGTGATGGCAAAATTCGAGAGAGTGATGACTTGGCTGAAAGAAAAAGTGCCAATGCAAGACATAGATTGGGTCAGAATAGACAGAACGAGACAGGAACCCAAAGAGACAGTCCATGAATATTACGAGAGATTGCTGAAGGCGTTTAAACAGTATAGCGGCTTGGATGTAATGGATCCAAAGGACATAGGGCAATTCGTGTCCAAGTTCGTCCTGGGACTGAGACCGGATATTAGTTTAATGATTCAGCAACACTCGATTTGTTGGCAAAGTAAACCCCTAGATGAAATACTGAGATATGCCAGGTACTGCTGTGATGAGGTAGACTCCAAGGCTAAGAAACTAAAAGAGAAGCTGATGGTGGTACAATTGCAGACAGCAGGAAAGGGGGGACCGCAACAACAGCAGCAAGGGACAGGTACAGGAGGTAAGAAGCAGTACAGTCAGAACAAGGGTAATGAGGAGAGTACTACCTTTAGACCCAGAGTAGACATAGCTACCTTGAAGAAAACGACTAGGTGCCACCAGTGCAACGAGTTGGGGCATTGGAAACGCGAGTGCCCTTACAATGTAGAGATCGGAGAGCAAGAGATAGAGGAGGAAGAGGTCCAGAGCGCACCTATGAGAGGGGCGACGCCATACCAAGGAAAGGTGCTCAAAGGGGGGGGGGCTCCTCCCCGAGCCCAGTTCCCGCAACCTCCTCGAGTAGGGAGTATGGGTAAGACCTATAGACAAATGCCCCTGTTTATGGAAGGGGAAGAATGCTATTATGTGGACCCATTAACCGGACAGAGAGTGGAAAGAGAAGACTGCACCCTTGGGGCAGCCTTAGAGGTAGATCAGAGGGGACCCTATGTGGAAGCAGAAGTAGCAGGGTGCCCTACGACATTTCTGGTGGACACAGGAGCCACTAGATCCACGATCAGATCAGCTGCAGTTCCAGACCTGCCCATGTCTGGAGAGACCATACAGGTGGTAGGGGTCGCAAACAGGAGAATAACCAGCCAATTGACAGAACCGGTACAGGTGAAAATAGGGAAGTACAGCGATGAGCACCAATTTGTGGTTTGCGATTCAAGCCCTGTGTGTCTGCTAGGAAGAGACCTGTTGTGCAAATTGAATTGTACTATATATTGTACACCCCAGGGAGTGGAGGTATTGACTAATGATGATGATGCAGATTTCAAAGTTGCAAACTCAAGAATATGTGTGGAGCTGTACCCTACTTTGACAGTAGACGAGCTTCCCTGGGATTTGAGAGAGACAGTGGCATCAGAGGTATGGGATTTCACTGGGGAAGAGATTGGATTGGTCAAAGGGGTGGACCCAGTGAAAATTGTAGTGAAACCGCATGCTGAGTTCCCAAGAACACCCCAGTATAAATTGACTCCAGAAACGATTGCAGGCATAAAACCCGTGATCGAGTCCATGATTAAACAGGGAATACTGAAAGAAATCGTGGGTAGTCCATGTAACTCCCCGATTATGGGTCTGCAGAAACCAAATGGGAAATTTCGGATAGTGCAGGACCTTCGAAAGATTAATAACATAGTCGTTTCATGTTGTCCAGTGGTACCGAATCCATCAGTGATACTGTTTCAGATTCCATTCCAAGCTGAGTGGTTCACTGTGATAGATCTTTGTCAGGCTTTCTTTTCGATCCCTTTGGACGAAGATAGCCATTTTCTTTTCGCATTTAAGCTGGAAAATCGTGTCCTAACATGGTGTCGTATCCCTCAGGGGTATACAGAGAGTCCATCGATCTTTAACCAGCTTCTGAAGAAAAATCTTGAAAGTCTAGTGCTGCCCCAGAAGTCAGTTCTGGTCCAGTACATAGACGACCTCCTTGTGGCGTCAGAAACAGAAGAAGCTTGCAGGGAAGATTCCATTGCTTTGTTAAATCACCTAGCTGCCAATGGGCACAAGGTGTCCCCGGGAAAATTGCAGTACTGCCTGACAGAAGTACAGTACTTGGGACATAGAATTGAGAAAGGCAAACAAAAGGTGTCACCAGACAGGATAGAGGCGATCATGAAAATGAACGCGCCTCAGACACAGAGAGAGGTCAGGATGTTCCTAGGGATGGTGGGTTATTGCCGACAGTGGATCGTGAACTTTTCACTGAAAGCAAAGCCCTTGCAAAAACTGACGCACAAAGAGGTGAGTGATCCGGTACCATGGGACAAAGACTGTTTGATGGCATTCTTACAGCTGAGAGAGGACCTGTGTCGTGCTCCGGCATTGGGAATGCCTGATTACAATAAACAATTCTTTCTTTACTGTTGTGAGAGAGAAGGTTGTGCGTTGTCTGTGTTGGTCCAAATCCATGGGAATGCCCGTAGACCAGTTGCTTATTTCTCGGCTACTTTAGACCCAGTAGCCGCAGCGTTGCCCGGATGTCTCAAATCCGTTGCTGCAACGGGTGTCAGCATTGAGAGATGTGAAAATATTGTTATGGGGCACCCGTTAGAGGTGTGCGTGCCACATTCTGTTGAACTGTTGATGACCAGGACCAAAACACAGCATCTGACCAATAGCAGGCTCACGCGCTATGAGCAAGTTATTCTTGCTGCAGAGAACGTGACCCTCAAGAGATGCTCTGTTTTGAACCCTGCTACCTTAATGCCACTTCCAAATGATATTGATGATGATGATGAATATACAGACCATGACTGTCTCGATGTGACTGAACTATGCACCAAACCCAGACCCGACATCGTAGATGAGCCACTGACCGACCCAGACGAAGTTTTCTTTGTCGATGGCTCATGTGTAAGAGACGAAGTTGGGCAGTTGAGAGCAGCTTATGCTGTTTGTACAATTGAAGGAGTCGTGGAAGCAGGGTGCCTGGAAGGAGTAAACTCCGCTCAGGTAGCCGAGATTATTGCCCTAACACGTGCTTGCTTAGCAGGCAATCAAATTCGAGTCACCATCTACACCGACAGCCAATACGGGTTTGGGGTAGTTCATGATTACGGGCAGTTATGGTCTCAAAGAGGGTTCATGACTTCTTCAGGCTCTCCCATTCGCAATGGAGAGTTTGTGCGCTTGTTGTTAGAAGCATTGCAATGTCCAGCAAGTATCGCAGTTGTAAAGTGCATCGCACATACCAAAAATGAGGACTTTGTTTCGAAAGGCAATAGATATGCTGATGAAGTTGCGCGGTATTGCGCAGAACAAGGTTACTCTTTCACAGAGGTGGATGTGGGTGGAATAAATGTAAGAACTGAATTAGCCATGATACTGGAAACTGTTGATACTTGGGATGAACTGTCAACCATGCAAGAAAATGCTCCTGATTCAGAAAAGGAAACATGGGTAAAGGCAGGATGTGTAATGGGTGAGACTCATTTTTGGGTCTCAGCAGACGGCAGAGCAGTGTTGCCCAATGAGATGGTGAGTCCAATGGCTAGACTCATACATGGTCCCGTACACTTAGGGAGAGATGCTATGCTGAGAGTGTTTAGACAGACTTGGTACAATCCTAAGTTTAGAATAGCAGCAGAAGCAGTGTGCCAGCGTTGTGTGACCTGCCAGCAGCTGAATGTAGGGAAAAGAACACCAGTTGCACTAAGTCACATAGGAAGGTCTGGAGGTCCATTCAATAGAATGCAGATAGATTTCATTGAAATGCCAAGATGCAACCGCCTCCGCTATGTCCTGGTGGTTGTTTGTGTGTTCTCCAGATGGGTTGAGGCATACCCTACACGTAGGTGCGACACCCTCACAGTGGCTAAGTTACTGCTTAGAGAACTTATCCCTCGTTTCGGGGTGCCGGCCTTTTTGGAATCAGATAGGGGAACACATTTTAACAGCGAGCTTGTGAAGATGATTTGTGTTGCACTGAATATAGACCAAAAGCTCCATTGCAGTTACCGACCAGAAGCCTCAGGAATTGTGGAACAAATTAATGGCACGATCAAGTCCAGAATAGCGAAAGTTTGCTCCTCAACGACCCTGAGTTGGCCTGATGCCCTGCCATTGGTACTCATGAGCCTTCGTAGTACCCCAGACAGAAGAACAGGGTTGTCACCACATGAGGTGTTAATGGGGAGAGCAATGAGACTGCCATCTATTCCAGCTACTGCACTGTTAAATATCACAGATGATATGATCCTGGACTATTGTAAGGGGCTGTCTGACGCCATGCGTTCTGTGTCCCTTCAGGTGCAGGCTGCAGAGGTTCCAGCGTGCCAGGGCCCTTGCCAGGACCTGTATCCTGGGGACTGGGTCCTGGTGAAGAAACATGTGAGAAGAAGCTGCTTGGATATTCGTTGGCGTGGGCCCTACCAGGTCATCCTGATCACAAGTACAGCTGTAAAGGTGGGAGGCCTGCCCAACTGGATACACGCGTCGCATACGAAAAGGGTTCCAGCACCTCTGGAAACAGCTCCTCTCTCGGATGGACGTCCAGCTGAGGACCAAGAAGCCATAGAGGGGGCTAGCCAAGCTGTAGAGGTGCCAGTGGAAGCAGGGAACGAGTCTGACCAAGCTGAGGACGGTCAGTACAACAGCGAAACAGAAGACGCTACGGAAGGAGAAGACAGCTGGGAGTACGAGTCTGACCCTGACAGGTCTGAAAGAGAGCGAGAACAGACCAGAAGGAGAAGGAGTAGAAGGGCACGTGGAGAAGCAAATTGGCCGCAAAGAAGAAGTTCTAGCCTGAGGTCAACTCCAGAAGCAACCCTTCCTCCGATATCAGAAGACTCAGACCCAGAAGAAGGTGCTCAGGGCGCTGAGGCACCGAACCGAAGGAGGTCAAGAAGAGTGCGTGTGCCTAACAGAAGATACTCCACACCTGAGTGGACATATCTGGCGACAAATGTCTGTGAAACCGGAGACAGGGAGGATCCGAGCGGTGGTGGTGTCCAGTTCTGAGCCCATTATCACCGTGGAAATACAACTGTTGGTACCCGGTGTCGAACAAGAAGGGTCACTAACATTCGTGCTCCCCAGACCTCCCCGCCTCAGCAAGTTAAAACACATGTTTCTTACAGAATTGAAATTCCCCGACTTTGGTACCACGATAACAGCACATGAAGAGCATACTCTTCGCATGGAAATATTGAACTATGCTATTGAAGCTGCAACCACAAATCTAATAGTTGACTGTTAAAGGACTTTGTAAATAAAGCAAGCAGAAAAAGAAGATTACCTAGCGCCCAGGAAGCAGAGAATTTTAGGGAATCCCTTGAGTTGATGGAGAAGGGCTAGGGTTGTCTTTTTGAACTGTGAAAGGACTTTTGCGAAAAAAGGCTGTCAGCCTCCAACTGTGTGGATTCTAAAGACAAAAAGGATTGAAAAGAGACTGTAAAGGAACGAGAGGAAAAGAACTTTTTGCGGAGATAAAGAGAGAACTATATAGTCTGACGAAATGGAGGCCGGCACCCCGAACCGCAGAGCTAAATGTATAATAGGTACACTAATAGTAGGAGTGATAATATTAATAGCTTTAGTGGTAACAATTTCTTATGTAAAGGGACATGAGGAAGAGGTAAAGGTAACTGATGCGAATTCTGTAGTAACACTTACACCCACTGTTGCAGGTGAGAAAAGGGAAAACACTCAAGAGAAAGCGTTATTGGCTGCAGAAGCCCGCAGGTTACATGTAGACGAGTCCCAAGGAGACTTTAGGTCAAATGCTTATGCTAAACTTTTGTATGAATACGTGGATGCCATGGAGGTTAAGGATTGCTACGTCTGCATGCAGTTGCCTGCGTCTGTAGATGAAGGAATTCGATATCATCACCTCCCTCTGACATATGGCATTACATGTAGCTTATTGCTTAGTATATTTTATGAGAGAGATAGTTTTGAATACTATTTCTCCAATTATGATTCTGTGTTGCCAGAAGTCCCGAATTATAAGCAGATGAATAAATGGGATTACTGGAAGAGTGAAGACAGATTGGCCAAATTCTTCATTCCTTGGATTACCTTAGATACTTCACATGCCCGTAGAAATAACCTGACATGTAAGGTGTCCGAAGTCGAGAAAAAGTTCATAGGGCAGGTGGATGATCGTTACAGGAGACAAAAGATTTTGAAAAAATCAGGACAAGGGAAATTAGATTGGACCGAGGAAGAGAAGTCACATAAGAGAAAGGGTAGTAGTGGTCCAATAGCTTTAGATAAAGCGCAGAAAGGAAAGTTATGTCTTCACCGAGCCAAAACGTATTATGAAAATGTATACGTGGGTGAAGTTGACTGTGAACATGCTTTTAATTTAGAGTACTACACTAAGGATTTCCTGAAGGGAATGCAAGTGATTCCAAATGTGTATTTTGTATGTGGAAGAAATGCTTACGTGAGACTACCTGACAACTGGTATGGATCATGTTACTTGGCAATTGTCTTCCCCAAAATATATCATGCACAAGACTTATTGATCATTGAGGGCCAGACATCATCGAGGGGAAGGAGGGATTTAGGCGATGCAGAAATGGTTGGAGATGTCTTTGGAGCTATGTTCCCTCTTTTGGGAATAATCCTTAATGATGTTAAAATTAGACGACTGGCAACAGTTGTCGACAGGTTGTCTGCCAGCACTGCTCAGTCCTTAATGCTGGTAGAAGGAGAGATGCAATCGATAAGGGCTATGGTTCTTCAAAATCGGCTTGCATTAGATGTCTTATTAGCAAAAGAGGGCGGAGTCTGTAAGGCTTTGAAGGTTCAGGAATGTTGCACTTACATTCCAGACCTTTCAAAGCCCCTTGAGAAAGTTATTAAGAACATAACTAATATACACAAAGAGATCGAAGACTTGAGTAGAGAAAATGTCTGGGAAAAGGTGGGCCACGGAATGAGTACAGTTGGAGGGTGGTTTTCCACCTTAGGCAAAAGCTTTATTTGGTATATCCTAAAGCCTATCATCATAATATTGATCTGTGGGATAATATTGTGGGGATTGGTGAGGGTATTCAAATGGTACAGAGCAAGAAGGTCAGAAAGGGCCCAAAGAGAACAGTTGCAGAGATTGGCTGCCATACAAGATAATCAGTACAGGAGCCTGAGAGCTCTGGAAGCGCAGAGAATGCCAGCAATAACTGCAGTTTAAATGTTAGTGATGACCCCGAGAGGTCATCAAAGGGGGGAACTGAGAGAGCGCAAACTGATATAAATATATGAGTACATCACACTTACCTATAGAGAGCATAATTCATGAAGAGAAATGCCATGAGTGCTAATAGTATCTGAAATTATATTCTAAATGTATAGCTAATATAGAGATTTAAGTAGAAGTGGAACTAATACAGAAATGCGTGACATTATATGATTTTATTAGACGAGATTATTTTGAATCTATGTCGTGTAGCTGTTAACATATAAGATGGTCTGTGGTAAAACGCAGAACGTGGTAGGCCTCAGGGCCAGAGCTGGAGCTAAAAGGGAAGGTGTTTCTTTTCACGACACAGATTGTTTAACGTTTTTGGTCATTGCATTAATGGGCCATGATTTAGAGTAATGTTTTCTAAATAATAGAATAAGAGTTTTAACATGCTTTAATTAAATGAAGAAATTGAATGCTATAATCATAATGTGAAATATTGTAGGCCTGAAATGTTTTAGCATTGATTTACACGTACATGTCTGGGCTGAGAAATGTTGCAAGCCTTTTTTAGAAGTCTATGAGAGTTGGGGTCTTGGCGGCAGATATCTGTCTGCAACAGGAAAGGGGGGATCCAATTATAAGTGAATGAATAGAGGTCTGTTCAGTAGACGGCCCAGACATGGAGGAGGGTTCTGGAATGTTTAAGGGGTATCAGCGGGCCGGAGAAGAGACTGAGAAGCAAGGTCAACTCTAACGTCTGAGGCCCAATACAAAGCATCATGGAAAAAGCCTGAAGTTGCACCACGTGAGAGGCGTTTCGCAAGGGGCGTCTCAAATGTTGTTGACTGTTTTGTATTAGGGACAGCACCCCTGGGTGGAGTTAGAGCAGAGACCTGAGGACCCTTTAGAGAGCGGATGGGTAGGCAGTGAGGGGTCATGACTGGAGAACTTTAGGTTTTCACCAAGAGACTTAGAGTGGGTGACTTCCCTTGGGGGTCATTCATTGCTGACACCTTTGTTAGGTTGGGATTTGGTTAAGTAGGGATACCATCTAGAACAGGGTAGGGACGCCTAACCTGTGTTTGTTTTCCTCCAACCTAAATGAAGGAGAGATATGCGTCTATGCTGATAGCTTTGCTATTTTTAGAACTTGTGTTAGTGATTTCTGTTGCTCGTCTGAGGGCTTTTCGAGAGCACATGTATGTAATTGGACCTGTGTATCTCGTGAATCTCATTCTGAGATGCTTGTATTTGCAGCTCATTATATCTTTACAATAAACTTTTGAAACCTAGAAGTTGTCCGTGATCTTTGAGAGTAGAGTCCTTTCTTGGGTGAACTAATTTGCAGATAGGTGTACTGTTTCCTTCCAAGACAGGCAATAAAGGTTCAGTCGACCAGAACGAGGTTTGGATCAATAGATATAAGGTATCGATCAAAATCTCGCCCTTTCACAGGCAAAGACACTGTTCGTTTTCTGAGCAATAACTTTAAAAAACGTTAAGTTAATCCATCTCAGCCATGTAGTTCCTGTTTACATTTCACATGGTTTACTTTATCTTGCTTTCCCTGAGTGTTTGCTTTTTCCAGAATGTTGTGTCTGTGGGTATTTTTCTTTGCAGCATTTTACTCTTTTGTTGTGCTTACTGTAAACCTCTAGGTGCCTGTGTAAGTTGAAGTTGTGTGTTTATAAAAGGCCACAGTTGAGAGCTATAGGCTTGAGACTGAAGGCAGTGAGAGGTTCTCACAGTGACTGTTAGTAGGGGAGAAAGATGTTCAGGATGCATGTTCATCCAATCCTTGGCCTCTCAGCAGAGTGCATTGAGCAAGGTTGTCGTGCGCCAATGGGAGGGCAGAAAGATGTTCAGGGTGGATGTTCTTCCAATCCTTGGCACTTCTGCAGAGTGCATAGAGCAAGGGTGACATCTGCCAATGGTAATTGTGATTATATGCTAAACTGTGTAAAGGAGGTACACAGATGTCGAAGTACTGCCAGCTTGAAAGAAAAAAATGCAGTGATTACAAGTGAGTGGGTGTGTAGTGGGTATAGTGAAGTTAAGGAGATGCTACGAAGTACATGAGGGAGAGAGGGAAAAGAGGGTGCTTAGGAGGAAAAGATGAGGTGTGAGAACCAAATGTCTACTGTACTTGATATCTATGTTGTTAACATTTATTATTGTAAAGAGCCCTGACTCAGATGCTCTGTATGGTGCAAGGGTGCCATCGTTGGCGCTAGGCTGCTAAGTGTAGCGCCAGCGCAGGGGGAACGCAGGGCTGCACCTTATTCTTGTAAATAGGGTGCAGCCCTCCGTTGCTGAAGTGGTAGAGCGTGGCGTTAACGCCTGACTCCGCCACTTCTCTTGTAAATATGCCCCCCAGTTTCTTTATCTAAGTTAAAGCCCTGCACCCGCCTGAGCCATACAATCATCCAATGAAGGCTCTCTCCTTACTCTTAAGGCTGGACATGACAAGACGGCATGCCTACTTAGAGGCAAGCTTGTAGGTGAAGGGTGTTTGAGGTGAGGTGTGTAAGTGTGCAAATACTTGCCCCAAAGAGGCTGACACGAGAAGTGTGTGAGGGGTCATATAACTTGATATCAAAGCGCATAAAGGGGTCCTAAAGCAAAGATGGGTCATGAGGCTAGAAACTCTACATATTTCAATGATCTTGCTCTACACAAGCATTGAGAAACATAAACAAATAATTAAGTGCAATTTGATACCTTTTGGTACGTTAAGGAAGGCAATGGCAATCTTTTGACAACACTAATTTACTTCACCTTTACTGTTGATTTTATCTTTTTTTCCTACAGGAATCTTTAAAAAATTATGCAGATTTACACATATTTCCCTGAATCTTGGCATTGCTTTGATGGAGTGGAAAATGTCTTTTCTTTTTTAAACTTGTTTTTTTTCTGGAGATTGAAGTTCTTAGAAATCTAGCGCCAGGACAACCAAGTTGAACACTATTTTTAAAAGCAGCATTCCAGAGTATTTTGTTGCACTGATGGGAATATTGTCCTGTAAAGCCAAAACAGTATACTTTTCACTCTAAGGAAGTTGTGTCTTAAATACGTTTTTGTATTGTTATGCTGTCCAGCTTGCATAGCGCCGATATGTATTAACCCAGTTGCATCATAGCACTGTGAGCTCAAAGAAATAAACCGCAAGAGAGAGACAAAAGAACAGAGGAAATAGACAGTTCTTAAGTTTAGCCAAACAAGTCTAAATTTACATTCAATCTGGGCCAAGGCTGCAGACCTCTCTTCTGTTAATCCTAGTGTATTTAATATACCACAACATTTCTCTTTCTGAGACACCGCCGTGACAAAACTCTTCAAATAATAAAAGCCCACTCAGCTGTGTCAGGAAGCCATATGCTGGGCAGTAATTTACAAATCCTCTGTCAAGTAGCCAGGGAAGCACTCAGCGGGGAAACCATAACAATGGCTGAGTGTCTCCTTATAATGATTAACAGCCACCAGAATCGCTGCAAGGGCCTGCTCCTGGGTGACGTTCATTTCTGGGCCTGGTGACATTGTTCTCTGCCGTCTCCTAAGAGACAGCAAGGAAGACGAGGCATCCAATCACCGACCGGCGTTGAGTGAACCGAGGGTTGTGTTTGGAGGACTAAAGCGACGTAGGCAACTTTTGTGACTGAAGAATATTTTAGGGCAAAAAGTTTATTTTTTTCTTCTGCAATGAGCGGAGAAGGCATGTTTACCTGCGACTGGATCTCTGCCACCCACAAGCAGTGCCAGCTCTAGGGCAGTGCGACTGGTGCTGCCGCACAGGGCGCTGACCTGTGGAGGGGGGCGCTGACTTCAGGGAGGGTGCTGTGTTTAGCAATATCTTATGAGTGGAGAGATGAGGGGCACTTATGCCAGGTGGTAGTGAGAGAATCCAAGGAAACAGTCATGGGGTGTGGGGGGGTGCCGAAAGGGATTGTCTCACTGGGCGCCACCAGCGCTACAGCCGGCCCTGCCCACATGCACCTCCCTTTTGCATTTCTCTCATAGGCTTCTCAAGTCTGCTTTCACCCACATACCCCCCCACCTTTTCTTCCACCCATCCTCCATTGCTTTCTTGATTCCACTCGTCGACACCTCTTTTTTTCTTTCACAAATATACCCATTCCCTTTGTCTTCCATCCATACTGCCATCCATTCGACAGCCCACTCACCGGCCTGGCCATCATACTTTTCACCCATATACTCCCCCACCTTATCGTCCACCCATCCTCCTGTCCATTCTATATTCCACTCATCAGTCCCTCCTTTTGGCTTTCACATATAAACAGAAGCACCTTGCTTTCCACACATCTGCTCATTTATTCTATATTCCACCCATCGCCCCTCCATCCCCCCTCACACCCCAAAAAAATTCCACCCTAAATCCACTCATTGGCAATCCATTATGCCTTACACTCATAGGCCTCTCTCCTTCTCATGTCACATCCAAAGACTCCGCCACCCTGAATTCACCCGTTGCTGATCCAGGATGCATTGCATTCATAGGCCCCTCCGGCCCGCCGTGCACCAAAACAACCCTCCACCCTGAATCCACCCTTAAAGAGCCATTATATATTATGGGCCTTATTTATGAGGCCTTGTGGCAGTTTTGCGCTGCAGCACATGACCCCTGTTGCGCCCTATATACAAAGTGACACATCTAAGCAAGTAAACCCCTGCGCTACATTATACCTGCGATAGGTATTATGTATGCAGGGGGGTGTTTCCACGCAAGTAAGCCTCTTAGAAGTGATGCAGTGAAATCTATGAGATTTCACTGCGCCACTTCTAGGAGCAAATGCGTCAAAACCTCACGCTTGCCTCATGCCAAGCGTATGGGTGATGCAGTGCTATATCCATAGCCCTTCTCCCCCTTCATTGCTGGAGTTGCGTCACGCTTCCGACACAACTCCAGCAATGCGTTGTCCTTCTTCCTGCCTTCCACCCATCGCTGCACGGGGCTTCCTAGCCACGCACAAGCACCTCCATCTTGTATTGCATTCACAGATCACGTTAACTTTCCTTTTACCCATAAAACTCTTCAGCTTGCAATCCACCCATGGACCTCTTTGCCATGTATTCCACTCACAGACCCTGTCATCCACCCGGTGGCCTACCTTCGAACCACGTTCACCTCAGCCCAGCCTGCCACCGAAAGATGCCCGAGACCTGGCTTGCCCATTAGGCTGCCCAGGCCTGTGTGCCATCCAATGACCCATGGGCTGTCTCCACACCTCGGACACCTCAGTTCTGCCTGTCATCCTTGGCACATCCAGACTGCCTGTCGAGAGGCTCAGAACTAAGGTTTCATAGTACCATCCATTCTCATGCCAAGAACTCTCCAATCACCCCATCTTTCCTAGTCTTTATCCCAAATCAGAAGTTCTCTCTTTCTTCCTTCGCCAGCTTTCTCCCCACCCTTCTTTCTTACACTCCTTTGCTCCCTCGCCCCATGCCCATACCTCTTTTACTCTTCACACCGCTCTCTTTTCATTCACCCTCCCTAATTCAGCACTCACTCTTTCACCACAATCTCTGCTGCTTCATTACTCTTTCTTCCTCCTTCTAAGCTCATTCCTTTAATTCTTTCTCTTCGAACACCTTTTTCCTGATCTGACCCTTTATCTTGCTCACAAAGCATATCAATTCATTCCTGCTTCTCTCTCTTGCAGCCCCCTTCTCTCCGATGTTCTCTTTCCTGGTCTTTCATGCTGTGTTTAACTCCTCTCTATCTACTCCTTTCTCCTCTCTGTTCCCCTTCCTCGTTGTTTTTCATCCTGTTCTCCCACACTTTCCCTGTCTCCCCATGACTCCTCCCTGTTCAGTCCTCTCTCTAGCTTCTTTCTCTCTCTTCCTGCTTCCTTAGGAGTCCATTTTCTACTTCCATCCGCATCAGCCCTCCTCGCTCTTTCACCTTTTCTGACACTCTTATATCCGTTCCTCAACTCCATCTCTCTCCATCACCCTTTGCATTCTTCCCACCATCTGTCTCTCTCCTCCCGCACTGACTCCCTCTCTCAAACTCTTTTCTACTCCGCCTACCCTTCTCCTCTCTCTCATTTACTCTTTCCCACCTTAACTCTCTCTCACTCTATCTTTCTCTCTCTTTCCTTACTCTTCCATTCTTTCTCCATTGCTGCTTCTCCCTTCTCTGTCTCTCTCATTCTCGCTCTATCTTTATCTCTCTTTCCCTTTTCTTCACTTCTCAAACTCTTTCTCCCTAGCTGCTTTTCCTCTCCCTCTTTCTCTCTTCCTCCTTCTATAGCTCTATCTTTATCTCTCTTTCCCTTCTCTTCACCTCTCCGACTATTTCTCCATCCCTCCTCCTCCTACCTCTCTTTCTCTCTTCATCCTTCTCTCGATCTATCGTTAGGTCTCTTCCCCTTTCCTCTCCTCTTCCACCTTTTCTGCCTGGCCCCTTCCCCCTCCTGCTTCACTTCTCCCCTCTCTCTCCCTCTCTTTTTCTCTCCATTCTTCTCACTCTCTCACCCTTTCTCTTAGCTCTACCCCTCCACAGTTTTTCCTTCGCTCTTTTTCGTCTCCTTCTCCATCTCCTTTTCTCTCTCCCTCCTCTCTCGCTCTATCTTTTACTCTCCCTCCCCATCTCATCTCTCATTCGTTCTCCCTCGCTCCTCTTCCCCCTCTCTCTCTCTGTCAGCTGTCACCCAGATGCCTGGCTTTTGCACAGTTCAGTGAAAACAACATTCCTTTGATGGTTGCAGTTTCCAGTGATGCCAAAAACAGCAAGTGCTGTCCAGGTTACAGCCGAGCGGGCTGCCTACCGCTCAGCCCCTGCACACCCTGGCCCGGGCAGCACCCGGATCTGACAGCCTCCCCCACCGACGTTAAAACAGCACCTAATAACAGAGAAACCCCTCGCGGCCTGCCGTGAAGGCAGTGCTCGCCCCCGGACATGTGCCAGCACCCCTCCTGTACGCCACAAGCATCTGCGCTGCTGACACTGCAGCCCCGCCGCAGCCCAGAACTGCACGTGCAGAGTCAAATTAACCCCTTCTATGCTGGTGACGAAACCACTCCGTCACCAGCCACGGGTGGGCTGTGCTAATGACGGAGTGGTTCCGTGACGGCCCGGCCGCCTCGCCTGCGCGGCGTTGATTTCGCGCCTGAGCGGTGCGTTCTATTAGGCGGGCGGGGCCGTGACGGAACCACTCCGTCATTAGCACAGCCCACCCGAGGCTGGTGACGGAGTGGTTCCGTCACCAGCATGTCGGCGCCGCGCGGACGCCCCTCCCCCCCAGCGCCGCGGCGGAATTACTGCAGCGGCCAAGGGGTTAACTAAGACGGGCTGCCATAAGAAATATGGGGCAGATTTACAATAACTGGCGCATCCCTGGATATCAGCAGGGATGCGCCAGTTATTGTGCGTCACGGCTCCGCCACCATAGATGCGCCGAATTTACAATGCGGCGCACCATGGGGCAAAAATGGGCAGATGCGTGACTGCCGTAAAAGCGGCGCATTGCTGGAGTTGCAGCTCCAGCAAGGCTTGGGGGTGCCCTATCGTGTTAATGCTGCATCAATCCTTACGCCTGCTTCAAGCAGGCGCAGGATTTTGACGCAGCATGGCCGCAAAAGTGACTGAGTGAAATCTTGTAGATTTCACTCAGCTACTTTTAGGAGGCGTTCCTGCGCCAGAACGCCCCCCCTCCCCCGCGCAGGAACGCCTACATGTGGCGCAGGGCTTTACAACGTGACGCATCTCCCAGACGGTCACGTTGTAAGTACCCCGCTCCATGGCGCAGGATTTGCGCCGTCGCTTCGTCACAAAAGTGATGCAACAGCGGCATAAAATAGGCGCAAGGGGCTTGTAAATCTGCCCCTACAGCTTTAGCTGTTGGGTGGCCCGGAGCTCACCGACTTCGACATTAGAATCCACATACAACGCCATAACCCGGCCAGTGAAAATATTTTTACAATGAATAAAGTTAGAGCAGAATGGTGCCCCAAAATGCGCAAAAGTGCAAACCAGGGTGCCCAAATTGAGGGGTTGGTATGATTGTTTGTTGCAACTATACCAACTCTCATAACATATTTATAAATGGACACAAAAGAAGACTTGGAGAAGAGATATGGGAGGTTAAAAGAACTTATTGAACTAAAGTAGCAGAGCGAATCGCTGTAGGAAACGTGTCAACGAGTAAAAGCACACATGAAAGTTAAAGGCAAGAAGCAGTGCATGGTACAACGCATGAACATAATTCATGGGGTCCATTGTGTAGGAGTATAAACTACGCATGTAGTCTCCAAATAGTGAGGCGTGAGTAAATGAAATCGCTGTTCGCTCTTCAGAATAAGAACATTTACACCGCTTAAATTAAATTAAATGCCCCTAAGGACAAACAAGCACTCTTCCAGCTGTTTCCCAGCTGCATTTCAGGGAAAGCCCGCGTCACGTTTTCAAAGAAGCACTGGCAAAGGCAATAGGTCTGGCGCTGGCTGGCATTCTATTGGCTTTATCAATGCTTGTTTTGTTTTGCCATGTTGCAAAACATTATTGTTGAAAAAGCTGCCTGACCCTCACTAGCTGGAAGTAAAAATATGTTTTGGTCCAATAAAGCCCACGTTATCCATTGGACTGTTCAAGTGTCAGTCACATTTAGCTTCCGCCCATCAGAGATTCAGCATGGAGCAATGGGTCAGCCCACTTCACCCAATGGCTGTTTCGAACTGTAAGCCACTGCATTTTGCTTGGCCACATGTGCACTGTATCCTAAAAAACAGAGTGTATTCCAGTGCAAGGCTGGCGTGCCTGGGCTGCAGGCCCACTTCTATATTTCTATGTTTGGCAGACTTTTTTGTATTTTGCATATTTATGCAAAAAGAATAAATTAAAAAAATGCACGCTTGACAAAGCCAGACCCATTGGCTTCAACCGGCTCAAGGGGAGTTAAGTGAGAGTGAAGAAGCAACTCCAAAACCCGTGAAGTCCACCACACATACCCAGCCTCAGATATGGATCTCCCTTTCACGCCCCTGATTTCCATTCATGCCTGAGAATTGCTGCTGACTGTAAAACAACTTGCAGCCAGCTGCCTGATATAGACAGCAATGCTCCTCAGTGGCGGCTCCTCCGCTAAGGCGGAGGAGCGACGCCCCACAAGTAAAATAAAATGATAATAACAATGTTATTATCATTTTATTTTTCACTATTGTCATGCACTTTAAAGGTGTGGGCGGGACTGTGATGGCAGCAGAGAAGGGGGAGGAGTGAAGCGCACACTTTAAAGTGTGCATGACTGTTTGCCCGGGTATTTTGCGCCTGCCAGTCATGCGTATTTTGCATATTCCCTACCAGGCTGCGTTACACAGCCTGGTGAGGAACATGCCCAGGCTGCCATTCCCCATTTGAGTGACAGACCTCAGAGCTCAGACCAATCACAACGCTGCATTGCAGCATTGTGATTGGCTTAGGGGAGTGAGCCTGGGTGCTTCCTGTTCCTACGTGTGTCAAGTTATGGATGTCGATGAAGAGGGCGCAGGAGAACTGGCTGCCGGGAAGCTAAGTGTTTTTTCTTAATTTTTTCATCCCTTTTCTTTTTTTTTAACAGGCCCTCCGCCCACCTCACCACTACTCCCGCGTAGCATGCTGCTACTGCTTCTAATAACAAACCTTAGACAGCAGAGCTACTCATGGGGCTACAGCCAACATTGTAACGTGAGGCCTTATACAGCAGGTATAATTTTTGTAAAATTGATAGCTGAGCTATCCCTGGATTACACAGATCCTTTTGCCTCAAACTTCACTCAGCATATATATCCATCAGTAGCTCGGGTCCCAAAATATCAGGCCTTGGACAGCAGGACTATCTCTCAATAAACACATATGAATCAGCCTCTCAGAAAACACCACCCAGAGCCTACAGTCTTGTGGTAGCAGAGGAATTCTTTAGGTTGCCCTGACCTTGCAGGTTCATGTCTGAGAATGCACATGTGTTCACTAGGTACAGAGATCTTACATCTTCAGATACCAGAATAGTGCCTCGGGTTACTCATGCTTCACATAGCAGGACTAGTTGTCATATTAAACAGACCTTCCAGCCCCAGGCTACAGTGTCAGTTTTTTTTCTCCATATCAGACAGGTTGTCCGCCATACCTAGCAACATAAAGGGTGGGACTGAATGGGGCCCGAGCTGGCCTGGATGTTCAGTACTTAGTACCTGTTATATGAGAGTGTAGTAATGGGACTTGTAGGAAGCTGGCTATTTTTATGAAACGAGGTGCACTGTGTAGGGAGTCCAGGCAAACCCCAAATGGTTTACAGAGGCACAAATGATAACCCAAATGATCTCTTCTGTGGTAGTGTGGGCGAGCAGTTAGGCGTATCAGAAGGTCCTGCTAGGCATTTGTTGTACTCACAGAGGCAATAAATGAGAGAAGCTCTCAATAATAAATCAGAGAAGAATAAAAAAAAATAAGTCGTATTTCTATATGCATTTTGATACCAAGAACTTCACTATCAAGTAAGTACTTTTGCAGCTATGACGTTTTACAGGTAAGTAAAGGAGTCCAATATCTTGCGACGTTACGCAGCAATGCTTCCCTATGGGAGAAAAGGCATATGTTGCATACAGTTATTTGCAATTTTTTTGGGGGGTCTCCTTCGGGACTTAGGGTCTTAGGGGGCTCAGGTCCAAAGCACCACCAGCAGTTATTCATTACCTGCCCTAGGCCTTCCAGGTGTAGAGGTGCTGGTCGAGTTGGTAGCTGTGTGCGCTATGCCGGTCAAAAGAAGGGGGGCTACCTAGAACCAGGCTGCAGAGGGGTACTTGGGGACAGGTCTGGGAGCTCCCAACGTAGGGCTCGGGGCACAAGGGTCTGGGGGACAAGGGGGCACAGCCAGATCATCGGTACCAGGGCTGGGGCGCTCGGGTGTGGAGTGGAAAGGTCGGATGGGCTCGATGCATCCTGGAGCCTTGCGTTGTCTGTCTCTCCAGTTGAGGGTGCAAAATCAGGACAGCTGGGTCACTCAGGAGATGGGTCTCTGCAGTGCAGACATCCCTCAAAGGCTGCTCTGTGTCATTGGAGTCCGAATTGAATCTCACAGTCTTTGCTTGTTGTAAGGGGTCCGATACCCTGGGTATTGGTCCTGTGCGGCTCGGGTCTGTCCTGGTGCCCTCTCACTAGGTGGGGGGACAGATCTGACCTTCAGGAGAAAAGGATTCTCTTCCTGGGGGGCTGCTGCATCGGGTAGCATTTTCCCTGTTTAAATTAAAAATGGGCCTAGTTTGTGCCCTCTTTGCCACTGATGCATTTTAAAATACTTGTAGAGTTCATTTATAGGCATTTCTACTTTGTTGTGTGTTAGAAAAAAATGCCATCCTACAGCCTTTCCTTGCACACCTCCCGATACCCCAGCAAGATTGTCATATAGTTCACTTTACAAACCCCTCTCACTTTGCAGTCAGAGAAAGAAAAGTAACCATCATTCCCCCATTTAAAAGAATAAGCAGCAGTTTTTCAGAAGACATAGTCTGGCATTTGACCCCTTTCTTTGAACACACCACAAATGGACAATAACTAAACAAACTTTAAAGGCATCTTTACTGCTCATTTATCTTCTGAACTCAAGCATGGTTATTTTAGGGGTGCTATACCCTAGTTCCAGTGCCTATGGTAGATTGGAAAGCCTACCAAGGCCTAATTCAAGGTAGTAGTGACAAAGTTGAAACCAGATACATTATAACATTGGTGATCACTCAATGACCCATCAGGAATATTACTATAAATGGAATATCTATTTCTGAAACACCGTAAAATAAAGGAAAAACAACAATAGGAATAACAATGTTAGGGAAATTCAAGAAAATAGCTTCAAGGCTAGGGCATCGGTTTAGCTAGAAAATACAGAAAAAAGCTGCCCCCTCTTTGATTAATGTCGGCTCATGAAGAGTCCGAGATTCAAAAAGATGCACAGAAGAGCTCACTGACACCAGAAACAAACACAGCTGTTTAGAAAAGTATAAACTTATTTTTATTCATTCTTTTTTTTTAATATACATTAGACACATTATAAAATAGAATTTTCGTGTAGTATTCCACAACATGATAGAAACAAAGGATCAGACATACATCACCCACACACCCTCATCTCAAGTATCACGCTGAACACAAACAAACTACACCTACATACCCTAGATGCAACAAACAAACATGCCCATGCATTCTTCAATTTTTCCAACACTCAACAATCTTTCCGACTCGGATGTAGCACTGATCAACTGCCCAGGAGACTCTCCCACAGATGGAATAGGAGATCAAGTGGTGTCTAGGACTGGACAGGAAACCAAACGCCAACGTGTTTCACCATGTATGAGGGGCATATGTTTTTTCTTACCTTCTGCAAGCAACAGCATTGACCAATGGATGTGGCATCAATTCACTGAGACATTGTCACGCTCTATTCATAGGTAGTTCTGAGTAAAAGTTCAATTATGCCAGCATAATCCGCATAATTGTGCATTACATCTGTTACATGAAAGTGTGTCAATTACACCAATGTGCTATGTCACATTATTACTCTATGTTCATAGCATTTAGAATGTGGGAGCAACATGAACAACCAGAGCGCGACTGGCTGTTATTCGTTTTCTTTTGTTCTTGGCACAAAATGCAGCCAAAAATCCAGAATGGATGGGAGCATGCTTTTGTGTGCACAGGCGGCCCCTAAAATCTTACACCTCAAAAGACACTTCAATAGCACATCCTTGGATGGAGGGATTGAGCGTGGTGTAAAATCTCAACTTCATGAGGCAATATAGCCCAAGATAAGGTGCAAAATAGCATATGAAAAATACAGTCAAATAAAAAAGGACTGACTCCTTAAGTGAGTTCTAGGGCAGACTGAAGACTTTTAAAAGATTTATTACAAAAATTCAAAGGGTACAATACAGGATAATTAGAATGCAGTAGCATTTAATCATCGCCATAAAGGCTCTCAGTAATACGTCCGAATAATAGGCAAAATCAAAAATATTCTAAGTCCCAAATGACCAGCAAAACCAGTAAGAAATCAAACACCATCAGTGGTAGCATCGGAAAGGTCAGTGGCTCACCCCCAAATGTGAGGGTTTATATAGGAAATGTTCTCATAGAACACAATGAAACCTGAAGGTTCATTATGGTGTGAGCAAAAGAATTACAAATGCTGCAAATCAGAGCAATAACAATAAGAGCATCACACAGTGATATGCAGTGGCAAGACTGTAAGCACTAACCCACTACTAAAAACTGAATCATTCTCCTCTATGCTAATGTAATCTGGAGATGTCAGAACAAACTAGTTACAAAACAACAGTGAACTATTGTGAATTAATACATTACTGTGAGGAGGCGGGGGAAACCTTGAGGAAAATTGCATTAGTGAGTTCATGCTAGAGAGCCTTCTTCAAGTCATTTGGAAATAAATAATCATGACTTGCTTGAAAATGTGCAGCAGAAAAAATGAACAGTGAATGTGCAGAGTGAGACATCCATTTGGAACAAAATGGAATTGCGGCGTACCTGACATCTACTTAGCATAAGTCAAGAAAAGGCATTTTGACAGGTCATGTCAAAATCGTTTCAAAGACAATATCATCATATACACCTGTGAATTTGAGTGTAGATTACTACTCTGCACATTGTTAATAATGCAGAAACAGCTATATTCTCTTGGAACTGTTAAAATTGCCTCTATTCAATGAATAGAGTCAGTCATACACATCTCATATATTCAGACTTTCACACAGCTTCAATGGAACACTATAAATTGGAACCCCAAAACCAATTGCAATACATACAATGATAAAGAGAGTTTACTAAATTTTAAAAAAGAAGGAGCACATATTTATTCAAATAGTTTTGCTTAAATAAAATACAGTTAAAAACATCACATTTGTATGATAAGAAAAACGCAGTTCACAAAGTTATAAAAACAAGCAAAGAGAGACAAGCTAAATGTGAACACAATATAAATCATCATGTTGAAGTTATTCCAAATGGAATCCATATATTACTAGATATCAGTCTAAAAAACTCATAGTAATCTTAGACATCAAGAGGTTCCATGGATGTAACGTATTATACAAAAAGGGCGGCGATGCGTTTCGGTGGTATGGACTTATGGATGTACCACCTTCATCAGGACTCTAACAATGTTCGTCTCTCAACTAGTTGGTATACAGTTCATAGGCCTAGTCAAAAATATGGGGTTCAAATTTATAGTGTTCCATTGAAGCTGTGTGAAAGTCTGAGTATATGAGATGCGTATGACTGATTCTATTAATTGAAAAAGGCAATTTTAACAGTTCCAAGAGAATCTAGCTGTTTCTGTACTTGTAGTACCCTGTCTCTTGGTAAGTGGGTCGCTCCCTCGTCCTTTACACATTGTTAATAATGCACAATTTTATAAATGCACTAAATTAGGTAGTGCTAGTTGCCAGATTAGCATTTTACCTAATTATTGGCTAGTTTTTGCAATTTCCCTGAAATTTCAAGTATTTACGTGACAGGGGCGGCTTCTCCGCTAAGGATGGAGCTTTGCTCCACTGCTTTCAGAGCAGTGCAGAGGAAAAATAAAATTATAACGGAACGTTATTATCATTTTCTTTCTCCTGTTCCTAGGTGAGGGGAGGGCAGGGCTGGCCAGAACAAGGGCCAGGGGGCGGTGTGGTGAGCACACTTTTAGTGGGTATGACTGTATGGCTGGCCGTCTTAGCCCGGCCAAACAGCCCTGCGCACTTTGCAACTTCCTCACCAGGCTGGATTACACAGCTTGGTGGGGAACATGCCCACGCTCCTTGTCCCCGTCTGAGCGCCTAACCACAGCGTTTAGACCAATCACAACGCAGCATTGCAGAACTGTGATTGTCTTATTGGAGCCAATCACAACGCTGCATTGCAGCTTTGTGATTAGTTTAGGGGAACCAATCACAAAGCTGCATTTCAGCGTTGTGTTTGGCGGAGAGCCCGGGTGCTTCCGGCTGTAACGGAGCAGAGGCGGCAGAGAGGCAATGCCTGGCGACGCAAGGAGGAGGTAAGATTTCTTTTTTTATTTCTTTTTTTATAGGGGTGGATACTAGATGAGAAGAACCTGGAAGCAGAGTGGACAGAGTCTATGCTACTCGGAGATGACCAGGAGGCACGGAAGAGCAATGATCACCGAAGACAGAAGATGCAGGAGGGATGACTGTGACCTTGTTGCTGCAGCTGTGAGGACCAGGCGACGCCGTGGAAGACATGGGGCCGTTCATGAGCTGTACCATGTTGGAAGTTGAGAACCAGGGGGTTGGTGTCCGGCGGGAGCACCAACTAGCCTTGACAGCAGCAACAGACGTGGTAAACGACAAAGGAGCAATGTTAGGACTAGCAAGGTCCAAGAGACTCACCAACTGCATTTAGAGGAGACCCAGAGCAAGCAGGGAAGCCCACTGAAGCAAAGAAGTCCCTCAAGAGGGCTCACAGGCTGAAGGCACAGCCATCGCAAATCGATCTCGAGCATCTCACCAATGATGTAGGCACACGGTGCAGACGATGTGGTGAGAACGAAGATCTTAGCAGGAAGAGATGCTGGGGGATGGAGCTTCTTGTAGCCTGAAGATCTCTGGAGTACAGAGCCAACAAGCCTTGGCAATGGCAACTCGACGTGTTGCACAGTGGTTCTATTCCAACGGTTCCGACGAAGGATACCGGCCTCAAACTTGCAGAGAGGACAGGCCAGGCCTCGTGGGAGATGCAGAACTACCACCTGTGTTGCTGAGCCTTTCGAAGTCCGTGGGACATCAGGAGCAGCAGACCGGTCAGCTTTGTTGCGGTGCCTGAAGATGCAGGGGAGTGACTCCTTCACTGCAAGGGAGAATCCTTAGGGCGTCTTTGATGCCCACAGGCCTGGAGAGGAACCTGGAAGAAGCACAGATGACGAAGACTTGCAGAACAGCGAGACCAGGAGTAGCAGGAGTCTTCCTTGGTGCAGGTTCCAGATGAAGTCCAGCGAAGTCCAGGTGCCCAGATGGTCGAAGTTGAAGTGGTTTCGGGTTTGAATCTTGTCCCACGACGAATCTGAAGAGCCACCCACAGGTAAGCCCTTAAGTACCCTAGGGAAAGCGTTGGAACGATTCATGGGTCCCTTACAGAGGAGGTGCTGGACAGAGGGGAGGATACTTTGTCCAGGTTTCGTGAACTGGTTCAAACTGGAGTATGCAAGGAAGGCACTAAACGTGCCCTTCAAAGCAATCTGGTAGTGCTGGCAAGCGCCCCCACACAAGCCCAATACACTAAGTGCTGTCTGGGAGGTGGTCACGCCTCCCTCTCACAGGAAACATATTGTTCTACTTTCCTCTGCACAAGCACACCTCAGCAGCAGGAGGGTAGAGTCATGTTTGGGGTCGGCATCAGCACTAGCTTGCTGGCAGACCCTGAAAGGCTGTTACCGGGAGTACTAGGGCTTCCCGGGGGAGCCCCCAAGTGCGTGTAATCATACCTCAAACACCACTAATTGTGTTGGGGTATTAATCCAACATGTTTGATACCAAGGTTCGGCACAACCAATATATAGTTAGCCATCACGTAATGACGCGTGGCCACTATATGTATCAGAACGGCTGACCGCAGTTACAAAGCCTGGAGAACCGACTTCGGGGTTGGTAGGGGGTGCTCTGCTCATGCTGGGCACCCTCACACGTATATCCTAGCACCCTGCCATAAGGATTTAAAGGCCTGCCTTAGGGGTGACTTATAGGTTTCAAGTGCAGTGACCTCAGTTATAAGGAAACTTATATGTGTCATAAGTGGTGCTACACCAACTCGCACAGGCTGCAATGGCAGGCCTGTAGTTACAGTTTGAGTAGTCTCTCATGGGTGGAATAATACATGCCGCAGTCCATGGGAGACCCAGATGTACCTATGCCCTGGGTACCTTGGTTATCATATTCTATGGACTTACATGCGTACACCAGTAGCCAATAGGAAATGTACCAAAGAACTTACCAATTTCACATTTAAGGAGAAAGCACAGTGACTGTGGTCCAGGTCAGCAGGATCCCAGTCAGACTAGTCATAAAACAGAATAACACCAGCAAAAAGTGAAAGTGGGGCTAACCATGAAAGCAGATCCTACTTTCCTACAATGGGCTTTCTCCCAGGCTGGGGAATAGGTCCTTGTTTGGACTGGGAGCAGTTTGTCATTTCCAGTTTTGAAGCCGGACATCTGGCAAACAATATTTTTTTCTGATTTTCCTGCTATTGTGAGTGCTTTGGTAGCAAGATGCCTCTCCAGTGGGGAAAATGAACACCACGGATAATAGGCTAGTCACAAGCATGCTGTAGTCACGATCACAATAAACCTTGCTGAAAATAAGTGTTTTGTGATGGCTATATGGGAAGAACTCTCCCCAATTACTGCAGTAAAAAAAGATATACCTATTCAATGCACACTGCCAGTAACCACACAGGAACTACATATCTAGGACAATTGAGGTAGGATTGTGAAACAAAGAGGAAATATCCCTATGGAAAAATGATGGACACTTTTGGTGTTCTCACAGGACTGGACTTGAAACTAAAATCAGCCGTGTGGAAACTGTTTGAAGCAGCCCACACTGCAGGAAAACAAGACTGGAAGGATGTTATGGGGGCTTAGCTAAGTAAATATAGCACATTTGCGCTGAAAGCAGCCTCCTAGCCTGGCGCCTGCTAAAATGCCAGAGTTACAGAACAGTCATTCAGCCCTGTGCTCCCATGGCCCAGTTTTATTGATTATTGAGGTTGCTGAATACCAAGGCTGAGTAGTCTTGATTCACCTAACGCTTCTTCCAGCCACCACCAGACACTCCCAGTACCTTTATTTCACTCTTGCAGCTTCCCTTTCATCCCTGCTTTCTGTCGTTGTCACTGTTGTTCCATCTTCCTCTTCCTTTTCCCATTTTGTGTTTTCTTTCTCTTGTTGTGGGTCAAAGTCTGATAGGGAGAAATAACTGCTGGTCCCCAAAAATTAGTGCTGGGGAACCCCACCTGCAACCACCTGCTCAAATTAAGCACTGGTAGCTTTCAGAGCTGGAACTAGGAGACCACTGGGAAAGTTAATCAGGAGACCTTTCAGTGGACACAATAAAAAAGAGGTCCAAGGTGGAACAGCTGAGACAAACAGTTACAGGCTTTCAACCCTACCCAGACCTGAGACCGCGAACGAGCTCTCAGGTAACACAGATTTTAGAGTGTAATGCCTTAAAAAACAGAGCTATCCTTTAGAATATGGCTTGGTACCAGAATATAGTATCCTAAATATTGTTTTTTAAAACATTTTATTGACATTTTAGAGACATTAACAAAGAGGCAACAGAGTTAGTGGCATCATGTCATGTGACGAGCATATCATATGTAGTGATGGTAGAGTTACACAAGAAATATAACAATCCCAACTCTCTGACCCCAAACCCTTCCTAGCTGTCACCCATAAGGAGGCATACTGATAAGTTCACATATCCACAGCACGTGAAACACGTGGGGGGATGGGGAGTGCCCTATGGCGCAAGAGGTAAATCGCTCAGGGTGCTATGCAGAACTACTACTGGGGTCAGTGGTGGGCTTGGCATCTCACCCTTCTGGGGGGATGTGTGTAATATTGGGGTACTACAAGCGGGTCCAACTAGGGTATGTGCACACTTTAGCGGTCATGGGCATCTTCCTTTTTATGATCGTCCAGTAGGCCCTCCCAAGCTCTGGCCAGCTCCATTGGAACCAACCCCCATTTCGCATCCTACATAAGGGCCATTCTCTCATATTCTGTCCATCGTGCCAAGTCGCTATGCTGTTTCGCTAATATGGGCCCCAAGTATTTTTTCCAGTGATTAGCTATCAGTCTTTTGGCTAATACTAGTGCCAGGTCTGTAAATTTAGTAGTCACCTTACGTTTGGCCGGCCTCAGGAATAGACCTAAGAAATACGCTGGGGGACTGTACAATATAGCGGCCAGTGATGCCATTAAGAAATGGCATCATGTAAGTCCAGAATTCAGTACGATGGGTGCAGTCCCCTACCATGCGTATCAGATCAGCGCCCACCGCACCACACCTGGGGCACTCTGCCTGAGTAGAGTGAAAGTATTTGTTTATCCTACCTGGCGTGAGGTATGCTCTGTGCACATAATAGAAGTTTATCAATTTTAAACAGTTGTTCCGCGACACTCTGGGAGTGGTAGTGAGCACCCAGACCCAAAACCCATCTGTCAATGGGGTTCCAACATGTGCTGCCCATTTGTCTTGCAGTTCATGCAAAGGAAGAAATTGTGTCCTCCTACAGTGCATTATAAACACTCATGATAGCCTTGCATTTGCCCGAGGTGATGAATATTATGTGGCACCCCGAGTGTGCTTTGGGTTCAACAAGCACCTCTCCCCACGTCCTATGGATTGACGCCAAGAGTTCCCCGAAAAGCAAAAACTCTCCAGCTAGTTACTTATATATGTGAGTGGAAGATCCTCGAATGTTTGCAATTGCCCCTCTGTGTATAGGTTACGCAATGTCTCGATGACGGACTTCGCCTAGTCTGCTAACCGTGGCCTCACCTCTTTCGGCAAGAAGACCAAAATCCAACTGAGGGGGTCGCAGTATCTGTTCCCTGGAGGTAGCGCGTTCAGTTGTGCTTAGGCACAAGCTGTGAACTCCCAGGTCTAAGTTTCTTAGGCTCCAAAAGCAATTGGGGCAACCACTGGGGAGATGGGGTATCTGTCCTAATCACTGTCCCAGTCTGAACCCTAGCTGCTACCCAATGTGTCACCCACTGAAACTGAGCCACCAAGTAACAGAATTCAAAATCCGGGGCTGCACAGCCACCATCAAGGCTAGGGCGTTGGAGTATCGTGAGTGCCACTATGCATCAACACTTATTCCATACTAGGTCAGTTAGTAGGTTACTGTGCTCCTTGAATTTACTTCTGGGGACAACTATGGGGAGAGTAGGAAAATATTACAAAAGCCTGTGTAAAAGCTACCAATTTTACTACTGCAACTGCTTTTTTTATTTTGTCCTCAAGGACATCAGTTTAATTCCTATAGAGTTGGACTCACAGGTAACAAAATGAGGTCTGCTCCCACCTGGGACCCTTGATGTCTGAGTCATTCTCATACATAGGCTGCATGGGGAAAAATAGGTTTTGTGCCAATTCACCTACAATCCTGAAAATACACCCAAAATCGTCCAGAAGACTGGAGGCTTCGGCAATATCATCTTGTTTATCGTTGAGGCCAAGTAACATGTAATCAGCATGAAATGCAAAATGATATATGTTTCCAAGAGCAGCAATGCCAGTATAATGTGTTCCTTGTCTACCTTTGTATGCTCTGGGTTATACTATGATGGCAAGGAGCAGAGGGGACAAAGGACTCCCCTGTCTTGTGCCTCATTCCACAAAGTAGGTGCTGGAGATCAGCCCACCAGTTTACACCCACAGGGAAAGTGTATAATCGCCAAGTCTAATTAATAAAGCCGTTGCCCAGACCCACCTTCACCATCATGGTAGACAGATACTCCCAATCTAGGCCAAACATTTTGTGGTGCTAGTGGACCTTCAGGTTAACCATTCATTATCCACTTGTTTCTGGATTATCAAGAACCTGAGCAAGGTGTTCCCTTTTTAGGTCGAGCCTACCGCAGAGTGCATGCGCTGTTCTGCAAGGCTTCTTGTAACTGCTCTGTGTGGGTCTGACTCCCCCCACACATTGGGTTGGCTTTTGCGTGTGTCTTTCAATAATGAAAGCATGCAAATGGCTAAAGGTGGATGCATGTCCCACCTCTTTTGTAATGTTCACTCCCACAGCGTTTTGCCTGCGGGAGCGAGCGGCGGCGGGCAAGGTGGCAGCTGCATTCCTCGTGGGTCAGGTTACTATCTACTTGTTTTGTACGCGTTAGCATATGAAAGCTGGATCTATTGACTTCTTTTGTGTAATGCGTTGATACCTCCGAGCGAAAGTCCACGTTGTAATTCTTGTTTACTCATATTTTAAAATGGAAAGCAATCAGTTTCCCTGTCAATATTTATTTAAAAATACTAAAATATGCTATTTTTACTGAATCTTCAAGTCACTGCTGCCTGAACAGTAGCTGACAGGACTGGTACCATGGGGTGTTACAGTAAAAAGGGGTGCGCTGCCCCTATATAGCCGCCAATCTGCTCGTGTTTGTACCACCATGCCAATCTTCTCAGTTGTTTATATTGTTAAATCCTGACCAGCACCGAAACGCAAGGGTGTATCTACCAGTCAAATATTTGTTCAAATTCAGAATTTATATATTTCTTCACCAAATGAAGAAGGATAAATCAGTAGACATGAGTGGAAATAATATGGTTAAACCTAGAGACTGATGTTAAAAATTAAATAATACCAATATGATGTGCTCTAACTCTATTTATTCCCTGACTCTGTGGATGAAGTTACATTGTCATTATCCAGGATATCAGCCCCATTTGTTGGCTCACCCTATGACACCCCGGACTCCTACCCCCCCCCACCCCCAGCTCCTCACTGGTTTCATTGTGGCACAAGGTGTGCCAATATTTATGTTTGTTTTGTGTACTTTTATATAGCACAAACCATGCCCAACGAGGCATCAGAGCGTTTTACGAGCAACGGAGGAAACTGTTGTAAAAGATCCACCAAACTACAGCAGACAGAGAGCCATCACTCTGTGTGTTCGGCAGAAGACCTGCTCCTTGTGCTACGAAGCAGCTAACGGGGTCACAAGGCGCACTACATACATATACGATAACATATTCCACGCGCCTTGCAGCCTGACAGCGAGGCGCTACGGTAACATGCTGAACTGTGACAGGCCCAGTTATCTGCTAACAGCGGGTATGTGGCCACCACACGCAACCTTTCCCAGAATCCTTTTGACGCGCACAGGCTCATTAAAGTGTCCTTGTGTAACGTAACTAGTGCTCATGTAAAGCGCTCCAAAACCTTCGGGTTGAGTTCGCGCTATATACTGTTTTCAAAAACCCCTACCATTTTTATTCCCTTACTAAACCCTTCTCTCTCTGTAAAAATGTATTTTAAATACTTATGTGTTTAACACAGTCACTAAATGTTTGCTCTTTATCTATTAGCAGAGAAAAAGCTGCAAATGGTTTTATTGACTAATTATTGGTATTTTTAAAGGCATGGAGAAAAAAAATACTATGCGAATGTGGTGCATGTTTTGTAAGTAAAGCCCTTGCAGCTGCAAGCACACACGTTCTACGCCTTTATATGTATCTTGCAGTTACCTGCATTCTACCTTTCAAATTGCTTTCCCTTTCTTCACCTTTATGTTTTTATATCTAATGCTCCGAATCAATCTCTTATAAGTACAATAACTGCTGGTCCCAACAAATAGCCATGCCACTGCCCTTACGTCACTACACTAAGCACAACTTGCACACAAAGTTTACAGTATTGAACACATCAGCCACATTGCTCTACAAAACACCTTAAAAACATTGCCAATAGCTCTGGCTAAACACTAAGAAGGTCCCAAAGGCAAGACCTATTGACTATGCCGATGCGTGTTTCTCCCTGGGTGCCTGCAAGCAATAGTTCTGGCCTTGATCTCCACTAGACTAGACTACTACTGCAGTACACTCTATTTGGGATCAACAAATCAGCAACTGCTAAACCTAAGTTGGTACAAAATTCAGCAGAGAGACTCATACTTAAAATTCCTGAATACCGATCAATTTCTGCGGGGATCTCCATATTGCATTGGCTACCTGTTAAAAAGCACATTACCTTTAAGGCCTTGTGCATGGTTCACAGGGCGGTGCAAAATATTGGTCCCAAAGGACCGACTAAGATGTTCCAGAGATATACCCCCACTAGACATCTTCGCTTGGCTAACTACAACCTTGTAGTTGTGCCTAAATTTAGGAAGACAAGGTCGGGTGGTAGTCCTTTTTCCATGGCTGCAGCAAAACTTTGTAATTCTCTTTCACGCGATATCAGGGACCTTCAGGAACATACCAGTTTTCAGAAGGCATTGAAGACCTGGCTTTTCACTCGTTAATTCTTGGCCTGTAATTTTCCTAGGTATATTAGTCCTTTCCTCTGTCTTTTTCTCTGGAGTTCTCTCCTCTTTCCGGGATGAGGCCTATACAATCTGTATGAATAGAGCAATGCATACAGGGCAGGGGGTGCATGGCCAAAACCCTGGCCAGGATTTTATAGTCAAAATACAGAAGAGGGACCCTGTAAACCTACTGTACAATAGGCAAGGGGAGCCACCCACCAGGGAGGAAAGACTGTATAAACATGAAAGGGAGCTTCCCCACAATGAAAAGAATTAATCAGTGAATATCAACCAAGAACACCCACAGAAAAGCTGAAATATTTTGAAAAATTTATTTTGAATCAATCATTTATAATAAAATTATTTAGACCCTATTTAATAAAGGTCAGCTTCTAGAGTACAAAAATTCTTTGGAACGTGGAAGCTTGAGTAAGCATCAGCCCAAAATACAAATAGAACAATAAAAACATGACACTTCATTCTTTCATTCTAACAGTCATCCACACACTCTCATTCAAACAGACCAATTATTCATTATCAATCACAACATCAAAGAACGTCATGCGATGGGAAAAAGAGCCGACGCGCGTTTCGGAAACACAAAGTTATTTCAGAAGATCCTTCATCAGGGCGCATAGGTTTAATCCATAGATGGGAGTCGGTTCATAGTCTCAGTTGTGGGCTGAAAAAGCAAATCTTGTGGGTGAAAAAAGTTGAAAAATTGTCACCCATGCTGCTCTCCAATGAGGCTCCATTTGCAACCAAGAATTTGAATATTTTAACAAAGCTTTTTTCAAAATTCCAGTCCTGTATGGGGTGCCCAAAATGCATAAAAACCAGCGTACTCCACCTTACCGACCCATTGTATCCACCATAGGGTCGTTAACCGAACCCCTCTCCAAATTTGTGGATGCCTGCCTTTCCCCCATCATTAGCCAACTTCCTGCCTACGTACGTGACACTGGCCATCTTATCACCAAAATCGAAGGGCTAGATTTCAACATGGATACCGACATATTAGTTACCATGGACATCGAGGCGTTGTACTCGGATATCCTACAGAAAGGTGCATTGGAGGCCGTCAAAAAAATACTGGATGGGTCTAACTGCCCATCAGAAAAACTTCTTGTTGTGGAATGTCCAGCTATTGTCCTTAAAGAGAATTATTTCGAATTTGATAAAACTACATACCAACAAGTGCTTGGCATAAGCATGGGAGCAGCCTGCGCACCAAATGTTGTGTCATGTTTTTATTGTTCTATTTGTATTTTGGGCTGATGCTTACTCAAGCTTCCATTATCCAAATAATTTTTGTACTCTAGAAGCTGACCTTTATTAAATAGGGTCTAAATAATTTTATTATAAATGATTGATTCAAAATACATTTTTTAAAATATTTCAGCTTTTCTGTGGGTGTTCTTGGTTGATATTCACTGATTAATTCTTTTCATTGTGGGGAAGCTCCCTTTCATGTTTATACAGGATTTCATAGTCAACATTTACCATCAACAGTGGTTTATATGCTGTGACATCCGTGGTTGGGCGTCCTGGCTTGTGCAGTGGAACAATCAGTGCCTCCCTAATAGTAAGCGGCAGTGAGTGAAACTCTCTCACTGATTAATTCACTTGAGAACTCAGGTTCTAAAAGTTTACTGTATGCAGCGTAGAACTCTATCGGGAGGCCGTTAGACCTTGTTACTTTACCCCAGGCTAGAGTAGTGATATCAGACGTTATTTCTTCAACAGTTATGTCCACCCCCTATTGTGCTGTCGTCTCATGGGTCAGCGAGGGCAGGGGGAGTCGCTCCAGATAGGCGAGTGTGGGCATAGATAGAAATTGCTCATGACTGGTTTATAGTGTGGCATACTATTTTCAAAATAGTTTGTTAATCTTGGATTGTCAGTACACACTACCAGCTTGCTCATCGTCCAATGCTAGGATCAGGCGTCCCTTTTTTAACGTGTTTGCTAGCTAAGCCAGCAATGGTCTTGATTTATCTTGTTCTGCAGGTGTCCTGGCTATGTACTCCTTGTAATCAAAACACCAGTGTTTCTACACTAGTTCTGCCAGTGGTTCATGGGCCTCTAAGATGAGCAGCTGGTGAGTAGGGTCATCATGCCTATCCTGCTCCAATTGCTGAAGGAGGCGTTCCTGTGTGAGGACTTCATGGACTATTTTCTTACCACACCTGCCCACGTGTGCTATGCATTGGCCCCTCAACACTACTTTGAAGGCGTCCCATTCTGTCATAACAGAGGAGGCTGTGTGTTCATTGTCTGCAAAGTATTGAAAAGTCAGGTTCTCCAGGTTTCCGCTTTTGAGTTGTCAGGTCTGAATGCTAGACGGGGTCAGCACCCATCCTAGCATCAGAAGCAGTGGGTTATGGTTAGATATGGATCTTGTTAAATATTCAACGTTGGTCACTAGAGTGTGGACAGGTGGTGTGCACAGGAATATGTCTAAAGGCACCTGCAGATTGTGTACACAGGAGTGAAAGGAGTAGTCCCTGTCGAATGGCTGATTCTGCCTCCAAGTGTCCAGGAGCCCCTATTGAGTCAGCCATGTTTGGAATCTATTTGCCAATCGCGGGCTAGGTGAGTCCCTTCAAGTGGGGGTATGACCAATCCAGTAGTGGATCAGCGATGCAATTTAAGTTCCCACCAAGAAGGATATGATGGGGCATGTATGGCCCACTAATGACCACAAATCTGCCCTCTCCATGAATTTTTGTCTCCAAGACGTGGACGGGTACACCTGGTCGTACCAATATGAGAGAACCTCTTGCAAAGGCAGAGTATATGGCCCGCCACCTCTTATGGAGAGCAGCATCCTCTCTGGCGGTGAGGTGAGCTTCCTGGAGCAACACAATATGGAATCTAAATGCATCCTATATCTCTGAGTAGGAGAGCTATTCTTTGGGTTATGCTAAGTCTTAACTGTTGAGGACTTAGTGTAGATTTTCCTTAACACCTTCAGCGCGGCGCAGATTCCTGCGCTGTGCTGAACGTTCTAATGAGCCAACGGGCTCATGACGGAACGGTTCCGTCATGAGCACAGCTCCACCGACGCTCATGACGGAACCGTTCCGTCATGAGCATCGAAGGGGTTAAGTTATATTGGTATAGCAAGTTCATATCTTAGACAGAAGATATATCCCTCACAATGCATACATTTTACAGCCTGAGACAGAAGTTCTATTCTTTAAGTTGTAGAGACCATACATCTCCGTGTAGTTTACGTCAGATCTTTCTGCTATGATCCACAGATCACTTGGTCTCACACCACAGATCCATTTTGTGTTACTCAGACCATACAGCCTTAGCTCTCAGACAGCAGAGCTATCTGCTTTTAATTACAGGTCTGACTGCTAGACTTTTCGTATTAAAGCTATCCTTCGGGTAACACAAATGTGTCCTACAATTCCAGGCTTTGGACTACGCTATTCTGAAAGAACTAGGGCCCAGATTCTGAAAGCTGACAGGCAACGCAGCGCATGACAGGGAGGGAGCAGGAGAGCGCGGATTTCGGCCGCCAAGCGTCACGCACACACCTTAGTGCCATAGTGCCTGGGTGTGTGCATGAGTTTAGCATAGACTTTGTACAGGAAGGGTACCCTTCCTGTACAAAATACTATGCTTAGACAAGTGAAAAAGCTTTTCCTACTTTGTATGTGTGCTGCACAGTGCAGCACACATGCAAAGTCAGAAATGCATGGAAAAATGAAAACATTACTCTGTTTAAAGCCTGCTTTTCAGCTGTGTTAATTGTTGGTGCTAAACCCTTTCTTCTGATGATTGAGAATAGGATTTAGCATAAAAAAGCTTGGGTGGTAGCACAGGTATGCCTATGTACCACCCATGTAACGTCCCCTTGATGCAAAGTAATGCAAAACAGCATTTTGTGCTGCGTTTAATTACTTTTCCATACAAACTAATGCAAATACCAATTCGCCTTGTTTTGTGAATCCTAAAAAAGGTCTAGCGTCAGTTTAGCGTTAAAAAAGTAACGCTAATCTGAGGCTGATTATCTGGGCCTAGGCATGAAGACAGCAAGGCAAATTTTAGCTATACACAGCTTCTCAGGTGGTAAACAGCAGAGTTACTCTCCACATTAACTAGCTCTAGATGTTGTAGATGATGCTGGATGAGGAGGATGAGGATGAGGATCAGCCGCCTGAAGCTGAACTCGGACAAGACGGAGGTCCTCATCCTCGGACCCACCCCCTCAGCCTGGGACGACTCCTGGTGGCCGACCACACTGGGAACAGCACCAACACCCACCGACCATGCACGCAATCTAGGATTCATCCTCGACTTCTCCCTCTCCATGTCGAAGCAGGTCAACGCCATCTCCTCCTCCTGCTACAACACCCTACGCAGGATATACAAGTGGATCCCCACCGATACAAGAAGAACGGTGACACAGGCCCTCGTCAGCCGTAGACTGGACTACGGGAATGCACTCTACGCAGGAATTACAGCCAAACATCTACGACGACTACAGCGCATCCAAAACGCCTCCGCCCGACTGATCGTCAATGCCCCCGCCGCAGCCTCATCACCCCCCACCTGAGAGACCTACACTGGCTCCCCATCGACAAGAGGATCACCTTTAAGCTCCTCACCCACGCACACAAAGCACTCCACAACGCCGGACCAGCCTACCTGAACAGCAGACTCAGCTTCCACAGCCCCTCCCGTCAGCTCCTCTCCGCCAGCCTCGCCTTCGCAGCTGTCCCCCGCATCCAACGAACGACCTCCGGTGGCAGATCCTTCTCCTACCTCGCCGCCAAGATCTGGAACACCCTCCCTTCCCACATACGGCAGACCCAAGACCTTCTCGCCTTCAGAAGGCTGCTCAAGACCTGCCACATCCCCCCTCTCCCCCCAGCGCCTTGGGACTCTCACGGGTAAGTAGCGCGCTTTACAAGTATGCTGACTGATTGATTGCGTTACACAGTTTGAGTATCACACAGATTGCCCCAGTGTCTTTGTGTCATCAAATTTGCTCTAATAAACCACTAACCCCCCACCAAGTGATGAGTTTCAATATGATATTACGCTTTTGAGTGGAGCACTTGTCAATAGAAAAATAGGTTGATAAAAAAAGATCATAACTGCAGTGACCATAAGTGGCCACATAATGGTCATGTGCGGAATGTGATCCCAGAGAGAATAGTCTGTGGTCAGAGGGATGTCGTAAGGCTACGGGGCACCACAGATATTAATTAGGTGCCAGATGAATCAAGTGGTTACACCTCTGAGGAGATGGCAGCAAAAAAAATCAGATCAGATAGTTGATACTCCAGCATGTGAAGAACAGTGTTCCAATAAAAAGCAGTGATGGCACAATGAAATTAAGCTATTGACAAAATGCTATATATTTCTAATAAAGAGGTCATAAACCCCTGAACGCCGCCCTCTTTCAAAGCCTAGCAGGACAGTCCACTGCTTTGATTAATACCCCTAAAAAAACATCATCATAATGTGTTGTATCACATCAGCAGGTGTCCAAAATAATGACCAGTTTGCCAGTGGATGCATTTGAATAAGTCCTGCCCCACTCCCTTTTCCACCCGCTCATCTTGGCCCAGAGTGGCAGTGGCGGTTGGCATTTATGGGAAGTGGTGGGCGGGCAAATTGGTGGTGGATAAAAATAAAAAGTAAGAAACACTTACCTGCGACATGTCCGACTCCGACCCTTTCCTCGCTGCACATCTTTCTCCTGCAGCGCGAGCCCTTAAGAAGTGCCTTAACCAATCCTGCCGCTGTTTCATGCTGTGAGAGCAGTACCCTAATTGGCGAGAGCTGCCTCACTCATCGTTTCCAAGGACACTGGAGCCCTGCACCGACTCTAACCCAGCTATCTTAGAACAGCTGGGTTAAAGGTTTCAAAGTGCACGTCTGGCTAACCGTCGCAAGTCGGCCGGCCAAAAAGACATGCACACTTTGAAAAGTGCAGAGGCAACCCACCCACCTCCCTGCTGCTGTTACTCAGCAGCGGGCCCACCCCATCCTGATGCGAGCATCAGGTCGGGGTTATATTGAAAAATAAAATGGTAATAAAGCAACTTTATTACCATTTTATTTTTCAAATCAAATGGAGCAGCCGCCCCTGCGCGTGGCCACAGCAGTGTGAAGTGTTGACTCCACAGCAATCGAGAAGCACATTAAGTGTGTCACCATGATCTGCTTCTCCACTTACACTCTGCCCTAAAGACCAGGGCAATGCTCCCTGTAATGGAACCCTCTTAATTTTACAGGTAGCTTTTACAAATGAAGATGTTCGAAGTCACCTAGTGATAACCATAATGACAGGTGTACCGGAAAGGCTCACCCTCTCCCATCTATCAGTGGTCAATGTTAATCATTATACTGTGATCGCAATCTTGCTACTGCTCCCATTGAAAAGCAGTAAACACAAAGGGATTCCTGATACTAGAGGTCAAAGGGTTTTCACTTGGGAGTATTTAAGCATCGCCCATGGGTGCAGCTACTACACCCCAAATATACAGAAAAGCTGTCGGGGCTCGGGCAGGGATTGAAAAGGTGAGGAGACTAGCTTATAGTCTCCTGTGTTCTAGGGTACACCACAGGTGTACCCTAGAACACAGGAATGGCTTTGTCATAGTTTGAGTGGGGTCCCAAGGACTAGGGCCCCCCTACACTGAGTCAAAACCAAAGAAATACAAGGGAACATCTGTGGCTATGGACAGTGGCGGCAGACACAATGAAGAGGAGATGGGGTGGGTAGAGATGGTGCGGGGGTGCACGGGGGGTTTAATAATAAAAAAATTTATCTGGAGCTTCCTCCTGCCTCTCGCGTCACACCTCAGACTTCCGTGACCCAGCAGGCACTGGGGCAGTATCTGATTTCCGGTGCAATCACTGTGCTGCTCTCATGCACAGGGATTGGCCTGAGGGGACTGAAAAGAAGATCTGCTTAGGACAGGGAGTCTGTGCTGTTTCTCTAGCCTGGCTGTTCAATACAGCCGGGTTGGAGAAACCCAAGTGCGCATGTGTGTATGGCTGGCCTGAGACGGACGTTCAATCAAACATGCGCACTTAGAAGTGCACATAGCACTCCTCCTCACCCCCTCCCATGCCTCAGGCCCGCCATTCCCTACAGCGCTGGCTCAGAGCCGGAAAATACTAAAATAAAATGATGATAGAACATCGTTTTATTTTTCACCTGCTTGCTCTGAGTCAGTGGGGCGACGCCATTCAACCTATGTGGAGGGACTTCCACTGTCCTGTACATATGCCAACATGTTTTTAGTAACTTTGAGGTTTGAGGTCAAAAAAGAATTTCTTTTGTTGTTAAAATTTGCAGACTTTGCAGCAGATGATGGATTATGTGGCAAATCCATAATTAAAGGGAAAACACAGTGGCCACAGAGTTGCATAACTCGAGTGGTCCTGCAAATAAGGTGTTTCACTCCCACAACCAAGGCACAAGTCAGGGGTACACACAGGTACAGAGAGTCCACCCACTATTTTCACAGGGTGGACACCCTCCCCCCTGCCAAGAAGTTGGGCCATACAAAAATATGCTCAACTTGTCTCTGTGTAATTTTGAGAAACCTGGGACACGTTCCGCAGTGCCTGCACGTTGTCTGCTTTCCATTCCCAGTAGCAACAGGCAGGCAGCGAGCGAGTTTGTTTTTCACCTCCTGCTGGGTCGACCTTAAGGGGCAATCAGGCCTCCTTTTGGTTGAATATCCTGACAATAGGTGGCCTGGAACCTCACACTTAAATGTAAATGACATGGAGGGGAAACAAAGCTGGTTATCTCTTCACAGGTACTTAACCGCATGTGCGCTAGCGGTTTTCCCTCTGCGCGCTGCGATTCGCAAAAAGCCGCGTTACGTGACGAGCTTAGCTCGTCATCAGCGTACGGCAGGTTACGCCCATGACGAGCTGAGCTCGTCATCAGCCCCGAAGGGGTTAAGAGAGGCATGTTTTTGCCTTTTTTCAGTCCCTGTATATAAGAGATGCATGCACTGTAAGAATGTCAGATGTGTTGGTTTGTCTCAGTATATACAGAAATAACAGCTTAAATAGCCAGTATCTTTTTTCGTTTATAACGCTATGCAACCCAATGCAGGGTGTCAGAGCTCTTTACGTAACATACACATTATACACTGACAATAAATCAATGTACAAGATGAGTTACATGAGACAGGGTTACAAGGTGTAGGAGTCACATGTCCTTCATAGCTCACTGTGCTATATTACAAGGATTACAATTTATGAACTGTAAGTAACAAAAGGATCTCTGTGTTAAAAGCAGTAACCCACTTTACTATCTACATAAAATTAAAATCTGTCATCTACATGTTACTCGATATGCTTTGCAGGAGACACATTAACCTTATACTAATTTGATTCAAATCTAGGACTTCACAAAACACAGATCTCTCCAACAAATGCATTAAACGCCAGAGATATCTCAACATTATTACTATTCCCTGAGATTTACTGGGCACCTTTACAGAAGATGCCTTAACCCAATCCAATATTTTAAAATGTAGACTTTGCAACCAACTAAGATAACAGATATACTGCCATGCTTCTCCATGTTGCCAATTTCTTTGTGGCATGGTTTAAACAAATAAATGTATTCATTGAGGCCCAGATTTTGCGTTGGGATTGCGCAACTTTTTTGGCGCAACCTGAAGCCAAATCTCATTCATTAAATCTCATAATGCGCTTCAATGTACTCATGATACCTGATAAACATGTGTGTGATGTCTTAATATCTGATGTCACTTCTTGCGATGTCACTTCCAGTGAGGTCACTTCTTGTGATGTCACGTGCAATGCAAACTGCCTAACCTGGTTAGTCCCGCCACTTTTTTTTTTAGGACTTGTGACCTGCCCACAACCTCACTGTTAAAAACAAAATGACCTCCAGTATTTGGAAACGCCGCGAGTGGGGACATGAGGATTAAATGAATAATCTTTAACACAACCTTGTGTCTTCGAGCGCCTCAGCCAGCGTCACCAATTCCGCAACTCTTTATTAGAAATGCTTTTCAAAATGTGCCAAGGCAGCCGCCGTCACCCATGTGGTAATGTGAGAGACGCCTGACCTATCTCCAAGGCCGCCTATGACGCTGGCCTCAGACACTCGACTTGTCTGAGCAGGGAAGGTTTGCTTCCGCTCTGTGCATCATGACAGCCACCCCTGCCCAAGGATAAAGTTCAGCGGCCCATGTGGAAGGCTACAGCTCTCACCGCTTGCCACGAGCAACTGGAAACGCATATATCCAGAGAAGGCCGCGGAAAAAACAAGTTACTTGCATGCAACATTTTTTTTCAGTTTGAAATGTGTTATGGTTTCACGTGCTGTGCATAATACCGCTGTATAATGGACTGGGTCTGAGACTTGCCATGGGTTTATCTGTATGGACCATGGCTCATTTCTGAAAACCCACAGTCCCCCAATATCTTCCGATGGGCGCGCTGAATGGCGGAGGTCCTAATGTACAATCACATGTTTTCACATACGCCGCCCGTCCGATTAAAGTTTATGCGCGGGTATGCGTTGGAAGCTGGTTCTTCACATTTTCAGAAATATTGAGGCCCTCATTTATGAGGAAGGCCTGCTGCACTGCCCTGCATCAAAAGAAAAGGACAGGAATGTACCATATCTAACAGAAACGCCGCATTCCTGAACTTTTCCCCGCGCATGCGCACAATGGGCTGCCGTGCGCCAACGCAGGCACATGTACACCATGGTGCAAGGGTGCCTTGGTGCAAGGGAAACCTTCCTGCACAAAAACAATAACAAGAGGCTTTTTCCTCTTTAGAAAAAGGAAAAACAAGGAGAAATAAAGATATTTCTCCTCGTTGTGCCTCCCTTTTGGTGCTGTCTTCAGAGTTACAATTTCTACATCAATCTGGGGCAGTGTCAAAAAGCCAAAAGTTGCTGGGAACGCCCCCAGCAACACCCATTGCACACCCCTTTAACAGGAACAATATTTACGAGGTCGCATTAGGCCCAAAAAAGTGGCTTAATGCTGCCTCGTAAATATGGAGCAGACTACTGCGCCACGGACCGTCTCAAAAAGTGTTTTTATGACATTTTCAAACAGAGAAGGAAATCAATTTTACGTGACAAATATTTGAGGGAATGCGGATATTTTTCACGAGCCCCTCTGGGTTTTAAAATGGCTAAAGACTTGCCGAGGCGCCTCACAAGAGGGAAGGTCTTCGGTCACTTTCATATCTTAAGTCACAGATCTGTGAACCCTGGGGTTTCTTAAAAATCTAGAAAGATTTTTTTTTTTACCAAAACAGAAATTAACGTTTTTCGAATAAAAAAAAAACAGGATGCCCGCCAAATGCCAGAGTTCAGGGGCGTAGCTAGGCTGCATTGAAATTGAGACCGATTGCAAGCAAAGAAAATTTGCTTCCTGACTGCTGATTTGGGTACTACAATACAGCATAAAGTAGGGTTCAGTGGCCCCTTGGTCCCAGTTTCACTGCACCTGCTGCCCCGTTGATAGCTACACCCTATCTGAGTTGCATTTAAAAGCCACTCACCCTCGCGCCCCTAGACTGGTGTGTAGAAGCCTATAGGCTTTATGTCCATTAAGTTCAACTTTCTTTCTATAGAATTAGGTGCGAGTACACTGATATTTCCGGCCATTTCCTACCATTCAGTTGCTGGCCTCTTAGTCGGAATCTTTATGGTGCCAGAAGGTAAGATAAATCTGAAAGTCTATCTAGTGACTGCTTTTTCTTTACCTGTAGTAAAGACACTGAGAACTGAAACAGGAAAGTACATACTTCAAACTGATTCAATCTATACCATCAATTTGTGACTATTTTTAGGCGGGAAACAGATGTGCAGTACTCGTGAACATCCATTTCTTGAGCTCTGTCTAGTTTAATTTAGATCAATATATGGCAAAAAAACTGCAATCTTCATGCCAATTTCTTCTTGGCTCCCTCTGCTGGCATTTCTTTCAGGTGGGGAGGGCAATCACCATTCCCATTCTAAACGTGACCTCTCAGGATAAAAAACAGAGAATTAAGCCTTTGGAAGACGTGTACATTCATAATAAATACAGGCATACCCTCTCACTGAAACTCAGTCACTTAATAGGCCACATATTCTGCGTCCCGCTTGTTACATTCAAGTAATGATTGGTACATCTGTCTATCCATCTCCTCCATTGTCATTCTTACCAGAGCTCAGGATCTAACTGTTATATGCAACTCTACACTTCCATTTTGTCCTTCAAAGAATTCTTCTGCTCATTCCTGCAATTTTATAATCTTTGACCCAAGCACTTCATGTTTTGCAATTTAATCATTGGTCCTTTCTCTTTGCTGCACTTGACTTCTTCTTCATTTGGTTCACATTTGATATGATTATAAGTTCTGTTAACCACCTCCTACTCAGCCTTAATAACCCCCAGTCACACCTTCTCCTATATTGATTTTTCCATTTGGCTCTTTCTCGTCATCTTTAGCGTGCAATGTTTTGATGGTATTGTCTATGATTATTGCCACGCTCCAAGCCGTTTCTTGAGTGCTCTATCCTCCTAACTTGCTCTCTGGTATTACATTTCTGCATAGTCTTATCTCCTCCTCTCTCATGACTTGTGATTTCCCTCATCTTCTTTGTCACCAGGAGTGGACTATCCTATAAGATAGTTGAGTGTTTAACTAACAAGCTGGCATCTTTATGGAGGAGATACCAGGAGCAGGTAAGTCTGACCTGTGATTGACCACTTCCCAGTTCTACCACTCTTTCTGAGACAAATCAGATAATGTAGTGGTTCCAGCCACGGCCGGTAGTGGGAGTACCGGCCGGGCGGTGACGTGGGGAGGGGGAGGGGCAGGGTGGGGGGTAGTAATGTATGGATTACGGACTTTAAAAGGTAAGTAAACATAAAAATAAATAAAATGAATTTCGTTGCACACACTGCATCACCAAATGCGATGCAGTGTGTGCAACAAAATTCGCGGCTGACTGGTTCTACTCCATCTCAACTGATCTCAAACACAAACTGGACATGTGATTGGCACAGCCATACAGGCTTCCCAAAGACACTAGTTTGTTATGAAGAGCCATGCTTGCAAAAGGTATAACTCTCTTCACCATCACTGTCCAGTATGACCTACCGTCCTTTTGCCCATTTGGGGTCTTATTGCTCATTTGCCACTCCTGCTCTGCATGTTACCATCTGCATTACTATACCCGCTTTACCTACTATTCCCCCATTTTGCTATAGATACATATAAAGCCTGCTTGTCCCTTGGCTAGGTTGGCCCTGGATAGATGTCTGCATAGTTTAACAGCTCCTTCCCAATGCTGAGCTCCCCTTTGTTTAACAGACCTTAGCGGGGAAAATATCTAGCAGTAGAAAATAAGCCTGCAACTTTCTCTTTACTGGGAACGTAGTTTTATTGTAGCACTTGACTCTTTTAAGGTAGTGAAGGAGTGCAGTCCAAGCACTAGACAAGGAAGGTGGTGTGTATGAATAGTACCCCAGATAGCAGGTACACAACAACACTCAGTGAATCTTTACCAAGTCAGTGCTTTTTTTAAATTAAAAGGAAAGGTTATTGATTGCACACAGTACTAAATACTGCACATTAATTTACAAATATCTACAAATAGGAAAATGGAAATGCCTATGGTGACCCCCTCATAACACTTTACACTCCTAGTGAGTCTTGAACCTTTCGACCACAGTACGCGCTACCTATATTCGATGCAATATAAGGTGGAGTTGTTACAAGAAAGGCAGACCTTCTGGCTTTGTCATGGTGCCACTACATTAGTAAATGCATAAATGCAGCATGATGAAACAATACAGCACCATGTGAAATCATGGTTGCACCTTGCAATGACATTCATTAAGGCCTTCCTTGACCCACTGTAACATTCAGGTTATCAATACAGCATTTCAAAATATGGCAATGACCTTCATTAAAACTTATTATGCTTCACTGTTAATTTTGTGTTTATCACTAAAACCTTTTCATGAATTTGATGAAGGCATTTTCCATTGCATTATCAATATTGTAACAGTAAATAAAATGTTTCAATTCAATAGGTACAAGAGTTTTTCTCCTGCTTTTAACATGCTGCCACTGCAGTCTTAAGACCAACTAACAACCATCACTGTGCTCCAGACTCTGGGCCTGATTCACAAATGTAAACTTGGACCAAAAGTCTTCGTTTAGACCTGAAGACCTGAAGTCTAAGTTAAGACCTAAAGTGTAAGTTTTGACTTCTGGTCTGAACTGAGACCAAACGTCTAACTTTACTAGTAGTAAAGTTAGACTTTAGGTCTAACCTTAGACTTCAGGTCTAAATTTAGACTTTTGGTCTAAGTTTACCTTTGTGAATCAGGCCCTCTGTGTGCAAAGACACCAACTCTAAAAGTGTTTTAAAGTCAATTGCAATCTCTCCTGGGATCCTGAATGCACTTCCCTGAGACACATAGGGCAAATTTTCGACACAACGTCTGGAGGAGGGGGCTCATGCACCTCAGGAAGCCACCCAAATCACTCTACAGTGTTGGTGGGAGACTTACCCACTCTTAAGGCAATACAGAAGAAAAAACAGTGCAAATATTTGAGTGCCCCAGAGGATTTTGGAATGCGTCCTTGGCCCAAGGCTGTGCCTTTTTTATGAATCGCTTTGGTGCCCAAACATCTTTGTCCCTTTTCTATCTATTTTTCTAGAGGCCGGACGTCCCTGCCCTGCAATGGGGTACCTGGCATATGCCCACACTGCACGCCTGGCATTCCGCCCAGTTGATAAGACACTGTACGCTGAGTCAGCTTGTTTACTTTCTCCCAACCATATGGAAAGTGGTTGTGAATGGCTACAGGATGCATCTGCCTTCCTCCAGACACAGGCACAGGGGACGGGAGAGCCCTGGCCTTGGTCCTGGGGGGATGGGGCCCCCTGAGACAATCCTTGAAGCGTCAAACTCTGGTGGATGGGGTCCCCTGGGCTGAAAGTGATCTTGGTACCTGCGCCACCAGTCAATAATTAAAATTAATAAAGAAGAGGCTTGTCCCTACCCAGCAGAATAACTGTAATATGCAGTGGATCACTATGTTCTCATTTCAAGCTTGGTCTCCAGGCCTCGTTTTGTTCCACGTGGCCAGCTCTAGCCACCAGGAATATTTTCTTCAAGCCTCCTGACCTCTAATGTTTACTTTTTGGTGGGGAGCTTACGTTTGCTTCTTCCTTGCTAGAACTGTCCTGAGCCTTGATGCTCCCTTCTGCTTGGAGGGGTGTCTTCCACAGCCCCTTTTCAGTCAACCAGCTAGGCATTAACCCGTGGTCAAGTTTCTTCTCTAATGTCTCTCCCTTTTGCACAGGTGGGAGGGGGAAGTAGGTACCTCAGTTCAATCCTAGGGGTTTCACCATCTCTCCCTATTTGCCCCAACCCTCCTGCAAAGCCTTCTGGGGCATTTCAACATGGCATCTCACTCAAAAGGCCAACTCTTTTTTTTTTTTATTTAGCCATAAGTATAACGCAATATAATACAAAAATGAAGAAACATAAGAAAAGATAAGACATAGGTATCATGTAAAATAAAAAAATACCAACATAATGTAAGTAAATAAATCATTAAATTATAACCATTGACAGAGAAAGCAAAAATAAATATAAAAATATAGTACCATATGGAGTATCAGGAGACATAATAAAGAAAAGAAAAAGGGAGAGAAAAAAAAAGAGAGAAAAAAGGGAAATAAGAAAATCAAAACACAATTGCCGAATTGGAAGGGAGGCTAACCTTTCTATGTATCTGCACTCGTCACTGCGGCCAAAGTTAGGGGTGCAATAGATGCATGCCTTACAATGGATCTCATCTTGTAATTGTAAAACTGTGACACTGGATTCATATTTTTACTGTGGATTGCGTTGCGTAACTGTAAAATTATCTTTATTATTATTTTTCTTTCTGTTTTGGATTGTATTGTTAATGGCACTTGCTTGCAATGAAAGGCCTTTGTTTAAATTAACTCATACAATACAAAGGCAACAACAGATGTGGATGTTTCTGTGCCCACTGCTTTCCACTAGGTCACAGTGCTCACAACAGCAATGCCCATCGTGTCTGACCACCCACCGTCTTACAAGGGATGCATGACATTACAACGCATGCTTTTACATCGCATGCCTTTACAACGCGGTTTTTACAACGCAAACCTTTACAACACATAGCGCTTTGGGGTGCTGGATAGTGAATAGTTTAATTTACTATTCCAACTCCAGTCCCCGTGGACACTAGGGAAGGTGTTGGATAGTAAATTAAACTTATTCCCTATCCTAGAGCGCCCCCAGCGCAATGCGTTGTAATTGTTTGCGTTGTAAAAGGTGCGTCGTAAAGGCACTGCGTGGTAAAAGTTGCGTTGTAAAGGATGTTTCCCTCTTACAAGAGCACATTTTAAGAGAAAACTGAGAACATACACTCTACATTCACCATATATGTAATTAGTTAGCAGTTACAGCATTCAACAAGAACTATACCAACCTAGAAAATACATAAGCAATTTGGTCTAGCTCTCCAGTTTCACTATTCCAATAAAACTCACTACTCAATAAAACTGACGTTCTCAGCCCACACACTTCCACAAAACAGAATCAGACTCCAGCCGCACGCAATGGAATCATTTGGGAAGTAAATCTGCAATGTGGTATTAATCACAGATTGTGTGCTATAAAAGTGCCAAATAATAATAAAAACATGAACGTGCCTCAGCATTGGAGTATCGTGGTCCAGGCTTGTAACACCTGTGCCCAGCTTGGCTTTAGAGTAATCTATCAGGCCAAATGGAGCGGTAGTCTTTTACAAAAACGGGGGGAAAGGAAGAAACCTATTAATTGTTCTACAAAAAAGAAATGTTTCTTTCTCTCCCCATTTGTCCTGTGTATTCATTCCTATGGGAACTGAGGTTTCCATCCTGTTAAATAGGCCCCCCCCCCTCTTTGATTTGTATGGTAATCCAGGAAAACAGCGCAACTCTGAATCCCTCTGTGAATCTGAATAGTAACATATGCAACACTTAGGGTCTCATTAGGATGACGGGCGGCGGGACCGCCCGCCATAAGGGCGCTGGTCCCGTTGGGGGAATTAGGATGTGCCCGCCACAGTGGCGGGCACATCCTTCATTTTTAGCATTGTGGCGGGCGGTGCACTCTGCACCGCCCGCCACAATGCATATTGCATATACAAAGCAGCAGGCACCGCGCGGTGCCTGCCGCTTTGTACATGCAAATGAAGGGGGGTACCATATGTACCTCCCCTGTGCACCCCCACCTCGGCCTTCACCAGGGGGGCCCACAGGGGCCCCCAAAGCAAAGACCGCCTGCCTTTCCGTGGCGGCATCGCTGCCGCGGAAAGGCACCTATTTGCACGCATCATGATATGGCTGGCGGTGTCCATGACACCGCTACCATATTATGCCCTTTCAGCCCCGGTCGCAAGGCGACCGGGGCGGAAAAGCGGCGGACGGTCTTTCCGTCCGCCGCGGTCCCCCCCGCCATACTAATATGGCGGGGGGGAATTAGGGAGACAGTGTCGGGCGGATTGCCTCCGCCAGGCAGGCGCCGCGGCAATTCGCCCGACATTGTAATGGGCCCCTCAGTTCCTCAAAATCATGTTTGTGGAATACATACAGTAAATTCAATTAATTTACATAGACATATTAGATGTCTCTTAAACAGAATAGTTTGTTTTAGATTATGACAGTGTAAAATGAATTACAACATACTCAAGGAGTCAAGACTGTACTATGAAAGCAACAGTTTAAATTCATAATTTAAATTAGCTTGGTTTAGCAACAGCATTAGTCTATAGACAATCTTAATCAAATATGCATTCATGTCAAAATATGTATTGTAATTGTATTCATATACCGCTTCTTCATCCTGATGCTGGGTTGAAGTGCTCTATGGTGAGTGGCACGCAGCTCCAGAACCCAAGTTTAGTGGTTAATCTAGTGGTTATTGTTGGTTTTTGTGATTAGTCATATACTTTCAAGAAAACATGCATGCATGTACTCCAGTTACTTTGTAATATATTAATAACAGATCGGTGTGATCATTAGTGGGCACTTTGTGGTTTCAGATGAATAGTTGGTGAGTTAGATGGGTTGTCAGATATTAGGTCATGTTAGATTACAGGGATAGGGTTTTAAAGAGAAGATGTTATGATCCATAAAATGAGGTATCAGCCAACTACAGTAAGAAGGATTGAGGCAGACAGGCATGAGACCAAGAGGAGGCTATACTCAGAAATAGAAGGTATGCAGATGGTGAAAGGTAAGTAGAGGGTCACTTTGATGAAAGAAAGTGTGTCACGGTCAATTTTGCATGCAGGCTTTTATGAGTATAGTGGGAGAAGGCTTCCTGAGATAGCAAGCAATCGGAGAATGTAAGCTGCAGAAAGAAACAATAGTGCACTATATCTGTACATATTAACATGTACACAACATATATGTGTATTGAGATGTGAATAAGTAGTACTAACCTGTTTCCACATCACCATTGTACCACTCCATCAGGACTGCAAGCCAGCACACTGCCAGCACAATGGGAGCATCTAAATCGGCACATTGGGAAACCTCCAGTCTGATGGCAGCAGAGTACTTACAGACAGCAGAGAAGACCACAGCAGGAACCTGTCAGTAGAGCAACATCTAAATACGGCAGCAGGACCACCATAAGCTTGACTGACTATTTGGGACTTCTGCCGCGGTCGGACAGCGGTAAGACCACCAAGATCTAAATCAGGCCCATAGTCTGGAGTATCCCAACCTTGGTACTGGATCTGTATACTGCACAAGGGAAATTGGCACAAAAAAAAGAAAAGGTCTCATTTAACGATCTTCCCTCACTAATCTGTAAATTAAACGTTTTTTTCTACTTACTAAAAATTAGTTATTTGGCATTGGCTGAGAATTACTCGCCAATGCGCAGTCAGATTTATACTCACCTAAATCCATTCAAGTGTATGTTGTGCTTGTTTGTGGCTTTTGTAGTATATGCATTGCATGTATAAGCGAAGCAGAGTGGTGAAGGCTTGTAGTTCCATTTTGGATGTCCCAGGCCTGTTCCTGTGCACAAGTTGGGGATATTGTAGAAGTGTATCAGGATGCAGGAGGGACGAGACTAGACAGTGAAGTAAGGACAAAGTAGACAAGGCTCATGTAGAAATTCAATTAGGTTCTTCCTGTGGCACACCTGCTTGGTAGATGTAAGTGTGAATGGAGGGCTGCATGCAGTCTGTTGTTCTAAGTGAAAAGGGTCCTTTCGGTAAGGCCACCACTTTGTCTTTCCTGATCACTGTTTTTCAGCTCCTAAAGCTGCCATTCTTGTCAATGGTTCTTCACCCTTATTTTTACTACAAAGAGATGTTCGACAGGGTAGTCCTCTCTCCCCACTTTTATTTGTTTTAATATTAGAATATTTTATTTCTAGAATAAGAAACAACACATATATATCTGGCTTTCAATACAATGATAAGCAATTAAAATGATCTCAATATGCTGATGATATACTTGTTTATTCACCTAACCCAGACAAATCCATACCTGTTTTAAACAGAGGTTCAGACCTTTGCCAAAATTCAGGTTATAAGTTAATTTCGGATAAATATGAAATACTGCCACTGAACAAACATTGTGGTACAAAAGGGGGTGGTGATGGACGGAGAATCTGAACCAATCAAACACTCACACCCTGTCAACAGATCTGGGTTTAATCCATCACCGTTCTTTAGCCCACTCTGCCACCCCAGTTCAGACATGGCCATATGCAAATCAGTCTGACCCCGTGCTTAATGGGAACAGTCCAGCCCGAACTGCCAAGCCATGCCTTCCCTGGACCGGAAACACGCTTCCGAGGACAAGTTTCTGGCATTTCAACCGTCTTCAGCCCGGCTTGCTTGAATCCAGTGGCAAAGTGAGCAAGGGACTCACGTCTGAACATACCCTGCCAACTTATGGCGAACAAAGTGGTACAAAAGGGGGTGGTGATGGACGGAGAATCTGAACCAATCAAACACTCACACCCAGTCAACAGATCTGGGTTGAATCCATCACCGTTCTTTAGCCCACTCTGCCACCCCAGTTCAGACATGGCCATATGCAAATCAGTCTGACCCCGTGCTTAATGGGAACAGTCCAGCCCGAACTGCCAAGCCATGCCTTCCCTGGACCGGAAACACGCTTCCGAGGACCGGTTTCTGGCATTTCAACCGTCTTCAGCCCGGCTTGCTTGAATCCAGTGGCAAAGTGAGCAAGGGACTCACGTCTGAGCATACCCTGCCAACTTATGGAGAACAAAGTGGTACAAAAGGGGGTGGTGATGGACGGAGAATCTGAACCAATCAAACACTCACACCCAGTCAAAAGATCTGGGTTTAATCCATCACCGTTCTTTAGCCCACTCTGCCACCCCAGTCCAGACATGGCCATATGCAAATCAGTCTGACCCCGTGCTTAATGGGAACAGTCCAGCCGGACCTGCCAAGCCATGCCTTCCCTGGACCGGAAACACGCTTCCGAGGACAAGTTTCTGGCATTTCAACCGTCTTCAGCCCGGCTTGCTTGAATCCAGTGGCAAAGTGAGCAAGGGACTCACGTCTGAGCATACCCTGCCAACTTATGGCGAACAAAGTGGTACAAAAGGGGGTGGTGATGGACGGAGAATCTGAACCAATCAAACACTCACACCCAGTCAACAGATCTGGGTTGAATCCATCACCGTTCTTTAGCCCACTCTGCCACCCCAGTTCAGACATGGCCATATGCAAATCAGTCTGACCCCGTGCTTAATGGGAACAGTCCAGCCCGAACTGCCAAGCCATGCCTTCCCTGGACCGGAAACACGCTTCCGAGGACCGGTTTCTGGCATTTCAACCGTCTTCAGCCCGGCTTGCTTGAATCCAGTGGCAAAGTGAGCAAGGGACTCACGTCTGAGCATACCCTGCCAACTTATGGAGAACAAAGTGGTACAAAAGGGGGTGGTGATGGACGGAGAATCTGAACCAATCAAACACTCACACCCAGTCAAAAGATCTGGGTTTAATCCATCACCGTTCTTTAGCCCACTCTGCCACCCCAGTTCAGACATGGCCATATGCAAATCAGTCTGACCCCGTGCTTAATGGGAACAGTCCAGCCGGACCTGCCAAGCCAGGCCTTCCCTGGACCGGAAACACGCTTCCGAGGACAAGTTTCTGGCATTTCAACCGTCTTCAGCCCGGCTTGCTTGAATCCAGTGGCAAAGTGAGCAAGGGACTCACGTCTGAGCATACCCTGCCAACTTATGGCGAACAAAGTGGTACAAAAGGGGGTGGTGATGGACGGAGAATCTGAACCAATCAAACACTCACACCCAGTCAACAGATCTGGGTTGAATCCATCACCGTTCTTTAGCCCACTCTGCCACCCCAGTTCAGACATGGCCATATGCAAATCAGTCTGACCCCGTGCTTAATGGGAACAGTCCAGCCCGAACTGCCAAGCCATGCCTTCCCTGGACCGGAAACACGCTTCCGAGGACCGGTTTCTGGCATTTCAACCGTCTTCAGCCCGGCTTGCTTGAATCCAGTGGCAAAGTGAGCAAGGGACTCACGTCTGAGCATACCCTGCCAACTGATGGAGAACAAAGTGGTACAAAAGGGGGTGGTGATGGATGGAGAATCTGAACCAATCAAACACTCACACCCAGTCAAAAGATCTGGGTTTAATCCATCACCGTTCTTTAGCCCACTCTGCCACCCCAGTTCAGACATGGCCATATGCAAATCAGTCTGACCCCGTGCTTAATGGGAACAGTCCAGCCGGACCTGCCAAGCCATGCCTTCCCTGGACCGGAAACACGCTTCCGAGGACAAGTTTCTGGCATTTCAACCGTCTTCAGCCCGGCTTGCTTGAATCCAGTGGCAAAGTGAGCAAGGGACTCACGTCTGAGCATACCCTGCCAACTTATGGCGAACAAAGTGGTACAAAAGGGGGTGGTGATGGACGGAGAATCTGAACCAATCAAACACTCACACCCAGTCAACAGATCTGGGTTGAATCCATCACCGTTCTTTAGCCCACTCTGCCACCCCAGTTCAGACATGGCCATATGCAAATCAGTCTGACCCCGTGCTTAATGGGAACAGTCCAGCCCGAACTGCCAAGCCGTGCCTTCCCTGGACCGGAAACACGCTTCCGAGGACCGGTTTCTGGCATTTCAACCGTCTTCAGCCTGGCTTGCTTGAATCCAGTGGCAAAGTGAGCAAGGGACTCACGTCTGAGCATACCCTGCCAACTTATGGCGAACAAAGTGGTACAAAAGGGGGTGGTGATGGACGGAGAATCTGAACCAATCAAACACTCACACCCAGTCAACAGATCTGGGTTTAAACCATCACCGTTCTTTAGCCCACTCTGCCACCCCAGGGCTGGACTGTTCCCATGAGGCACAGGGTCAGACTGATTTGCATATGGCCATGTCTGAACTGGGGTGGCGGAGTGAGCTAAAGAACGGTGATGGATTAAACCCAGATCAGTTGACTGGTGGTGAGTGTTTGTATTGTCAACGCTCCGTCCATCACCACCTTTGGTTTTTCTTTGTTCGCCCTAAGTTGGCAGGGGATGCTCAGACGTGAGTCCCTTGCTCACTTTGCCACTGGAGTCATGCAAGCCCAGCTGAAGAGGGCTGTAATTCCAGAAACCGGTCCTGGGAAGCTTGATTCTGGTCCAGGGAAGACATGGCTTGGCAGTTCGGGCTGGACTGTTCCCATGAGGCACAGGGTCTGACTGATTTGCATATGGCCATGTCTGAACTGGGGTGGCGGATTGAGCTAAAGAACGGTGATGGATTAAACCCAGATCAGTTGACTGGGGGTGAGTGTTTGTATTGTCAACGCTCCGTCCATCACCACCTTTGGTTTTTCTTTGTTCGCCCTAAGTTGGCAGGGTATGCTCAGACGTGAGTCCCTTGCTCACTTTGCCACTGGAGTCATGCAAGCCCGGCTGAAGAGGCTGTAATGCCAGAAACCGGTCCTGGGAAGCTTGATTCTGGTCCAGGGAAGACATGGCTTGGCAGTTCGGGCTGGACTGTTTCCATGAGGCACAGGGTCAGACTGATTTGCATATGGCCATGTCTGAACTGGGGTGGCGGAGTGAGCTAAAGAACAGTGATGGATTAAACCCAGATCAGTTGACTGGGGGTGAGTGTTTGTATTGTCAACGCTCCGTCCATCACCACCTTTGGTTTTTCTTTGTTCGCCCTAAGTTGGCAGGGTATGCTCAGACGTGAGTCCCTTGCTCACTTTGCCACTGGAGTCATGCAAGCCCGGCTGAAGACGGCTGTAATGCCAGAAACCGGTCCTGGGACGCTTGATTCTGGTCCAGGGAAGACATGGCTTGGCAGTTCGGGCTGGACTGTTCCCATGAGGCACAGGGTCAGACTGATTTGCATATGGCCATGTCTGAACTGGGGTGGCGGAGTGAGCTAAAGAACGGTGATGGATTAAACCTAGATCAGTTGACTGGGGGTGAGTGTTTGTATTGTCAACGCTCCGTCCATCACCACCTTTGGTTTTTCTTTGTTTGCCCTAAGTTGGCAGGGTATGCTCAGACGTGAGTCCCTTGCTCACTTTACCACTGGAGTCATGCAAGCCCGGCTGAAGACGGTTGTAATGCCAGAAACCGTTCCTGGGAAGCTTGATTCTGGTCCAGGGAAGACATGGCTTGGCAGTTCGGGCTGGACTGTTCCCATGAGGCACAGGGTCAGACTGATTTGCATATGGCCATGTCTGAACTGGGGTGGCGGAGTGAGCTAAAGAACAGTGATGGATTAAACCCAGATCAGTTGACTGGGGGTGAGTGTTTGTATTGTCAACGCTCCGTCCATCACCACCTTTGGTTTTTCACTGAACAAACATTGTCATAGAAATTCTTTTAAAGATTTAGGTTTTACTTGGACTCCAATTAAGTTTAATATTTAGGCTTATGGTTTACCAATTCTATAAAAACTATTATTAAAAATAGCTATATTAGACGCCTAAGTGCTGGATAAAGTGGTATCAAGCCCTTGGCTTAAGAATGTTAAGATTTGGATGTATAAAATGGGCCTAGAAGAAGCATGGGAATGATAGCCAAGCTGAAGTCAAGATACTGGGACTATATTTTGGGAAACTGGTTATGTTAACGGCACATGGAACTTTAACTAACTGTTTTATTGATAAGGAGGAGATGGATAATTCTGTTATTATGTGTTACGCGACTCACAAAATGCATCTGTATTTTAAGATTAGAAAATACTGAAGGGGTTTTGTTCTCAGTCTCAAGGAATTTAATGTATGTATGGCATATTTGTTGTAAAATTCCTTGATACAATTTAATATCTTATAATAAGACTGGTCTTATGCATATGTGTTTTTGCCAGTTTTATCCTAGCCAAATGTAGTTTGCTGGTATAAGCACTTGCACTTTACCATTGAATAAACCTTTTATCTTAAATTGCCTAGATCTGTACTCAAGTACTCAAACTCTAAACATAGATATCTAATGGCTACTGGATATTAGAAAGCGATTCTATTATGTTTTGTTAGTGAATTTTTATTATTACATGAGAATGTGTTTTAAACTTTATGAAAATGTACTCACATTTTTCTTATCAATGTCAAGGCATTTAATGCTTACATGGTGCAATGGTCATAAATTTAGGATTAAAAACCTACTATTTTTATGTTTTAGACTGGTGTTATATATATATAATACTTCAAATGTTGGCTCATTATAAGTAATTCTACCCCTCCTATAGACTCTTGCACTTTAAGGGTGAATATGTTTCCAATTCCATTTAATTTGTTCATATGCCCTATTCTTGTATTTAAGTCTACAAATAAAAAAGCCCAATGTTTACTGGAATCTAGATAGGTGCTACCTCCCCTTTTGCCTTATTTTGTGTATTTATCAGCCTATAATAATCTAACTTAAAATTAATAATGATGTACTGTATTTATATAGTATTTTTTTAACTGTTGTATTGTACTTCTATCTTATGATCATATACTGATTGAATACATTAAAACTAATACTTCTACTACTTTTAAGAATAACTTTGAAACTACTATACAGAAATGAGAAACCTTGTGTTCCAAATGGAATCCTCTCTTCCTGTCTAGGTGGGGTAAATTAACTTCTATTAAAATGATGCTCTCTCCATTAACAATGTATTTACTTTTCATGATTCCCACCCATATACTATTATCTTATTTTAAACGCATTGAGCCAGTACTAGCTCTATTTTTAATAAATAATAAAAAACCTAGACTGACTGTATATGGCTTAACGTAGAAAGGTTCCTTTATTCTTTTTCATTATTTCCTAAGCATACACAAAAATCCAATTTTCAGATTTCTGCTCTCTGGTATTATAATAATAATAATATTACGTTTAATGACAGACTTATCTTCGGGAAAACCTGGATAGCAAAGGACTTAAATTGGGTCATTAAATTGAGATGTCGTCCCATCACTTAATGAAATTAAAAAGTTTTTTTTTTTTTTAATTTCCGAAATTCTTTATTGTATATAAAAAAATATATATTTACATACATGGACAAGGCTTATACATGAGTGGAAGAAGAAAGAAGAAAGTAGGCGAAGGAGGAAAAAGGAGGAAGGAAGGAAGAGGTGGGAGGGCGGGGGGGGGGGAGCGGTAGTCCGTATTCTTGAGATTGCTCGCTAGTCCGTTATTCCATAGTCCGTATTCCGTCGTTTTGATGTTCCATGACATTTGTACGTCTCTGTGATCGCTCATCTTATGCCCCGCGCCCCGGGCCCGAGGGGAACAGTAGAGAGAGATAGATATAGATATAGTAGGAGATGTGCACGGTGTTCCGTTATCACAAGGTTGCAGCATGCGCCCTCAGTTGTATCTTGTTCACGCCTATGGTGGCTTGTGTGATGAAAGGTAGTGGTCTAAGGACCCCCACATGGTCGACTGCTTGTGCGTTTTCGGTGAGTGTTTTGCTGTGATGTTGTCCGCCCCCCTTAGGAACGTGACCCAGTTGAGCCATGCCTGTGGTGCCGCCTTTGATGTGTCCTTCCAGTTAGTTAGGAATATTTTGACCGCGGCTGTTAGCAGAAGATCAATGAGGTCACGATCCTCTGTATTTGTGATTGCCTGGGATGTGAAACCTAGGGCCAGGCTTGTGAGGTCTATTTGTATGTCTATGCCTGTGATCTCGTGGATAAGTATTCTGATCTTCCCCCAGAAGTCCTGTATTTTTGGGCATTTTAGTAGGAGGTGTTCTAAGTCTCCCCTCTCTTTATCGCAGTTCCAGCATACGTCGCTGTCTCTAATGCCTAGGGTGGCTAATCGGGCTGGTGTCCAGTATGCCTTGTGTACCAGCCAGAATTTCGTCTGGTTCAGTGTGGCCGTTACCTTTTTCCTAGTCGTGGATCTCCATAGCTCGGCTTTCACGTCCTCACTTAGTGCTTGCCCTGCTGCTTCCCCCCAGAAGTTTATGACCTTGTCATTAAGTTTGGTGTTTTTGGGGCACAGGACCTTATAGAGGTGTGCTACCTGGTGTCCTAGTGTGTTCAGGCTAGTCGCGAGCTGTACTATCGATGGTGTCTGGGTGTTGAGGTTTGCCTTCCTTATTGCGACTTTTATCTTCAGGAAGTTGTAAAGTTATATGCTGTTTAGGCTGTATTCCCCCTTTAGGGTGTCGAACGTTACGTCAGCGCCCTTGTTCTTAAAGTCCTTGGCTATGGATATCCCTTGGCTATACCAGTCGTGCATGTCTAGGACCTTACCCCTGTATTTTAGGGTGGGGTTATGCCAGATGGATTCAAAGGGCCCCCCTCTGATGCTCGTGTTTAGAAGTTTGTCAACTTTCAGGAGAGCTCGTTTTGTGTTTCTGAGGACTGGATTGTCTTTGATCGCTGGGTGTTTGGTGGCCGTGAGGAGAGTGATGGGTTTCATGCCTTTTAGCAACCCTTGTTCGAGTGTTAGCCACGCTGGGGTGTAGTCCTGTCTTGGGTCTAGCCAATGCAGTCCCCGTCTGGCTATGCACGCCTCGTGGAAGCGTTTGAAGTTTGTTATGTTTAGTCCCCCCTGTTCTTTTGATAATCTGAGTTTTTGCATGCTTATTCTGGCCTTCTTCCCTCTCCATAAGAAATCGTTCAGTATCTTGTCTACCTTTTTGTGGAAGTCGTCTGTGTTGGTTAGTGGTAGCATGGTTAGCATATAGTTCACCATTGGTGTGAGCATCATTTTTATTGTTTCTACCCTTCCCCACCATGTTGTGAATTTGGGGGACCACCCGTCTACTTTGTCCTTGATCTTCTGGATTGTTGCTTGCTCGTTATGTTCTAGTGTCGTTCTCAGGTCCCTCTCAAAGAGGATGCCTAGATACTTAATAGGTTTTTTTGCCACGATAGGCCCGACGTTCCTAGTACTGTGCTTGTTGTGTGGATGTTTAGAGGTTTGCACTCTGATTTGTCCTTGTTAAGTTTGTACCCTGAGACCTGGGCGTACCTCTCGATTGTGTCTGTCAGTGCCTTGATGGATCTTTCTGGGTCTTCTGTCATTATTAAAACATCATCTGCATATGCTGCTAGCTTAAATTTTTCCCCTCCTATCGGCACCCCAGCTATGTCATCGTTCGTTCTTATCATTGTTAGGAGCGGTTCTATTGCCAGTAGGAAGAGGCCAGGTGAGAGTGGACAGCCTTGTCGTGTTCCTCTGCCCAGGTTTAGTATGTTTGAGGTGCCTCCGTTCACTACCACCCGCGCCTTGGGGCTGTTGTATAGCGCCATCACCATCCTCCTGTAGTTAGGTCCTAGCCCGAATTTCCCCAAGCATCGATCTAAAAAGGGCCATGAGACTCTGTCAAACGCTTTTTCAGCGTCTAGGGCTATCATTACGGCAGCTTTGCTACTCCGGGCCGAGTGGTTAATTATATGGCATAGTAGTCTGGTGTTGTCGTGGGACATGCGGTTTTTGAGGTATCCTACCTGGGAGTTGTGTATGAGCTTAGGTAGGTAAGCGTTAAGTCTGTTGGCCAGTATCTTCGCGTATATCTTGCAGTCTACATTTATGAGTGAGATCGGCCTAAAGTTCTTCGCCTCTGTCATGTCTTTCCCTTCCTTTGGTATGACTATTATGTTTGCCTCAGCCATTGATGGGGTCATGCGTCCTTTGTGGACGCACTCCTCAAACACTTGTTTCAATGTGGGTTGGAGCGTGGTAAGGTATTGCTTGTAAAACCCTGCTGAGAAACCGTCTGGCCCCGGTGCTTTGTTTTCTTTGAGGCTGGCCGTAGCTTTCCTTATCTCTTCCTCCGTTACTGTTAGCTCTAGAGTGTCTCGTTCTCTTTCTGTTAGTGTGGGTGTGGCTATGTTTTTAAGGAGTTCCTCGCCCCCGTCCTCTTTTAGCGCGTCATCTCTTGTGTATAGGCCTTCATAGAAGTCCCTGAAGACCTCCAAGATGTCCTTGTAGGCAGTCTGGGCCTTGTTGTGTTTGTCTTTGATTGCCCCTATTGTGTGCTGCTTTTGTTTCCCTTTTAGATAGGTTGCTAGGTTTTTCCCCGCTTTGTTCGCAGTGCATAAGTTAACCGATTTGTATTTGTTGATCCAGGTCCCTGCTCTTTCGCTTAGTATTCTGTTGAGCTCGTACTTCCGTTTAGTTAGGTTTGTGAGTGTGTTGTTGTCTTCTAGTCTAGCGATGTGGCTGTTCTCTAGTGTTTTAATCTCTTTCTCTAGGTCGGCTATTCTTTTGTTCCTTGCTTTGTTCATTTTGCCCTTTATTGACATTACCGTCCCCCGTATGGTAGCTTTTAGAGCATCCCATAGTACCTCTCTGGGTGTCTCTGGTGTATCGTTGATTGTCAGGTACTCTTTAATCGCTGTCTCTATCTCTGCCTTCGCTGATGTGTGTTGAAGAAGGCCGTCGTCGAATCGCCACCTGCGGGTTGGCTTTTCGTTGTGTCTGCCCGATAGGGATAGACTTATGTGTGCGTGATCTGATATTGTTCTGGGTCCTATTTCTGTGTGGTCTATGAGGTGGGTGTGTGTTTCTGACATTAGTATGTAGTCTATTCGACTGTAGGAGTTGTGAGGGTTGGAGTAGAATGTATACTCTCTGGCGTCTGGGTTGCTTAGGCGCCATGGGTCCTTAATTCTCAGTTTGGAGCACAGGTTTTTAAGGATGTTAGGGCTAGTTGCTGGGTAGCGTTTACTGGGGTGTTTGTCAATCGCTGGGTCGAGAACTTGATTCATGTCTCCGGCGACGATCAACAGGTCGTCCAGTGGTAGGGTGTGTAACTGCGCTCCTATCCCCTCCCAAAATTGTTTATCCTCACTGTGGGCCGTATATGTTCGCGACATGGTAGGTCTCTCCTGCTCTCTTGAGACTGGTCACCAGTGTCCTGCCCTGGGTGTCTGCTTGGTAGCTTGTAAGGGATAGGTTCGAGTTTTTGCTGATTATTGTTACTACCCCGTTCTTTTTGTTCTGAGCTGGAGATCCCACCACCTCCCCTATCCAGTTGGCTCTTAATCGCGGGATGTCTGCCTCTTCTAGTCTCGTCTCTTGGAGCACGTAAATGTCGCTTTTAAGTTTCTTTAGATGTTCGAGCACTTTCCTTCTTTTCACCGGGCTATTTAGCCCCTTGACATTTAGGGAGACTATTTTGATATCTGACACTATGCTATTCTGGCTGTTATGTGTCATTAATGCTGCTTTGTGTTCGCTGTACTGGTGGACTTCCTTGGGGCGCTTTTGCCCTTAGCGCCATGTGCCTGTTCATGTCTTCATGCATGCCTTTGCTCCTACTAGATGTGAGTGTGATGAAGGAGAAGTAAAAGATGCAAGAGTTGCAGAGAAAGGAAAGATAGAAATTAAAAAGGGTTTTAACCTACCTTCTACTTTTGTTACTAAATACACAATAATGTCTACCAAGATTTCTAATGTTTTACGGCAATTAGACAATGATACTCTATCATCTTTCCAAAAAACTACAGTGATTACTAAGTTAACCCCTTCAGTGCGGATGACAAAGCCAGCTCGTCATGGGCGTTACCTGCGCTACGCGCATGACGAGCTAGCTTTGTCACGTAACGCGGGTTTTTTAAAAATCCAGCGCGCAGCGGGAAAACCCGCTAGGGCGCATGTGGTTAAAAACCCAAAAGCTGTGGTTATATATAAAACTATTTCCCCCAACAGTACAGTTAGACTTACATTGGTTACTGAAGGGATTCTGACCACAATGTTACATGGTCTGTTGCTACATGGAATAAGATATGGTCTTAACTCCATGCATCTCCTAGAGCAGCTGCCACTACACAAACTCTTTACTATGTATGTATAATAGAAAGTTGATTACACTTGGAATTTGGCACCTCAAGATAAATGTTGGTACTGTGAGACACTTAATGCTGGTTTAATGCATATGATATTTACCTGTTCCTATGTACACACATTTTGGATACAAATTTGGTCTTAAATCGATACTTTTTTTTAATGTAAGTATTCCCAGTAGCATATCACATGAATTTCTAGGAAGTGCTTCCCTAGTTTGGAATGTTTTTTTTACCATAATGTTAAATTAGTTGATATTTTAATTACAATATCATTTTATGAAATTACTACTAATTGGAAGATGAGCGCTAATTTGTCCTTTTGTGCCTGGTAGGATGCTATCTGCTTCTATCATAAATTGGGTAGAGTTTATTTTAATTCAATTACATTAATTATAAAAAGGGAAACATATGGTTAACTTTAACAAAATTCCATAAAAAAACCTATATTCACAATAAAACAACACATTTATCTATGGAAGAAGTAATGAAACCACCCAGATTTACCCCTCTATTCTCATTCCACTATGTTTCATTTAATGTTTTTTAAGCTAAACATATTTGCCTACAATATGAACCATATTTTCGTTACCTCTAAGATCAAGCCACAGTAATATTGTCCACTTCTCTTTGTTTCCCCTCTTTCTTTCTTCCCATCCCTTATTTTCTTTCCTACTACTTTACTGAATGATTTATGGAATTACTTTGTGTTTTTCAAACATACATTACTTCCTTATTCTTATGCAATATATTCTACTTCTAATTGAATTTCTATTTTGAGGTAATTTTTGTTATATTGTTCATAATATTTATAATTGTAACAATACTCTACTTTATAAATTATAATATGTCTGCAAATGCTTATCTAGTTCATGTTTACGCATCAATAAAGCATATTTATGAACTAAAAAAATTATTCAAATAATGGGGGACACAGGATCAATGAGCAGGTCAGATCAAAACTCCTTGGAGAGGTGGGGTTTTCCAACCATGGTTCTCTAAGAAAGGGCCCAGACTGAAGGAAAACCAGTCAAAAGCCATGCCCCCCAATGTCCTCATGCCAATCAAAATCCGGTGCTCCATTGATGAGGGCTACTTGTAGATATAACATTGCCCATGAAAAGGTACCCAAGATGTTATTGGTATTGACCACTGCCCATACGGTTGTTGCTTTTGTCCCTCAACCAGAGTGAAACCCAGACTAGCCGAGGACCCGAAGACTGTGCGCCCTCTTTATGGAATGCTTCTGCTTTAAAGCATTATAGCAATCGCATATGAAAATAAATGTCAGATAAAACTACCTCAGGCTGTGCCTGATAAAGCTGACTGAAGGGCGGGCCCTGCTGATGCACTCCAAGAACTGCTGCCAAGGATGATGTGATTGAGGTATGGGGGCCCTCCCTGGTCACCAACTGAGCTGATTCAGAAAGTAAACACACTGCCTCATTTGCTAATAAACCATGAGGCTACAGCCTAGTTAATCAGATGCCAGCCGCGCCCACACATTAAAATTCAAAGTCCTTGTCCAGAGGTGGTGGCAGCTGCCTCACCAGTGACCAGAATCTGAGTCACTCTTCCTCAGAATCAGCAGGTTGTGACACGCAGTCTGTGCCAGGTGTCCCGTTGGCACAGGGGCAAGCCTAGCCTTCATGCCCCGCCCTCTCTCTGTGCAGCCCAGTAACTATGAAGTGAAGCATAGTGAGAAATAATTGTATGAACCACATTTTCAACAAAAATAAATGTTGTTCCAATGATAATTACAGCAATCATTCGTTTAAAAAAATCATACAATCAATTCAGACAAAAATAACAATGAATAACATATCTTATTTGACGCTGGTCATGCACCTCTAAAATATTATTACACCTAGGCCTCATTCTGAGTCACATGCAGTGGCGTAACAAAACTTGAGGGGGGCCCTGCAAAGTGCACAGAGGCCCCCCTCCCTTGACCACAACCTAGGACTTTTGCTGAGGGGGCCCCTGGAGTTCAAAGGGCCCCTCGCACTGCGGGGGCTTATGTTACGCCACTGGTCACGTGTAGTGAAATTACCTCATGGAATTTCGATCCGCCTGATTGAGAGTTGGTAGGCTTTTCTACACTTGGTTTTACTGGGTGTCAGCCAGTAACTATGAGAGGAAAAATTGGATGAGGGTTTGCCTGTAGCATCGGTCAAGTCTCATTCCATGGAGCTTTGGGAGTGTTCAATGCTCCCCCCTCTAGACAAATCTACCCCTTTCCTTCTCTCCCCATAGTCCCCTCATGTCCCACTCCTCTCACAGCCTCACACATACATTTACCATCTGCGTAGAGCAGGTGGTAATCTATGCAGTAATCAGTAAAACCCCATATAATAGCCAAATCTGTGTGGTTTTATGAACATACAAGTCAGTCCCGCACAGTGATTCCTGCGCTGTTTTGAGCAAAATTAGTGCATAATAACAGTACCATCATATTCGATTTCACTGCTATCGTTGTACTGTGCAACGTTTAATTGGGGCCTATACAGGTAGAGGACTTGCTTGCACAGCTACTTTGCTGTGTAAAGAAGATCTAAAGATGTCCTTCTCCTCAGGGCCGTCTTAACAGCATTATAGGCCCCTGGGCAAAGCAGTACACTGGGCCCTGACTACACAACCCCCTTCCATGGATGGATAAGCCCCGCCTCTCCCTGAACACGCTGACTCAGAGCCAGCAGCTGAAAAAAAATCGATATTCAAATATAATTTTCTTTTTCAACCGCCCGGTGTGCTTATGTGTTAAGACACCACTGTTTCTTGTACTCTGCACAAACTATTTCAATACAGAATAAATTAACACATTAAATAATGGAATCCCGGATTGCCCTCCATCAGTTTTAACTAGCCTTCTATTCTTGTGTTTTCTTTGCATTCTGATGCCTTTCTTCTTGCATTTTTCTTTTAGGATTGTCTTCCTTGAATATTTGAATCATGTAATTACATCAAATTTCACATGGACAAGACCAATGGCTAATTTTTTATCTGAACATAGGGCTGATTACAGGGAATCTGCCCCCACTCCAACAGTCCAGCCAACTCTCCAAGCCCTCTGTAGAAGACATCTTTCTAGCAGCAAGGTATTTGCGAGGTTGGAGATTGTAGGAAGAGTTTAATCAGCCTGTTGGAATGTAATACCAATCGCTTAAAGACTACTATCGAAGGACGCCGCGTTGCAGATTTCCTGTATTTATGATGAGAAAACCTAAACTGCCAGTACCTCAAAGGAAGAGCCTCAGATAGGGCAGCTCAAAGTCGGCCATCAACAATAAATACATAGTAAAAATGAAAAAAACGTAATATACACTGTCCTTCCTATTGAAGTGGCCATAAGCTTACGGAAGGGAAAATCTGTATCTGCCGTAATTGACAGTTAAAATTAACCAATGGGTGACGAATGTGAGCTGACCAATATGTGACTGATACTTACAACAGCCAATAGCTGAGTGGGACTGGGGTTTTTCACTTCTTTATGTGTACATTATACTAATTTTCCAAGACTAGCGCAAGTGCCAATAAGTAAAACCTAAATAAGTAGGAATGGATTAGGAGAATAGTCCTAACATCAAACAACTTCAAATATCATTACTTAATTTTGTCAATTGATATTTTATTATTTACTTACAGATGGAAAAAGAAACTTCGTGTAAAATCAGAGCTAGGTGCATAATAAAATTAAAAGTATATGTTAATTTTATTTTTAGAGTTTTCTATAGTGCGAACAAGACCCTCAGTAGGGTATCAGAACCCTTTCAATACAGAGGAGAGTAAGTATAAAAACATTTTACAATGCAGAGCAGAAAAAGTATTAAAACATTTTAGCAAGGTTCGGCAGATAGCAGAAACGATAATAGAGATGATTTGTTCGGTGCAGTAGGAACAAGTTCGAGTACGAGTAAATCATAGAAGCAAGGGTGTCATCAAGGGAAGTGTACAAACAAGTTTGAAGTAGTAGAATGATTCAATGCAGGCAGGAGTGATATCGAGAGTAGAGTTTCTGTTGGATACGGAGAGGGGCAAGTCAGAGAGTTAGCTGGTGTGATTGATAGGGCCCCAGGCGGTGAGGATTGTTAAGGAGTTAAGGGAGGAATTTGCTAATCAGGAATGATTTGGCTTCCCTTTTGAATAATGGTGTTGAAGAGATTTTTCTGATGCACTGAGGTAGCGCGGTCCATATTCTTGGTGCAGCTACAGAGAATGCTCTGTCAAAAGTTTTTTTCTTGCTGAAGCATGAAGGTTTCAGGAGTAGATTGTTGGAGCTCCTAGAATGCTTTATGAGTGATGCAGGCCATCTTTAGGTGGATTCTAGCTTCGTAGGGTAGCCAGTTGAGCACCTTCATGTGTGGCAAGATATAGTCACATTTCCTAGATCCTGTTAGGAGTCTTGCTGCTGTGTTGAGACTGGCTGTTATAGGGGCTGTTGAGATTTTGGGAAGCCCTGAGAGGGTAGTACATCCGTACTCCAACCTCAATATGACTAAAGCCTGAAATGCAGTTTTGAGGTCAGGGTTCTCGATTAATGGTTCCATTTTTCTGAGATAGCTTAGGTGAAAGTGGGCATTTTTAGCCAACAGGTTGATGTTTGTTAGCATGTTAAGGTTCTTATCCAGTGCGATTCCAAGCGATTTGGTGGATTCCACCAGAATCAGCGTGCAATTTAGAACAATGATCATCTTGGTCCTTTCCTTTATCACTAGAGTGGTTTTTGGAGGGGAGATTAAAAGAAATTCTGTTTTTTGCGAGTTTAGCTTGAGGAAGTTGGTTGTTAGCCAGTGGATAGTCTTTTCAAGAGCTTGATTCATCATTTTGATCTCTTCAATGGAGGTGATCTTGATGTAACGTTGAGTTTCATCCTCGTACATGTGGAAGAAGATATTTGCCTGATGTAGTAGTACGGTTAGTGGTTCGACATAGAGGTTGAATACCGCAGGGGATAAAGTTGAGCCTTGTGGTACTCCTAGTAGGTTGGGGGAAGAGAGAGAATGATTTTGATTCACCATGAACGTTTGCGTTCTGTTTTCCAGAAAGGATTTGAACCATTGAAGGACTGTGCCAGATAGTCCCATCCAGTTTTCTAGTCTTTTTAGCTCTTTGTCGTGATTGACAGTGCCAAAGGCTGATGAGAGGTCGAGCAAGACTAGTAGACAGGTTTTATTATGGTCGACAGCGAGTAGGGCGCCGTCGGCTATATGAAGAATTACTGTTTCTGTGCTATGCCTGGGTCTGAAACCCGATTGGCTGTCCTTCAGTAGTTTGAAATCCGTGATGTGTTGGTTTAATTGTTGCTGAACACATTTTTCAAGACCTTGGCTAGCATGGGAATGTTGGTTATAGGTCGGAAGTTATTAGGGTCGGAGGGGTTTTCTGTAATTTTTTTAGTATTTGGGTGACTTGACCACATTTTTGGCAATCCCGGATGTGACCTTGTGAGAAGTGGTTATTTGGTTTGATAGTTGCTAAGGTTTATCAATAAAGTTCAAAAATTGTTGTGCCACACATTATATAAAAAAAGATGTATTACTAATATATAACATAAGGGTGCGCCACATTAAGTGCTAATGGACTGCAGATCGCTGTCACATCCAAGTAGATGTACTAAAAGGAATACTACTAAATGGTATAGGCCACTTCTCAAAAGGCACATGCCATAATTTTGTCACTTTTTTCTGGAGTGGACTATGCGTTTCCGTGGCACAGCACAGCCAGGCCATTTTTCTCATATCCATTGCATATAGTTTGAAAACATGAATGGTAAGAACTGCCTGGTCAGTCACCCTCCCTTCCAGTAATTCTCCTGGTTACCTAATTCATAGATGTGGAGAAGTGGTTAGGTGGGTCACTTGTCAGCTATGGAATCAGAAAATCTGAGGTCTTCTTTTGGCTTTCCATTTTAACTCACTGTGTGATCATAGGCAAAGTCCTTTATCATCTTTGCGCCTGGGTCACTCAAATGCCAAAAATGGAAGTGCCAACAGACTGCCACCGGTACACTTCCTTTACACATTAAGCGCAGAATTAATGTATTGGGTGCGCTCTTACCTGAACCTTTCTAGAAATTGACAGTGATCAGGATGACCAGCAAAAGTAAGGCCAAGCAGAAAATGACATGGACAATTTCAGTAAAAATGAATAACCGAAGATTCAGGACAAAGAACTGAACCTAGATTTTCACCACAGTTCACTCTTGAGAAAATTTTTTTTTTTTAGAAAGGATAGTCTAAACTGGGCAAAGGGAAATGCTATGGGGCACATGTATCATTGTTTTTTGCGGTCCCCTTTGCTGCAACCGCAATGTTTACATTTGGGATGCATCATCCCAAATGCAAAAATCGCTATTTAAGTAATGGCAACATTTTCGATGACTTAAATTGCGATTGCATTTAGGGAATCGCAAATTGCGAGTCCCTAAATGCAATGCATCAACAACAAAAATTTGCGATTTCGCTTTTAAGAAATGCAAATTACCACCAACTTAAAGTTGATGGTAATTTGCGAAAACTATGAAAAAAGCACAAAAGTGCATTTTTCAAGTTCTATGTTGCACACAAACATGCCCTTGGGGCATGAGTGTGTGCAACATGTTTTTAATTGCACTTTCAGGGGTACATCAGGGTGTCCTTTTGGCACCCTTGCACCCTTTCAAATTGCATGCACAATTTCCATTGATTCCTAAGGGCCTCTAAGCCCATAGGAGTGAATAAGAAGCCATTCCTTATTTGCGATTCGCAATTTGCGAATTGCAAATAAGGAATGTGTAGGAATCACAATTTCTTTTGCAATTCCTACATGCATAAGGAATTGCGATTCCTAAATTGCGATTTCTTAACAATCACAACTTAGGAAACGCAATTCCTAAGTTTGATGCATGTGACCGTAAATATTTTGCAACACAGTGTTGCCTATTAAAGTCTCACTGGGATTGAGCTGAGTAAAATCCAGAACAAGCGGGTGAGAGAATGCGGCCTAACGGCTAGGGCGGTCGATCTCGGAGATGAGGAATCAGGTTCAAGCTTCGGTAGGGACGCTCAACATTCTGTGATTCTGGGCAAATCACTTAATCTCCATGTGCCTAACAAAAATGAACGTGTCCATCCATAACGTAACTGGTGCTCATGTAAAGCGCTCCGATACCTTCGGGTCTAGTTCGTGCTATATAAAACTCCACCCACCCCAAAAAAATAGGCCATTCATCATCAAATATTATCCATTCGACTTTTTTGCCCAAATAAACGAAGCCAGACTTATAAAGAAAAAGAAAATACTATACAGTTTGCAAGAAGGAATTAAAAGGAATTAAGATTTTTAAGCAAGTAGAAATCTTAAAACATTAAAATAAAACCAGCAGGCCTTTCTATCATGAATTAAAAATAAACAACCGCAATGGCCTCCTTATCTGTCTTTTGTTCTAATAAAACTCTGAAAGCTGATGCAACAGTACAGTGGCCAATTTCAATAAGCAGGAGTTTCAGATCTTTCACCAGCAATGTCTAATATATTTGGCAAAGGAACACAATATGAGCTAAAACATCAGGTCCATGCAAGGAGCAAAGACTTTCTGTTAGAAATGGGATTTCTGCCTAGCAAGAACCACCACTCTAGTCAGAATAAGGGAGTTACACATCTAAAATAACCCCTGCTCACCCCCTTGCTAGCTTGGCACGAGCAGCCAGGCTTATCTTAGAGGCAATGTGTAAAGCATTTGCACATAACCAACAGTAAAACAGTTTTCGCACTACAGAAGGACACCACACCAGTTTAGAAAAATATCCAATTTTTATATACTTAAGACAAGACCAAATACGATACAAATCCACAATACTATACTTCAAACTCTTCACTTATCAAAATATGCTTTAATAATAGTTCCTTGGTGTCGATAGCTCCGTCCGGGGCTATCTGGGCATCGTGAACAACAAATCCAAAAACAGTTCTTGCTGACCGTGGAGTCGCATGCCAACTACGGTTTCGGGAAGACCCGCAAACAGTACCTTTCAGAGATGCAGGGCGATGGGGCCCTTGAAGTTACTGGCGTTGCAGGTCGAGCTCCTTCCTGATGGGATCCGGTGCGCTGGTGCCAACAGGCGTCGGGTGCTGCGGTGTGAAGCGCAGCGGTGCAGCGTGCGGTGTCCCAAGTTCGCGGTGCGAGCAGCGGATCGGTGGTGGCGTCAGATGCCGTCATCGGTGAAACCAGAGTCGCCGTGTGAGATCGAGGCGGTGCTCGTCACTGGGCTAGCAGGTCACGGTGCAAGTAGCGGCGGTGTCGTTGCTGAAGCACTCTCATCAGCTGACGCACTGGAGTCGATGGCGTTGGCGTCCGTAGGCCAAGGCTGCGGTGTGGGATGAGGGCGGTGCATCGTGTAACTTACGAGTGGTGCCCCGGAACCACGGTGCAGGAAGCGGTGTCGATTTCGGTGGGAAGTGGCGGTGTCAGGAAGGCCACGGCGGCGTCATGTAGCGAGGCAGTGCAGAGTGTGGGCCCACAGGTCAGGGTGCGAGCAGCGGCTTAGTGATGGCATCAGTAGGCGTCATCTGTGATACCAGGGTCGCTGGGCGGCGTGGCGGCGGTGCCCTCTGCGGTGCCAAAGCTTCAACGTGAAGCAAGGCGGTGAGGAGTGCACTGCCCACAGGTCGCGGTGCGAGCAATGGATCGGTGATGGCATCAGCAGGCGTCGGCGGTGAGACCAGGGTCGCTGTGCGGCATTGGGGCGGTGCCCTCTGCGGTGCCTTCAGGACACGGGTATGGCAGGGTCATTGTAGATGTCGTCGGGCGACGTTCTACGGGTTGCAGCACAACAGACAGTTCCCAGTGCTGCGGGTCGAAGAACCTGAAGTCTTTGCTGTTTCTGAGACTTCGTGAACAGGGTCAAGCTCTACCTCAAGCCCTTGGAGAGTCTCACCAATTTGGTTGCAGAAAGTCCAGTACAGTCCTTTCACTGCCCAAGACAGAAGCAGCCACTGCAGGTCAGCCCAGCAAAGCATGCAGCAAAGTGGTCGTTCCTTTCAGCAGTGTCTCCGGCTCTTCTTCTGCGCAGTCTTCTTGATCGCGTTTGCGTTGGAACAATCGCATCGGCTAACACGCTCGCTCTGGGGTTAGCCGATGCGATTGTTCCAACGCGTTCTGACAGTGATTATTTCCAGGTTTGTCCTTGACTAGTTAACATTACTGGTCACAGTCAACTACATGTGCCAATGTGACCACAACTGAAAATATTGGCATTAATATCAATAAGTATTGATTTCTCTTCTACAAATTTCGGCCCGCTGTATACACTTGTGGATACAACAGTAACAGGGATAACTACACTGACTCTCTAGAGTCAATCATTTTAACTTGCATAGTCCTGAAGATGGTCTTACAGAAGACAGCATAAAGACCGAAACGTCGACAATTACACTTATTTTCTGGATACTGTCAACAGAGGCTGAATTCTTCTGTATTAATCAGTTGATTCGCCAGATTTCTATTTGAAAAAAGTGTACACAATTGTAGCTGTGAAGGCCCAAAAAAATTTGTACTTTTCAACACCTTCTTGTTTCATTGTGTGTTAAATGAACCAGTACCCTTTGCTACCATTGTTTATGATAAAATCTGCTTTTTAACATACGCCTGTGTGTTTTAATATACATTCTTTTGTGGTACAGTCTTTTGATATGATTTGATATTTCCATATTCTCTATTGAAAAATCAGAATTACTCATAAACTGTGTAAATATGAACTGTTTAAATATATACAAAAGAAATTAATCTGCAAGGAAGTTACAAGAACTTGCATTTAGTAAAGAATAAAAATTAGTGAGAACTAAGTACTAAAAATAAATCCCTTGAAGGCACGTTAACCAGTCATTACCATTTTGCCGAAGCTGTCAAGGGTTGATTGGGTTTTCCATTGTACTCTATATTGCTCTAAGGAAAAAGGGCTACATTTAAAAATAAAATGCTTAAAAAGTGATCACAAACATGGTGGTCTGCTAACTCCAACAGGCCACCATGTTTGTGTTGGCTACTCACCAAGGTGAGTCACAATTTGCGGCTCATCTCATGAATATTGATGAGGTGGGTTGAAATACAGCACACTACGATAAGGAATTTTTTTAAATGACCTATTATTGCAAAAGTTGGTTTGCAAAAATCCACACTGGTAACAAAACTACTGGCCTCAATTTGCTACAGGCATTTTGCACAAGCATTTTGTACATCTGGCCCTTAATTTCATTAGTTTTATAGTTTCATATTTTGACATGAAGAAGTCAAATAAAGATTTTCTGATGATTTCTGACAATAAACAACTTTACAGCGTCTTCTGCAAATGACTTAACCAAACTAAATATATACATATTGAAGGAACGCACTCACTGGTTTTGCCCGTTACGGGCTGGTACAACTGCTCAAGGAGCCAGTTTCCATTCAACAAGAACCCATGCAGGTTTAGACGGGAATGCTTAGGAATTAGCTTTTCCTGTTGCTGAAAACCCATTTGGTGCAAGAGGTCCCAACTTACAAAAAAAGAAGGAAAGCTGGTTAAGTATTTGCGTAAAGATTCATAGCAGCACATTTGTTTTTGTTCATTTGAGACTAGAGATTAAGCAAATGGTAGCAAGATAAGACGCTTCAGGGCACTCTTCTAATAGGGAGGCACGTACTGCATAATACTGTTAAAATAATGTGTTTATTTGGCTCAGTGAAAGTCTTTCTAGCAGGATATCAATGTGAAAGTCTAAACTCTTGTCCATTCAACTCAACTACAATTGGAAATCAATACAATCACTATGTATTGGGTGGAGCAAAGTGTTAGGCTCAACTTAATTACCCTCCTATGAAAGCTGTTCTAATTTACTAGTGCAGCTTCCTGGATTAATAATCCAAAACCAGGCTCCTTTTACAAGTCAGCAATATCTATATGCACCTGGGAGGGAGTCAACTTTTTCCTGTGAAAAATATGATGCCCGACTATTGCACTACAGGAGGTGGTTTCTGTCAACAAGTGTGTCAACCCTGTGTGTCAGCCCTCACAAGTGTGTCTAACTCCACTGTTAGAGTAAGGATATATCAAAACCTTGTTCCAAATAATGCACACACGTCCTGGAGTACACAACAGGACATTTCTTAATTTTCACTCCTGCTCTGGATTTGGACTTTCTTTAAAAACAGAAAGGGGACATGATTACTAGGAAAGACATATGGGCCATATTATCAAGCAAGGGCGATACATTATCGCTGCTTTTATCGGCAAGAAACTGCAGCTAAAGCGGCGATAATGGGCTTGATAATATGCCCTTGTGAATTCCCATAGAAGCCCAGGTTCTGGTGTTAACCTGGGCTTCTATGGGAATTCACAAGGGCATATTATCAAGCCCATTATCGCCGCTTTAGCGACAGTTTCTTGCCGATAAAAGCGGCGATAATGTATCGCCCTTGCTTGATAATTTGGCCCCTTGTTTCCACATTCAGACTATTATAAATTACTACTAAAAATAGAGTGCAATCATTTCCTGCCTTTTTTTCTGGTGTGGCAATCCCGAAAGACACCCTTCTAAAGAGAAGACCTATTGTAAAAGGCAAGATGGTCGCCACTTGTGACAAACAAGAACTGTGCCTTTTCCAGATATGCTGTTTGGAAATACACAGACAACTACAGGCCTGAGGTGTACGTATATTGGAGTTAGCACCACCTTTTGGCCCATTAAATATATATGTTCTCTTTGTTAAAATACACCTTACAGTTCTTCACTTTAGAAACACCAACTTTTCCATGTCCTGAGGACACCCCTACAAGTCACTGGGGTCAAAATGTATTGACTATTTACGCAAAGGATGAAGAGCACCAGAGTCTACGATTAGATGGGGCTAACAAGAGAATTGAAACACCAGCAGAATTTGACCCTCTTTGATCATTGGTCCCAATGCCTTGCCACTTTACCTTGGAGCTTGAGGAGAATTTGACCACTTTCACGTCACAGGTGACTTTTGTTTAATGATCACTAAAGGATGCCCTCTCTTAATGTACAATGTTCTTCTCGTACATGTATTGGTGGAAATGTGGCTCAGAGATTAACTATGTGTATGTGTATTCTATGAAAATTTGTCAGTAAAAGTATCAGTACTCAAAATAATTCAAAGTTCCTGGGACAACTGAATCAGCACTTGTTTTTCCTAAATCAGATAATATTTGCTTGCCACTGTATCTTTCTCTATTCCATGGACGTTTTCGGTGGACAGTTAGTTCGGCAGCAGTAACTCTAGTTCTATCGCAATTAGTAAAATAAAGTGATGAATATCATATCTGTCACAGGTGCAAAGTGTGTTATTAGGTCTTGTTTGATACTGCAGCTGAGTTCAAGACAAATTGTTACCAGTTCTTTAATGTATACATTGTATAGGCTTTGGCTCCACCCAGAATACTTTCTCACCTCACGCTGTTGGCTATTCGGTGTATCATTTCACCTTGAAGGAAATGCTTCCACTGGAATGCATGAGGGATTATTTTAAATGTGAAAAGTACACTCTGTCTTCACACTGTTCATAACATTCAATTCTTCATCTCCTATATGCTCTCTATACGGTTGGCAATTATTTTTGTATTTTTTCCTGGCATTGGCAAACCAACAGGGCAGGTCTTAAAGTAGTAAATAGCATTTTTGCATGCAATGCACGTAAACAGCATTTGTGAATGCTTGTGTTTTTTATACATTTACACATAAATGCCCAAACCTATAGGCAGTATCAATGCTTGTTCTTTATAGAGCTTCATGGTACGTACTCCCGTGGAGAGATGGTAGTCTCAGAAAGTAGCTTGGACTGCAAGCGTGGCCCTGTGACTCCCAGGTGATGTCTTAGAGAAGAACCTGAGTTTGTCCTTGTACAATGTTCTAGGGGGATAGGTTTAGGCTGCCCGCTCTCAGAATGTTTGTCCCAATATCAGAAGCTCTATGACCGGCCTCTTGATGTCGCCCCTAGGGTTTTTCCATATGTGAAGTAAACAGGCCTGATGCTCACACGTCCTCAGGCCACCAATAACCAGCTGTTCCTCAGCTGAGTGCACAGGTCACTCTGCTGCTGAGTGCATTTGGCAGGCGACTTGGCTGGGATGCAAGGCAGGTTCTCAGAATGCAAGCATCCTGTGGTGCAGAACAGCTAACTGAGATCTAATAGCAAACCATTGTCAGTACTTACCGAGCTGACACCCCCATGGGATGCTGTACTTATGTACATTAAGAAGGGCAACACACAGAGACAACAGGGACCAATCTGGCAAGATTACTTCCTAGAGAGGCGTAATGTATGCAAACTATATTATGAATCATGGCCCACTTTCATGGGCCACCTACCCAGCGAGCTCCTTTAGGCTCAGACAAAACTAAAGCCACATGAAGGGTACGCTTCAATAATCCTAAATGTCCCAATGACAAAGAAAGCATTGGAAATGTGAAGGTATAATATTTCTTTTATGTAATCATCTTGCTCTAAAGCGCAAAGTGCAAAGATATGCAATCATGATGTGGGAACCACGCATCAGTAAAGTTTCACCCATATCCGTGTGCTTTGTGAAGGTCAGCTGGTACATCTTCTGACTCTCTTAGCCATATAATAATATGACACAGAAAAGTGCAAAAGTCAAATAGGTGAATAGAGCAGAGTAGAAATACATACTATTACTACTACAAGATGATACAATAAAATAACTGTTTGCAATAGCATAATGTAATAACATCCTGCAAAAACCATAAATATTAACAGTAAGTGTGGAAAAATGACTGAATTATTGATCTCTTTCAGATTATTCACATGCACAAAAGTAAAGAGAACTTGTTATTATCATCAAATAAATCAATCTAAACATGAGCATGCCAACATCAATGATCCTGGAGCATGTCATGTGTTTAGGAATCTGAGCCATATAGTTGAGTCAGATAATCAGCCTACTAAAGTGCAGTCATATGAGGTTTGGATAGGTCAGGAAGAAAATAGCTAATAGTAAATAGCATATCTCATATAACAATAGCTAAATTATTCAAGACCAAGTAGAAAATAGTAAATAGCATCCCTCTTATATAACTTTCATAGATACATTACGATTGAGAGCTGAGGTCTATATTATATCAAGAAATATATAAATGTGGGAAAGTATCTAATAAATATCAAGAAACAACAAGACGTCTCATTATTCCTGGAGGAAAGAACAAAGACCCTCGTCTGTGTTAAGGACGAAAGTTTCAAGGAGGATAGCATGATGACGATCCTAGATTCCAGTCGTGAAGTCCTAATTGTTACCTCACAGATATCAATGTTGAGTACATATTTCTGCATATTAAAGAGCAATATAGTCACCATTATGAGATGATTTGAAACTGGCATCTACATTTTTGGATGGCTCCTATCTGTTCAGAAAGTTTTCCTTTAAGTTGTAAGATTTATCTATTAATATAAAACAAGTTTACATGGACATTGGAAATTGTATATCTCATATGTTGTTCTGCAGTAGATGAACATTTTGATATTAAATACCCTGTAGTTGGGCCTATAACTGTCTATGCAGACCAAACTCACATATGGTGCAAACAGGGCATTTATGAAGTCCATTACACTGAAGTCATGATAATCTACTCTTAGATGGTAAAAATAACCTATTTCTTATTTGAAACTCCAAGGCTACGATATCATGATTGTCGAGATGCCATTCTAGAAAGCGTGGATAGCTGGGGACAATGGAACTGGAGGTACTGATGGAGATGCACTGTTAGGACAGTGGCTCCAAATAAATTATTGTTTTTCCAATACCTTGTCTTTATAAAAATAAATGGACGCAAGATCTTTTCTTAAGTTTCTTGCTCTTCACATTTGTGGTACTTGGTTCCGATGGCAGCAAGTTTTTTAATAGTTACCAATTGCTCCTCAAGATGTTTTGCCACCCACAGTTTTTATTACAATATATGTAGTAATGAAGTTAAGGATTGTTGATTTAGATTGTTTACTATGCCTGTCAATTTTCTCGTTATCCATCAGCAAATCCTGTCTCTTAAATCAGTCCTTCATCTGCCCTCCATCAATGACTCTCTAGAATAGCCTCTTTAGGAGAAGTGTGTGAACATACATATCATCAGTAACACTATGATATTCTTTGTTTTTTTTAATGTAATTTTGTGTTGCACAGAAAAATCCTCTGTATGTTATTGTACTGTGATATGTAGGTATGTATGTATGTATATGATATCTCTAAAACTCAAACTTGGACGAAAGGCCGCAGAGCGCTGTATATGGTCTTCTCAGGATGAAAGACAAAAGCTCTTAAGACTGAGTTTGATGGCGTTTCCTTTCCGTGAAACTGTATTTTCAAGCTATTATTAGTTACCTTGATTTTAATATCTCGAACATCTACTTATGTTTTAGAAATAGAAGTAATACATTTTAAACCCCACTTGTTAATATTGTGCAAGGTCATATATTGTAAAACTCTGTGTTAGTTTGACCTCTAAACCAGAAAAAAGTGTAGCTGATCCAAATCCAGAAGTCTTTAAAATGTGTATCACATTTTGGACCCCAAGCACAGGTCATTCTCAAAATAGCCTAATGTATGAAGGGATAAAAGTAATCCTCATAGCAGTGCCACTTAGTTGTAAATAAATACACCCAATGAAAAGTAAATGTTTTCCAAAACAAATTGTGCCACAGTAAGTAACATCTTTGTAACATCTTCATATGCCCTAAGTAAAATGCAGATCTGTCAGAAAGGAAGTACTCAAAAGCCTGTAAGCCATTTGTATGCACGGTAAAAGTATACTAAGAGCAAACATCCAGAGTAACAATAAGCCAACTATCCTCCATAGGTAGACGCACTAATAACATCTACAGTATCCATTACATATAAATGGTAAAGATGTTACTAATGGAAGAAGGAATAGATCCAAATATAATTACAACAATCTCCTCTCCTTATCAGGGTGATCAATTATAACAGAGCTGTCAATTTTTTCAGTGCTTCAAATTCTAACTGCTATAAATTGCAAACCTCTTCGAAATGAGGCTAAAAGAGAAAGTACCACAGGTAGGCTACCCAAACCAGTTTTTCAAAAGCAGAGATGAATTAATCCTCTACTTTAGGAATACATGTGGATTTTAGTTTGAGTCCACTTTGGACGTGGAAGAGGTGTGGCGCAGCGGCCAGGGCGACTGACGCTGGAATCTGGGGCTCACGGTTCGATCCTCTGCACCAGCAGCAGGTCAGCCCAGCACCATGTGACTCTGGGGAATATCTCGCTTAATCTTCCCGAGGGCCCCCAGCGCTGGGACACCACTTCGGAGGTAGCTGTGTGCTTTACAAATATTGGTATTTCATTTCATGTATGATTGACATAGATTAGTATGTGTAATTTGCTATTCATAGGTTTCAATGCAAAGTAATTTTTATATGCTATTTATGCGTAAAGCATATGAAATCCAATTAAAAGTAGGCAGATCAGCATTTGTAGTAGTGCAGAAAGATTCTCACCATAGTATTGCAGAACTTTCAGGTTCAGTGAGTGTCCTAGTAGACAGATTAATACCAGTCTGATTGTAATGAGACAATTCATTACCTTGTTTGTTCTTTCTCTTTGGATATCTATGTTCGTCAAAGCAACTTTTATGAAAATATATTTTTTTCCTATTTATCTTTTTGCTTGACCAATTTTTCTCAGACTCCTTGCTGATAGAACCCTATAAAACTTCCCCTCATTCCATCTAAACATTCTGAATTTTCCACTGGAACTTATGTACATCTTCATTGTCAGAAGAGACCTGAATATACTGTGCTATGAGGTGAATTTTATTTCAACAAGTGTCAATTTCCTATGCAGGTGTTTTTACCTCTTGCATACTCTTCACCTTCCTAGTTGTGGACATAATGTTGGTCCTTATGTTGCTGTCTAGAACACATTTTGTCATGGTTCTTTTTCAAATTTGTATTCATTTTCATACAAAAGGCAGTGCTTGCTTGATTTTGCACCTAGATATCAATCTCTTGTATTTCATATATTCATTAATTGATCTATTGTGCTCAATCCTAGAATGTTTGTCAAATTAGTTTAACATGCAAAAGGGTGATTTTGTCAGGGATCGCGCTTCAATCTGTAACCCCAGATGCAGAGAGAACTGGGTTGAAGGTTGATGGGTTCACCAAGCTGGCGACCTTTCAAAGAACTATCCAACACGCCAAGCCTTTATCACAGTAAAACGAAGTCAGTTGGAATGGGAAAATATAAGACCTAAAATTCAATGTCCTCAAAGTGTAAATGGAGGTACCTCCCACTCATCAGATTAAAAGAAAAGTCATATGCAGAGATGTGCTCAAATAATCCTCATTGTCCCAATGACCTAGAAAGTAGAGGAAACATGAAGATATAAAATTTCTTTTATCTGTTCATCTTCCTCTAAAGTGCACAGTACAAGAAGTTTGCAAAAATGATGGGGGCAACAAAACATCTCCAATGGTTCACACACATCCACAGCCTTTGTTAAGATCATGCCAGTTGTCTGTCCACTCGTTTAAATAGTCACAAGATAAAATGACACAGGGGTAGCGAATTACAAGAGAAGCGCATTAGTCAACTAGATGAATTATTCATAATACGAATAAACAATATTACTGGAGCAAGGTAATATAATGAGGACGCTGACTTTGGGACATTTCGTTGCCTAGTTGTGCTCACTTGGTGTCACTCGTATGCTGCAACAGAGGCTCAGTGTGTTTTTACAGTTCTGACACACACAGAGTTCCGTGACACATCAGACACATCCGTTTTATGTCTAATACTGATACCATATTTTTTCATACTTCTGACCTTCCTGTTACATCAGTCCATGGCAGCAGTCCAACACCATCTGACCCTATTCTGAAGGCAGTTGCCAAAGTATCACCCATGTTGACCTGGGAGATAACTCATTTACCCTGTGATCAAAAACTGCTGCTTCTTTACTTCTTTACCAATACTCAGTGCACCTATTAATTGCTGAAAATCTGCAGTCTTAAAGGCAGTGTAGATGCATGCCCCATGGTGCTCATTAAGGTTCACCTGTTTTTGCAGTTTGTGTACTGTAAAAGCAAAGGAGAAACAGTGGATTGTACCTACCAATGTGTCCTTAATTTACAAGGTAGTTTCCCATCATCATGATGTCTGTCCCCTTCTCTCCCCATGGTCTGAAGGCTGTCAGATGGTTGGATACCTCATCTTATTTATTTATTCATTTATTGAATAGTTACATACAGTGCTTATGAACCATGAGATTTAGGACCTATTGTAAAGATGAAGTCCAGAGTATTAAGTGGGAAGTAGTTTAATAGCCCAACAGGGAGGCAAGTCGTTCACATCAAAGACCATCTAGCAACTGATATTGTAAACACATCACATTCTAAATGACATGGCTGCATTCTCAACAAGGAATGCACATTATTAAAGGTAAAGATACAATAAAGATACAACACATCTCCCTTATTATAATAACAGAATAAAAGAAAGATGAAGATCAAGAAAAGAAAAGAATAGATTAAAAGTGGAAAATACAAAGGGAAGAAACAAGGAAAAGAAAAATGGGAACAAACGGAATAAGTCACTTAGGATAGTAATCCTGAAGATACAAAGGAGGTTTCCTAATTCTAGAGTTTGTCTCACGAGAAGAAACATGTTTATCTTGAGGAAGATGAAACGAGCGTTCAAGATCTGAACATTTCAGTGGAGCAGTTTCCACAACACATTTGCCAGGAACAGGACCAGGTTTCACAACACCATCATCTCCCTCCACACACCTTGACAAACGTGACATGTTCCAAACATCACCCCCAGCAAGCATAACCACTTTTTCATGACTTTTACAATCCGTCTAGGTCCAAAATACTTTGACTCACCCTTTGGGGACCAGACAGCCTTTTCGATAAACACGAAATCACCCACTCTCCAAGAAGAATTCTTCGCCCCTTTTAAAATATCAAATCTGCGCTTGTACTTATCTTGATAGTTTTTCAACCTAGAATCCTTGATTACAGAGCCTCTATCCTTAACAGACAACCACAAAGGATTAAGCTTGGAACCAGCAACCCTTCCTTTGAGTATTTTGAAAGGCGAAATACCAGTTACACTATTTGGAGTGTTCCTGTGTGCCCAAAGTTTTTCTCTAAGAATGGGTTTTAAAGGAAGTCTTCTCTTCAAAGCGGTCTGGGCACACGCCCTAATCAACCTATTCATGCTCTCTACCAAACCATTTGCTTGCGGAGAATAAAGAGCAGTCTTATGATGAGTGATAGATAAATCCTTCAGAAAGTCAGACATTTCCTGGGAGGTGAATTGGACACCATTATCAGAGACCAAAATGTCAGGTATTCCTTCGCAAGTAAAAGCATCCTTTAAAAACTCAATAACATTCTTACTCAAAACAGAACCCATACGAGAAGCAGACAACCACTTCGAAGTGTAATCTACTAAAACAACAACAAATCTCTCACAGGGTCCAAGGTTCTCAAAAGGTCCAATAATGTCAACAGCAACTTTAGACCAGGGACGTTCGGGAATAGCAACCGGAGAAAGAGGAGCGGTGTTCACCTTCCTGGATTTATCATTACCAGCACAAATGTGGCAGTCCCTGACAATAATTTCGACTTCACGGTCCAACTCAGGCCACCAATAGGATTCTCTGACCCTAGCTTTGGTGAGGCTACGACCTAAATGTCCCTCATGAGCTAAATTAATTATCTTCTCTCTCATTCCAAAAGGGGGAATCAACCTGTCGCCTCTGAATAATTCGCCTTGAACAATGTTCAATTCATCTCTTACATTCCAATAACCCTTAGCTGGATCAGGAACTTCTCTTAAAACAGGCCAACCTTTGACCGTTGCTTCCAAAACAAAATCCCTTGCCGGATCATCAGAAAAACTATCTTTCCATTCTACCTCATTTAATGCAGACTCCCTTACCCAAGAAACAGTAGGGGAATCAGAATCACACGTGACTAGCTTATCAAGGGGTGATCTAGAGAGAAAATCAGCGGGGACATTCGTAAGACCAGGTAAGTATTCAACACAGAAATTGTACTCCATGAGTCCTTCAACCCATCTCTTAATTCTAGGAGTTGTACATTCGACATTTCTACACGAGAACAACTGCACAAGAGGTTTGTGATCGGATCTAACCACAAAAGGTAGTCCCCATAAATAAAACCTAAAATGCTTGATGGCCCAAAAACAAGCTAAAGCTTCACGCTCAATGACCGAATATTGCTCCTCAGCACCCTTCAAAGAACGAGACGCGAATCCAATGACCTTTTCCGAACCATCCACAAGCTGTGACAAAACAGCCCCCAAACCACGTAAACTCGCATCAGTGGACAAAATAGTTTTCTTGTGCACATCAAAATGCCCTAAAGTCGGCATTTTTGCAATTTCAGACTTGACAGTTTCAAAAGCCTCAGAACACTCTTTGTTCCAATTGAAGACAGTAGCCTTTTTTAGAAGAAGTCTAATAGGCTGCATCACACTGGCAAAATTCGGTATGAATTTGGAATAATATTCCGACAACCCATTGAAAGATTTCACATTATCCTTGTTAGAAGGTGGTTGAGCTTGAAGGATAGCTTCTGCAAGGTAAATTTTTGGACTAATACCCTCCCCAGATATATTGTGCCCCAAATAAGACACAGTCTTAACTCTGAATTTGCATTTTTCTCGTTTCAAGGTTAAACCAGATTCTTTGAGTCTAGACAAAACAGCAAATAAAATGTCATCATGTCTGCCAACGTCAACTCCGTGGACTAAAATGTCGTCCTGGAAGAAAAGAACAGAATCAATTCCTCATAAAATATTCTTCATGATTCTCTGAAAACAAGCAGCTGCACTGGCTAAACCAAAAGGCATCCTAATAAACCTGTATGCACCAATGGGGGTTACAAAAGATGTTAAATGTCTTGACTCCTCATGCAACAAGACTTGGTGGTATGCTGCTGACAGATCCATAACGCTAAACACAGTAGCGCCACCCAACTTTGTCAAAATCTCATTGATATTAGGTAAAGGCTGCCTGTCAACCCAAATTGAACCATTTAAACTTCTGAGGTCCACACACATCCTTATTTTGGTGCCCTTTTCTTTAGGTGCCAAAACAATTGGCGCAAGCCATTCTGAGGATTCTATTTCCTCAACTATACCAAGCTTCAATAACCTATCAATTTCAACTTGAAGTGGTTTTAATATGAGATTGGGCACCTTCCGAGTTCTATGTACAACAGGCTTGGCATTCCCTTTCAGAATTATCTTGTGTTTGAAACCTTTCAGGAGACCCAAATCTCCACTAAAAACTTCAGGAAATTTCTCAAAAATGTCTGAAAAATCACCCAAATCAGAAACTAACATAACCTGTTCAGGAGCATTTGGATTCAAAGTGATTCCTAAATTCTTTTGATGACGCCACCCAAGGAGGTTATCACCCCTTTTTGCAACGTAAACCTTACCAACAGTTTCTCTACCTTTAAAAGCAATGGTTTGGATGGAGTATCCTATTACTTCAATCTTTTGTTTAGCATATCCTACGGGATTGATGTCAGGAGCCAAAAGTTTGATTTTATCACTATTAAAATTGGTAAACCAAAACTTGTCACTGATAAGAGTGAACAGTGAACCAGAGTCAGCAAGTACGGGAACAACCTTGTTGGCAATTTGGATGTCACAAGAAGGCATAAATACTTCATCATCATCAACTTGACTCACACCATTTACAGCATCATTGGTAATACAATGAATAGAATCTTGAGAGTACATTTCATCATCATCAATACAATTAACTTTGTTGCTTTTACACATCTTAGCATAGTGGCCTTTTCTTCCACAATTTCTACAAACAGTACTTTTAGCGAAACAGTTCGGATAGTTTGGTCCATGTTTTTCGCTTCCACATCTGGGACATCTAAATTTATTCTCTTTGTTAGAGCTGTTAAAATTGTAATTTTGTTTAGGTCTTTCAATTTTAAAAGTGTTTTTCTCTTGTTTGGAAGGAACTTTACTAACAGCAGCAACAGTAGTCTCAGGTTGAAGCATTTGACGATGTTCATTACTTACACTGGAAACAGGATCAGTTTGAGAAGGACCCTTCCTAATCTCCTTAACCCAAGTAGAGGTATGTTCTACACTCTCAACAATAAGTATCGCCTCTTTCAAATTAGGATTTTTAGACAAAAGTTTTTCCTGGATTTTGAGATCATTTGTACAGCGAACAAGTTGATCGCGAATGAGGGCGTCAGTCAAAAGTTCAAATTCGCAAGTTTGTGCAAGGGATTTGAGTGCTGCAACATAGTTTCCAACTCTCTCACTCTTACCCTGTGTGCGCATGAAAAATTTGTGTCTTTCCATGACAACGTTAATGCGTGCACCAAAATGATTTTTTAAAAGGAGTACACTCATCTCATACACATCCGAAGGTTCACCAGCACCTCTACCAATAGGTATTGGATCTAAACTATCATATATATTTCTTCCTTCGATTCCAAGGTTGTTCAACAAAACTGCCTGTTTCCTGACGGCAGAAAACTTCTCCCCACCAATGGCAAGCAAATAAGAGTCAAAAATGGGTTTCCACTTCTTCCATGGTAAGATAGGTTCGCCTTGCTCGCTTAAAAATTGGGGAGGTTGATTCATTCCACTGGTAGAAGACGACATGCTGAAAGGTAAGATTAACTAAACAAACTAACACAATAAATTAACTAAATAAGCTAACACAACAATCTAAAATAATAATCCAAAATAATGAATTAAAATAACAACGAGAGAACTTCTCTGTTGCTTTTCTTTTCCTCCGTACTACTTTTCTTCTCCTTATGAAGATTTCTTTTCTTCAAATGAACATCAATAAATTCCATAGGGAGGACTTCCCGCTGATTACAAGAATTTTATGGTCAAATTTGCATCAAACATTAAATTATGACTTGCCTCAATCCATCCGGTAAACGTGGTGAAATTTCGCAAAATGAAGAGTTAATAACGCGCTTGTCAAATGTCACAACGCACTTCCGTAGCTTGTTTAGCAACACACTGCGCGTCAGGACGGCAAAAGGACGCGGTTGCTTAGCAATATGAAATGCGCGTTCTGTGTGTGGTTGCGTGTGACGACAAGACGCGCTGAGACGCTGAGAGCTTGTGTGGTTTCTAGAATGACGATGAAACGTTCTAAAGAAATGGCAAGCACGCTCCAGTATGGCTCGCGCAGTTCGCGTGCAGAATTCAAAACACGCTGACCAACGGAGGTAAGCACAATTTCAGGAAATATTCCAGAATAATAAATTTTGAACGTTGTACTTGCCGTTGGGTGCTGCTAAGAGATCGCCACCATAATAGTCAATGAAATCACACGAAAGAGCGATCGAAAGTCCGGATGAATAAAAATTCACTGTCATGTTTTTTTTTTTTGTTTTTTTTTTTAAAGAAGGAAATCTGTATCACGCCGGGTTCTCAATCACCTGTTGGGCTCTCGTCGCCAGTATTGTAAAGATGAAGTCCAGAGTATTAAGTGGGAAGTAGTTTAATAGCCCAACAGGGAGGCAAGTCGTTCACATCAAAGACCATCTAGCAACTGATATTGTAAACACATCACATTCTAAATGACATGGCTGCATTCTCAACAAGGAATGCACATTATTAAAGGTAAAGATACAATAAAGATACAACAGGACCGTTTTACAAAATAACCTTAATAGCGACTCAAAGGTCATACATCAACAAGAAAGCAATACAAACAACTGGATCCACTTATAATGAACATGAGATATAAGGGGAGAAGTAGGGTCTAAGAAAGGTACACTGGAAAAAACTGGATAGAGAGAGGCAGATCAAGAGGAAGCAGTGCGGAGATAGAGGGAGAGGTTGGACACATGAGTGAGGGCAAACGGTATGATTAGTCAAGTAGAGAAGGGGAGTGAAAAGGGATTAGAAGGATGGTAGGTAAGAGAGGTACAAGTCGTGTAAGGAGAAAAGGGGCCTGGGGGAACAATAATAGAGAGGGAGAAAGGGAACTGAGGGATTAAGAGCATAGTAGAGGTGGAACAGGGATAGGGAAGGACTCAATGGGGAAGAGCAGCAGGGGTGGAGAATGGGACTGCTGGTAGGAAGCAGAAGGATTGTGAGGGAATGGAAGAGGAGGAGGGCGGTAGGAGCAAATGTAGGTGAATTCGAGAGGCTTCATGAGTTGAAGATAGCTGGCTGTAAGTGGAAATAGAGGCATTTGATCACCTACCATCAAATACATTTAGGCTGTTTGTTTCATGTATGGAATGTGAGATAAATCCTATACACCTGATCCTTGACTTTTATACGCTTATTAAAATAATCCTGATCTGATGTTTTACGGATGGAGTACAGTCCATCTGGGTGGCAGAGGACATTACCTTAGGCACTGTCATACACCACTGTCCACCAAATTTAGGGATTACGTTGGTGATTTCTATACTTTGACAAGAATCACCTTCATGTCGGTTCATGTCAAGGTACAAAAAGTTTGGTAGACAACAATTGTTGGTTTTGATGACCCTTCACCAAACTTTACTTAAGTGTTTGTTTTTGAAAAATGGACTCCCAAAGCAGACGTTTGCTAATAAAAAGTAAAAAAACGAATGTCCATCGCACCTAGGGAGTTTTTTTCTTGGCTGTGGAAGTGATTATCCGTTTATTTCTCATCCTTTATCACCAGGTTTCATCTGATGGTGACGGACAGAAAAAAGTAACAGCACACCATCCAATTGGGAGTGCAGTGTAATGACCTTCCTCTGATGGACCATACCCTGTTGGGCTAGTGGAAGATGCTTTCCATTGACCTTGTCTGCCAAACTCTAAGTCAGGCCATACATTTCCAAAATATAACAAGTGTTGCAAAGCCATGAGGTCTACACGTGGCACGCCTGCAATTTAGTTTTAATATTTTTTTGCAAACATATGCAATAGATGATAAAAGTGTAAAACTAATATAGAAGAAATAAAAGGTAAATATAGAAATGTCTAAAGATGTTTTATACAAAAATAAAAAATAAAATCGCCAATCACAAAAGTGAATATTGCCAACGTAAATAAAAACAATTGTATGGGAAATGCTGCTTTAAAAAGTTGCATTGTGCGCTGTGTTTATAATTTCGTTCATACAGTGTTTTTCTTTCCTGTATGAACTATATTGTCGAAATATATTCTGTTAAGTGATATTGTTTATTTCACCTGTAACAATTTACGGGCTCACTGAAGAACATACGTACAATGTTTAAATATTCTAGGTTGATATCTTCACTATGAGATCTGTGGTTTATTCATATTTTCAAGTAGCTACTGTTTAGCAATGCAATGTCACTCCCCCTTTGTACTTAGGATAAAAGTCCGAATTTTTTATTAAGTTTGGGGTGGTTTTTGGGTGAGCTTGCTTTACATAGTATAACTTTCCAACTAACAAAACTTTAGGTATACTACTCATGATGCCACTTCACACCATGTTTAGGGTTTGGATCTCGGCGACTTAAATGTTATAAAATCTATTTTATTTGGGATGTGAGCCAGTCCTTTTTGCTTTACTCTTAGAGACAGACTCCATGTCAGACTATTGTTTAACTTTGAACTGAGAATATTTTTCATTGTCACTCTCCTGCTTTTAAACTGAGCAGTCCCTATGACTATTTGCTTTAATTTATTAACAGGCTCGTGCTAGACTATATTTGGTTCTGGCTTTTTACTAGAATAGGGCTCAGCTTCTGCTGCCTATGCTGATTCGTAATTATGTGCATTTTGAGTGTTTTGATTTGAATTTACTACCCATTGCCTTATGCCTTCTGTAATGATTTCTACATTTTAAATAAGCTTTCATGGTTTGTACTTGAACTTTGTCCTGTGTGGTTTAGACAATGTGAACTTCCTGTGTGGATTTTCCTATGTAGGCTTTCTGGGTTTTATTATGCGGAGAGTTATCATCCTTTAGGACTCACAAATAGCCCAGTCCATCTGATTGGCCCTTTTAATGACAAAATGTGCCAACACCAGTACAGGTGTGATGGAATTCGACCCAGTGTTTTCCCCTCACAGGATATTTCACCAATACTATGGACATTTATAATTCACAAAGGGGTGGGGAATGACTTCTGATTACACTGATTCTGAGGAGTAACATGCAGGACTTGATGTTTCCAGGAATTCCTGTATTTTGTCCTCCGTTTTCATTAGTACTTCAAACTGGACACTTTGCCTATGTTTAGAAGTGTTTAATGGATTTAGTAACTCTAGGAAGTGGACCAGACTACAATACCAGAAACATCCTCTTATCATGGCTGGGACTACATCTGTCACTATAAGCTCAGCATTGTGTTGAAAAGTATCTCAAAATGACAACAGCACCTCGATGCAACAATAGTAGAAGACTGAGGGCCAGATGTACGATGGCCAAAATAGCGCGTCGCAAATTGCGAGTCTTTTGCGACTCGCAATTTGAGAAGCGCTATTTAGGATGTACAACAGTGTGTAACACAGTTAGCGATTCCCAATGGGGTCGCACAAAGAGAAGCTCATGAATATTAATGAGCCTCTTGCAATTTGCGACCCTATTGGGAATGGCCGGCCCTCCCAGGTATGGTGGCCTGCTGGGCTCAGCAGACCACCATGTCTGGGACTGCTTTTAAATAAAGCAGTTTTTTTTTCAAATGCAGCCTGTTTTCCTTAAAGGAAAATGGGATGCAATAAAAAAAAAAAAAAAACGTTTTTGTTTCATTTTTTAAGGGCAGGCATGCCTGTTCTTAAAAAATATTTTTCCCTGCGTTTGCAAATGGGAAGGGGTCCCCTGGGGAACCCCTCACTTTTGCAACCCCATTACCACCCTCTTGAAGAGGGTGGTAATTTGCGAGTGTTTTGCAGACACAAAACATCTGTACATAGGGTTTCACACGCTATTAGGAAGGGAACACCCCTTCCTAATAGCGAGTCGCGAAACCGTATTTTGCGAGTCGCAGCCAAATAGGGTTTGTACATACCCCATGCCATTTTTGCATGTGCAAACAGGTTCGCAAACCCGCGTGCACATGCAAAAATGGTCGTACATCTGGCCCTAATTGTTATGAAAATGACAATAACATAACATAATGCATAATTGAGACATAAATCAAATTCTTACATTTTTACTAGCAAAATTAACAAACAAGGATGTAGTTTCAGGAGGATATATGGGATAGGACACCCCACTGATAATTTTTCAGTTGTTTTGCTCTGCAGTAAAAGTTGGATCATCCAACTGCGGCAAAGATGTTAGTAAGTCACTGTTGCTTCCGACTGGTTAGAGGTGGGCGAGCCAAGGTATGAAAATATATGACAGATAATTAATAAAACATATAATGGAAATATATGATAGCATCAATTCAATTTTTGTGTTTTACTGTATTTCTTTAACATACGGAATCGTTTCATCTTAGTTCTTTAGATTATATTACTGCATTGAGAGGCATTTATTAAAAGTGACAGTTGTGAAACATCAATTTAGAAAAATATCCATGCTTTCCCTCATCCTGACTCCAATGCCATTACTTAAATCCTAGACAAGCCAGTTGTCATGTGTAACCTCTATGTTGCCCAGAGTTTTATAGCAGATGGACGAACATTATAGACTGTTAAATGAAACAAAAGAGGTTTTTGTACAGCGCAATTCCAGAAATCACACATTTGAATGGTACTCACATATGCAATAAGAAAGAAAAAGGAGACTCAGTGAAATAAAATATTTGCCTAGGATTACACAATTTGTTCAAGCAAGGAAGCCCAAAATGATCCTAAATTTTATGTTTTCACATTGTGCAATTCAACTACTAAACATGTATCTCTTTCTCTCACCCATTTTGCATAAACGATCATTGCTTTGTTGTTAGTTCCTGGTGGCGGAAGTTAGACTGTGTGTGCAGGTGGAAGTCACATGAAATCTGAAGTTAGGGATGGGCTTATGCTAGCCGGCTGTCCTAGGGTTCTCTGCCCTACATCGCTGTGAGGAGGAACTGGACTAGAGTAGACAACATAGTACAGTCTATCGCACTAAGGCCCTACTCTAATTGGCTTTGCTTTTCCTAATAACTGAAAACTAATGCCCTTAACCCAGTCCATTACCACCATCCAGTGGCCCAGCCCGCCCAAAACATTTTAATTGTGTACACAGCATTGCTTTTTGGAAGATCTCATGCTCACACTCCACTAGCACTATTGACTACGCTATGCGACTGTGCTAGAATTTTGAGAATAGTTTGTTAACTGTAGGTATCAAGACTATGGAACCGATTACAACCCTGGTGGTCTTTAAACCGCCATCGCATTTTGGCAGTCTGACCGTCTGCTACCATGGCAGTCCACTGGGGAACCCCCTTCTTTCCTCAATTGTCTCACAGCCCTGAGCTGTGGGGGTGTTCTGGGTACTTTGTCCCGGTGAACCATTGGATTGTATGTAATGAGAGATTACGAGCGTAAGTAACTAAAGTACATTTGAGCTGGGAAAGTGTTGAGCTTTGGAGTATTATTGGTCTGGTCTTCTTCTCCCCCTTAGACTGTGTCTCCACCTTGTGGAAAGGAGACAAATTAAATCCCGAAACAACTTAATACAATTCCCTTAACTAATAAGGTTCTTTGAGGAAATAAATCCCTTACATTTTATTGTTTAGAGTAAAAATGGACACTATAAAAACTTTTGGCTTCTCCGATGAGGACTTTGCCAAAATGCTTGGACTCCCCGTCGATGGAAACCAAGGCTTCTCCATACCCAAAGGACTCAGTGGAGATTGGAATAAATTACTAAACCTTCGCAAAAAATCAAAAAGAACTGAACTACATGCCAAATTTATGCTCGACTATCTAAGAGCTGGCACCATCCCCATTGGACTTAGAGTCCGCAATATCCCTGGGATGTTTATTGAAATCAGACAGTTCCTGGAGCGATGGGCCCTAATATCTAATCGTTGCTCCAGGGACTGGATGATGCTCATTGTGGAAACAGCCCGCATAGTCATAGATATTCTGAACAAAGAAATTCGTGAATTAGAGGACAAACTGAAAGAGGGAAATGCAGTAGATGAAGGCAAAAAGAAACCGGAAGAAATCCAGTTTGAACTGGAGTCCTTCTCAGAATATCTTCTTAAGAGAAAGACTGAGAAATTACGCAAGGATATTCGACTTTTCTCTCAAGAAAGGGCATACCCATACCTGGGGACTAATTTCTATACCAACCAGGAGGAAAGTACATCACAGGGGCAGGTACCCAGATGGGATCAGAGAAAAATTACCACCTTCTCGGAGACTACGGACTCCGATGGAGATGCCCCTGAGGAGTATGACCCTAGCTATGATCAAGGACAAAACACAAATCGGGGAAACAGAAATGGAAACTATGATAGGAATTACCAACAGAACCATTTTTTAGGGAATCGCCGGGGCAACAGCCGCCCACCCTCGAGAACTCCACGAACGAGGAATTACCATCAGGGTCAAGGACAACGACAGATGTACGTACAGACCCGTCATCAACAGTATTGGCGAACATAAAAGGGCTCCCTGTGTTCAATTTATCTGGAGAATCCATAGATCCGATGGCCACCCAACTTCTAACGAGGGGCCTATCGTTCGTACCATCTGCTAACTTCAACAAGTTTGAACTAAACAGAGACTTATAATTATTTTTCAGGAAGGTCCGCCTCCAAAAATTCTTTTTGGATGCCCCTACGGCTGACTGTGAGGACAATAGATCTGGATGTAAACCTCCCTCTTCTTTTACCCCCTCATTGGAAATGGTGGGCCCTGAAGTAAACATCTTTGAGAAAACAGTCATGAAGAAGGTCAACAAAATGACTCAATATGTGCCCATACCGAAAGCAAACCTGCCCAAACAAGAAGACAAGGCTCTTAAGGAACTCAAACTAAACAAGGATATCACTATTAAACCGTGTGATAAAGGGGGCGGTATTGTCTTATTCAACACCTCAGATTATAAAAGGAGAATGACTGAACTCCTATCCGCCTCAGGCCATTATATACCCATCAAGAGGAACCCTGAAAATGCCCTAAAAAGACGCATACTGACCATGGTGCAGAGAGGGGTCAACCAAAATCATATCTGCGAGGCGGAAGCAGAATTCCTCACTCCTAGTAACACCAAAATACCCATTATCTATGGAGTCCCGAAAACACACAAAAGTAGTGTTGACCCACCCATGCGACCCATCGTCTCAACGATTGGCTCTGCCACTGAGCCACTGTCGAAATACATTGATAGATTTCTAAATCCGATGGTCACAGAACTGAAATCGTATGTTCGAGATACGGGACATTTTATTCAACAGGTGGAAGGTACCCCATTCAGTAAGAACACTGAGATAATGGTCACCTTAGATGTTGAATCGTTGTATTCAAACATCCCCCAAGATGGTGCCTATGAGGCCATTGAAACTATACTGACTAGAAACAATGATATCACCAATGGTGAGTTTATCCTGCAATGCCTCAAGATAGTTCTTTTTGAGAACTACTTTGAATTTGACCAAACCCTGTACAGACAGGCTACTGGAGTCAGCATGGGAGCGAGCTGTGCACCCAGTATAGCTTGTCTGTACATGGGAGAATTTGAAAGAACCAATATTTTCAATGAAATGGCTCTCTTTTATGAGAACGTCAAGCACTGGAAGCGATTCATTGACGATATCTTTTTCGTCTGGAACGGTACCCAAGAAGAGCTTTATGAATTTATTGAATGGCTGAACATGGCAGATACCAACTTGAAATTCACTAGTCATATCAGTAAATCTAAAATTGAGTTCCTAGATATCTGGATTGAGCATCACGACAACACCATCAAGGTATCCCTTTATACTAAGCCCACAGCACGAAACACCTTGCTCCAGTATGCTAGTTTTCATCCGCGGAGTCAAAGGGATAGTATCCCATACAGCCAGTTCCTTCGCATTAGAAGGAACTGTTCTGATATACGTGATTTTCTGGCTCAAGCAGACATTCTGAAAGAAAAATTACTCTTTCGAGGGTACCCAGCCAGATTGATTAAAGATTCGTTTAAACGGGCGAGATACACCAACAGAGAGGAAATGTTTAGATCCAAAAATACTGAGAAGACCAACCAACTTGTTTGCATCACTCGTCACTCGGAAATGAACCACAAAATCCGACAAGCAATCAATTCGAGCTGGCATATCCTTAATTTGGAAAAAGACAGGACTCACCTGAATAGACCTATATTTGCCTTTAGAAAGAATCTCAACTTGAAAACCATCTGGTAAGAGGCAAATTACAGGAAACCGCGGAGAAGACCCAAATTTCCATAACTGGACTGGAACCCATCTATGGTAACCATAAATGTGGGACATGCCATGCTTGCCCACAAGCCATTGTGGGTGAAAATGTCAGCACTAACACTCGCACTATCTTTGTGCGACGTAATGCCACCATGACCAACTGTCGCACCAGTAACATCATATACCTGATATTGTGCCCCTGCAATCTCCCCTATGTTGGGGAAACTGGGAGAGAATGTCGAGTGCGAATAGGGGAACATAAAGCAAACATCAGAAACAAGAAAACTGCAGCCCCGATTGTAGCACATTGGCTAGAAAAAGAACACAATGAATTGGAACTACGTTGGTTCATCTTGGAAAAAATAAAAGCTGGCCCAGGTAGTGACCCTGTGAACCTCCGAAAAAAACGAGAGGTCTTCTGGATATTTTTTCTGAACGCAGTGGACAAGGGATTGAATGAAGAATGCCCCTGGCACCAGGCTCTGTTATAAAGAACATCACCTCATTCTGCTCCCTCTCAGACCACTATCATATACTTTGTATATGACTAAACTTTAATCACCCCCATTGGTAATCTGTTTCATTAAACAGACAGTCATGCCAATCTACTAGAAGGAACCATGAAATTATGATTGCCTATACTGGTACCTCCCAATATAAGCTACACAATCTTGTTAACATTCAACATTACAAAAATGTGGACCGACTCTATCTATGTTAGGTTTTTCTATCTAATTTCACCTTTCTAAGATGGCCACCATCTATCCTGGTTAATACATGGACTTTCTTGTCTACTATTTTAGCCTAACTGGCTATATAGTTTATATGAAATAGTCCCTACGTTATGGCAAAGAATGAAATGATGATATTAGCAAATGTTAGGTAAACTCCAAGAAAACTCGATATCTGGGGGAACTAACTGAAACCTCTAGCATTGAGCATAGAAAGTTAAATAGACCACTCCAAGATGGCCCCGCGCGTCTATGAAAGAGATCTGTGTCCTCCTTCTATTTCGTCAATTACTACACAGCTGACTAATATCACAGGACGCATTAAGGACCGCCTATATAAACCTAAACAGACTTGACCAATACAAGACAGCGGTTTCCGGTTGCAGTTGGTCGGCCGATCGGTGTCGACGGAGCCCCTAAGGAGGACGAACCCCGGACATCCCCAGGTAAGAACCCTTTCCCGATAGGCATAGGTAATCACTCTTGAAGCCCCTCACAGGTAGCCCATATGGCGATCCTGTGTTGTCGTTTTTGAGATAGGGAACGCAGTGACTTTGCATTTGTATAATACAGGCGCTCTTTATCTCCCCCTTTTTCTGACGGTAGGGTCCTCTTCAAACACCCTCCTATGCGGCTGAGGCTCGTCCACACTGCCCCCCACCGTTGAAAAACAATTTGATCCTGTGCCTGGGTAAGCTACTATGTCACTCAGAGAGAGTGTTGTCATGGATCTACTCTATGTAACGCTTGCGTAAAATCATTGAACCCTGAGTATAACTATGATTCTAACTACCCCCGTATTCACCCATCAGGTTCCCCCTTCTTTTTGACCACCTTAAAAATTACGCATGGAAGTCATCCTATCTGACCAACACAGAACTGTGCCTTTGGAAGGGAATGTGACCCTCTCTCGGTAAGCAACAAGAGACATACAGGCATATGCATCAACGGAAATACCTCCCGGTAAAACAGCGATTCGGAAAAACAGGCCGATACCGACCGCAAAACCATAAATTGCAATGCATCAAACCGAAAATCGGAAAAAAATAAAGAACCGCTAAATGGCCCCGCGGTAAATTACCGAATCGTTAAACAGACATTCGGAAATACCGAACCACAAAGCAATAGTTCGGAAATACCGAATAGGCAATAACGAATGGAAATGGTATGCATGAACAGTCGCTAATACCGGAAATCCCCAAAATCGCTATTTAGCATGAGCAAAATAAGGGGAATCACAATCAGGAGGTAAAGTTAACAGAAGGACAGAAAAAAAAATTTAAACCCCATCAGCAGGTGCTGACAATCAGTTACCCTTCATAAATGCCCTGGGAAACCCCACATGTACACCAAAATGGCTGCCCTGTACGTGCTTGCTAGGAGGTGGAGGATCAACGCCCAGGCCCAGCGCAGGAGGATGATACAGGACAGGATCTTCAGGGTTCGCATCACTTTGCTGGGGCAGACCGAGGAACAGGTGTACGTCAAGTACAGACTGAACCGTGCCATGATAATGCACCTAATAGCAGACCTGACACCCTTACTGCAGCACGAGACCCGTCGGACCAACGCCATACCTGCCCATGTGCAGGTGCTATGCTGCCTGCACCTGCTTGCATCTGGAAGCTTCCAGGGGGTAATAGCTGAGACAGGAGGCGTGTCGCAAAGTGCCTTATCACGCTTTTTCCACCGGTTTCTAGAGGCCATGCTGACATTTCTCAATCGCCACATCACCTTCCCCAGAACCCCCCAGCAGCTAACCCGCACCAAACGGGAATTCTACCAGGTGGCACAATTCCCCCATGTCATCGGGTGTGTCGACTGCACGCATGTCCCCATCTGTCCTCCATCAGCCACCGAATACATTTACCGCAACCGGAAATCGTATCATTCAATAAATGTTCAGGTGGTGTGCAATGCCAAGTTGATCATTACCGACATTGTAGCCCAATTTCCCGGGAGCACACATGACGCCTACATTTTCCGTCACTGTGGCCTCCACAGGCGCCTGATCAACGGAGAATTCGGAGAGGGACACCTACTAGGTACAAATAGCTGCATCATCGTACTCCCCATCCACTCCTTCCCCACATGTATAATTCCATTAATGCTGATTACCATTCTCTCCCCATCCTGCAGGTGACAGCGCATACGCATTGCGTGAATATCTCCTCACGCCCTATCTCAACCCAGCTACCCCGCAAGAGCAGCGCTACAACAGGGCACACATCAGTACTAGGAATGTGGTTGAGCGAACATTCGGCATCCTGAAGAGCCGCTTCCGAATACTGCACAAGACTGGAGGTGCTTTGCAGTACGACCCAGTGACCTGCTGCCAGATAATTGCTGTGTGTGCCATCCTGCACAACATCGCCACGCGCATGGGGATACACATAGAGGTGGAGGGAGAGGAAGAACTGCGTGCCCAGCAACCCCCCCCACAACACCAACAGGCACATGTGCCCAACACAGCTGAAGGGCAAAGGAGACGGGCATACATCACACGTAATCATTTCTGAGACAGGTAAGAGAGTGACTTGACAACAGGATCAGTTTTGCAAGGGTTTAATGGGCATGGACACCTGACTGGTGCAGAAAAACGTAACACAAACAAGCTGCTGCCGCAGCGAAAAAAACTAGCAATGTCCCTTCTCAGAACAGGTGGCGCGTGAGGCACTTTGGTCTGTCCATGGTTACCTCACCAAGGACAGTGTGACTATGCCACATGTTTACTTCCGTTTGCCGCGTACCCCCAGTCTCTTGTCCTGTGACTCCTCGGGTTGTACACGATGGGAGTCAGTGGCAGTTGCACTGCGGCCACTGCGCCTCCTCACGCTGGTGTCCGGCAGGGAGACGCTGCTGACACTGGAGGCTGCCTCACTCCCCTCTTCCGCCCCCAGACTGCTGACACTGGCTGACCCTGGCTGCAGTTGCTCCACTGCAGTGGTCACCCTCTCAAGGGCCTTTGCCACATCCCCACATAAATGACCAAGATCCACTTGCAGGGACACGGACCTGCGTGACAGCACAGCCGTGCTGTTGCACATCTTATTGATGGCCTTGTTTGTGGTATTCACTGCCAGCATGACCTGCCTGTGACGCCGGCGCTCACTCCTTTGGCCTGCGAGTATGGCACGTGTCAGTTCTTGCAGGCACAGCTTGATGTCTTTGTTGCCCGCAGATACGGCAGTGGTGTGCTCACGCACTGCGGCAGTCATGTAGCCTAGTTTGTTGCATAGTTGTGTCATGCTGAGTTTCATGGCACCCATGTGTCTCCCCTGCAGGCGCTGGACACGCAGCATCCGGGCCTCCACTACTCCGTACCCTCCGGACAGATCGACCGGTCTTGCAGCAGCCCGACCCGGGGACACAACCCTCTGCCTGATGCGCTGTCGGCCTGCAGTGTGGCTGGTTGGAGTGACGACAGCCTGGCGTGGAACATTTGGGTGTGATGAAGATTGATCTGACTCCATCACGGACAGGGCGGCAACATCTGCTCTGTGGCTCTGCGGAGTGGGCAGCACTGGTGGTGGTGGTGTCTTGGTCCGCGAGGGTGGTGGTGGTGGTGTCTTGGACTGGGAGGATGGTGGTGGTGGTGGTTGCTTCGGCCGGGAGGACGGTGGCGGTGGTGGTTGCTTCGGCCGGGAGGACGGTGGAGGTGTTGTCCGGCGTGGTGGTGAAGGGGAGGACATGACTTCAGCTCCCTCTGAGCACTCCGCTTCTGACAACACTGGCGTCTCTGAGATGACAAGGTGGCCACTGTCGTCTGAATCGATGGGGGATGCATCTGTGTGTGAAACAGTGCATAGTTAATATCATGGTATGGTATGTGACAATAGCTGTGGCATCTCACAATAAATTACTTTTGTTGACTGACATTTGACCCTTGGCAGCTGTATTCATCTCTGGGCTCAGGCATGCACCCATTCATGTATTGACTACATCTCCCATGGTGCAACACAGTGGTGAGGGTGTGTGTGTAGGGCAACGCTACATGTGCACTGGGTCTGGCATGGGGGAGTGGGCAGGGACTACGTACACGCTGCATCGTTACGCTGGCATGCCTCTTACCTTGTCCTCCTTCCGCAGCACCTGAGGTGTCCAGACTTGTGACCCCCACAACAGCTTCACGTTCTATGGTGGCCTCCACTAGATCCTCCAGGTCAGTGTTAGGCGTCACGTTTGATGGTCCCCCTCCTGTGCCAGCAGCATCCCTGACCCTCTGCGCAATCTTCTCCTTGGCCCTCTTACGCAGGTCGTACCATCGTTTTTTGAGGTCGTCGATGCTGCGGTGGGTGACTCCGCAGGCATTCACCTTGTCCATGATGCGCAGCCACATCTTCCTTTTTTCTGCCTCTGGCACCTTAAGCGACAACTTGCCAAATATGCGATCATGGTTGCTGCTCACACTCTGTATGAGGATTTCCAGCTCCTTATCTGAAAACTTTCGTTTTCGCTTTCGGGATGTGTCCTTTCCATGCTGGGGGGCCTCCTTCTCCATCCTGTCCTGCTACCTTTTTCCTGCTTGCTTCTGGTTCAGTGTGGGACCTCAGCTCCTGAGCTCTGCCTCCTCCTCTGTGCAACTCCGGACACTGAATGCAGCGTGGGTGTCCTACTTCCTGGTTGTGATGTCATCAGCCTGCTTCCGAAGCGTCGCGTTATTTTCCCGTTTTCGGTATTACCGATTCCGCTATTACCGGATCCGGTAATACCGACTCGGTATTTCCGATTACGGTTTTTGTTACTCGCGCTGGCGTTTACTCGTTCTTTATTAGCGATTATTACCGACTCGGTATTTTTTACCGATTACTTTGATGCATCGCGGTTTGCATGTTCATATTAGCGATTCGTTATTTTTCGGTATTACCGACTGGTATTTACGAACGTTGATGCATATGCCAGATAGAGGATATTTGTAACAAATCCTAGTAATAGGAACTTAAATTAAAAATACTAAAGTGACCGATAAAAGTAGACCCTAAAATATCCTTTTTCTCCCTAACTAGATACTCTAGGCAATAACTGCGAAAACAAACTATTGTAACTTAGTAAGCCATCACCATCCCCAGAAGACTATCAGAAATATCGCCATAGGTAAGTAGCGAATGGCAGGGAGAGATGTATGAGCATCTCTGGATACAGACACTCGTGTTTGATACGGATCTAAAAAAAATTTTTTAAAAAATAAACAATGGAATTTTAATGTAAGACCCCTTCTTTAGAAATGTACATAGAATTGGAGCCGTGTCCCCTGACTAGAAATATGACCAATTGTGTATTAAGGATTATATCCATTAATAGTTTTTTGTTATTTCAGGAGAATCCTATATTCCACAAATAAACCCAGATGGTGTTCTTAGCCTACCTCATGGATTAACTTGGAAATGACCATGTGTTCATAACGATAGGTAATATTTCCCTATATTAATTGTTGTATCCATTAGCCAAATTAACACTACGTTGGGAGAAAGCCCTGGGAGATTTCCTCTTGCTTTCTTTTTGCCAACAGTCTATCCCTGTCAAACAGAGAAATCTCGAATAAACCTTGGCTAGTAATTTTTATGTTGCTCCTAATACCGTCAATCTAAAAGATGTTTTGGACCAGTTGACAGTTGGTAATTTAGGTCCTTAAAATGAACCCCGTTTTTAATATAAATATACAATAAAGGAAGACTTTGAGAACTGTAAATTTGAATATAGTTATAACTATGCAGGAAAGGACTAGTTAATATGCTCTAAATTGAATGTGTGTATGTATGAGGGAAGTGTTACTAGCACATATAGGAGAGAAAGAATGCATGATACGCGCTTGATGGTTCACCATGACCTGGTTATCTAATTGCCTTAAATAGACTTTACCGAATGGAAAGTCGTATTCAGGGAGTGCTCCTAGGCTATCCAGTACTGCACAGCAACCAGAAACGATGACTTGACCTAATGTCAAAAAAAATTCAAGAAGACATATCTATTGAAAAAATAAGGTGTGTAAATGTATATGATTTAAAAACTGCATATTGTATGGAAATCTAAGATACTGTTTTTACTTTCAGATCCTATACCTGTCCCCCTCCCAGCTAAAAAATCTCTCAGCCCTGACGAAGGTGTGGCCATCTGGCCTAACACCGAAACGCGCGTCGGCTTGTGTGGCTTGCGCATCCAGGAAAACGACAGATTTGTACACATCAGGATTTCCTTATATCCACCAGGATCTCCGTAACTGTCGTATGCCCTTGGAAATATTACCCAGACCCATGGAACAAACCTAACATCTCCATGTTGTAAATACTAGGAACCTCGCCATGTTGTAAATACTAGCACTATACTAGAGAATGAAAGTTGCACATAAGAATATGAGAATGAGCAGAATGATATGAATGAGTGTGAAAGAATGAATGCTGTATAACACATTGCTGGGTAGGGTTTGTTACAGGTTTAGAACTCATTTTCTTTATTTTATCTTTCCCCTTTTATCATGTATATCTGATGTTGTATATATTATGTGGATTCAAAAAAATGTAAATCACCCTTTGTACCCTGTCTTTTTGATACATAAAATCAAAGAAAACTAATAAATAATATATGTACAAAAAATTAAAATTCTCCTGATGTATATGTACATTGATTTGCCGTGTATATTGTGCAGTTCTGGTTCCTAGATATGCCACCCCTCCAGTATTAGTTGGATCCCCCTTGGGACCATAATACATCAAGGGCAGGGTTGTTCTTTTGTTTTTTACCATGGCAGTCCGACCATCAGATCATGAGCAAGGCAGATGGACCACCACAAGACCATTGCAACTGCCAACATGTTTACTACCGCAGAGGTAGTGTCAGCGGTGGTCCATATTTATTATTTTTTATTTATTACATTTATATGGAGCAACAGCTACCCTGAGGGTTTCCCGGCGCCTTGGATCTGAGTTAGGCTTGATAAGATGGAAAGTTACAAATAGGAGTGTGGAGTCTATTGATTAAATAGCCAAGTTTTGATGCCCTTTCGGAATTGAAGGTACCTTGATTCAAGATGCAATTCGAGCGGCAGGGAGTTCCACAGAACCGGGGCCAAGTAGGCAAATGAGTGCCCACCCAATCGTGCTCGTTTGAATCTGGGGACAGAAAATTTGGCCTAATGCATTGACCGAAGGTTTCTAGAGGGTAGTTATTTATGCGCCAGCTTACATAGATAGGCAGGAGCTTCCCCTGTGCCAATCCTGAACATATAGCACAGGACTTTGAATTTGACTCTATTGGCTATTTTCAGCCAACACTTGTTCACCCCGGAAGATGGAGAAGCAGCCTTGCGGCCGCATTTTGAACGACCTGAAGTCGATTGATGATAGCTTTATTGGCTCCTAGATATAAGATATTCCCATAGTCAAGTCTGGAACCAATGAGGGCCTGTAAACCTGTTCTCTGCGCCCCTTCTGGAAGTTGCCATAGGATTTTCCTCAGCCATCTAAGGATGGCGAAACAGGTTGAGGCCGTTTTAGCTGTTGGGTACACATAGACAGTTTCTCATCAATTATCATCCCCAGGTTACGTGCGGATTGGACCGCTACCGGGGTAGGGCCCATTTCCATCGGCCAATGAGTAGGACCCCAGAGTTCTTTGTGTTCCCCAAAAATGATCAACTCAGTTTTGTCCCCATTAAGTTTTAATTTCTTGGTATGCAGCCAATCTGCCATTCTCAGTAGCCCGTTGCGAAGGGAGAAGGTGTTGGACTTGTTGGTGGTTGATAGAGAGAACACTAATTGTGTGCCATCCGCATAGAAATATATTGTGAGACCCATTTCCTCTGCTATTTTGGCCAGCGGGGTCACATAAATATTGAAGAGCAGGGGGCTCAGTATGGAGCCCTGGGGGACCCCATAAGGGGAGTTCAAGACATCGGAGGCATTGTTTTTGGAAAAGACCTGGAAAGTCCGGTGAGAAAGAAATTGTTTCAGCCAATCCAGTGCTATGCCTCTTACCCCTATGTCCTCCAGGGCCTGAGACAGGGCTTTGTGTGAGATGGTGTCAAATGCGGCACTCAAATCTAAAAGAATGAGTGCCACCGTGCCACCACTGTCCAATTCCTTACGAATCGCTTCAGTTACCCCTAATAGGGTGGACTCTGTAGAGTGGCCCCTTCTAAACCCCGATTGGGAGGGGTGTAGTAGCTTATTGCTGTTAACAAAATCCGCTAGCAGTTTGTTCACATGTTTTTCCAAGATTTTGGAAAAAATAGGCAGAAGCGATATTGGGCGAACGTTAGAAAAGACCTCCGGGTCTCCATTGGCCTTTTTCAGCAGAGGTACACCATATCATGCTTCCAGTCCACAGGCACAACTGCTTCCATTAAGGAAGTATTTAACAGTGTTCTAATTATATCCAAAATGTATGGATCTAGCTGTTTCAAGATACGGCTGGCATTGGGTCCAGAGGAGAACCTGAGGTGATGCTGTTTAGTATTTCCTTAAAAGTAGTAGTGTCTAGTGGTGGCCAGGCAGTGAGTAGATACTCAGGGGTATTGTCCCTTTTGTCAGACTCCTTAAGAGTGGGGGTTAACCGTCGGATGGCTGTATCATCGCAACCTTCATTGAAAATAGAATAGATCTTGTCTATTTTCTCATTAAAAAAGTTAGCAACAAAATTGCATTGTATGGTAGACAATGTCGGGGGTTCTGGTTGGAGTGTAGCTCCTGCCAGGTCCTTTAGGATTTTAAAAAAAGTGCTGGAGTTACATTGGGCTTCTATAATGGTGTTTTTAGTGTGTTCTCCCTTAGCTATTTTATAAGACAAGTGGTAGGCATTGAGCGACAACTTATAGACTTCCTTGCTGGCTGTATCATACTTTCTCCTCCACTGCCTTTCTAGCTTCTTACAGTTGCTTTTCTCTTCCTTCAATTTCTCCATAAACCACGGGACCGGGGGATTACAAGATTTCCGTTGACTCAAGGTGAGCGGAATAATCGTTTGAACCATAGTTCAAGTTCAAGTTTAACATTTGTATAGCGCACTACTCACCCAGAGGGTCTCAAGGCGCTTGAGGGGGAGGGATACTTTACTTATTGAATATCCAAGTTTTTAGTTGTTTTCTGAAGGAGAGGTGGTTCTGAGTAAGGCAGAGGTGGGTGGGGAGAGAATTCCAGGTTTTGGCCGCTAGGTAGGAGAAGGATCTTCCCCCCATGGTGGATCTACGGATGCGTGGGATTGCAGCAAGGGCTTGATTGGACGATCGAAGTTGGCGGGTGGGGGTGTAAAAGGACAGGCGCGTGTTGAGGCATTCGGGTCCTAGGTCGTAGAGGGCTTTGTGTGCGTGGGTGGGGAGACGGAACGTTATTCTCTTGTTGACGGGGAGCCAGTGGAGGTCTTTCAGGTGGCCGGAAATGTGAGCTTGGCGGGGGATGTCTAGTATGAGTCTGGCTGAGGCGTTTTGGATGGGTTGGAGTTTTTTCTGTAGTTTGGCTGTGGTTCCGGCGTAAAGGGTGTTTCCGTAGTCTAGTCGGCTTGTGACCAGTGCGTGGGTGACCGTCCTTCTAGTTTCCGTGGGGATCCAACGGAAGATTTTTTTGAGCATGCGTAGGATGTTGAAGCATGATGATGAGACGGCGTTGACTTGTCTGGTCATCGAGAGGGAGGAGTCCAGGATGAAGCTCAGGTTACGTGCGTGGTCCGTAGGTATGGGTGCGTTTCCCAGGGCCAGTGGCCACCATGAGTCGTCCCAGGCGGAGGGGGATGAACCTAAGATGAGGACTTCCGTTTTATCAGAGTTCAGTTTTAAACGGCTGTTATTCATCCACTCGGCTACTTCTTTCATCCCTTCGTGTAGGTTGGTTTTCGCGGTGTTTGGGTCTTTGGTGAGGGAGAGGATCAGCTGGGTGTCGTCTGCGTAGGAGATGATGTTGAGGTTGTGTTGGCGCGCGATGGATGCGAGGGGACTCGTGTATACGTTGAAGAGGGTGGGACTGAGTGAAGATCCTTGTGGTACGCCGCAGATGACTTCGGTGGCCTCTGATCTAAAAGGGGGGAGGCGGACTCTGGGTTCTTCCGTCGAGGAACGATATGATCCAGTCCAATGCTTTTTCTTGTATTCCGACATTGCTGAGGCGTTGTATAAGGGTGCTATGACAGACTGTGTCGAAGGCTGCGGAGAGGTCAAGTAGGATGAGGGCAGCTGTTTCTCCGTTGTCCAGTAGTGTTCGAATGTCGTCTGTTGCTGCGATGAGGGCGGTCTCGGTGCTGTGTTTGGCTCGGAAGCCGGACTGTGAAGGGTCGAGGGATTTGTTGGATTCGAGGAAGGCGGAGAGCTGACTGTTGACAGCTTTCTCAATGACTTTGGCAGGGAATGGGAGGAGCGAGATGGGGCGGTAGTTTTTAAGTTCAGTGGGGTCTGCTGTGGGTTTCTTCAAAAGGGCGCTGAGTTCGGCATGTTTCCAGCTTTCTGGGAAGGTAGCGGAGTTGAGGGAGCAGTTGATGACGTCTCGGAGATGGGGTGCGATGATGGAGTCTGCTTTGTTGAAAATGTGGTGGGGACAAGGGTCGGTTGGCGATCCTGAGTGGATGGTGTTCATCAGGCGGATGGTGTCTTCAGTGGTGATTGGGTTCCAGGCGTAAAGGTTGTTGGAGGGGGGTTTTAGTTCGGAGGTGCGTGGGGTGGACTGGTCTCCGGGCTGGTTTTCAAAGCTGTTATGTATGTCAGCGATTTTGTTGTGGAAGAATGAGGCTAGGGAGTCGCAGAGGTCTTGGGAGGGAGTGATGTCGTTGGTGCCGGCGGTGGGGTTAGTAAATTCTTTGACGATGTTGAATAGTTCCTTGCTGTTGTGGGCGTTGTTGTCAAGTCGATCCTTGAATGCTGATTTCTTGGTGGATCGGATTAGTTGGTGGTGTTTGCGGGTGGCGTTCTTGAAGGTGGCCAGGTTGTCAGTGGTTGGGTTTTTTCTCCAGTCTTTCTCGAGGGTGCGACAGAACTTCTTGGATTTCTTAAGGTCATCGTTGAACCAGGGGGCTTGTTTGCTACCTTGCTTTATTTGATGTTTTTTCAAGGGTGCTAATTCGTCCGCGCTATGGGTGATCCATTGTGTGAGGTTGGTGGCTGTAAGGTTTGGCTCCGATGATTTTATCAGAGGGTTTTTGGTGAAGCGATGTGAAGAGTTGGTCGGTGGTAATTTTGTTCCAGTTTCTGCGGGGAATTGGTTGTGGGTGGTTGTGGGTCGTAGTCTTTTTGTAGTTGAAGTGAACGCAGCTATGGTCTGTCCAATGGAGAGCTGTGGTGTGATTGAAGGAGATGTGCTTGCTGGAAGTGAAGATTGGGTCGAGTGTGTGTCCGGCGTAGTGGGTGGGGGTGTTTACTAGTTTTTTGAGTCCGAGGTTGGTGAGGTTGTCCAGAAGGGTGGTGGTGTTGCTGTCGTTGTTTTTTTCCAAGTGGAAGTTGAGATCTCCCAGTAGAATGTAGTCCTCGGAGGGGAGGGCGTGTGGGCTGATGAAGTCAGTGATGTCTTCTCTGAATTGTGTGTGGGGTCCTGGTGGCCTGTAGATGAGGGTGCCTCTGAGTGTGGTCTTGGGGTCGGTGTGGATCTGGAAGTGAAGGTGTTCGGCGGCTGCAAGGTGATCTTCGGAACTGGTCGTGATGCGGATGGTATTCTTATGGACAATGGCGATGCCTCCTCCTGTATGGTAGCAGTTTGGTGTTCGGCCGGGGTTAAGGGCTGAGAGGGATGTGGCGTCGTACGTTATGCGGGTGAATTGGAAATTGCGGGGGCCAGGGGGTCTGGCGCTGGGCGCGGTCCAGGCACGGACGGGCGTAGACGGGCTTACCTTTGGCACGCCTTCGGCGCGCATGGGGCGCGTCCGCTGCGCGTCAGCTGTTCTGACATAAGTGGATAGGGGGGCGGAGCGAGGGAGGAGCAGCTGGGAGGCGGGAGCGTGGTGGAGAGGACGGGCTCCGAGGCACAACAAACAAAATGGATGGCAGCAAAAGCAAAACCGAAACAGGCTGGGGGCACAAAGTGGGATCACGCTGTGGGCAGTGGCACCGGCACAACAAGGCAACAATAATTAAATGCACAAATGAGCAATCGAGCGTTACACGGCCAATAGAGCGCTATAAATTTTAAGCAGGCAGCAATTATTTCGAGCAACAGGCAATGCGAATGAAACCGAACAATACCCAAGAAGACCAGGGAGCGTGGGGAGCGACCGCTTCCGATGTAGTCAGGACGGTTACCATCCATAGAGGTGGTCCCAGCATTTCCACCGCTAGGCTGATCTCGACCTGCTTTTCCACCAACCTTTTATGGCAGGGACACTACCATGAAAAGTTAGGTGGAAAGGCAGGTTTTGGGGTGCAAACATGTCTCCAAGGTTTGTGTGCCCTTGAGACATGTTACTGGTGCCATCTGTGTTTGCCCCCATGCCACTGGCACTGTTGCGCGCACTGTTTCTCCTGCAGGCTGTGCTGCAGGGAAACAGTCCGCCCGACCACCCGGGTGGCTTTGCAGCATGGACGACATTTGCTGTAGGCTCTTTTCTAGAGCCACAGCATGTCGCTGCCATGACTGTGCCGCAGATACATAGCCATTCCCATGGTAATGTCGCAATGCGGCTGTCGGGATACTGCCGGATTGGCACGTGTTCCTGACCGCCGCGACGGCAGACTGGCAGTGTGTCCACCAGGGTCGTAATCAGGCTCTATATTTTTTATTGTATTGTTTTCTTATAAAAGTGCAAATAAATTAATAAATAAACAAATATATACATAAATAACAGAAAACCTAAATGTCTATTTTCCCTTGTGCTAATACCAACGCCTAGTGTGTATGTAATGCATGCTTTGATCTTTTCCTGGTTCTAAGTGTTTCCATCCGTGAGTTCTATAATCCCCATTGCTTAGGTTTCTCAGTGCAAAGATATGCTGTTTGCAAATTTAAGAACCAGCCACTTCACCCGAGGCCCTAAACCTGTCTCAGCCTGAAAATTTCACACAAGGACCTGACCACCTGCATTTGTTGCTGTGCTGTAGCTGTGTTGAAATGAATTGCAAAATGTTAGACCTGTTGTGGAAAACCTGTTTCAGAATAACAGCAACTTTGCAGCCAACAAGTCCTGTCAGTCTGTAGATAATGCAACCTCGTAACACCCCAACTTCTAGATACTGCTGTATAATGCATTTGTCTCTAGTCACAGTATGTATCCAGCATTGGAAAAATCGATAAGTCTGAGTTGAATGTGCAAATGCATGCAAACACAGCATTACTGCATTAAAGCCAGTCAAATATATTAAACAAAAAGTGTCTTTATTGATAGCTCCTGAATTAAATAGTCCTCTTGCTTTGCAAGCAAGAAGCACCCACTGGCCAATAGTATGAGATGAGAGAGAAATTCTCCACTGGACAGAGCCAAGATCTGAGTGGTTAAAAGGAACAGGTCCACAAAAGCTTGAAAAAGGTTGAATGGGGCGTAAACAAAGTGCACTCTATATATTGTATGAAATAGATCTGGTGTACAGTTGTGATGACAAAACCTAAACCTAAAAATGAGCATTTGACTACAATTCTCTTAAGTGATTTGTAATAATCTAATTTTTTTAAAGTTTCAGAATTATAACAATGGTACCAACCATATTGAAAAATGTAGAAACTGGGATGTGGTTGAGGAGATGGAGGGGCATTTAACAATCTCCCAGTGAAATTACATGGACATCACCTCTACCTAACTGCTGATAGATTGTCCACTCATGCCATCTGGTGCACGTCTGGCATTTGGTACCCATGTCTGAAAGGATGGAGACCGCCTTGCATTCCACATACCCACCAGAAACCAGCGCTCTGTTCAACTGGCCCTGGCTACCCTCCCACGTATCCACAAGCCCACACCCGGAGGAAGATCCTTCTCCAACCTCGCAGCAAAGACCTGGAACACCCTGCCTCTCCATCTCTGGCAATCATCATCACTGCCTCAATTCAGGAAGGACCTCAAGACCTGGCTCTTCGGCTGAACCACAGAACCTCAACGGACCTGCAACTCCCCCTCCCAGCGCCTTGAGACCCTACAAGACACTGATTGATTAAGTCCACCCATGATATAATGCCCATTCTTGGAAAATGACTCACATTTGGCATCCAGTGGGCTGTTTGGCACTATGGAGCCTATCCCTGGCATAATGCTCTCCCCGGCATAATTTTAGTAATTCTTGGCATACTGTACAGCCTCCTTAGCACAATTGGGCCTCTTGGTATAAGGCTGTATCAGGAATGATGTTTGCTGTGATGTCGGCCTCTACGAACCCATCCACTCAAATGATGATGACCCCGACATGCCACTAGTCATGACTGACATATTGCAACATTCCTGGCAAGATGGACCCCACACTTGGCGTACTGCTGATTAACTTTGACATACTTTGGTCATCCATGAAATTAAGGGATCGATCCAGGCATAATGGTGGCCCTGTGAGATTTCTGCACCTTACATGCATGTTGAAGCCTTTCCTGGTTAATTGTGGCCATCTCTCACATAATGGTGTAACCCTCTGCCATACAATAAGCTACCTGACATGTAATGATGAGACATGAGCATGTAAGGCACAGTGAGTTCTTCTGTGTCACTATTACATGTAAGTACACTGTGAAAAGAAAACGTTGATGTTTTAGGACCAAACATGGATTTACTAAAAATTAAACATTGATATTTTAAAACACAAATAGTGTTTTTTCACGAAAATCATTATTTTGTTTTAGAGTGGATGGGCTACACTGTATGTCAATGTATTCATAATCAAATCATTACATTTAAGCATCTAGCAGCTAAATCTGATAATTTCAGGGGACAATAAGGGAACAAAACGATTGCCTTCCCAAAATATATTTAAATCTGATACTTGGGAGTAAATTCATGCTGAATGTTTGGTCTTGTTTCCTTGGTGCTAGAGGGTGCTTGCTAATGTGGATGCTATTTCATCAATTCTGTGGAGGAATTCCATCATCTATATTGACAAAAATCCATCTTTTACATTAGGACTACTTCTGTCAAAGGCATGAGCCTGCAAGACTGGTGATCTATTGGTCCTTGTAAACTGAGCATCTCCATCAGCCTATAAGATGTGTGTTTCCGCACTGCCTATGGGCTGATATTGTGAGTCTTTATAGTTTTCAGCTTTCTACAATGCAGATTCTCAGTCATGGTATATGATTGAGAATCTACTATGAAGGGGCAGGATGCCAAAATGAAAGCAAGTTGAATGTTGAAATGAAGAACAGTTCTATGTACAATCTGAAAAAGATATGCCATGTGCAATCACATAGAGAGATTTATCTTGGTGGACGGAATGTCTACAACAACCCTTCCGAATGGTTGACATGCAATGACTATATTGCAATATTTCATACGCATTCCTTCAGACAAGGGCTTTTTAGCTCATTTATGTAAACAACATTGGTTTAAATTCCAACATTTGGCTTGACTATTTCCAGAGTTTCTTCATGAGATAACCCCCCATATGCTTTCATGGAGGAAACTGGACTCATTCGCTTTGTGCAAGTGGCTGAGGTTAATTATGCTCCACGTCTTTCAAGGTTGATCAGTCTGCCAATGTAACTCCTCATGGGTAGTCGGCTCTCATATCCATACTAAAACCCAAGTGTAGCCTTGCCAGTAGTATCTGTCAAGATTCCCTTAACAAAACATAAAGATAATCTTTTAACAATACTTTGCAGCCCCCAAGCAAAATATCCCATGTTGATGTTTGATATGCTTGAGAAAGGTCACCTTTAAACCTGGCAAATACCTCTTTCCTCAAGGCCCAGTTCTCCCAAACCCTTTTTCAAAATTCCAAAGACCCACTTGCTCATATTAAGAGGTATTCTGGTGGTGACAAAAACTGAAGCAAAGGGGAGACAACCTTGTCCCCTTATCCATGTTTTTTAACCTTTTCCATGTGATCCTGTACACATGCTGCATTTTTCCCATTTCCACCCTGATTGCATCTTATGTCTTCAATTTCTCTTTATCTCAGACACCGGAGATCATTAAACATCAACAGAAAGTGCAAATGAAAGGTTTTTTGCTCTCATTCCAACCAGAACATTTTCAAAACCTCTCAACAATTTCTCAGATAACCATCACCATGATTGAATTCGCCAGATTCGCTGCCAGCACATTTTCCTGCCAAATCCTTAAACATGAACCTCCTCATTTCGCCAACTGACGCTTGGTAAGTGAAGACAATTAATTATAATGCCCAAGGCATCATAGTGCTCACGCTACTTGCTTAGGGATAAGCCCCTATCCATACAGTAAAAAGGCTCCAACTCCCCCATTTATTTCTACCCATTAACAAAGCCTATCCAATATCCCATTTGCCTTTGGAATCTAGAGCATTTAATTCAAATCTCTGCATTTAAAAAACAAATTCACAGATACAAAAAATTACATTTCATATTCAAATCCAAGATCAAATATTTAAAATAATCTCAAATGCTGGCACTCACATAACATAAGAATTCATTTCATATCCAAAGCCATTATCAAATATTTAAAATAGTTATCAATGCCTATAAACATGAAATTGCTACCTAGAATCTATGACTAGCTATTACTTTGCAAATGCTATGTAGCCGAAGACAGCACATTGGCAGACGGATCAACCTTTTCCTTTACCATTTCCAAGACTCTGTAATGTTATGTTACTATAATTTGTAAAGCGCCTGAATCACGCCCAAAGGGGTATCTCCGCGCTATTGTGGATTCACAGGAAGGTAGTATTAGTTTCTGAAAAGCTCAGTTTTTAGAATCTTTCTAAAGTGAAGATGATCTGTGCACTTCCGAAGGTGAGAGGGTAGATGATTCCAGTAAAGGGGGGGGGGGGCAGGTAAGAGAAGTCTTTGCCCCCAGAGCATGTTATCCTAAAACGAGGTATGAAGGCGAGAGAATTCTCCCCAGATCACAGAATCTGCTCAGTTTTCTGTCAGATGGCTTGCTCCTCTGCCATTCAGGGATTTGTGTACTATACAACAGGTCTTGAACTTGATACTCTTGCATATAGAAAGCCAATGTAGTGAGTGCAAGAGGGGGAGAGAGGCAGTTCTGGCGGGCATATTCTGGGCTAGGCAGGCCGCTGTGTTCTGGACCACCTGGAGTTTGTTCAGTAGAGAGTCACTAGCCGCAGCTAAAAGAGCGTTACAGTGGTCCAAGCGGCTGATAACTCGTGCCTGAACCAGAGTTTTTGGTACTGAGAGTGGGAGGAGTGGGAAAAAACTACGCAGAAGACTCATCATACGAAAGCAGGTGCCAGTGGTAGCCACTACCTGATCTTCCATAGTAAGAGTCTGGTCCAGGCGAACACCCAGATTTTAACCACTGTCTTGGGGACAGGTGCTGTGCCCAAGTCTGTAGGCCACCACTCCGGAGACCAGAGCACTTGTGCTTTACTAAAAAGCTTAATTTCCTTCTTGCAAGCATTCAGCTGGAGAACGTTTTCCGTCATCCAAGACGAGATGGCTTTCATGACCTCAGAGAAAAGTGCTTTAGTGGTAGTTATATTGTTATTAAAGGATAAGAGAAGTAGGGTATCGTCCGCATATGAGATGGGGATGAATCCATACCCTCAGATGATTTTGGCAAGTGGGAGTCACATGTATGTTGAATATTGTGGGGCTAAGCCCCCTTGTACCTCATACCATGTGAATGCACACAAGGGGGCACAACATGTGCCTCCCTGTGTGCATGCACACCAGTACCTGCACTGCATGGACAGCAGCACTCATAGGCACCAACCTGGGAACAAAGCTAACACAAGGAAATGATGGACGGAGCGCTGAAACTTTTCAGACACTCACCCCCAGTCACAGATTTGGGTAGATTCCATCATCGTTCTTAAGCTCACTTCCCCAGCCCAGTTCCGACACAGCCTTATGTAAAATAGTCTTGACCCTGTGCCTCATGGGAACAGTCCAGCCCCGTCTGCCAAGCCAGTGGGAACGCCGCCCTGGGAACGCCAAAGAAGCGCCCCCTAGACAGGAGAAAACTCCTGACCTGGCGGGTGGTTTGTACATGGGTTTGGTGGTGCAAGAGCGGGGCGGTCCCACACTGCCAAACTTATAATGAGGCTCTAAGACAGTTTAATATCTTATCCTAAAATGCTCACGAGTTTTAGTTTAGAACCACTTCAGAACAACACTGAATGTCTCCAAGGGGACTTGCTTTGTCACCGACGACTACCTCTAACATCATACTGAGCTAACAGACACACTGTTCCTATTTGGCTTTACTCCCATTCTCCTGAGCCAAAAGTTCCCACTCACAGCACAGCAATGCTCTTAATTATTTTTCTCCATGGAAGTTTTTTTTAAAAGGCTAAAGATGTATTATTTTTTAGAATTTGATGTCTGCTTTTATGATTATATGTATATGATCGAATAAAGCTTGATTTGATTTGATTTTTGAGATAAATCCAAAGGCCAGTCGCTTCAGGGTACTAGGGTTCTGTGACTACCTCAGCACTCAGAAAGCTCCAATCCCTGCACCGCCTGTCCTCCACCAAACAAGGCGACAGCTCTGCATGTTGCATGATGCGTCACCAAACCAAACTACATGGGAAAAGAGCAAGAGAGCTCCACCTCTCCCATGGCTCCTTTCAGCCCACTGCACTTTGTAGTTTCACTTTTAATTTTGCAATGAAGGAATATAAAATCTCAGTATTTAAACTGTCCATTGTGAAAAAGCCAAATCTTACTAAAAGTGTCACAATTGACACCAGTCCAAACGGCATAGATTTAAAAATGCCGGTGCATTTAAATAAAGTTTTTACCAACAAAGGCCTCAATTGCGATTGCCCTGTTTTTTGTTTTTTTACAATCCAAAGGCAAACACCTGTTTGTGGAGTGATCAAAATTACAAGTGGTGTAGAGTTTACCACACCCAGTAGTTACTGAATGTGATAACGTTTGCAACCCAGAATAGTATCGGCAGATTAAACCCACCAAAATTTAAAAGGGTCAAAACATCAGGTAAATAATTCTGAAAAATTGTCACATTTTGTACTTAGGACATTTTTGAAGGAAGTAGCTAATCTAACAAATAAAGGTACATAATAAAAGTGGTCTGGAGTTTGTGTTTTATGATTGTAATTAATAATTATTTTCATTTAAGATGGACTGTGAAAATTAAGCACTGAAGATGTAGTCAGAGTTGTTATCCAAGGGCTATATGCAAATACAATAACAACAATCAAACTGCAAATAGCACCATGTTTCCGCTGCAAATGATTTTCTGTTATTGCTCTCCCCTACAGATGCCAAGGGAAGGCGACAAAGATGACGCCAAATTCTGACACACTTCTCTCTCTAATCCACATCTTGTAAACAGGAATTCCCCGGTCCTGGATCTCATTACATCGCCCTAAACCACTAGCACATGTTGACACCCTCAGTAAGCATTTCATTCCCTCTGGCTGCCCTCTCCATGGTCTGGAGCTTCCAAACATGGAATCACAGCTGTGTGAGTGATGTAGTCATATCATGTTTACCACGTGGCAGCTCTCTAGGACTCTACCACTGGAGACATGGGACCAATTTAGAATAATGCCTCTGCTCCAAACTCCATTAAGTGGCTGGGCATCACAGGCCTCCGTGTCGCTCGGATGGAATGGATGTGATCTCAGTGTTCGGCATCTGATAAATACGATGAGGAGCTAGACACCAAACAACCAATAGCAACCGAAGATTCCTTTTGTGAAAATATTATGATGCCCAAGAACCTGTTCAATGTCAAATTCCAGTGTCCATTTAACAGTTCTACAGGACTCTGTTGGTTGGTGGTCAGCAGGATACTGGAAACAGTTCAATGGGAGATAAGACACTTCTCCAACTGGTCTCCAAGGTCAAAGTCACAAAAATGGAAACTTTGCGTCCATGAAAAGGGGCTTGCATCCTTCATGGCTGCCCCCATGGGCAGCTCATTTTAAGACCAAATGTTCAGATGCTGGTGGCACCCACATAACCACAGTTTCTCATAAGGCCTTTACGTTCCCAGGAACAAACACTGTATTTAAGGGTTTGGATCCAGCTGTGTTGTAAAACAGTGATATCACTGGAACTGGAGACGCCACAGAGATAGTTCAAATACTTATGGGATCAAAGCAGCCAGCCTCATCCGAAAGATGACTCTCCTAAGGGCCAGACTTAAAGAGAAATTGTCCCATGTCTGCTTTTGCCTGGAAAATGGCTGAAAGCAGCTTCCACAAAGTCAGGGAATCAACGAGCGGTCCCTATACGAACAGTCCTGGAATGTCTCCTACTTTTCAAAAAGCAGTTTTTCTTTAGTTCTGTTCAGGTGATCGGGGCTGCAAATTCACTTGAGTTCCTCAAGACAACCTCCTCACAGACTTCATTCAGTCCTCCTGGACAAGGGTTAGCTCCTCTCCATGCTTTCAGAAGTACAACTTCCTCTTCCGGGGGAGGTCACAGCTTTCTCCACATTATCCAAACTTGTTCACAGCCTTGAGAAAAACAACTTTCAGAGTCGTGCTGACGGTCAGATATCAGTAGAAAATCTCCAAAAAAACAGTTAAATACAGTATACTGCCAAAGTGTGGTCAGCGTGTTTGTTAAATTTAAGGCAATGGTGAGAACCTACAGCACAAGCATAATCTACACCTCTGTTAACCCAGTGTGAGCGCATCGTCCCATGAATTCTTCCTGAGCGTCTACAAAGGAGGGACTGTGCAGATATTAAGGGGAAGGGGTGATATATAGAAGGCTTAAGCCTATTTGACAATAACGTGTGGATAGAGAGGATTGTGATTACTCGTGATTGTGCTTACCATCATTACGCTGAGGTTTGATCAATCTCACCAAGGGTCAAACGGTCATACCAACTAAAGTGGACTTGAGGAAGGGTAGACAATTACATTGTCTACATGTACACGAATGATACTCATCTTATTTTAGGTATATCGCCTCAGATAAATGTGGAGTCCCTCTTTTATGCGAGACTGCTTATAACTGTTGGTGGACGAATACCAACGTCTTGCATTTAAAAGCTAACAAAATGTAGGTTCTTTTAATCCCTCCCAAAATTGAGATTAAGGTTCTTAGCTGGCCATCTTTTTTTGGTCCTCTTCCTGTTGCAGCTTTGCAAGTCCATGATCTGGACAGGACACATAGATTCACATTTTATCCTTAATTTAATTCTCATTATTTCCAAAGTGTCCAAGTCATGTTTCTTTCACCTAATAGCCTTAAGAAATGTTTTCCATTCCTAGAAAAGAATTGTTAGAATCTCAATTGAATTACAAGAATACCATACTCTCTAACACCTGTAAGAGCGCGTTTTCCCAACTCCAACCTATCCAAAATGCAGCCACTGATTGGTCTGTGGTCAATATGGTTTAAAATGTGTGAAACAGACCACTCCAAAGATGACAGGTATTCACATGAACGGCCACATCTGTCCTTCTGCTTTTCTCCTACATAGTTATTTTTATGCAGCTACACACCTGCTGCGACAGAGCAGTCTCTGGCACACCCAGACAACACCATCACACTTTTCACATAGGTTACAATGCATTTACACACTCCTATTCTTGCAGACATTATCACCTAATGCATAAGTGTCCTATCTATCAATCTTTCTGCTTAAACTCACACAAAGCCACAAAAACAAAACATAGTAAGAGCTCAACTCTGATCCTTACAGGCGACATTGAAACGCTACCAATGAAGGCCATATGAGAGGCACAAACACTTCCATCCAAACCGCTTCCACAGAGCAGTATGGTACCCATCCTCAAAAATGCCTCGATGCCTGGTTAGAGGTATGCATTACATCTAAATGTAGCTATCATACAAAATCTCAGCCTCATTGTCTTACAGGCCTGATGGTGCCTTATCATAACTTAATTGGAATCACCTGCACAGCTCAGTGCACTTGTGCGATTTGCGCCGGGGCTTTCTCAAGGCTAGGTTGGTTTAATCACATAAGCAGTTTGTCATTTCCAAATATTTACAGTGTCCAAAATACGAAACATATAATTCTTCCGCGCGGGGATTCAACCCAAGAACCACCACGTTGGAAGGACTGTAGGCTCAGGGGCAGTAGCCTAAGAAAAATATGTTTTACCTATGAAGAATTATATTTTCGTATTTTGGACACTGTAAATATTTGGAAATGACAAACTGCTTATGTGATTAAACCAACCTAGCCTTGAGAAAGCCCCGGCGCAAATCGCCAAGAGGGGGCGAAACACGTGTCGGCTGTCCTTGTCCTATGAATAAAAATAAAAATAAAGAAACTTCACTGAAAACAAAAATGTCACTGTCCTCCCTACTACGATCTGGAAAGAATGGAAATTAATCCTGGTAAATCGCTGTAATTTTAAGTGGAGAACACACTTAACACTTTTCAAAACTGTTTCTTTATTTGAAGCCCAAGAGGTCCAGAGCTTCGAGTGTGTCTCCACCCATCCATCAAGACTACTTATTCAAGTGTTGTCCAAAGCCTTAAATTCCCTGGACCTTTGCTACCCCATTCACATCAGTGCACTTGTGCCCCTGTAGACTGTACAGACCAGTTATGTACAGGATGGGAGAGTTGAGTCCTGTTCAGAAATCCTCAGTTATTAGGGAACGCTAGAGAATCTGGGGCTGACAGCCGCCCTCAATGGAGGGATATGGGAACCCAATTTATGAAAAGGATGCAGCCGAAAATGTAAAGGTATGCCAAACACCCTGCTGTTTATCAATTAATTGCCATGTTGGCAAAAAGAAGTGATTCAAACAGATAAGCAAATACTGATATCAGCTGTTTATCTAAGAGAATGCTCAGCCAAGGGGTGTTGTGCTCTCACAGGGCAAGAACGGAAGTATACGGATTCTGAGGCGTAGTTCTAAAGTTGTTTATCTCCTTTCTTGTTGTGAGATTCACGGTGCAGACAGATGAACACAACCACATATACAAATTATCATGTTGGCATCTCTGCGTGCTGACAGCTGTGAATACCATAACAACCCCTATGCTCCTAGGTCTCTCAGCCATTTCCTGGGCCCCCAGCTCTCAGGTGATTGTAGATACGGGTACTTGTGCACAGTGAGGCAATCTGCAGAAAACCAGGAAACAGATAGTCATGCTTTCAGTATCCTGTGGCATAGGCACTCTTGTCCTCTACCTACAGCCCTATGCTCTCAATCATGCCCTTTATCTGACCCAGTAACATTCTAGATTTTACATATATTGTGGGCTTTTCTGTACCCTTTTCATTTTTTATTTGAGCAGACTCAAATCACTGGAGGCAGGGTCAAAGGCCACATAATAGTTATTTCTGTGATGTCATCAGGAGGTGAAAGGGTGTCAATTCTGCTTTTGTTAAAAGTTCAGTGAAATCTAAGAAAGCAAATCTATGTATTTCGTAATCTATACAAGCACATTAATATCACTGTATCCAGTGAAGTAATTTGGGGGGGGGGAGCAGGTGTAGCAATTTCCAGCCATCTCTTGCTGCGTGGAACCCCTGCAGAGTTCTTTATGTAAAAATTGTGATTCTAACCACTTTTAGTGTAAAAACACCTTTAGCTTCAGTACTTTCAGTACCTGATTTTTTACACCTGTTATAAATAAATGGTGGTAACATATTGCGTCCCAGGCTTTAATAAAACTGCCTAAAATAAACAGACAAAGATCATCCATCCGAATTTACGTTTGTGTGAGGTCACTTCCTATGATGTCATAAGAGCAAAAAATGTAACTTTTTGCTACACCTGTGATTTATAGAAATGACACGACTCCCTGTACCATGCAGAAATTGGCAACACAATTGGCAACACTAACCTAACCAGGCAAACAAAATAAGATGCGGTTGTTATCAAGCAAGCAAGTCCTGGTACACTGATAAAATGTTGCTAAGAAACTAGTCATAGTGTGGAAAGATAAATACACAGGGGTAGGCATGGTTCCACAGAAGTGTCTGTTCAGAGTAATTACGTAAAGGAGAGAGGCGGGACATGAAATATCAGTCGATGCTATCCGCCTAAGCAATAAAAACGGAGATAATATTAGCTATCTCAGGATTTATGGAACAGAGCGTCTAGGAGAACAGAAACAAGCTGCTGGTAAAAGTGACCGTGAGTTGCGACTACATTACAATAGTTTTAAACAGAAAGTAAGAGAGAATAATAACACAATAGGCCATGCAGAGCAAGAAAGTGCACGCATAGCATCAAAATGGAAGCCAGACCAACACTATAAATATTATGCAATCATACACACAGATGCAGCTTTATCTTACAGTCTGACTGTACGTATCGGTGACTTATGTACACATTCACAGCCAGGTATTTTCATGACAACAGCAATTCTGGCACAAGTGTTTTGGCCACACACCCTTTCACAATCAGTATTCATCATGTGCAAACCCAACAAATTCCAATTGTAAGCTTCACGGCATCCACCTCAATTCGCCTATAAAAAAGCACCATAGAGGAACATTTACGGGAAAAATTACTCATTACACAAAAATTATCTATAATGCCATTGAACTATATGGGGTGAGATGCAAAAAATGCAAGCACAGAGCCGATGGTCATTTAAGATTTGGCAAAAGTAGAGACTGTCCCTTAATAATGAGTGCAGGTGGGACGCAGACCCTGAGACCTTGATGCTCCCCTCACATTCACATCTACAGTTTGCAATCAGGGTGAGCCGTGCCAGTGGCGTAGCTAGGAGGGGGCGGGGGAGCGGTCTGCCCTGGGCGGCACTGTTTTTGGGGGCGGCGGAGGTGAGCAAGTCAGGTCTGTCGACTATCACCATCCCCCCGCTCGAGAACAAGTTGTTACTGGCAGCCGCTGCCCCCCCCCCCCCACTCTTACCTGCACCGGGCGACAATCTTTGGGGCCGCCCCCGGTGGCAGTAGGTCTAGCTACACCACTGAGCCGTGCAGAAGGTGCAGGTAGATACTCTGTAGACCAAAAAGCTCCACATTAAGCTTGAATTCTAAAGAGTGGTAAAATGGTGAGAACTAGCAGTTCTCAAACTCATGACTTTCTCAGGCTGAGGTCAGGCAGCAAGAAGACACAAGTGTCTGCAAGTGCAACTAATTCTGTTTTAGACTGTTCTGCACCACCACTTTGTGCCCATACGCATAACTAGCTGGTCACACCATTTATGAAGAACTCCTCCCAACCTCAGGCATGACACCCGATGATTCCCAGACAGGCCACCCTACAACACCTTCATGTGCTCTAGCATGAAGGAGAGGGTAATGTATCATAATATTGTAGATGCAATATACTGCAGTGAGAATAGTGACTAACAAAATATACAGGTAAGTATAGTTTTACTACACTTAGGGCCACTGGAATTAAGTGATTTTGCTACTGTGGTGGTTTCTGCATAATTATGGATTTGCCACATTCGCCACATAATCCATCATCTGCAGCATAACTATCAAATTTTAACACAACATTTTTTTTCTAGAACAAACAGATCACAGGTTACTAAAAAAACAGCAACATGTGTTGCCTCGCAATGGAAGGCCCTTCACAGGTTGAAGTCACTTTCCTACTTTTTATTGCTGTATTTTGGTGTTAAACTAATGTGATGAAACTTTTGACCCAACAGTGTTGACGTGTAAAAATGACAAAATAATCAAGTAATACTATCCCAAAAGGTATTACTTCACATAATTTGCCTTTCATTGCATAATTTAGTCAACACTGCCTCATAAATTGGTCCTCATAATTCCAGTGGCCCTGACATTACTAACTCCACATGTACTACAATGTTTGTACGATGATATTAGTGTCTAATATTATGACATACAAATGAACAAGTGCAAAAAGAACATTTGATGGAAAGAATGCAGAACAATGTCATCCATTCTCCCCAGTACAGAGATCTGGGCCTAAATCCATTTTTTTTGCTCACCATGCCATTCCAGTATGGACCCAGCCATAGGCAAATCAGTCTTGATCCTGCGCCCAATGTGAACAGTCCAGGTCCTCCCTGGACTGGAAACAAGCATCCTAGGACCGGTTTCGGGCTTTCAGCCCTCATCAGCCAGGATAACTTCACTCCAGTGGCATGCAGAGCACAGGACCCACGTCTGAGCATACACGTCCCACTCGGGATGACAAATGCAAAAAGAACAATTGATGGACAGAATGCAGAACAATGTTATACATTAGCCCCAGTACAGAGATGAAATGGACAAATGAACAAGAGCAATGCTACCAAGAACCAGACAGGGCATCGAGGACACTATTATTTATCTTACTTTTGAGAAGTGCTGCGTGGAACCATGAGATGGCTTCATAGTAGGGATGGACGATAAACTCTGCTCCGCTGGCAGAGTTTTGCCTACTCTGCGCTCCAATCTCTGCTTGGAGCATGGAGTTCCCAAAAAACTAAGCCAACCAATGCGTGGCTACGTTTTTTATTGCCCGTGGCTTGCGAGCGCAAGTAAAAAAATTGAGCACTAGACACCTCCAGGTGAGATTTCTGAACAAGGCAAGTCACGGAAGGTCGCTACCATTCTCGTTGAGATAGCTGCCGTGCGGCAGAGAGAAGCAGCGCCATCTGGTGAATTGCGTGGTGCAGTTTACGCTGATTTTACAGCACGGAATAGGCTCCTGGCGCTAAAATCACCACAAAATGCTGAATTCTGCCGCTTGCGGGACTTCGCATTTTTTCTGTAACTCTGCGGAGTACCGCAGAGTGAAACTCCGCAAGTTCCGCCCACCCCTGCTTCAGAGCTTACTTTCACGGTTCTTGCTCTCCCTGCTTCTCCCGTACTGCATCCCTCAATCTCAACAGCCCCACATATGCTCACTTGTTGATTACATCCTCCTTCCAAATCCCTTTCTTCTCTTGTCCATATCCACACCTCACAACAAATCATGGCCTCTTTTGGCACACACTAGTTCCAGGTGTACTCTCTTATAGCTGCCAATTGACCATTTGTCATCTGTGAAACGCTCAGCCAATCCTGGCTCTTTTGCCACCAAAACACTTTGCATGCTAGTAATTTTAAGCCCACACTCGCCATGGTAAAATGAGACTCAGAAATCTAAAAATGCAAAGAGCTCCTGGCCTAAGAAAACAACACTGGTGCAAAGTGCCCACATGAGATGAAGGCAGCTGACAGCGATTCCCCCTTTTTAGGTTTTGCCTGGGGCACGGAGCTTTAGCTCCGCCCCCAGAGAAATCTTTAGTTTTCAGTAAGGGACACTTGAATCCGCCCTCTGTTCCATTGGCTAGCTCCATAAATGGAGGCTAGCCATTGGAACAGAGATCTGTCCGTCAAGGCCGGACCAGATTCGGGGACGTTCCCGCGATTTTTTCCCTGGGCGTGGTTTCACTCTCCGTGGCGTGGTTTCACTCTCCGTTGAGCGCTTGAGAGCGCTTTCTCCTCGCTGCTAGCGCTTGGTGTACCTTCACCTTGTGTGGTGACCAAGCGGCGCGGGTGCCACCCCTCTCATTTGCCGCCTTTATTTGCCCGTGGTTGCGTGTGCCGACTCCGTTTGGATATTTTATTTAATTTAATCGAGGGAGCCCACCCCTCTTCAGTCCCGCATCACCGCCTCAGCCCCAGGTCAGAGGAGACGCCGAAGGAGCAACCGCTGACATCACCCGGGAGCCGCGCTGCCATTGGTTTAGGCAGCGGGAGGCTCGCCGGGCGACCTGCGCGGTGATTGGCTGCTGGGAGGACCGAAGAAGCAGGAAGCAGCCTGCCGTGCCCTGCCGAGGCTCCCGAGCGAAGGGAGAGCCCCGGGAGAAGGAGCAGAGCCGCCGCGAGACACCCGGTGAGTGGGGCAGAAGGAGAGGGAGGGGCGCCGGGACACATTGTCGGTGTCCGCCCCCCCCGTAGCGCGAGCTCGCGCTCATTGCCATTGTGAAGCCACGAGGGCTTCAAGGGGGCACTACAGGCATCTCGAGTCCCCCAGAGGGGGGGACTCCAAACAAAGGCGCCCACGTGTTCGCCGGTCCCCCGTGAGGGGCCCCACTGCCCCAGAAAGCCGCACTTTTGTCGATTCAGAGCCCGAGAGGCTCTGCGGGAATTTTCTTCATTTAAGGCCAGAGAGGCTCCGCAGTGCCGGTTCCTTGTCCTTCAGAGCCCCGAGAGGCTCCAGCCCATATTCCTTTTGCGAGCCCAGAGAGGCTCGAGTGAAAAATCTGAACTTGCTCCTACTCCTAGGACTGACGCTATTTCTCTGTGATCACTGTGACATGATAAGTCAGGTGACGCGCAATCTGCTAGCCTCATTGCGCCCCACGACTCCTCCTTCTAACTCCCACACTTTCACAATAAGCGGTCCCACTTTAAGATGACACCCTCTTTCGTAGTCTTTTCCCTCTGTCTACACAGCTACTCTTCCTGGTTATCCATTAGAAGTCCACGCCCCATTGTCTATTAACCACTCCACTCCACCACGACCCCGCCTTCCTAGGCGTCAGGTCGCGTGCTGCCCGCCGATCTGGATGTTCAACTCCTTGGGAGGAGAGGAAGTGACATGGTGTAAATGAATGAGGTGTAGCCAGTTACGGTGGTAGGAGAGGTATTGAGTGAATGAGGCTACAGGGACAGTGACACGTCTAGTGGGGTTTGGGGTGCAACGGCTGCAGTTATGAATGACGTCTAACAGCCCACAAATAAAGTGATCGAGGGAAGCTAGACCCTTCGTGGAGTATTGTGCAGAACATTGAAGGTGGAGGCTGCCGGTGGTGTAAGGGGCAGACGGAGTATCACTGTAGTGATGACGGCAGCAAGGAGTGGAGGATACCGGATACCTCTGAGGGAGTTGAGGGAGCCCCACTGGCAATGCACTGCCATTTCTGTAACTGTTTCAGAAGGGGCGGATGGGCGTGGAAAGTGTTGTTGCTATTAGTGGCCTCTTATTTACTGCCACCGGTTGGGGTTATTTCCCATTCAATCAGAGTAGCTATTGTACGTATTAACATGACGGGATGGCAGCTACCTTTTTTGTGTTTGTCAGGTACCTTATTGATATCTCGAGTTGGTACAATTATAAGGGCATGTTATTTTACTTGAGACGTGTCACTCTTTTAAAAGTGAAACAAGTCTTATAGAAGGGCAGACATTTGCTTTATTTGTGCAAAGTGTGGTTCCTGATTTTAGGGGTCGTTATAAACGCTGTAGCGGTTGACTGATTCACCAGGTACTTGTTAGCACAGATCAGGTAACGCTAGTGAAGGTATTTTTTCACGTGAGAGTGACTGTTGCTAGGTACATTCATTTTCACAAGCAAAAATATGATGCTGTGGGACCAATTTAATGCAAAAATGCCCAAACAGGTTTATAAGTTAACTATCAGACCCTATTTCTTATTCTAGAATAAATCTCTACAATTCTAATATGTCAGTTACCAGCCATTACCTCAATAAATCAATTATATTCACCGTATATGTCTTCCTTTTTTGAAATTATATTTTATTTTCAAATATTTTGTATATTAATTTTTAACTTCACTATATATATATATATATTATATATATATATATATATATATATATATATATATATATATATAGTGAAGTTAAAAATTAATATACAAAATATTTGAAAATAAAATATAATTTCAAAAAAGGAAGACATATACGGTGAATATATGGGTTTATGAGGATATGTTTTGAGCACGAGCATTAAGTGCATGACAATATAGTCATAAAGTTTATATTGTTTTGATATACAAAGACAACGTTTAAAGATGGCGCCCACAAGTTAGAGGGTCGCATCAGTCCTGTTTCTGTTTCCATGATTGTAGTTACAAAGGACGCCCCGTTGTAATGCGCGGGTTGACACAGAAGAAGGGAATCACCGAAACGCGTCTGTTTTGCTGTTGAAATAAATATATACTGCTTACTGGAAGCATCCCGTGAGTGCTGTCGTTTGTGTCCCTGTAACGGGGAAAAACTTGAGCAAAAAAAAAAATATATATATATATAGATATTACACTATTTACAAACAAATACAGTCAACATACACAAATATCTACAAAGCATTGGAAATAATAGGTCCAACATTCACTCATTATTTCTTATAGCCCCTACTGTTTAGATGGACGCTCTATCCCCTATTATCAAAAGGTACATTCATTTTCAGCAACATTGTGCCTCTTTTCAGCGACTACTCATTTTGACCAAGTGCTCGTTATGGTACTTTGTATTGTTGCATGCATTCAGTTTGAAGGCTGCTGAGATTTAAGATCAAAGTTTTGAGGTCCGTTAGGTTTTCAAAATAGTTTCAGAAGCTGTCTTTCGAGTAGATTTCTGCATGCACTACGTCATTTATCGTGCCATGTGAAAAGCAGATTTAATTGCACCAGAAGGGGTAGAATGCACCTGGAATACTAATTGCTTATCTGCTAATAGACACCACCCACAGAGACTGAACTGATTAAATGAATCAGGCGCAAATTTATGTCTGGCTGACCCACAGAAAAGCTAACGAACAACCCAACTTTTATATAAATACAATTTTTTGTTGTTGCATTACCAGAGGCATTTATGACTGCCACCGTTGTTGTTGTTAGCCCGGTTAGCTCAGAATTCATTTAACTTCCGTGTTATTCCTCTGTTTAAAAATTTTAGCTCTGGAACAGACTTCTCGGATTAATGACACACTTTCCTGCTGTTGTTCCAAAACACCATTTACATTTTATTATTTGCCGGTCTTGCCGCCTTTCTCCTGTGCTGCGTTGCCCCAGAGATCAATAAATGAATTCGTGTTTTGTAATTGCAAAATGATTGAACCCCCCCCCGCCACTTCCGTTATAAGGCAACACGTTTCCGACAAATGATTATTTCTCAGAATTCAAGGTAGTTGGTTTAATTGCTAATGGCCCTAGGTAGTGCTATCTTTATCCATGGCTCGAGGACTGTGAAACTTCTGACTCCTGATGAGAGAATCGTTGAGTGTAAATAGTAAAGGAAGTATGTATCCAGGGATGTAGTGCAGTATATTGGGCCTACCCACAGTGACGTTAGTCCTCGACGTAGAGGCTAGAATATGACTGCCTTTACCAGGGATCCAGTATAGTCATATTAGTGTTAGATAGATGAACCGGTCGACAAGTCAAGCTGTATCTATCCATCCACCCATCCATGCATCTATCCATATACCCATCCATACACCCATCCATGCATGCACCCATCCATGCATCCACCAACTCATCCATGCAAGCATTACAACAGCCCACAGCTCTCCTTCGTCTCTCCTCGCCGCCCTTCCCTGAGCCCGCAGCTCTCCTTCGTCTCTCCTCGCCCCCCCTTCCCTGAGCCCGCAGCTCTCCTTAGTCTCTCCTCGCCCCCCCTTCCCTGTGCCCTGCTTTTGTAAATGACAATGCCATTGCCATTTATTTATGTTAAAAAAACAAATAAAAATAATGTCAAGAGCAATGCCAATAGCTCTAACTTTAACAAAGGCAAAACTATTGCATTGTAAATGCTTGTTAGGTTTTGCCTAGCCAATGCGTACGAAGTACGCATGCGCTAGGAAAAACTTAATGATATCTGTGTGTGGGGACTGGACCGTCCCCACTCTCTCATTGGCTAGCTCCATAAATGGAGGCTAGCCATTGGGAGAAGGCTCTGTCCGTCAATCTCGGACCAGATTCGGGGGCGTTCCTGAGAATTTTTGGCTTTTGGCTACGTCACGCTACGTCAGCCGAAAGCCCTCGGGAACGCCCCCGAATCTAGTCAGGCATTGACGGCACCCGTGGTCTCCTCTCCGGGTTTTGTTGATCCCATACATTTTACACTCTGGGACACAGAATGCCTCTCCTCTGACCTGCCCCTCAGGTAAGGTGTATGTGCACAGAGTTTACGGGCTGTATGTTCGGCGCATCAACACCCAATTCTCGCCCAGTGACACAGTCCCGTCCTTCGACCTTGCAGATGAGGGAAACTGCATGCACAGAGCTCCGTAAGACACTACACACCAGTCCCGTGTGTGACGCCCAGCCACCTCGCGCTCACGCTGGGCCCCGTCTCGCCGCTCATGGAGACGGCGCCTTGTTCTGGATATGAATATGAAAGTGTACTTTTTAAAAACTAATTGGTACATTGGCTGGCAAAGAGAAGCCCTCGTCCAATTCTTTTTTAAATAATATTGGCCTTAATGTTAATGCTGCCAATGAAATAAATGTCAGTTTTCAATTGACAATGAACGCATCAGTGAGTTAGATTCCTCCTAAAGCGCCCCATTCCCCAGAAGAGGCTTCTAAGCGCTCGTCGTGCGCTGTAGGGCAGCACCGGATCCCGGCGCGCAGCTCTGTGGTTGGCAGCGGATGGCGCGTGCAGGGTTAACAGGTAAACACAGACGACACCGAATGAACCAACCCCCGGGGGGCACAGGGAGCCAGCGTGGAAACATAAACAAGAGAAGCAAAGGGCAACCGGGGGGGGGGTTCTGCTGAAAGAGGCTTCCACTGTGTCTCCCTCCCCAGGGGCAGGGAGGGCAGCGGGGACGGGGCAGCAGGGGAGAGCGGCGGAGGAGATGGGGGGGGGGGCTGCGAGGGGCATGAGGGGGTCTTAACTCCTTCAGAAACTCGACCAGGCATCAATACTGTTAATCTAACTCATGTTATTGTTCTTAACATCAGGTTATTGTAAGTTGTTATTGCTTCTGATGTTTTTATTAGTGAGTAGGTATGCAACTCATGTTTTTATTCCTGTTGCTGTTACTATGCTAGTCATTTTTTTTTTTTTTACATTTCTGTTATGTTATATTATGTAAGAATAGAAGTAAAATTCGTTCGGATCCTGCTGAAGAAGTTTGTGGTGTGCCATGTGTATGTTATCTTAACTTTAGCCTGGTAATCCATGGTCCTATGCCCGGCCTATGCAGGGGGGTTTCTAGAGGGCATTACAAGGCCATTAAAGCACATTGATGCCATGCTGAACGTGGGAGGGCGTGCTTTTTTTAAACTAACGTCTGACTGCTTCTAATATATATGTCAGTGTGGAAGGGAGAGTGTCCCTGAGTTGATAGCGCGGTGCCAAGTATATTGTATTGCTATGCAGGGCTTTAAGTTGGATGAAAACACTGGGGGGTTCCAATGTCTAGCCTCCATAAATGGAGGCTAGCCATTGGAAGACAGAGCTGTCCGTCATTTCGGACCAGATTTTCGCTTTTTGGCGACGTCATGCGGCTGTGGGCGTGTCCGCTGACTCGGCGGCTCACCTTTCGGAGCAGACTGCTGTGCGCCGCCGGCTCCCCCACCCAATAACTGACTGCTAATGGAATGCCCACACAAACATCACACGTTACGCTGACTACTGGGTATGTGTGTGATTATGTTATTAGATGAACTTTTCTTTTTTAATGTTTACAGTTCTATTTCTGTTTATGATTTATTTCTCAGCCCCCCCCCCCGGCTCACATCGCCCGCCCGCCCCGGTTAGCCTCGGTGTATGGACAAGAGCCAGGTTCTGCTTCTAAGTGGGGCCGAAAACGTACGTCCGGGGGCTGCCTGGGTGATTTACGAGATCTGGTACCAAGTAACGTAAGTACAGTCTGCGACTCCCTGGCCCTCTGTCACCGGGGCTCAAGGCTGGGAAACAAGGAAAAGGTGCAATTGGCTCGTTGGGATCCCAGCATCCGAGGTTGCCCCTGTCGGTAGAAACGTGACATTTTTAGGCAGACGGGGACAGTTTGCCTCTGTGATGTCTAAGTTGATTCCTAGATATTACAAGTGAACAGGGAAGGCCATTTTGAGTAAATGTGCTGGACACTGGCATTTAAGACTTCCCCAACTACATGATACATCTTAGCTTCTCTCTGTCTTTCTCACTCTAGCTCTCTCTCTCTCTCTGTCTTACTCCCTCTAGCTTCCTCTCTCTTTGTTACTCCCTCTTGCTCCCTCTCTCTCTGTCTTGCTCTCTCTAGCTCCCTTTCTCTGTCTTACTCTCTATAGCTCCCTCTCTATATGTCTTGCTCTTTCTAGCTCCCTCTCTCTGTGTCTTGCTCCGTCTAGCTCCCTCTCTCTCTGTCTTACTCCCTCTAGCTCCTTCTCTCTCCGTCTTAATCCCTCTAGCTCCCTCTCTCTGTCTTGCTCCCTCTAGCTCCCTCTCTCTCCCTTGCTCCCTCTCTCTCCCTTGCTCCCTCTCTCTCCCTTGCTCCCTTTAGCTCCCTCTCTCTCTGCCTTGCTCGCCCTAGCTCCCTCTAGCTCCTTCTCTCTCTATCTTACTCCCTCTAGCTCCCTCTCTGTCTAGCTCCCTCTCTCTCTGTTTTACTCCCTCTAGCTCCCTCTGTCTCCTTCTCTCTCTGTCTTACTCTCTCTAGCTCCTTCTCTCTCTGTCTTACTCCCTCTAGCTCCCTCTCTCTCTGTCTTTCTCACTCTAGCTCTCTCTCTCTGTCTTACTCCCTCTAGCTCCCTCTCTCTTTGTTACTCCCTCTTCTCCCTCTCTCTGTCTTGCTCTCTCTAGCTCCCTCTCGCTGTCTTACTCTCTATAGCTCCCTCTCTATATGTCTTACTCCCTCTAGCTCCCTCTCTCTTACTCCCTCTAGCTCCCTCTCTCTTACTCCCTCTAGCTCCCTCTCTGTCTTGCTATTTCTAGCTCCCTCTCTCTGTGTCTTGCTCCGTCTAGCTCCCTCTCTCTCTCTGTCTTACTCCCTCTAGCTCCTTCTCTCTCCGTCTTAATCCCTCTAGCTCACTCTCTCTGTCTTGCTCCCTCTAGCTCCCTCTCTCTCCCTTGCTCCCTCTAGCTCCCTCTCTCTCCCTTGCTCCCTCTAGCTCCCTCTCTCTGCCTTGCTCGCTCTAGCTCCCTCTAGCTCCTTCTCTCTCTATCTTACTCCCTCTAGCTCCCTCTCTCTGTCTAGCTCCCTCTCTCTGTGTTTTACTCCCTCTAGCTCCCTCTGTCTCCTTCTCTCTCTCTTACTCTCTCTAGCTCCTTCTCTCTCTGTCTTACTCCCTCTAGCTCCCTCTCTCTCTGTCTTTCTCACTCTAGCTCTCTCTCTCTCTGTCTTACTCCCTCTAGCTTCCTCTCTTTGTTACTCCCTCTTGCTCCCTCTCTCTGTTTTGCTCTCTCTAGCTCCCTTTCTCTGTCTTACTCTCTATAGCTCCCTCTCTCTCTGTCTTACTCCCTCTAGCTCCCTCTCTCTTACTCCCTCTAGCTCCCTCTCTGTCTTGCTCTTTCTAGCTCCCTCTCTCTGTGTCTTGCTCCGCCTAGCTCCCTCTCTCTCTGTCTTACTCCCTCTAGCTCCTTCTCTCTCCGTCTTAATCCCTCTAGCTCCCTCTCTCTGTCTTGCTCCCTCTATCTCCCTCTCTCTCCCTTGCTCCCTCTAGCTCCCTCTCTCTCTGTCTTGCTCGCTCTAGCTCCCTCTAGCTCCTTCTCTCTCTCTTACTCCCTCTAGCTCCCTCTCTCTCTGTTTTACTCCCTCTAGCTCCCTCTGTCTCCTTCTCTCTCTCTTACTCTCTCTAGCTCCTTCTCTCTCTGTCTTACTCCCTCTAGCTCTCTCTCTCTGTCTTTCTCACTCTAGCTCTCTCTCTCTCTCTCTCTGTGTATGTATAGCTCTGTGTACATATACCTGTGTGTGTGTGTATAAGTGCAAATGCAATAAGTCTCACAATTTCGAAAAATAAAGCTATTTACTACTAAACAACAACACCATTTTTTTATCTGTTTACTCAAAAAAAACATAGATGGAAATTTTAACATTTACAATGCCAATAGCTCTAACATTGTCAAACGCAAAACCATTGCATTGTAAATGCTTGTCTCAATAGTTCCTACTGTTTCTTTTTTCCATATCTGCCCTCTCTCCCAGGAGTTCCTTTCCCTCCTCTGTTTTGTATATACAACCTATGTGTACTCAAGTGTTGTTACAGCTCCTGTCTCTTGTCAGCAGTCCCTGTTCCTCCATCTATCTTCATATCTGCACCTCTGTCTCCTGGCCTCGCCTGCCTCTCTCCCACCCTGGAAGTTTTTTTAAACGTGCCCTCTCTTCTCTCCAACATTGCTTCTTTATCTGCCTTCTTTTCTCGGCAGTTTCCCTTCATCTTCCCCTCTCTCTGGTCAGTAATTCAAACTTTCACCTAATTCCAATATTCCCCACCCTGGTTTCCTTTTAGCAGAATCTGCTGCCCAATGTTCTCTGCCTGCTGCCCCGCCCCCTCTCTGCCCTTCTGAGACTGGTAGGCACGGAGCCATTAACCAAGCGAAACCTCATTTAAACATAGCTGGGCAAAGGGCACACTGCACAGAGAAAGAAACAAACCTCGTTTATACATAGCTGGCCAAAGGGCACGCTGCACGAGAAACAAGCAGGCGCGTGCTGGGCAGCGGAAAGGACCCGTATGCAAACCATTAAGCTAACGCTCTCTTCATGACAATATCTGCAAAATGCGAGTACAAATGGTGGCGGAATGTCTGCAATCTTACCCGATCGGGATGTCCATAGGGGCTCAGAGGCGATGTGGTGCTCCAAGTGGGCGGGCAGCCCTCACAGGGGGTGCGGCCGGTTCAGACCATGAGTCCCCGTGCCTTGCTGCCTGGGACCTGGAACATACCTGGGGGCAGTCTGTGGAGTCCAGGCTGACACAGCATGCAGGCAGGTGGGGATGCGCCTCCGGGGAGGGGGCTAGCCGGGACAGGTAAAGGTACACTACACACATGAGCGGCCTGGAGGTAGGAATGAATGTAATGCTCGTCACCACACAGAGTGCACGTGGCTGACGCCCTCTGATTGACACTCCCACCTCCAGGCGTCCTCTAGCCTTCATGGCATTTTTTCTTCTTCTTTTCTTTCGTTTTTTTTCTGTACCATTTACTCTAACTTTCCTGGCCCTTCTTTTCTGTGTGTGTTTCATTCATCTTTTTAATACAGTATACTATTTTTTGTCAGTACAACAGAAACTGATTACGTAACAAGGACTTAGGGAGCAAAGACACCCTTTGGGTGGATACATAAAGAATTTGGCAAAATATTGAGAAAGGAACAGATCAAATTCATTTACATATTTAAATGGTCCAGATTCATTTAAATATTGTAATTGAAGTTCGACAGAATACTTCATAATTCTCATAATATATTTGCCATGTATCATTTCTTTCTTGCTATTTGTTAATTTCCTTAATTGCTTACTATTTTTGTCTGATTCTTTCTGTTTCTCATCTTTTGCACTATCTCCTTATTTTATCGACCCATCCTGTTTTGTACATTTCTTTACTAGGGGATTCTTTGTCTTCATTTCGTTTCTTGATCTTCTTTCTCTTTTATTTTGCTCTTTTTTTTATCTTTTCTCCTTTCTTTCTTGCTTATTCTTTCTTTTTCTTCATATTCATTTCATTACTGAGGGTCTAATTCACAGAAGCCTTTGAAAAGTTGGCAATGGACTTATGTAGGAGCATTCAGGTGCGGTCCGGGATCCCCCGAACTGCCTCAGGAGGCAATGGGAAGAATCCGGTTCAACAGGTATCTGCTCATTAGCATAACCAGTGACATCACAGGGAGTGGTATTACTGTAAATCCCATTAAAGGAAGCTGTTACAATGTTCACAATATTCATAAAATTACTCATATAGCCTCAAAATACCCACAAAGGCTGTTAGAGATCCCCTTAAGAAGCAGTATGCAAGGTCATCTTCGCTCTCTTCATTGGCTTCCCATGGTGGCTCGGGTGAAATTCAAATCTATCACCATCGCTCATCGTGCTCTACCTGGTTTTGGGCAACCTATTTGCAGAAACATTTCTCTTTTTACGTTCCAGGGAGACAGCTATCCTCCTCCGCTCTTCTTTTGGCAAAAGTTCCCTGTTTCTTCCGGCACAGGCTTGGTGGTTGTTCCCTTGCCGTCATGGTGGCTCAGGCATGTAACGCCCTTCCGTCAGGGCCGGACTGGCTACCGGGCAGTTGTGTGTGCTGCCGAGCAGGGGGATGATTTCTCCGTGGTATGGGCGTATTTCGTTGATGGGGACCTGCGCGCTTTGAAAAAAAAAAGCAAAACAAATTTCGTTTTGCACACACAGGTCCCCATCAACGAAAGCATCCCCCTGCTCAGCAGCACACATTACTGCCCGGTAGCCAGTCCGGACCTGCCTTCCGTTTGCACTTCGCAACATTAAAGATCCTGTGGCTTTTAATTTTTTTTTAAAAACCTACCTCTTTGTTTAATACTGACGAGCATCTTAGTCCCTCTGTGCTCGCGCCGGGACACTCCTTGGAGTAGCTGGGCGCGTTAGAAAATTATATAACATAACATAAAATAACATAAATATATCTGAATTGTATTAATTATCTACAATGTCCTTGATTCATTTCAACTATGTTTGATTCCCGACAAAATCAGAATCACTATCGCTAGCGACACTTGAATTTGTTCGGTTTGCATCATATATTTTTTCAGGCATTCTCAAGTAATTCCTGGAGTACTCCTAAAAACTTTGATTTTCAGCAGTACTCAAATGTGAATCCACTTACTCTCATAGAATTGCCTATGGGTACCAGTCTGGATATGGAATTGTGACATTAGAATTAATTTTCTTTGTTTCTTCATAAATAAATTATTATTTATTTATAAATAAACCCTGTCACCATGCACACCATCAATTCTGGAGGTATGTCTTCCCCCTTTCTGAATATACATTCATGCCAAGCTCTTGATAAGAGTAAATATTAGTTACTACCTGGAAACTGTATCACTAACTTTTCAAAGTAGACCCACATTAGATCACCCTTCTGCAAGCACTGCAAGCAGAGTGTTGACAGAAATTCCGCCACACAGCCAGAATTTTCAACTGAGTACATCCATTTACAATGGCAAGGTCTCAGAACTGGCCATACAAATGTCTCTATTTGTGCATCGAAAGCTTACTTGAGTGTGCAAACCTTGCTCCTAATTTCTTTTTCCTAGATTTTTCATTTTTCTTATGTTTATTTTATTTTCCATTTTTCTGTTCTTTATTTCTTTGCACCTTTCTTTCTTTTTGTATGATTTTCTATCTCTCTCTTTCTCTTTTCTCTGAAATTATTTTTTCTTTAAATTTTAATTTTTTCTTTCTCCGTTGTTCCTAGGAATAGGCAAATCTTAAAGTTCTTACTATTAGACACTGTACAAGTCACTCAGATGGTACCTTGTTCCACTTAAATGACTATTGAATTCAATTGTTGGGGAACTTAACAACTCTAAAATGCCAGGTGCAACTCATAGTTAATTTGAATCGTCTCAAATCTCATTACTTATTGACACCTTTTGGTCTGAATGATGTTGATTCAACTCAAGCCAGTTCAAAGCCAAAATATAGAACACACTTTGCATTTTGGTCAAGAGATAATTGAAGGGATATGCTATTTTCTACACAAATACTAAAAACCGGGGTGGGTTGTGAAACACTCATTGTCATTTGTTTAGTAAAAAACATTGCCAACTTTGAGTATTTCACAAAGTTAGCTCAGTGTTTTGTTTAAATCAACTATGTGAAAGAAAACAGTTCAAAACATTTATGCTGGAGAAACGCTTAGCAAAAGACAATTTTATCAGAAGAAAAGATTTTAAAGTAATATTTTCCTATAAAAATTGGGAACTGCAGACAACTGGCTGGTGAAGTTATAATTTAGCACTCTCCTATTCACTACTGGCTCCCAATTTTGGGCAATATCCATCTTATATGCTTTTTGGATTGGCGCCAGATAACAGGAATGTTAGACCTATCAGCCTTAAGGTGGTCTTCCCTCAAACTTTTTGCCCTCAACCCTCTTATTTTTGTTGATCTTGTTTTTGCTGGCCATAGGATTCTGCGCACTTTACCATTGCTAACCAGTGGAGGTCTGTGCAGGTAAGCGCGATGGGGCGGTGTAAGTGACAAACGATGGAATAGGGAATATACAATAAATAAATAAAACCACTTACCTTGCTCTTGCCACATCACCGACTCAGCGATACGGCAAGCACAAACTAAGTGGTTTTATTTACTTATTTTACATTCCCTAGCCCATCGTTTGTCACTTTCACCACCCCGCCCCACCGTGCTTACCTGCATGGATTGCCACTGTTGCTAACCAGTGCTAATGTGCATGCCCTCACTTCTTAAAACGTGCAAACATTAGTTTATCCCCATTTGGAATATTTTATGTACTTATAAGTCCCTAGTAAAGTGGTACTACATGTGGCAAGGGCCTGTAAAGTAAATGCTACTAGTGGGCCTGCAGCACTGACTGTGCAACCCACCTAAGTAGCCCTTTTAACATGTCTCTAGACTGCCATTGAACCCTGTGTGTGTTGATGTAGACTGCCATTCCAACCTGGCAAATAAACATTTTGCCAAGCCTAAACCTTCCCTTTTAATATATGTGAGACACACTTAGGTTAGGCCCTGGACAGGAAGGGTGCAATGTATTTAAAAAGTTAGACATGTCCTAGTAGTCAAAAACACTTAAGCTCATTTTCACTACTGCAAGGCCTACCTCTCCCATAGGATAACATTGGAGTTACCTTATTACATTTAATAAGCTGTAACTTTCCAATGGAAACTGGTAACCAGTTCATATTTGGTGTCTGGAATTGTAATAAAAAATCCTCTCTTATGGAAAAGTTGGATTTTAAATTACAATTTGGAAAACACACTTTTAGAAATTTGGCATTTTCCTGCCTTAGCCAGTTAGTGCCTGCAGTCTGTCTTTGAGTCACATGACTGGGTGTAGCTGACAGTTGGGCTTTGTGTATTCCTCCTAGACAGCCTCCTTAGAACTGACGCACCGCCTTGGTGTCAGAGCTTGCAATGCTCCGCAACCAGGATTTAAAGCAATCTTGTCCAGTAGTCCTAACTGGGTCCATGTAGCCACCCTGCATTCTATTGCATTCGCACTGAACTTGTGACCTTGTCCCAGACCAGCACAACCAGATTGCCACAGTTGGCACTTTCTACTTTTTGTGCTATATTCACTGAAATCTTTCAAATTGAAAATCTCTGGTTCTACTGATTGAATTTTTGTTCTCATTTTACTAGAGAAAAATCGATGTTTCTAATTCTCGTCTGTGATCCTTTTTTGGGGTATTTTCATTGTGCTACTGTTTGAAGTGTTGCACAAATACTTAACACATTGTCTCTAAGTTAAGCCTGACTGTTCTGTGCCAAGGTACCAGGAGCTTGAGCTCAGGTTAATTTGGAGTTTGCTTGTGGCTTCACTCTGACAAGGATTGTGGTTTCTGCTTGAGTAAGGTTTCCCTCCCTCAACCAGCAACCCAATTTCTTACAAGGGATGAATAGAAAAAAACAACTGCTATTCTTTTAACATTTCGGCCTGTATTGTTTGATTTTCTTAGTGCTTGCCAATAAATATTGTCTACATTAAAGCTGCTAAATAACTGTCTATTTTCCAGGAACTAAAAAATCTGATTTTAGGCTTTTTATTTTTCCAAGAGACATCTTTTAAGTGCAAACGGCAAAAACAAAAAGCAGATGTTTTCCAGTGGTTCTGTTACGACACTCTTCATTTACCATTTATCAAGGTTCTGAACAGCGCTTTGATATCAGATATTTTACTTTTATATAAAGCCAAAAATTTTGTTTCTCTGAACTCCAAGAATATCAAAAAAAGACCACATTACTATTATGATGGGTTGTAGTGATATTTTAAGAAGCTTCAGGTCTTCAGCGCTTCAGCGCTTCAGATACAGGTCTTGCTCAACCCATTACACTGCACATGAAACAGAAAAGAAGTGTTGGCCCATGTCATTTTCTTATACATAATTGTTTCACAGTTTGGAAACACCCTGGAGTATTCCATAAGGTTCAAATCTGAAGCCTGAGCATGGTAGACTAAAAAACACTTACCTTTGTAAAACCAAATGTTTTTAATAATTTTCAGACTGAGCTCTCAATGGTTTGAATCAGAAAATTTATTTAATACCCTGCTGCTCTGGTAGGCCTGAATCAGAACATAACCAGTCTACCACGCAACACTTATCTTCCATATTGTAGTCCTATCATTTCAACATTATTTCACACCCAATTGCTACAAACCTTGCATGTTTTTCCTACACACTAACTAGTACTGTGTCATAACCATCAATAATTGGAATAGATGTATTAGAGCACAGAAGGAGGGGAACTGATAGCAACTGACAATTGTAGAATTTGTGCTGCAGTCTATGTACAAAACTATAATCAGGACCACTAGAATTATGCAATTGTGTGGTGGAGGCGATTTTTTCCATGATTATGGATTTGCCACATTATCCTTCATCTGCTGCATACGCTGCAGGTGTTAAACAAATAAAAATGTTTTCTAGCTCAAGTGGTTCAAAAGTTACTAAAAATACAGTGTGACAATTTGCTGCATACTGGTAGGCCCTTTGCAAAGGTTAACTAGTCATGTTTCTGTTGCTTATTACTTTTTTTGGGTGTTAAACTGGTACTTATGATGTGCAACCTTTGCCCACACAGTGTTAACATGTGTAAAAATGACTAAATAAAAAATAATTAAGCAATACTGTCACAAAAAGTAGCCTTTGACCCCGGTCTCTGCGCTGCTCCCCAAGCTTCCCAGCTCCTCGAGTCTGCTGCTTCGCTCGCAGCCCCGAGGCCGCCGGTTCCATCCTGCTGTTGTCTAGTCTTAGAGTTTCTCCCACACGCTGCGGTACTGTCTGACTTTTTTAGTTTTATGTTATTAGCCCTGTTAGTTGCATTTTAAAACTTCTCTGTGTTTTTTGTACCATTACTTGCTCCTTCTGTTTACTCTTAGTTTTTAAATTGCCCCCTGTGTACTGTTAGTTTATTAGATTTTTTTACTGTTCAGTCCACTCTGGTTATCCTGCCCTTTGTCCCTGTTTTCTTCCCGCCACTTTATTTTCCTGCTCGCCACCCTCCCGCCTCCCTTGCATCCCCTTCCTTCTCGCACAACTACTTGTGGCGGCCGCTGGCGCACCGAAGGCACATGAAAGGCAAACCCATCTGCGTCTGTCTGCGCCTGGACCGCACCCAGCACCAGGAACCCTGGACCTCAACACTCCCACAAATACCCCGCTGCAGATCTCCGTGCCCTGGACCCCAGATGCAACAACAACTGCTGCCTCACATAACCTCGCTCCACAGAGGGCCCTTTCACTTGCATCCGCTGCTGATTCACCTGGACCCCAACACTGAATACCATCAATGCTACCTGCTCTACGACAGCCCCGCCTGCCAAGACCTCCCCTTAACAACTCAGCTGCATCCTGATCGACTCTAGATCACTCTGCAAACACGCCACGGAAGTCTGGGACATCATTTCCACCCTCTCCCCTGATGTGACCTTCATTACAGAGACCTGGCGCACCACCTCATCCACCCCAGGCGTCGCCACCGAAACACCCAGTGGAAACAAGATGAAACACAGCCTGCACCAACAGACACGGAGGCGGCATCGCCATTGTACATAAGGAATCGATCACCTCCATCATCACCAATGATGAAACCATGCCGATCATGGACCACATGAACTTCCAGCTCCGCACCGACGACAAAACCACCATTAAATACACCCATGCATACAGACCGCCAGGACCATGAACCGGCCTCACGACCCCATCGCTGAATTCATCACAACGCTCACCATTAAAACCGAACACTACGTCCTCATGGGAGAACTCACTTTCCACCTGGATGACTTCACTGACACTAACTCTACTGACCTCCTGCAAAGACTGGACAAGCTCTGCCTCAAACAGCTGGTCACTGACCCCATGCAGAAAGCAGGACACACACAGGACCCCATCTTCACGTCCAGCAACAGAATCAGATACAGACATACCTTAGAACTCACCTGGTCAGACCACTCCATCGTACCCTTCCCCCTTTACTGGACCTCCCCACAGCACCCCCTACCATAGCTGGACCAAGGTCACACAGCAACAGTGGACCAACACCCTCGCCTCACACAGCCCAATGTCACTACCAACCTGGACCAGGCAGTAGAGAACTTCAATGCCTAGATCACCAGCGCTGCCAACCGGATCGCTCCCACCAAATCAGTCAAATCACACAGACCCACTAAATAAGCCAGCTGGTACACACCGGACCTTAGCACATCGAAGCGCAGCTGCAAACAACTGGAAAGAAAATGGCACACCGGCTGCAACCACACCGACCAAGCTACCTTCAAATCAGCAGTCAACGATTACCACCTCCGGCTCAAAGCAACTGAAAAGGAAGCCCTGATCCACCGGATTGAGACCAGTGCCAACCAAACCAAGGAACTCTTCACCATCATCAGAGAGTTCACCTGCCTGTCAGCCACCAAAAACTCAATCCCCTCCTCAGAAGAACTCTGGGACGCCCTCGCAAACCACTTCCACAACAAGATAGCAAATATCTACACAAACCTCGATCCCAAACTCTCTGACCTCCGCAGCATCCCATCAACCACCAGCACAGACCACCTGATCACCACATGGGAACAACTCAGCACACCAAACATAACTACTTTGATGAACTCCATTCACTCAGGAGCACCCACTGACCCATATCCCCATCAGCTTTTCAACCTCAGAAGAGACAAGATCTGACACCAGCTCACCACTATCCTCAACGCCTCCATAACCACAGCCACCTTTCCCGACGCCTGGAAACATGCTGTGATGAAACTCCTTCTCAAGAAACCATTGGCAGACCCCAGCAAGCCCCAGAACTACTATCCCATCTCTTTGCTTCTATTCCCCACCAAAGACCTGGAGAAGGCCATCAAACTTCAACTCACCGAGCATCTGGGGAGAAACAACATACTGGACCCTTCCCAATCAGGTTTCAGAGCCAACCACAGCACAGAGAAAGCCCTGATTTCTGCAAGAGACGACGTCTGCACTGTCCTAGACAGAGGAGGTTCAGCCAACCTGATCCTGTTTGACCTCTCCACTGCCTTCAACACCGTCTCCCACGACACACTCATCGATCGACTGAGCCAGATTGGAATTAGAGGCGATGTGCACAGATGGGCAGCATCCTTTCTCATGAGACACACCTAAAGAGCCCACCTCCCTTGCTTCACTTCACAACCCAAGCACACCATCTGTGGCATACCCCAAGGTTCATCCCTCAGTCCAACCCTCTTCAACATCTACATGGCACCGCTCGCAGACATCGTCAGATCCCAAGTCATCAAAATCATCTCCTACGCCGACAATACCCAGCTTGTCCTCTCACTCTCCGCATACCCCAGCTCGACGAAGACCACTTCCACAACTGTAAGAAGAACGTCTCATCATGGTTGAAGGACAAATGCCTGAAGCTCAATATGGACAAAACTGACGTTCTGATGTTCGGCAGACACACCGCCCTCTGGAATGACTCCTGGTGACTGGCAGAGATTGGACCTACCCCCATGCCAAAAGACCACGTCTGCAACCTTGGTATCATCCTGGACAGTGAACTCTCCATGAAACGTCAGGTCAATGCCGTCTCCTCAACCTGCTTCCACACGCTCCACATGCTCTGCAAAATTTTCAAGTGGCTCCCCATCAGCACCAGAAAAACGATGACGCATGCCTTCGTCACCATCCGACTGGACTACATGAGACTCTATGTGGGCACCACCACCTAACTCATGCAAAGTCACAAGTCAATCCAGAACGCAGCTGCCAAACTGATCTTCAACCTGCCCAAGAGGCCCCACATCACCCAGCAGCTGAATGACCTCCACTGGCAGTCTGGCCAGAAGAGATGCCATTTCAAGCTTCTGACCCACACCTACAAAGCCCTCCACGACCAAGGACCCGCGGACATGAGCCACAGCCTGCACTTCCACCAACCTCCCAGGAATTTCCACTCCACAAACCTCGCCCCCCTGGCACAAATACCATGTATCCGTCACTGCCGCCCTGGAGGATGCATTTTCTCCCACCTCGCCGCCAAAGCCTGGAACGTATCCACCTCCTCACTGATCCACTTTAGAAAGGGACTTAAAACCTGGCTCTTCCACTGATCCCCATGTCAGAGCACCTATCCCTCCCGGTTGAGAAGCTGCGCTATACAAAAACAAACTGATTGATTGACAAACAGAAATGTGCTGCACTACGCTGCATAATTTGTCTTTTCTTGCCATGCAATTAAGTCAACCCTACCACATAATTTGGTCCTCTCTTGCTGCATAGTTCCAGTGGCTCTGACTATAATACACATTTATCTCTAGAAATCCAAACCCTAATGAGTTTTTTTGAGGTCATTGTTTGATTACCCTGTCCCAGACCTCCCCTGTTTGCAAAGTGGTCCTGAGCATCTGAAATCTAGTGACAATCACCCTGCCCCAAATGGGTTAGAGCGACTATCACTATGACCTAGGTGCCTCAAAGCTGAATCAGCCATCACGTCTGAGGTTTCCGGTTGCAAAGCCAGCTCCACCATTGAAAACCCTGGCATTCCCCCACTTTCTAATGGGCAGAGAACCACAATTTATGGTAGTGCTCCTGCTCTGCTAAACTCTAAATGACCCCCTCAGATTATGAGATTTTATTTGATACTGCAAACTTCAAATAATGACTTGCTTCTGGTGTTACATGGACTCCCTGGAGTGGGCCTGTCCCCATTAAAAGCAAATGCTGCTGCACATTTTGTGCCTAGAACCAAATGTTATGATTATATTACACCAGTAACACTAACTCAACAGTGGTTTTCTAATGAAGCCAGGCCAACAATATATGAAAGGCCCCAATAATAAAGTTGTATACATCTCTCCCCTCTAGTGACAAAAAAGTAAACTGACTGAGGCTCAGACAGATATTTTGTCTGCAAAATTACACGGAATTCTTTTACAAGTGAATCTGATACATGGTTGAGACATTATTAATTCCTCATGAAAGACTGGCATTATTCCCAGCGAGCAGAAGGTGGCTCACATTATTCCACTTCTGAAGAAACAATCCCTTCACTCTGAACAATTTGAAAACTATCTATCAATATCCCGGCTTCCTTATTTATCAAGCTGTTGGAGTACGCTGGCGGCAACCAGCTGTCCAAATGCATGGAACATAACATCTTCACGCTTTGCAAGCAAGCTTTCCTACAGGATTCAATACGGAGGTAGTTGTTATGGCTGCATTGGAAGAGCTCTGAGGATCCGACAGCTCCCATTCTTATAGACGCCTCCGCAGCTTTCGATATGGTCGATCATCGATGGTTTTTAGTTTTTTAGACTTCTTTGAAGTCAAAGATAGAGAGCTTGAATGGCTAAGTACCATCTTAAGGAACAGGAAAGTTCAGGTTTCCATGGCTCTTTTTGCACCAGAATTAAAATCCTTAAAATACGCAGTCCCTCATTGATCCATGTGTCCCCCTTTCTATTTAATCTTTATATGGTCCCTCTGGCCTTTCTTTATTCAGCTCTTTGGTTTCTCCTTTTCTTTCTATCTTGAGGATACACAAATCATGTTTAGAATTGTAGGAGGTATTAACGAATATTCTGACATACTGAAACTAAATGGTTTTAAAATTGAGATATTACTTCCCTTTAGAACCACTCAGATGTGGGACCTTCCTTTGTGGCTTTCTTGTTTGAATGACAAACCCACATTGGTTGCTTCTAAGAAGACTCTGACCAATAGAACTACTGCAATGCATAATTTAAAGCTCTTCCCGGTTAGACTTTCTTTTAATATTAAAAAGTCTTTATTCTTTCTGGACTTGACACAGAGCAATGGCTAACAATGAAGTAACACATTCTTTTTAAACCACTGTTTGCCTCAGAAGGCCTTTTTAGAGATTGTCCATCTGTCTTGATTGAAAATTCCATTTATATCAGTCCAGAAGAATATTATGGTCTAAGCATATCTCTCGTGTTGTCAACCCTAATTTCTAATGTAGGACTATTGGCAGATGAGCCTACTCTTTAGCTGCCACAAAATAATGGAAGGTGCTACCAGCTCAAATAATAAATATTACTAAGTTTCTTAGTTTTAGGAAAGGCTTGTAAGCCTGGCTATTTCCCAGGAAAAACCAGGGGCAGTTTCTTCGGCACCGGTTTCCTGATTTCTTTCTCCACCTGTTCTCTCACCTAAAATGTCAGTGCTGCGACACCTGTTGGTGACAGTTGCACTTCAGAAAAATATATAATTATTGAAATTGTCCCTAGCCTCGAAATTGAAAGTATCCAATACACTCAAATCATTACAGAGCCACGAAGCATTGCTTGTAAAACCTTCTGCTTTTAAAAAAGACCACCAAAGTTAACAATCTTTTTCAGGCAGTGCCACTGGAATCTGGAACTCCACCTCGTCTCTATATTCAAGACTGAGTTGAAATTTCCTTCTTCCAAAGACAAGCTATTCCCAAGTCAATGTCACCTATCAGATCCTTCACTTGCCTTCTTGTACACTTCTGCCCTATAATGCCTTGTCCTCTTGTGTTACTTTGTTATAAGTCACACACTTAAAAACTGAGTTTCTTATTGAACCTTACATCATTGATATCCATTACTGATATTTATTACTTAGAGCTCTCTGGTGATTCGTACATTAAATTCTTCCCAATTAGTGTTTCAAACTTGTACTGTTATTTGTACTGTTATTTAATTCATCTTCACAGTTCTTCCACTCTGTCTAACTTCTGGTCTTATATATTATTCGCACCAATATTGCTGGAGTTGCCTCATTTTTCTCGTGTAACGTAACTTAAAGTGGTCTAATGTTCAGGAAATGTCCATGCTATATAACACTGCGTGAATATAAAAACAATAAACAGGGTTTATAACATGGTCTACAAATTTTGGGGGCACAAAATAAAAATGCTATCATAAAAAAAGAGTAGAGAATGAGAGGAAAGTTAAGATTTCAGAAAAGATTTTCCTCTCTTGCCGTGTGCTCAACTGGCCTTACAACAAAATATTTAACTGCTCTGTCCACAAGTCCAAAGAAGAACTAGATCCTTAAACCTGGTTAGGGAAGTACATGTTTTTATATTTCATGTTTGTGCACTCGCGGTCCCAGAAACCTGTTGACAAAATATGAAGGATGAGTAGTGAACCCTCTTTCTTTTAACTTTGTGGAAGAGCAACATAAATAAAATGCTAGAGAGCATACCCAAATACAATATTAATACAAAATGCCTACTTTTTTAAACAGACTACCTAGGATTTTGTAGTGGGAGGTGGCCAGTAGTGTGGGGAAAAAAACTAAAGTCGCAGCCCAAACATCCAAAATGTGTGGTGTTTTTGCAACAGGCAAAAAATGTGCCTGCCACAAAAATACCACTTGTCCTGTGGGGTGCTATTGTTGGATACTCTGCTGGTCATAGTCTGTGACATAGGGACATGGTGTAGATAGGGGACCAGAAGAATCTCAGAATGTGGGGGCCAAAGGAGAAGTGAGTAGTGGAGCATAGAAGAAAGGAGTGGGGGAGGGAAACAGTCAGATGATAGGCGAGGGATGGGAGCCAGAGCAGGCACGGAGGGGAGGGGCACAGGAGAAATGGAGCAGAGGAGTACAATGGGAGGTGAAGGGGGACAGATGAGATACAGGCATGGGGGTACAGGAGACCCAAGTCTATGAGGAGAGAGAGGGCTCAGGAGGCTTGGAGTGGTGGTCAGAGAAGTCGCAAGGTAGGCTTGGTCAGAGGAGTTACTAGGGAAGCGCACACAGAAGACAGAGGTAACACAGGGCAGCAAAGGGAGAGGACCAGAGGTGACTTTGAACAGCCAGTGGTGGAAGAAGATGCAACTCTCCTGCCTGCTGCTCAGCATCCTTTTATTCGCCTGCCGACAGCACAGGCGGTCCCATTCCCAGATTTTACCATTTTTGCAGTGGAATTTGTAAAAACCACTGTATTTTAACAAAAGTGCTGATTTTACCTTTTTGCAAAACACATCAATGCTACATGCTGGAGGTGGGTATGTTTGAAATCCAACAAATCCTTATAAAATCATGAACATATAAGACATCTAAGCGGTTAGGGTAAAGCACCTTGGGCGCACTGGTTGATTATACTGATGTGTGGAAAGATTATTATAATGAACACCGGAGCTCACTCTGTGTGGTCCCCCGCTTCAGTACCACAAATAGCTAAGACAATAAATGCGAATCAGAGGAGCGCCAAACAATTTCAAAAAGATTTTCAACCATCCAACATTTTGGGGAGTCTTCCAATAATAAGTCCTTAGGCAGTATGTTGAATTCAAGAAGATTCTTACTCTTTAATTTTTTTCAATGATCACAGTTCAAAATCCATATAACAAAAGCAGTCACAATCTTCTTCTCTATTATTATAATTCTTATTCCAAGCAAATTCCAAACAATACATCAGCCAACGTGTTTCGCCCTAAAAGGACATCATCAGGGCTGAAATAAAACAATAAAATAAAAATAAATTAACACAAAGCTCATATTTATGGGTTTCTACAAGTTTACATAATTAATCTTCACCCAACTGACAAATCCTATATACAAATCAATAAGTCACCCTGCCTATATCCATTCTATCACATACAAAAATATGTAAATATTTGAAATTAATGAAGGAGAAAATCATATACTAATGTCAATCAAATGAATCCCATTCGAAATGTGTTTTAATCCTGTGTCAGGGATATATACCTATGAGCTCATAATGAGGCACCCCTCATAGTATCCTCATCTCTTTCAGAATGCCCAGCTGAGTATCGAACAAATTAACAATTGTAATGATAAGTATAATCGAATTGGTCCTCACCTTGAATATTGAACTGCTGTTTATGTATCTGCCTTCAACAGTTCTTATAGAAATTTGACTGGATTCTGGTGCATAGCTATCAATAGAAAACAAGGAGAAACTCGCCAGTATTAACCCTTAGGGGCCAATTATGATGGCGGACAGACCTGAGTCCGTCCGCCACCATTGAGTAGGAGGGACCGTCTGCAGGGGCTGCGGCGTCCCTCCGTGCAGATTAGGATGTGACCGTCAGGGTGGCGGTCATATCCTCAAACTTGAACATTGCGGCGGGTGCAGCTTCAAGCTCCACCCGCCGCAATGTTAAAAATGTATACATTGCATTTGTATGCAGAAAGCGGCAGACACCGCGCGGTGCCTGCCGATTACTGCATACAAATGCAGGGGGGTACCATAGGTACCCCCCATGTGCACCCCCCACCCCCCCTTCACCCAGGGGGCCCGCAACGGGCCCCCGCAGTGAAGCTCCGTATGCTTTTCGACGGCAGAAAACCCGCAGTGGCAAAGCATTTCTTTTTGGGCATCCTAATATGGCTGACGGTGTCTGAGAGACACCGTCACCATATTAGAGCTTTTCCGCCGCAGTTGGAAGCCAACCGCGGCGGAAAAGCTGCGGACGGAAACCAGGACCCACCAGCCATCCTAATGTGGCGGTGGGTCTTTGGTGGGTCCGCTGCGGTTTTTCCGTATCCTCCGGGCCGGCGGTGGCTTCCGCCGGCCCGGAGGATGTGGAAAAACCGCTATCCTAATCTACCCCTTAGTTATCCACCTACAGAAAAAATGGTTTATTTAAAATTTCAACTGTGCCTATTTGTATGTGGAGTCTCCCCATATGCAGATTTAACTGCATAAAAAATATCAAATTCAATCTAAAATATTTTCCCATGGCATTTGGCTGATATTAAGACTCACCTCACCAGATTTCCTTGGTGAAGTATATGCTGCGTGATCTAGTTAGCCTGATTCAATGTCAGATATATTTCAAACATCCTTGCTAAAAGGAGAGAACCAACATCTATTTCAATATAGAGACCACACTATATATGTATTACTCTTAATTCTCTAGAAAGTATTTTTGACTCACCCTTTCAAATCACTGGCTGTATAAATTTCCAAATTTTTATGGATGTACCATTACCCGCATAATAAATTGTGTGCTTCATAATTTTCAAATTTCCACAAAAATGTTTTCTAACTCAAACAGATCAAAAGTTCTACAAATATCATCATGTGATGCTCTGTAGTGTCAGACCCTCTTTGTACCTGGTCAGCTTTCCATTAGTGGGTACCACATTCCTATGTTAAGCTTTCACTAATGAGGTGTAAGTATGCCCATACAGAATTACCATTTGTTAAAATGACAAAATGGTAAAATAATAATGCCACAGAATGCGCAGCAGTATGCTGATTAATTGCCTTAATTGCCTTTTCTTACTGCATAACTTTTTCTCCCCTGCCGTATAACTGCATTCCCCCTTGCCAAACAATTCGAGTGGCACTGAGGTAAGGCTAGTGGTTCCCATAACAGAGTTTCATTTAGGATTTAGGATCTGTTATGTTATGTTAAATTAATTTTATAATGCCCACAGCTACCCAAAAAGGGTTTCCCAGCGCAAGCCTGAAGGAGCCATGAAGTATGAGAAATTAAGGTTATTGATTAAACAGCCAGGTTTTTAATTGTTTACGAAAATTAGAGTACCGTGTTTCCTTGCGGATCATAGTGGGACGAGAGTTCCACAAGAGTGGACCGAGATAAGAGAAGGAACGGTCACCCATTCTTGCAAGATTGATCCTAGGAATCACAAATTTTTCTTGAGTAGACGAACGTAACAGGCGAGAAGGCTGATAGGGACGGACAAGATTTTGTAGGTATTGAGGCGCAGTGCCAGTCTTGATCTTGAACATGTCGCTCAGAGCTTTCAATTTCGTCCGATTTTCCACTCTGAGCCAATGCAGATCTCTCAAGGTATTAGAGGTGGAGGACAGTCTTGGGATTCTACAAAGCAATCTTGCGGCAGAATTCTGCATCACCTGAAGCTTACGTAGCACATCCCTGTTAGCTCCCAAAAAAAAGGATGTTCCCATTGTCCAGTCGGGATGTTACAAGTACCTGGACTACAGTCAACCATTATAAGATGGTAAAGCAGGTGGCTGCAGTTTTTACTGCATGTTGCTTCATAGACAATTTATTGTCAATGATGAATCCCAGATTGCGGACCTGAGTGGTGGGCAAGGGTAAAGGCCCCTTTACAGTGGGCCAGTGTTCGGGACCCCAGAGGTCTATAGTTTTCCCCAAAATAAGGATCTCCGTTTTTTAGGGCTCGCTCTCGAGACCTATTGTTGTTGAGATGCCTCTCAAGGGAGACAGACCGGGGCACGCGCAGATTCTTGCAGATTCTGCTTTGTGGACGCGCACGTGAGATGCGCCTGCCACAAAGCGTGCCCGGGCGGCGCCAAGTAGCAGAAGCTTCACTCTACATTTACCTCCAGTGGCCGACAGCGCCACTGACCATCTCCGCACCCACCACCGTCCTGTCCGACACCAGCACGCCCCATTTAATTTTCTTTATTACTTCATTTATGCGTTTTTCATAGGTGTCAGAGCGCTTCACAAAAGGAACAGAACTAATGTAAGAGAACAATACAAGTGAACAAATTTCAAAAGTTACATTACATGAGGCAAAAGTGACAATCGTGAGTGAACAAAGTACAAGTGGTAGCAAACGGTGCATTACAGGAGGAAAAAGTGACATGTGTGCAGGTTACAAAAGTGTACAAAGTATAAGTTGAGGTATAATTCTGCAATACATGGAGGACGCTCAAACACAAGAACAAACGCTACTTAGGCAATAATGGCACTTGTGCAAGTATCGAAAGCAAACAAAAAGTACCAGGTAGCAAACTGTGTGAACGCGCTTCCCACGAGCAGAATCTGCTCTGTGAACGCGCTTCCACGAGCCAATTCTGGAATGGGAACGTGCTTCCCATGGACAGCTTTTGCGCGTTAAATTGAATTTGAGTGCTCCTCTCCGGAAGACCTGCTGGGCGTTAATTATAGGTGAGTGCTCCTGTGAGTGCTCCTGTCCGGAAGACGTGTTGAGCAGGCGTCTTACTTTTGTTTACTTAGTATTGCAATCTCTCCGGGAGACGTGCTTGGGGGCCTGTCGGCATGCTGTGATAATTACTGTGATCATTATTACTTTTTTTGTTGAGATCGGAGCAGGCCGGGAGCAGGCGTCTTACTGGCGCCATGCATTCATTAGGCATAAAAGCTGCACAGCAGGTGATAATTAGGGCGGCATGTTTTAGGACTTTTTTTGCAATTAGTTTTGTTTACTTAGTATTGCAATTATTACTAATGCTCTATTTAAAGGTGCTGCAGCGAACATTTTCAAACACGGCGATTCTGCGACATACATTGGAGCCACTCCCTATTTGAAGACGCATACTGCGGTAAGTTTTGTGAACTGTTTAGTTTGTTATTTACTGTATTATATTTACTTTGATATTTACTGTATTGTAGTATAACTGTTGAGTTTGGTATTTACTGTATTATATTTACTTTGATATTTACTGTATATAATTTCGCTGTAGTGTTTGAGCGCCGTGACCTGAGGCAGCCTGCCCTCTCTGTGACAACTGTGTGCCGGCTCAGTTGTTCCCCGCTGCAGACTCACTTGCCAGTAGCTGGCTCAGACAGTTAACAAACAGTTAAAGATCTGTCTGCTGAGCGCTGGCTAAGAGTGCGACAAATGTTACAATCTGCCCTGGCCGTATTTAATTCCCAGTCCCGCCCACGGCACTGTTATTAATCGCTGACAGACCCTCAATGCCCAATTAGACTCCATGGACCCCGGCGGGGCCTGCCCTTAGCTAAACAGAGGTTGATACTGGGTGTGCCACGGGACCTTAGGTCTCAGAAACAGGGGGGACTCGACGCTGAGAGAGACAGTGAGTTCAGTGCTGCTTCAGCCTGCGCATAAATTAATAAATACCCCCAGCCGAGACGTGGTCGGAACCGTCCGATATCGTAATGGCGATTGCTGGCAGTGTAAATGTCACTCACTGCGAAAATATCCTTGGTTTTCTAATTTCAATTACTTTTAGGAGCGCCTAAAAAGAAGGCTTAATTGTTAAATAATTGCCGTTTAGGAACTTGTTTGCTGGGAAGTGGATTTTGACCACAGTGTTATTGGCAGCAACAACAGTACGATGCGTGTGTCCTGATATGGATCTGCAGTGTGAAGTAACTGTGCCTTGTGAGGCTGAGAATTGCCCTGTTGAAAGTGAATCTGATTGTCAGTATATGCCGCTGCAGCTTTGGTCTGCAGTGGGATTGACGCGCACCTGTTGGCTTTGGGGATTGCACTTATCTGAGCACTGGAGTCTGGGCTGACTTTAGCTAAGCACTTAAGGTTGCTATTATGCTTGTTCAGAAAGCAGGTAGAGCTGACTTCTTAGCACAGTAGACAAATGTGTAAGACCAGGGAAAAGGGAGAATAATACATATCTATCTGCATTCACATCTGTGCCCTTTTGGGGACTAGAAAGCGACGAGCAGCAGCCGTGTTACCTGCTTGAACGTGTCTGATTCTTTAAACCACAACACTGAATTATGAGCACTGACAGGGTTTGAGGTTCTGCTGTGGGTTGTAGTGAAGTCCAGTCAGACTCTAGGCGGGCCCGGTAGGCAAGATTGACAGTACACCCCTCTGTGAGCAGGATCTCTGTCCTAGGTACATTGCCCCAGGAAGCACTCTGGTTGAAATTATAACCTGTGATTTGCAGGCTCTACAGCCCTGCGGTCCAAAGTTGCAGAAACGTCGCTGTAATAAGGGAATTACCCACTAAGCACTCTATTTGGTATTAAAACCCTCTATCTTTTACAGAAAGAAGAAATTAAAGCAATATTTATCGGTGGACAAGAAACAAAACTTAAATCAATCACTATAAAGTACAGTACCAGCATTGTAAAAATAACTTTATGGAGGAAAGCGACTGATTTCAAAATTACAATTGGCGAATATATCAAAATAACACATGTCACTGTGCATGAATTTAATAATGAGAAGATATTAAATACCACCAGACACAGTACGTTACAAGTAAGTACATCTACAAACCAATAACATATAAAAGCATGATTAACAACAACATTTATGTTCAATGTACTATTATACTATAATACTAATGTGTTTTACTTTATTTTCACAGCCTACAGAAGCACCACCAGAAACTATAACTATAACAATTTATGGAATAGAAAAAATGACAGAAGAAATAACAACATTGACTACACAAGTAAAAGAAACAGAAGATTTACAATCAATGAATATTAACAACAACATCTTAATGGAATGGTTCTTTATTACTCCAATGACAGAAGAATTATCAGATGAAATGATGGACCATTTGCCAGAAACATGTGAAGTTGTATACAGTAATGGTTTTATTAAAAAAATACTAAAAGAACTAGCACATGATTAAACTGCTTTCAGCTATTACTGTAACAATGCAAAGTAAAGCGCACACCTGTTCATTCAACGACATTTAAATATTTGTTGTTTGTTAACTACTTTACAGATATTGCCTGTATAAAAACATCAGGTACTAGATTCCATTAAAAAACAATTATACACTGTAAAAATGCTCTTTCTTGCAATGCAATTTTACAAAACTAAAATGTTAACAATACAAAACCAGCATTTACTAGAAAAATCGATTCCTACTTCTTATAATACAAATTGTGTAACATAAAAACATATTTAGAATTGTATTTTGTTTACAAAAATGTTTACATGCTTTACTGCCTTACCTAATTGAAGTATTAAATAACTACTATTTTTGTCATTACAAGTTTGGAATTGTATTTTGTTTAGGAAAATGTTTACATGCTTTACTACCTTACCTAATTGCAGTATTATATAACTACAATTTTTGTCGTTACAAGTTTAGAATTTTATTTTGTTTAAAAACATGTTTACATGCTTTACTGCCTACCCTAATTGCAGTATTATATCACTACAATTTTCATTGTTACAATTTTAGGATTTATTATGTTTAGAAACATGTTTACATGCTTTACTGCCTTACCTAATTGCAGAATTATATAACTACAATTTTTGTCGTTACAAGTTTAGAATTGTTTTTTGTTTAAAAAAATGTTTACATGCTTTACTGCCTACCCTAATTGCAGTATTATATCACTAAAATGTTTGTCATTACAAGTTTGGAATTTTCTTTAGAAAAATGTTTACATGCTTTACTGCCTTACCTATTTGCAGTATTATATAACTACATTTGGTGTCCTTACAAGTTTAGAATAGTACTCTGTTTACAAAAATGTTTACAGGCTTTACTACCTTACCTAATTGCAGTATTATATAACTACAATTTTTGTCCTTACAAAACAACTTGCCTACTGCTAAATCTGTTTACAAACATTGCACAACGTTTCTTACAAAAAGGAACTTTGCATATTTTGCACACATCAACGTTTTTTACAAAGCTACTATTGCCACGAAATGTATAACACACAAAAATATTTGCTGTGAACATAAAATGATTTATTTTATACAATAATGATATCTCTCATTTATTATCAAATGTAAATATGCAAACTATTCATTATACTTTTCTTTTTACAAAACACTCAAATATAGGGAGACCAATTGGCATGGCCAATGCTTGTATAGCAGAGACTTTTCCCAAAAGGCATTAGAGCACTTTACAATAGAGCAGGGAGTGAATTCTGGTTACAAATATCTTCAAAGCAACCTATTAGGACCAGCAAAACAAGGAACAAACAGTTCATACATCAGGTACATTACAGGACAAGAAGTAGTTACTAAACCATCATAGTAAATCAGCAGTAAGTAACCACGAGTGCGGCGAGTGCACATATTTCTTAACAGGAAAGGCAGGTCAACTCAACAAGCGAGTAACAAGTCCCACTTTAATCAAAGGGACTTTCAAATAGGAGGATTTCCAGTTCTCTTTTGAATGTGAGCAAACAAGATAATGTGCGAAGGGTTGGTGGGAGAGAGTTCCAAAGCTTTGTCCCACCACCTCACATAGTGTTCTTGCCTCAAAAGTCAGTAGTTCGAACAGGAGGAACTCGGGTATTCCCTGATCCTAGTTGAGCGCCACAGATTTTCTGTTTTTCATCCAGATGGAAGTGGGTGGAGTTATGGAGTACATTCAGAGTAATGCATGCAGTCTTCAATTGGGCTCTTGCATCAGTGGGGAGCCGTTGCAGGGATCAATGAGAGGCATGAAAACAAGGGGCCTGCATCTATGATTTTTGCCTCTCAGTTCTGTTAAGCACACACAACTCTGCTTGATTGAACTATTTTCTAATTTTCTTTTGATCATGCTTCAGTTTTCCAGCTACTTGTCTCGCTGCCCATTTTTTGCGCTTGTGTTCAGCTCATGTAAGACTTAGGATTTCCCTGGGCAGTTGTTAAATCGTGGGAGGTTGAATGATTCCTATTCTTCGTTTTTAGGTCTCGACTATTATATCCCGCAGGGATTAATAGGCGAGTGTATAGTAGTTGAAACAAACTCTTGACCATGCACGGATTACGTGCAGTTCATGTGATGCACTCGTGTGAGATGCACGTGCACCTCAAACCCATCAGCCTCGCACCAAACACCATCTGGCTCGTATCCGACTTCAGAGGAATCCGCTCTCAAGCCTCTCCTGCCCCCCGACCCATCAGCCTCGCACCAGACTTCAATGGAATACCTCCCAAGCTGCTCCCCCGCCCCCGCCATTCAGACTTCCCCGCCATCGTCCGATCCAGTTTAACGGCCACGCGGGATATTAGTTTCACTTTCAGGGCCGTGTCATGCTTGTTGTCGCTGTGTTGCCTCCCCAAGTGGTACAGACCGGTGCACTCCGGTCTGTGAACGCGCTTCCGAGAAACAGTGAACAGCTTGTGCGCGCATTAATTATAGTTGAGTGCTCCTCTCAGGAAGACGTGGTGCGCGTGCTCAACTATAATTAACGTGCGCACAAGCTGTTCACTGTCTCGCCAGCGAGACTTATTGTCAGCGTGATGCCTCCCAAGGGAGGCAGACCGGGACACGCGCAGATTCTGGTGTGTGAACGCGCTCCTCTCCGGAAGACGTGCTGCGCGTGAATTACAGTTAAGTGGTCCTCTCCGGGAGACTTGCTATCATTTAGCGCCATGGGGCGCCTGTCGGCATGCTTGTCATAATTACTTTCTTTGTTCTTCTCGGGAGCAGGCGTCTTAATGGCGCCACACATTCATTAGGCATAAAAGCTGCTTGTTGTGTTTGCTGTTCTTTTCACCTGCTCCGTATTGTTGTTTTAAAATGGAAAGCAAATAAAATGCCCTACAGACTAAAGCTGTTGCTTGTTATTCCACTTACCTGCGTTACAGATCTCTTTTTCACACTCACCTAGTTTCGGCTGACCATCCGTCACTCCGCATTAATTAGGACTACTCACTGTCCTCCTTCCTTCTTCATAACCCTGAGCCATAGTCCTACGTCACTGTCTCTAGCCACCCAGGGTTTCACATGCCAGCTAGTTGTCTTTCCTTTTGTTAGTATATTGATGGCAAAGAGGAAACTACTCCTATATCTCGGAGCATGAACACCTATAAAGACACTCCTCTAATCTAATGCAACAAATAAAAACTCCCTGATGCTCCCGCTGATTTTGCCTCAGCCAAGCTGCACACCTGACAGCAAACAGAGGTGAGTATACCAGATGCACGTTGAGTGAGTGATTTTACAGTTTTGTAGTGGCCATATGGGTGCGTGTTGTTACTCCAATAAACTAACAAATGCTACAAAGCACTGATGATTAAATACTGTGTTAAGTTGTGGAAGCACGTTATCTGACCACACTGCTCTCTATAGAAAATTACGTATTTCTATGTTTTCTCACTCTGTATCAAGCGCTGCTAGCCAGTGAAGTCGAGTTACGCAGTTCGCTAGTAAAAAGCACTGTTTGTTTTCACTTTTCCCTTCATGTATTTTCTGAGACTTCATTTTAACTGGACTGCAATCGTTGATATTTGAAGCATATGATTGACGTCGTCAGTGGCATGAAAGCGAAATGAATGCATGCATTTGCAGATGTGGTGGCGCGACAAACGTACTCTTTTGCTAACAAGAACTGGTGTTTTTATTTTTCTGAATGAGGTTTGGGCTGCCAGGGAAGGAATATGTGACATTTTTCCACATGCATTTACAACGCGGTTGTTATAACAACCGCGCTGTAACCACGCATACCATTACCCCGCAAGTCATCACAACGACTTGCTGAGTAATGGTATGGTGGTTACAACTCAGTCGTTGTAACAGCTGCGTTGTAATTACATGCATTGCAAAAGATTTTTGGTAACTGCTGTTTACCTGCAGGGAAGTAATCATTTACTATGACTATATCAATCAAAGGAGTGAGGGTGCCCTCTTCACCTCCCCCGGGAAGATGATTTGTTTAAAACACTGATGGCAGAGTTTACTTTCTTGACAGTGGCAGCACTTTCAACTTTCCAGCACCTTTTTTTTAAAACTAGCAAATGCGATTGATGTGCCCAAAATGATGCTCCCTCTTTCCCGGCCCCACAAAATGCTTTCTGTGGCCATTGAGATTGAAAGTGCCCGTACTATGCGCTCTCGTATGGCTACTTCACCAAGACACTAAGGCCTTGGTCACAGAGGGAGTTCAGGGCAGTACAGGTGCAGGGAGGGAAAAAGGACGAGGGGTTTACATTACAGAACCTCCAGGGACGTGTCCTACACTCTGTACTGTAAATGCCCCATCTGCCCTTCTGAGGCACAGTCCCCTTAATGAAATCTCATGCAAATGTTCAGATATGTTGTTTATTACTTTTGCAAATGGTGACAGTTGCTGGCAGGGCCAGTACTCATTATTGTTGAATGATTGATTAGTATGCATTAAGTTTGGCATTTAGATTGGCATATATTCCTTCCCTATAGTAAAACTTAAATAAATGCTGTCACTCGCTACCTAATTTGAGGCATCTTTTTCAAACATTTAATGTTGAGTTAGTATTGTCAATGTGGTTTTAAAACTACAATGAAGATGTAACAAAGTAAGAATATCGGTCCAAGGTGTGTTACTGGATAGTGTAGGTGCAAAGCTGGCTCAGTGAAGAGGGGTTAAACTTCAATAACTTACGGGATACCAGTGAGTTTTTTTAAACCTACAAAGCCCACTTGATGCTCAACAAAATTAATCCATATAAAGCTAACTGTATTCTTTTAGCAAATGGAAGTGCGAGCCCAAGATAGCGGGCCATAGTATTCCAGGTGATCATTAATGTGTTGGTCCATTGGCAAAAAGGTTAGGTGCTCACTACTGAAGGTGTAATCTGCATGTAACAGGTATCCATGTTATGATCTGCATCCTATTATAACCTGGTAAGGGTTTGCAGCCATTATCCCGCGGACTTTCAGGCCGCATACCATTTTCCCGCAAGGTCATTGACCTCGCATACCATCATCCCGTATTTTTTCAAAACGCATGTGCATTTATCACGCATGCCTTTACAACGAATTACGTTGTAAAGGCATGTATGGTAAATGCATTTGCGTTGAGAAAACCACGATGAAGAGAGAGGTAAGTGGGTTTGGGTTAATTTTTTCTTCGTGCTGGGTTAGTGATTGTGTAGTGTAGAATTGTGTTAGTGTATTGTAGAGTTGTGGTGGTTGTTTAGTGTAGGGTCGTGCTGGGGGAAGTGTTATAAAGGTTTAGGGTAGTGTTGTAGTGTTTGTGTAGTGTAGGGTCATGCTGGGGCTAGTGTGTTAGGGTTTAGGGTAGTGTTGTAGTGTTTGCGTAGTGTAGGGTCATGCTGGGGTAGTGTTTTAGGGTTTAGGGTAGTGTTGTCGTTTTTGCGTAGTGTAGGGCCATGCTAGGGGTAGTGTTTTAGGGTTTAGGGTAGTGTTGTAGTGTTTGCGTAGTTTAGGGTCATGCTGGGGGTAGTGTGTTAGGGTTTAGGGTAGTGTTGTAGTGTTTGCGTAGTGTAGGGTCATGCTGGGGGTATTGTTTTAGGGTGTAGGGTAGTGTTATAGTGTTTGCGTAGTGTAGGGTTATGCTGGGGGTAGTGTTTTAGGGTTTAGGGTAGTGTTGTAGAGTTTGCGTAGTGTAGGGTCATGCTGGGGGTAGTGTTTTAGGGTTTAGGGTAGTGTTGTATTGTTTGCGTAGTGTAGGGTCATGCTGGGGGTAGGGTTTTAGGGTTTAGGGTAGTGTTGTAGTGTTTGTGTAGTGTAGGGTCATGCTGGGGGTAGTGTTTTAGGGTTTAGGGTAGTGTTGTAGTGTTTGCGTAGTGTAGGGTCATGCTGGGGATAGTGTTTAAGGGTTTAGGGTAGTGTTGTAGTGTTTGTGTAGTGTAGGATCATGCTGGGGTAGGATTTTAGGGTTAAGAGTAGTGTTGTAGTGTAGGGTCATGCAGGGGTAGTGTTGTAGGGTTTAGGGTAGTGTTGTAGTGTTTGTGTAGTGTAGGGTCATGCTAGGGGTAGTGCTTTAGGGTTTAGGGTAGTGTTGTAGTGTTTGTGTAGTGTAGGGTCATGCTGGGGTGTAGTGTTTTAGGGTTTAGGGTTGTGTTGTAGTGTTTGTGTAGTGTAGGGTCATGCTGGGGGTAGTGTATTAAGGTAGTGTTGTAGTGTTTGTTTAGGGAAGTAAAGTGCTTTATGGTAGTGTTGGGGGTCGTGCTGGGTAGTGTAAATGTTGGAAAAGGACTGTGTGTCAAGGGTGGGTGGTGTAGGGGTACTACATTAGAGTGTAGTGTAGGGTAGGGTACTCTTACTTACCTTTAGAACTTTTACAACGAGTATATCTTTAACATGCATGCCTTTTCGTTGTAATGGCATGCGTGCTAAAGGCAGATTCGTTTGAAACGTTTTCGTTCTCTTATTTTGCGGACTAATAGTACTTGCGGTATTATATTTGCGGGATGATGGTATGCGGGATGTTTGTCTGCGGTCTGACATCATATATTCCTGGTAAGACACGGGTTGGAATCCTGTCACAACTGACTCAATTGGTCATCTTTATGAAGTCAATAGTATTGGTACTCTGCAGTTTTGTGGTAAGAGCATCTTTTCCTAAAGCAGAAAAAGTCAATTCATTTTTGATCAGCATGGTTTAATTGGCTATTTTTATTGTTATTGATTGTATTAAGTCTATGGCTGCATGGATGAATACTTATAAGGTCCAAAAGGCGAGACCGATTGCATAGCAAATGCTTTTTGTCATGTTGTATTGGATTTTGTCACCGGCCTTTGTGTAGCGCTACTGGCATGATTATAAAGTGCCTTGAAACAATTAATTTACTATGGAAGAAACTGGAGTGCATTTGTGTAACAAAGACATTCTTCGGTGGTTTAGCCTAGTCTTAATGCTTGTCCTTTGCTGCTGCCAATTCATCACATTTAACAAAGAATGGAGAATGTTTGAGCTTTTAATGCTTTCTAAGTATAGTTTCAAGAGTCTTTGTGATAAAATAGCAAGACATTGTTTTTTGTTTTATCAGACTTTAATGTTCTCTATCCTCATTTAAGCCTTTTTGTGATTTGTGTGGGCTGCTTTGTTTTGTATTTCTTATGGTAGGGTTTGCGCTTGTTTTGGACTTCTTTTCAAGGGGGAGTGTGCACAGGAGTGCTTTGGATTTCACACCTGGCAGCACGAATGGCGAGGTGAGACGCATTCCTGGTGCCTGTGCCTTTAGGGCGCTAGCCTGGGCCTGTGGCCAGTAAGGAACTGTAGTCTGTGTCGCCCCTCACTCTATCTATCTATCTATCTATCTATCTATCTATCTATCTATCTATCTATCTATCGCCCTCACTCTTTCTATCGCCCTCACTCTATCTATCAATCGCCCTAACTCTACCTATCTATCCCCCTCACTCTATCTATCTATTGCCCTCACTCTATCTATCTATTGCCCTCACTCTATCTATCTATCGCCCTCACTCTATCTATCTATCACCCTCACTCTATCTATCTATCTATTGCACTCACTCTATCTATCTATCACCCTCACTCTATCATTCTGTCTATCTATCGCCCTCACTCCATCTATCGCCCTCACTCTATCTGTCTATCTATCTATCGCTCTCACTCTATCTATCTGTCTATCTATCTATTGCCCTTACTCTATCTGTCTATCTATCGCACTCACTCTATCTATCGCCATCACTCTATCAATCTATCAATCGATCGCCCTCACTCTATCTGTCTATCAATCTATCGCCCTCACTCTATCTATCTATCGCCCTCACTCTATCTATCTATCGCACTTACTCTATCTATCTATCGCATCACCACAGCATCACTCAGCACCACCACAGCATCACTCAGGGGCACCACAACATCACTATGCGCTACCACAGCATCACTGAACACTACAGCATCACTCGTTGCCACCACAACATCACTCAGCACCACCACAGCATCAATCTGTGCAACCATTCAACAACAACTGCTTCAAATAGGTTCTCTCAATGTTTCAAGCTTTATTACAAATGTCACAAAAAGATGTTAATATTTCACTTCTGTTCTTGGATTTTCGTCACAATAAAATACACTGAACATAATCTTCACAAAAGTTATTTACAAAAAGCTATTGCCATTATAAATTACAATAGCTTTTATTTAAATATGAATTATTAAAAAAAATAAAAGCCATTGTTATTTGTAATATCAATACACCCAAGTCACTTAACTACAACACATATTGCATTACAAATGCTATAGGTGTCACATTTGCAAAAGTTAAAACTATTGGCATTGAAAATTACAAAGCTATTAATTTAGCTATTTTCAAAACCAACATATGAATAAAAAATGTACCATTTACAATACCAATACCTCAAACTTTCCTAATGCGAGACCTATTGCATTGCAAACGCTTGTTACCCTTTGAGCTTGAGTAGATTGGATTGCATCCAAGATGCAATGTTACTTAAGCCCAGTTGAAGGGTTGAAGGCCCTGGCAGCTTTTCCGCAGAAAGGGAAAAAATGATTTGGGTGTCGTCGGCATCAGAAAAGAGCGACAACCCCGCCTCTTCTGCAATTGCTGCCAAAGGTTGTACATATATGTTGAACAGGAGAGGACTTAAAATCGACCCCTGCGGTATCCCATATGGAAGGGAGTGGACATTAGAGGTGGCCCTGGCTGAAAAAACTTGAAAGGTCCGCTTAGATCAGAAAGAAGACAGCCAACCAAGTGCTGTCCCTGAAATGCCAAAAGACTGTAAGGATTTAATTAACACGGTATGAGAAACCGTATCAAATGCGACACTCAGGTCTATTAATATGAGAGCCACTGTGTTTCCTGCATCTAAACGTTGTCGTAGCATTTTGGTAACACCAAGGAGAGTTGTCTCGGTTGAAAAACCCGCACTGAAGCCAGACTGAGAGGGATGCAAGAAATTAGAAGATTCAATAAGTGTGGTAAGTTGTGAATTTACATGTTTTTCCAGAATTTTGGAAAAATGTAAATGTAAATGTAAATGTAGTATACTTGTAAAGCGCACAGCTGCCCCAGCAACGGGGCGTCCCGGCGCTGTATAACTCTGGGGAACCCGTCCTGGCTTTCCCTGTGGAATGGTCCCTGCTGGGAGTTGGTGGGGCCGTTGTGAAGATTAGGCAAGCTAATGCCCAGAGTTGCCGAGTGTGCTCCCTGATTAGAGTAAGCACCGAAGCGAGAATTATCGAGTCCGCTGACCAAGGTCCATGACCCTGCCGCGTCGGGAATCGAACCCTGGTCCCGGGCCGACTTCTGCTCTCGGGTCTGCTTACAGGAAGTAAGGAAATGGGCCTAAAATGGGATGGCTGGGTAGGATCAGCATTTGCCTTTTTCAACAATGGCAGGACCATGGCGTGTTTCCAATCAGGCGGCACCATGGCCTCTTCGAGCGAGGCGTTAAGTAGTTCAATAACAATTTTCAAGGATGGCTGTTCAAATTGCAAGAGTACAGAAGCAGGGAGAAGATCACACGGAGATCCAGATTTAATGCTGCCTACATTTTTTTTAAAGAGTTGATGTTAAGAAGCGCCCTCTTCTCCAGATTTGTAAGAGGTTCAGCAACAGCAGTGGGCTCAGGAGGGAGAGTTGACTGAGTAGGCGCCCCTGGACTGGTTTTATCTAGTGTCAAATATATTTGCTCTACTTTATTTATGCAAGAGTGTTACATTGTAGTTCATCCAAAATAGGAGAGCTGGGCTGCGTGTCCGAGCCCGCCAATTTCTTAACCATGGAAAACACAGTGCGTGAGCAATTCTGTGCCTTTGAAATAGTGGAGGAAACATGCTCTACTCGGGTTATTTACATAAAACTTTGTAATTTTTTAGAGCAATTTTATATGTAATTTTAGATTCGGATGAATCATTTTTCCTCCAACATCTTTCCATGGCTTTGCATTTACTTTTTTCGATTTGTAATTGCTCTGTAAATCAAGGAGCAGGGGGACGATGTATATTCAGATTTTTCAGGGAAAGTGGAACACAATCATTGGTTGCATTAGAGATCCAATTGTAAATACTTTCCAAAGATGATAACGATATTGAATCAATACTAGGGGCATTATTGGACAGGGTATGATTAAAATCTTCTATATCCAGTTTTCCCCAGTTTCTGGATTACCATATAATTCCTCACAGAACCTAGGACCTCATTAAGAGAGGCCTGGTAATTACAGCAAGAGATATCTTGATTTCCTGGCCCATTCCTGACTGTTGTTCCCTAATTTCTAAACTCTTTTCCCACTCACATTTTCATATTGCTTTCAACAATGGGTTCTTTCAGGTGCTTTCCTCCACATGGTAAAACCCGTAGTTGGGCAGAGTGGTATCTCCGCCCCACTCATAATGAGGGCCATAGTGTAGTAGTTTGTGCGAGCCTGGCCCCCTCTTTCACTGTAGTTAATACAACTTGTTTTGGTGGAATTTAAAGTGAGAATGTTTACTTCTGCTATCTTGATGTGTACCTGAAACCTCTCCCATATTTACTTAGACTTGAGACTTTGGACCATCTCTGAATCCCTCCTTCCCAATACCCAGAGTCCAAAGTCCTATCACAACACAGAAAGGAGACACCTCGTGGCGGCACACCCTGGCGAATGGTATGCAGTGCCAACTAGGGACTAAGCGCATGAGCATGCAATCAATGCACAACTTGGCAAACTGTCCTAGTTCAATGATCTCAGCCAGCGGCACCACCCCTCCTCCGGCATTGGGAAATAATTAGCTCTGCCTGTGCCAGGCACTGTTGGCCTTCAGCCCCCTGCAGAACTACACACAATATCAGCCCCCTACACACTGTCACCGGTGAAGCAGGGCCGTCTTAATGGTATTATAGGCCCTCTGGCAAAGCAGTGCACTGGACCCTGCCTACACAACCACTCACAGGAATAAAAATGTTTAATGGAAAATTAGTGTTACATTTTGGTCTGCATGGGGCCCCTATGCTCATGGGGCCTCAAGGCAACTGCCCAGCGTGCCCATGCGTTAAGACAGCATTGCATCGAAGAGCCGATATCACATGGTGGAAGTGAAGGTGAGTTGGAAACCCCAGCGTCGAGTGTGTTTCCAGCTTGTTTTTGAACGCTCTGAACAGTCAGTGCCCATTAAGGGTTTTAAAAGCCACTCCAGAACATCAGCAACAGAATCAGTAACCTTTAGTTTTCTAAAGGTGGGGAAAGTTTACTGGGGAGTGGGAAGTAGTGCCTCTTAGGAAGTTCTCTGCATGAAGCTATGCCCCTCCAATGCCATGCTCCCTCTTCTCACATCTGCATAACATGACATCATATGACACCTGTAATATGAAAATGACATACTGCTCCACTGTAATAGGTTATTACAGTTAGCTTGTGATGGCAGCCAAGGTGAAAGGCTGGTAGCATTAATACAGCTGCAGTTTAAGCAATGAAAAGGAAAACTGACATTTCGTTGTTTAAATCTGTTTTTCTAAAGGGAATAGTAATAATTAATAAGGAGCTATTTATGGCTACATGTTTATTTTTTGCACACTATTGCTCATTACAGGGAAGATGGAATCTCTTGCATGTTTCAACACATTCTCAGCAAAGGCATGTTTAATCTGACTTAGATTCAACTTATTTTAGTATCTTTTTTTTATAACAAATTCAATAAAATTTCACACCAAGGATTCTGCTTTTATTCTTCATGTCTTCCAAACATACTATCTACTCATATGAAAGAGCAAGATGCCAAAAGTTTAAGTGTTTTATAGTAAGGGTGGTGCAGTGATGATGTATTATATGGAATTAAATACCATATGCTGTATGTTAAAAGGATATTGCACGTCACCAAGGAGTTTCCGTAACCTTATAAAAGAACTCAACTTTCAGCTTAGTTCCTCTGTATGGTCATGGAACTACTTGGTGACTGGCAATACCCTTAAAATATAAATCAGGGGTTTACTTGAGCCCATTTACAATTTATTCCCTGTCTGGATTTAATTGATAATCCAAATCATAGAAAATATTTACTGAAATTGTAATGGGAATGGCATGATAAACTGCTCAAAATGAAAATGAACATAGGGAGCAAACCTTTGACCTAAATTATATTATTTGTGCCCATTAGTTATGACAACTCAAAATTAAATACAATTTAAATGTAAAAACGAAGGATTTGTGCTTGTGTGTAATATTGCTTATGTGTAATATTACATATGCCCACCAGATACTCCAATTATAATATTTTACATCTAATAAAACCCCATTCCAAAACATATTGTAGTAGTACCCAATATGACGAATCCACATTTTTACTAACAAGGGTCAAATGTGGGAGTTTCCAATGGATAACATCCCAAAATGGGGCGTATATACTCAAAAATTGATGTGGCTTGGGGAAAATGAAACACTTCACTGAGAAATAGGACCAATCAACTGACATACCTACAAATGAGCAAGTAAGTCAGAAGGAAGCCTCATTCACAAAAGGAAACAACCAAACATACTCAAGGTGTACTGCACGCCCAGATGGCTTAGTTACAGCCATCCACCCTTAAAGTAAGTCAAACACAATAAACGGGTCCAAAAGATGCACACAACTACCACTGACTGCAGTTGTTACTTTTCCGTAGAAGTAAGGAAAATAGATGACAAGCATGCAGAAAGGGGAGGTGACAAGAAATTGTACAAAACCTGTGTGTTGACAGCAGAACAACACATATAAAAAGCATATTCTGCAATGGAATGTTTTTGTTCAGACTCAAGTAACACAATATACAAGATAATAAATCAGAGGAATCCAACAGGTGTAAAATTGGGCTTTATAGGGGCACGGTGTGTATAGTGGGTGATGTACAATTGTCAAAAGTACAATTTGTCACAGTGATAGCATCTGACATGATTGTGATGTCACAAGTCATATTGTGATATAGTGCTTGCCTCTGCAGTTTTAACTGGATGTTTCCAGGACCTCAATGTCTTCCAAACATGAGTTATGCAGCACATGTGCGAAGCCAACATGATACCCACCAGATGCCACCTGTCTGCTTTGACTCATGTATATTTACAATAACTTCATTATGCTGACAGTACTGTGAAAGATGAGTAATAATCTCAGGGTGCTATATACAGGAGAGTATGTTTTTGTATCAAGCACTAGTCATGCAGCTTGCCCACCTGAAATGCATGGAATATTTATTATGAAAAAGTGTGTAGCTAAATAATTGTTTTGACTAATATCCTTTGTAGCTGACATCAAAACCCATATCACCATCATATGGGCAACAGAGACCAATTGTGTGTATTTTAGCATTTGTTTAGGGTACATGTCAGCATATCAACTTGATTTAGGCTGTAATTTGGAGTGTGCCTGCTCAATACTGCTATAAAGAACCTTTTTGTGATCTCATATACTGCAATTTTGTGAGATGATGTAGTACTTGGAACATCGATATGTCTGAGCAAGTAAGGGGAAGAAACCCAACTAACTGGCAATTAAGAGAGAGTATTGACCCACAAATGGGCAATCACCACCAAAGATTCATTGTAGGGGAGGAGGAGAGGGAACATGCAGACCTGTCTGCAAATGTGAAGACCTGTCTGTGTCCACCTAGAGACTGAAGAGGAAGAGCACAAGCCTCTATGGGACTTGGGTATGGAGGGGAAGGTGGTTGAAAGTGGAAGCACCATGGCCCAAGAGGAAACTGAGGAGCAAGGAGTTCCTGGGCCAGAAAACAGTATGTTGTCCAAAGTGAGGCCACAGCATTGCCCACCAGAATCATCTTTCTTTCCCATCGAAGAACACCAGGAGGCAACGGTCTCCTTTACACCTGCCGCCTCCTCTTCCTCTTGTGACTCTCTTTAATCTTCCACCTGAACCCTTCATCAGGCTAATGTAAAAGAGGGACTCGGATATGTAAAATCTGGGCATCTGGCACTCCTGTATAACTTTGTGGATCTCATTCAAAAGCAGAGTCAGGATTTTATCAGTCCCCGGAAGTCATAGGCTGCCCAGCATAAGAATATCACAGGCCTGTTGTCCTTGTACTCCTGGGCTGAAGTCGTAAGCTCAATTCAACCTACTTAATCTTCTTATCTGTGATATTTGTTATCCCTTCATCCTACCCACTCCTTTGGTGTCCTATAATCATGTGTAGTTACTGGATCCAAGTACCAGTGCTGAAGCGCCTGCTCCAGCCAACTTGGACATATTTGAATTTGTCAGTGAGGATGCACCTAACCCCAAGAAACATTTATTGACGAGGGTAGAGAGTGACTCTGTGTTCGTTATGTTTTTTCTCTTTTTGAACTTTGGTTTGGACTTAGCTTTTTGCATCTTGACTGTTTTTTCAGCAGCCATTTAATGACTTTTTTTTTTACAACACTCCTCAAAGTTCACACACCCTACTCAAATTGTGTATTGTGTTTTTGTTAGGTTTGCATGATTATTTTCATGCTTCCTTGATTAAGCCTTCTTATTGGATGTTTGTTAGGGGTTTCAAAGGTTATGCTTCACAGAAAACATGTCTAACTGTGAATTATTTCCTGCAATTCATGGTGCTGAATTTATTTGCACAGTGTTTAGTTTTCCACAAAAAAAAAGTTAAACCCAGCATTTTACCATTCAGTGCACGCAAAATCATGATTTTACAATGGCACAGTGCTGCTTCTGGGCTATTAATAAGCACACCAGACAAGCTCAACCTTGGAGGATCATGCTTTGTGCAATGACAAGCTCAACCTTGGAGGACCATGCTTTGTGCAAGCTCATAACAATGAATCCTGCCTAGGGTGTGAAAATAAACATTGTAGACACAGAACCCTTTCAGCAATTAGTTACACATTGCACTTTTTTTTCTTTCTTCAAATATGTCTTGTTAAACTGACTTTATAATGAAAATATTCTACAATAGCGGTTCCTAACCTTTTAAATTCTGTGTACCCGCTGCTTAATTACTACTGAGGAGGGATTTGAACCTTAAAACAATACATAAAAATACAGAAACATGTATCTCTCAACCACATGCATAAATTAGGAAATATTTTATTCAATTTAGAAATAAAAAATCTGAACAAATCAACATTTTAATGAGAAGGTTGGAGCTCTTCAAAATTAATTATATTTCTGAAAGACAAAGCGACTCTAGCACATCGCTTTGTCTTTTTTCCTCCTAATGTATGCTTTTTTGTCAGTGCATAGCTCTGTAGCTTCAATTAATGCCACCAATCCATCCTAGATTCAGTATGCTGTACTGCTGCTGCTCGTAAAAATCAAGATAAGGATACCAACTTAAAGTTTCACTTCCAAATTCTAAATCAGAGCATATTAAAATTCCAATTTTGTTTTTTTGTACGTGCACTTTAGTAATAATCTGATATTTTTTAATTTTCTATACCATCACACATCCCCTGATGAGGTGTTGCAGGCCCCCAGGGGTCCCCAAACCCCAGGTTAGGAACCGCTGTTTCACAATGTAAAAGCACATTCTAGAATACATGTTTTTAATTTTATTACAGTGCGCTTTGAATTTAAAATTTGATGTATAATAATATACATTGTTGCATAAAACATATATTCAAATTAGTACAACATCTCCAACAAAACACACACTTATCCAAACGGTGATATCTGCATGTTCAGGCAAACTGTAAACACTAAATGGATGATACTTAATATGCTCTAAATCTTTCTAAATAGTACTAAAATAACTCAATAAATCAAGTAACATAAACAGTACATGATGAGCAACATGTCTAGTATGGTCCTATATTTACATTGCAGGGTTCAAATTACATTTATAAAACACTTCTCATTCTGCCTCATGGTTTATAAATATCACCAGAACCCGTTGATAGCGATATAGGCCGATATTTCACAGTTATCCATTAAGAATTCTCTATATCACACAGTGTCAGTTGCTACTAGATTCCATGAGAAGTACGCTTTTTATTTTGCAAATAACTTTGTTGCAGTTTGACGGGTCTACACAACGTTTTCCCCCAAAAAATGTTCATCCACTTTTGTTCCTTCCTGGAAAGATTTGTTCTGATTCGTCAAGTGGCGGTCAAGAAAAAGGGGTGGTCCCAAAATGTTGGTTTCATATGTTAATTCCAATAGGAAACTTTGATCTCTGTTACAAAAAAATGGTTGAACAGAATGACACTAAATTACCCAAATAATTAGAGCTTTACTCACATTGTGTGATTTTTGTGACCATTTTAACGCCTTAACGGCGGCCTCGATTTTGCGTAAGTGCGGCACTTCCGCAAAACGGGCGGGGCCGTGTCGGCCATTGGCTGACGGCAGCACTGGGGAGGTAGTGCTGCTGTCGGCCAAAGGCCGACAGCAGCATGGAACGAGCTAATACCTGATCCAGACAAGTATTTTCCTTTTCCAAAACAATAAAGAAATAGCACATTATATGAAATATACCACATAATAATCATCCTGAAAGTGGTAATTGGTGTCAAAACCTAGTCTACATCATAAACAGGTAAGGAAGGGCGTAATATACAAACTGGCCTGTAGTGGATGTTCAACCATCCACTTGCATATGGGTCTATGCATACCTCAATCTATGGAGCCTCATTGTACTCAAACTGGTAGCTGCTTGGGTGGATTGAGAAATATCTGATTCAAGGGGAAGTGTGTTTTCCCAAACTTGATGACTCGTAGGACTAGCGCATTGCTGAATGGCCTCTAAGCGCATGAGTTCAGGGCTCCACTTGGACAGGTACGCATACATGGAGGGAGACATTTTATGTTGTAGCACCACAAATTATTTGACATTTCAGCTGCTTGCTAATGCCTTTCAGTCACTAATCTTACAGTAAATACATTAGTCTCCCCCTTCTCTCGTCATGACTTTTAATGTATGATGTGTAGCTTGCGTCAATGGCACAGTGAGCTAAGTTGCCTACGTCTGGCATATCTATCATACTTAGTATGATTCACCGAGATAGGGTGACCAATTCACTCTAGGTCATTACAGACACTGTCTGCACTCCTGACCGTTTCATCTCATCTACAAATCAGTGATTAGGGCGATGTTGAAGTCTCACTCTTTAAAGAACATTTCATCAGAATGTATTAACGATCCACAACCCCGCCTTCTCATCTATTACTCGTTGACCATGTGCAGCACTGCCTTTTGGCTAGGTTTCTGCTATAGAGATATACCAAATACATACATACATTTCAGGTGTGTTACTTCAAAGAGTTCAATGGAATCAAAACAAGACTATGGGGGCGGAGCTTGACCATGCCACAAGATAGCCACTTGATAGAGACGCTCTGCCGACCCGATTTCCACATCCGTAAAAATCCTGCACAAGCACATCAACTCTCCATAGTTTTGGGAGAGACATCGGGGGCCTGCAGCCGCGACAACATAGAGGTGCTCCTAAACGTAAGAGCCCTATGCAAAAGACGAACTTGCTGTGGCTGCGGGAACGGCCGAACGTGCCTACCTCGTGACACTGCAGGTGACGTTCTGCTGCCTGTGTGCCGGATGAGCTGTGCTGAGGCTGGTGTACCAGTGCCCCTCTGGAGCTGCAAGCAGAAGCCCCTGAGCTGGTGAAAGGTCAGCCCTCGTGGAGATAACGAGGTGCTGGGGATGACGCTGCCTCGTCGGTGGAACGGGCGTGACATGAGGGCGGGAACTTCCTCTAAGACCTTGGCGGGTGGCAATCCGCAAGATACCAATATTAAAGAACTGTTAATTGACGTTAAAATGAGCCTTACAGTCATTGAAGCCAAGCTAGATGCACTCACCAGCAGATTGGATCATATTAAGCAGGGAGTAGACAAACACGACTCCAGACATGAACAGACAGAAAACCGTGCCTCTGATGCTGAAGATGTTTAAATGGAGTCTAAGGAACATTTGCTACAGATGGACAAGATCCTCGACCTCATCAGGGCCAAGAACAAGTATCCTGAATAGAGATTACAGCACAACAACCTTCAAATCACTAGCATCCCTAAATCCACCGCCATCACCACCATGGAAAGTTTTGTGGAGTCGCTCCTTCATGACCTGTTCAGAGATGCCTTATCGTCTGTATTCATTGTATTTCGGGCGAATCAGTCCCTGGGCACGCAACCTCCTCGGGGTGCACCAGCCGTCCCATTGTGACGCCCCTACTGAATTATAGGTATAGCAACATTATCCTCTGCCTGGCCTGTGAGAAACAATCAATAACCCATCAGGGCAACTCCATATCCTTTCATCCGGACTTCACTATTGCTGTCCAAAATGCCAGATGCAAATTCCTTCCTGCTAAGAGACTTCTCCAGAAAGCAGAATTTTTCTACGCACTCCTTTATCCTTCTAAACTCCGCATCATACACGACTGTAAACCACACTTCATTAGAGATGCCAAGGCGGCCCTTAAGTTTGCAAAGCATCTCACCAAGAAACAGGTATCCTTGGCGAGATCAGCGAGGGGCTCCTGAGAGGATCCACTTAATGAAAATGACTGAGCTGGCCCAGGCGTGCAGGCATAATGGCAGAACCACTACTGGGAGCACTGGCTTAAACCAACTCCAGATAAGTGACTTTGGGTATTTCACGCGGCTTGTTGGTACCTCAAGATGACTATTATGTTGTTGTTTCACATAATCGCTGTGTGCTAACACTGGGCTTTGGCCCATCCGGTCAACCAACCTAGATGGTGGGGGAGTTACCCCGGTCCTGTTCTGCCTACAGGGATGTTTCCCGTTGTATTGTTTGGGGAAAATGAGGGGGCTATGGGAGGGGGTTCTTAAGCTCAACCATATTTGGGGGTTGGAGCAGGGGGAGGGTGGGTGGTAGGGGTTCTCCCCATTGCATTTTCCTGGTATTTTTTGTCTTTGAATTAATTTGGAGCATTTAGCGATGCTTCACTACATGGGCAATATGTCACACCTTGTGTATTATATGATCACAACAGCACAACATTATGTATAAAGTACAGGTTCAACTTAGATGTCTATAAAATGTCTTACCTGGAACATCCGGGGTCTCAATGACTATCCTAAAGCCTGCCTTGTACATTCATATGTAGTACGCCACCATATAGATATCTGTTTTCTATAAGAACTACACCTCACAACACGCACCGCTCCATGATTGAAAGACAGGTGGTATGATGAGGCATTCACCACGTTATATTCCAATTATGCTAGGGGAGTAGCCATATCCCTCTGTAAAGGGCTACTGTGGTGCTCCAAGGACGTCATTGTAGACAAAGAAGAGTGTTATGTCATTGCGATCGGAACACTGTCTAAACACCCTTTAACACTAGTGGCAGTATACGGGCCAAACACGGATGACCTGTGTTTCTTACCCGAACTGTGGTGACTGGTGTCAGGGAGGGCGCACGGGTCAATGCTCTGGGGAGGGGACTTCAATGTAGTCCTGGATGACAGTTATGACAGATCTGGTCTGTCCTGCCAACCACACCATGGCCCAGCATTGGTGCTCAACACTATCATGCAGGACAATACCCTACCTGACATGTGGAGATGGTGCCGGGCGAGCAGCGAGAGGGTACCTGTGTCTCCTCTCACTACAACACGTGGTCTAGAGTAGACTATTGGCTTATATCCCAGGGGATAAAGCTGTGGGACATTAAAGCTAAACACCTTCCTTGTACACTATCTGACCATGCCCCCATTCTTTTGGAGATATTGATTCCTCAAACCTCCCCTAGTGCGTATCTATCCTCTCATGGCGCCTTGCCTCAGGGGCACTGCTTGATGCGGTGTTCTGGGAGGAAATATGCACGCATATTATTGCTTACTTCAAACAGAACAAGGGCATGGTGACATTTCCATCACTGCTTTGGGAGGCATTCAAGGTGGTACTACGTGGCACATGTATTTCCAAACAGGCAGGGGTGCTTAGGGCGATACGCACACAACAGACTAAACTTGAAGGCACCATACACAACTTAGAATCAGACTACCACCGGTCTAACGATCTGAGCACACTGGCAACTATCCGGGAGAAAATATCGGAATACACAGCTGAGGCTGAGCAAGAAGTGCGATATTTGAGCAGAGATGCCCAGGGCCACCGCTATGGAGAAGGGGACAGACCAGGGAACACATTAATGGGCCTCCTTAGATGCCACGCACCTTCACATATGTATTTGAATTCCTAGATGATGATGACTGTGTCCAGGACACGTCTGCAGGAATTCTAGACACAATGTTCACTTTTTATGCTAAGCCTCACACCTCCACCTCGAATCAAGACAGGACTGATCCAACTGCATACCTCGACAACTTGCAGTTACTTTGGCTAGATAATGTGCATAGAGTTCCTTGACATGCCCATCATGGTGGAAGAGATTGTGCAAACCATTAGCTTTCTCCTGAGCGACAAGGCACCTGGCCTTCGCGGCTTTGCAACTTCCTTTTATAAGGAATATGCCCCTCTCCTAGCACCCCATCAGCTGGCCATGTTTGAGGACTCTCTAAAGAGAGTATCCTTGCCTCCATGCTCAGAGATGTCATAATCATCTCACTTCTTAAGCCCGACAAGCCTGCCAGCAGATGAGCCTTGTATAGGCCACTATCACTAATTAATGTGGACAACATTATACTGGTAAAAATCCTGCAAACAGCATGCTGCTCTTCACACAAAAAGAGTTGAGGACCGGGAGCTATTTGGAAAGGAAGAAGGTCCAGTACCCGTGCTCCCAAGGAACAACGTGGTATACTGTATGTTCCTAAGGTCTCAGGAAAGATACATATGATGTTGGTGTGGAATTCGAAATCCAAGCCCAAGATCTTGTGGGTCTGTGAATCACCTCTGTGGTACACTGCGTGAAAGTGATCTTAATCATTGCTATGGTCAGGATGGTTTGAGGACCCGTTCGGCGTAGTGGTGAACTATACACAAACACAAAATCCGAGCGCTCCCCGTACATAAAGTGTTGCATACAATTGCTCTTGTACTTACTCACGGCACCATTTTAACCATCATATCTCTATCGCCTAACAGAAACTCAGCCACTCTCCAAGAGCGCACCAACGAAGCCCGATTTCCTTAACCCCTACCGCGTTTTCCCCGCTGTGCGCTGGAATTTGAAAAATGGCTTGTTTATGACAAAGCCAGCTCGTCATCCGCGTAGCGCAGGTAATGCCCATGACGAGCTGGCTTTGTCATTAGCGCGGAAGGGGTTAATGAGGGTTAGGAGAACTGTAGTGCATCTGTGGAGCAGTTGTATGCAACACTTTATGTACGGGGAGTGCTGGGATTGTGTGTTTGTGTATAGTTCACCACTACTCCCCACAGTCCCTCAAACCATCCCGAAGTATCCATGATTAAGATCACTTTCAAGCAGTGTACCACAGAGGTGATTCACAGACCCACATGATCTTGGGCTTGGATTTAGAATTACACACCGCCATCATATGTATGATCGATGTTTTTAAGATACATACCAGACCTCACCGGGGTCTATTACGCCTGATTAGTACCTAGCCAGTCAGCACTGTGCATGTGGGAACTATAGGACATTTGAATACAGATACTGCCTATAAGCTCTAACTTTCTGCACATCTGTCAGCTGCACCCTGGGATGCGTTTTTTTACTTGTCCTTGTTATTGGTTCACCCTGGCATAACATACCAGCATGCCTACCTCGTGTGCATGCTAGAGTTGCACAGTGCATCGCGATGAAATGATGTCTGTCAAATGTATGTTGTGTATACCTTTATTTGTGTGTCTTTCTCTATTTTTATTTCATCAGGTTGGGAGTAGGAACCCACACTGAGAGTTCCTATCTGCGCAAGGACGCTTACACACCTTGAAAGTGAGGTATTGCGGGTTTACAGGACCTTCTTTTCCTGAGACATGTCCCTTTCTCTTTTATTTCACCTGCTTTTTGGTCCTGACAAAGCGCCTATGGATCCCTTATGGACCAACAGGGAGCGTGAAACATGTTGACCTATTTTTGTGTTGTTAATTCACTCTTGCACTGATTCTGAGAGTAGCGGCAAGTTACACATCCACCCTCTTTATTTGTTTCTGAGAGGAGCTCCAGGATCCACAACTATTTTTAACCTTACCATTCGGACCCCCGAATAATTATTGGTTCTAGGTACCGTTTGATAATTTTAATTAACCCACTCACTTACCTCCCTAGGCCCACACACCCACATGCACAACTGCGGCGTCTCCTTAAAATCTCCTCTAAATAGCCCTCTCGCGGGGCCCGTGGGGGACTGCAGCGCCACCCCCACGAGGAGCAATGTCCGATGATGAAGCATGTCACTCGCAAGGGTGTGTGAGGGCACTATATCCAAAAGGAGGGATTTCCCCGTCACTATTTATAACCCAACCCTCTTTGAGACTGAGCACTTGTTACTGTTCCTCTCTACCAACATAGTTTGGTTGCTACTTTCCTGAGACCTTAGGAACAGCTACCGCCAGTGTATACCATACAAACAGCATGCTGCCCCTGCTTCCCAATAAGATATGGTCAGACCAGGCTGGTTTCATCCCAGGCGGCTCAACTTCGCATAATTTGCGCACGCTATTCGCGGTTATGCGCCACCTTGAACCGCTTGTGCAAGCAGTGGCTGCCACACTTGACGCCACTAAGGCGTTTGATTCCCTAACTTGCGACTATCTCTTCCCACTACTCCAACGGCTGGGACTCAGCTCTACTTTTATTCACTATATGCAATTGCTATACACACTTCCCACAGCACGAGCCCACCTGAATAGGCTGATCTCTAAGCCTATACTGATCACTTATGGAACACGGCAGGGATGCCCCCTTTCGCCATTACTATTTGCCATAGCAATGGAACCCCTAGCTGCTAGGCTCAGGAAACATCACATGCAGTGGGGTATTGGCTTCTCTTCAAGAGGGATGGTAATTTCCTTATACGTAGACGATATCACGCTGTACATATGTGATCCGCAAAAAAACCTGGTTCCGAAATAACAGGAGGTGATCCGCATTGGAGGACTTTAGGGTATAAATGTTAACTGGGTGAAGTCCACACTCTTTCCCCTCACGGAGCACACAAGTTCAATTATCACCGAACACCCTTTGAAATGGACCACAGGCCCAATGAGATACTTATATATATGGCTAAGACAAGATACGCAGGAATTATGGGCTGCAAACAAATGGCTAGAAGATAGAATCCACATATGGTCCAAGTTACCACTCTCGCTGGCTGGTAGCAATGCTAGAGGCAAAATGGTAGTGCTACCTAAATGCCTGTATCTGTTCCAGAAGCTTCCCTTACCACTCACAAGTGCTTTCTTGTGACACCTTGGGTCCAAACTGATTACGTTGGCATGGGCGGATGGGCAGCCCCATACATCCTGGTAACTACCCATATTACCCCTCGCACAGGGAGGGAAAGGCACACTGGACATGACATTGTACGCTTTCTGTGCACAAGCATAATTCATACACTTCTGGATCCACCAGAGTCACTTCCAGCCCCATGCTGCAGTAGAAAAAAATCTAGAGCCGAAATCAACACAGTAGAATGCGTCAGGTGGGCATGTGAAGGCATAAGGAAAGGGCTGGGCTAGCACAGCTGTACGCTACATCGCTCTCATTGCACAACAACCCCATGGTACTGCTACTTCAGGACAAAGAGGCCAAGCAGAGGGCTCGTCACTTTAAAATCGACACTTTTTTAGACCTCTACCTTGATGACAAATTCCTATAAACAATGTTCACCGACACTGCACACTCATCTACTGCACTTGACCTCTTTTTATACTACCAGATTAGAGCCACCTGTCACACAATGAAAGGCACCTTCCCAGTGAAACCTCAGACAGTTCCAGCACTAGAACAATCCACACCACGACATCACCTCGCAAACTGATAACGCAGTTAGATTCAGTGATTCAGAGAAGCACTCCGGTGCAGCCCCATTGGGTAAGAAGGTTGCGGGAGTCTAACATAGGCCCTGAACTGGCAGATGCCCACTGGTCATTTTGTTGTGGACAGATGGAACTGCTATCACCTAACTATAGACTCTGGCTGATAGAATTTAAATTCCTACACAGGATATACTGCACCCCACTGCAATTACATAAATTGGGGCTGACTAGCGACCCCAATTGCCGTAGACGCGCTGAGCCACAAGTGACATTCTTCCATTTGGCATGGGACTGTCCAAGAGTGGCAGCGTTCTGGAAGGAGGTTTTTCAGATTATTCAGTCAATAACTGAAAAAACACATTCAGTGCACACCACTAATCTGCTTACTGGGCTACGTTAAAGATGTCCCAACAGAAAATCGCAAGGTTACTGCCATGCTCCTTCTGCTGGCAAAGCCCAGAGTGGCTATGAACGGGGGGTAGATGGCTGACGTGGAGAGTAAGTAATGACTACAAGATGCTGCTCATTGCTCCGACCAATTGTCACATTTCTGAGACACGATGCCACCAAGGTCCCATCCTAGAGATATTTAGGGACCCCTACTTGCTTACTTAAGATCCAGAGACACTACATGTTCAATAACACCACCAACGCACCTCACTGTGTCACTGTAAAACTATGCAATTTGCCACCTTTCTCCATGTAATATAGACAACCAACTCTTAAAACATGGCTCTCTGTACCTTTATACAGTGTTGTTGGAAAACAGAAGGAACCCCATTGCCCCTTATTGTGCTGGCAAATATTGTGAAATGTAGCGTACTGTCTGCTTGAAGAGATATGGATGACGGAATTGCAGCCCAATGTATAATGGATATTAGAACATTGGAATGTTGGGAGCTCCTTTGCAGACAATGGAGTGCTCCTTGCTTCTAGGGGCTGGTAAAGGCCCGCAGAGCAACATTCCAATGTTCTACAAAGGCTTCTCGAAGCTTGAGGGGATTTATATCCCCTCGAGCTTCGAGAACCCTTTGTTTAATTTGTTAGAACATTCTGCCTTTTAGTGGCAGAATGTTCTAATAGCCTTATAGCCCTTCGTAGCATGGCTATACAGACTATTAAAGTCCCGCTGTCTCGTTAAAGGCCCTCGCCTTCGGCTCGGGCCTTTAACGATTCAGCTGGCCTTTAATAGCCGGTATAGCCCGCTACGGCGGGCTATAAGGCTATATTAGAACATTGGAATGTTGGTAGCTCCGGGCTTATAATGGCTGGTATAAGCCTGGAGCTTCAACATTCCAATGTTCTATGTTCACAGCTCTGGCTGTGAACAAAGGCTTCAGGGAGCCTGAGGGGATTCCAATCCCATTGCGCTCCCTTGAGGCTTTGTTTTATTTGTTAGAACATTCTACCCTCTAGTGGCAGAATGTTCTAATAGTCATTCATCAAAAGGGAGGGATGAGGAATTCTTGTCCTGTTCAGTTCCCCAAGGACAACATACTAATAATCAATCAGAAAAGGACACTGGTATCTACAATAACCATTGGTTATCTTTGACAACCCTCATAGACGCTGAAGATTGTAACGATGCGGTGTATTTGTTTTTCCGCCCCTCATCTAGCGTCATGGCATAGTCATTGGGTGGTCAAAGGTATAGTATGCCTGCCTCACCTGAGGCAACCTCTGGAGAATGTAGAAGTGTCCAGAGATCAGATGACACCTCCAGAGGGAAGATGTCCAAAAGCCAAACTTAGAGGGTGAATTAAAAAAACAGTTATTCACCGAATTAACAGCTTTATTAGAAAAGGTGAGTACTGTTGATAAAATAACTGGGTATATTCGATAATCGAGTTACTGGATTATCATATATGACATTATAAAAAAGTCGACATGTTTCAGCTCCTGTTGGCCCAGCCGGGTCTAAAGAGCTTTCGTCAGGACAAAGACAAAGGGAGGGGTACTTACACAACTTGTGCAGTAATCTTGTGCTTACAGGCAATCACAAATTCATATTCCTGTATATTGAAAAACAAGAACAAAACATCATACTGTACACATACGTGGGTACACTTGGCATACTTGACTGTACATTTTTCTCACAGCCTATAGCACAATATTATAGTAAATAGGTGCCATTTTGGGGGGTGCATGGTACTGAATGCACTAAAGCTATTGGGGAGTAGTGAAGAGGAGGAAACAGGGTAAGGGTCTCAATCGAAAAGTGAACACTCTCACTAAAATAGGGCGCTAACATGCTAAATCGCTGTAATGGCGATTAGGATTTTATGCATAATTTCCAGTAATGTTATCTATTATGCCATCATCTTGAACAATGTCAGGTGCATATGCATGGGTTTCTACAAACGACTAATGTGCTGTATGTTGTTAATAGACTTGATATAATTGTACAGTGTACCAGAGACATCTCCTGGCATGCTAATAAGCCATTAGCTGTAGTCGTTTACAAACTCCTTACGTGTGCGGCAATCAATGGATGTTAACGTTTTTTAGCTCCTATCGCGTGTGGTAATCGGTAGATGTTAAAAGGTCCGACACGGACGTTTTATGATCAAGAATACGATGAACTCAAAATACAACGAGGAGAAGTACCTGATTACTGGAAGAATTACTCCTCTTCAGGGCGCATGAAGTTGCTATTCATCATGGTCTAGGCTAAAGGTATTAAAAAGCATTAAATAACAATGTGTAAATACCGTAGTGATCCTCAGGAGCGCAGCGAGTGCACGCGCTCGGTAGCTTATCTCTTACCCACGTGGAGGTTCAGAAATTTCCTGTGCTGACTCTGCCCCTGGAAGCGCCGGGCGCGGTCAGATCGTCGTCTAAAAGCACTGCGAATAGACATAGACGAGGTCTAGCAACAGAAAACAGACTCTCGTCATGGTGCTAAATGTAAAACTAGTGTGTGCAAAGTTTTATAAATCTGACCGGAAAAATTAGGTCAAGGCGCTTTTGACACCTCGTGAGAGCCATAGATATTGTTAAGGTTAGAAAATATTTAATAATTAAATGAATACATTTAGATGGATTGAAAAATGCCAATGGGTATGTCGACCTTCATTTACTCAAGGTAATATAATATTTAAAGATAATATAAAGACCCAGTGTGGGTTAAGCTACACCTCGCTCGGAGGTCAACAGGAATTAGGAATGGTATATATAGCCCAGACACAGAAAAATAATAATTACAGCGCTATGTGTAGTAGTTCTAATTGCAAGGAGTGAGATGGGAATCAGTAAAAGTGGTGCCAAGGAATATTATCGTTCATTCCCGACACGTGTGTTTTGAGACGATTCACCCATCTTTGTTCCTTTTCAAAAAGGATTTGTTCAGCATTGGTGTCTTTATCCTGAAGCATCTCGAGGACCGTCCATCTAAGGTCGTCACATGTATGGCCTGCTTCAACATAACGAGTACAAAGTTTCGTTGTATTCTTTTTTAGTCTCACATTGCTTCTGTGTTCCCCGATGCGGATTTTAACCTTCCTGCAGGTCATACCTATATATTGCTGTTGGCACGGACAGGTGATTAGGTATACCACGTGTGTGGAATTACAATTTGTGTGCTGACGTTGAGTCCAGAGTAGGTGTTCAGTCAGTTGCAGTGTTTTGGTGTTCTTAGTGAATTTACACACCCCACACATACCGCAGGGGTAATGCCCGGTCACTGGAGCCATATTCGCATCTCTAATGATTGGCGGTGGTCGCCTTATCATAGGGCGTGTGTGCACCAAAACGTCCCTGATGTTTTTTGTCCTCCTGTTGGCGAATCTTGGCTTGGGCCAGTTGTAAGCACCCGAAGTGATGATCGGCCAATTTTTCTTTATCAATTTTTGGACCTCATAAGTTGCTGGACAAAAAGTAGTGATACATGTCACGAGGTCTTTAACTGGTTCTTTGTCGTAAGTCTGTAACAAACAATCTCGTGGTTGATTGTGTGCCCTTTTTCTGCACTTAGAAATGACCAGTGGTGTGTAGTCTCTGGCCTGTAATTTTTTGCTCAGGATAAGTGCCTGTTGGGCGTAATCGCTGTTTTTACTGCAATTGCGTTTGTGTCGTAGAAACTGGCTATATGGAAGATTGTCTCTTAGGGGTTGGGGATGATAGCTCAGGTACGACGAAAGGCTATTTTTGGCAGTGGGCTTTGTATATGTTTTAGTTTCCAATTTTCCATTCTCGCAGAAGATCGTCAGGTCCAGAAAGTCGATGCTCTTGTTGCTTGCTGTAAACGTAAATTTTAGCCACCGGTCCTGCCCATTTAACCAATCGATGAACATCTGCAAATCTTTTCTGATATCCCAAATCAGCAGAACATCATCAATATATCGTTTCCAGTAGAGTATACTGGAAACGAATGGGTTTTGATTATGTAGAACACAGTTTTTTTCAAATTGGCTGACGTATAATCCAGCTACCGAAGGAGCAAAGGCGCTGCCCATAGAAGTTCCATGGCATTGTAGAAAAAGTTGTTCATTGTATTCAAAATAATTTTCTTTCAATGCCATGTGGCAACATTCCAAAATGAAATGGCGAGGAGTCCGGTATGTCCATTCTTCTTGGAAGAGTAGGTCTTCAAGCATTTGCATCGTTTCATCCTGTGGCAAACTCGTGTACAGGGATTCGACATCTAATCCCACTAGAAGCATAGAATCAGGATCAAAATCTCTGTTAGCAATTTGTATCAAGAGGTCACGTGTATCTCTCAACTCTGCTAGGGCACGGCGTTCATGTTTGTTCAAATTCTGGAAAGCTTTCTTATTGTAATCTAAGTTGTCAATGCCTTTCAAAATCGCAGTCAACCCCTAAGAGACAATCTTCCATATAGCCAGTTTCTACGACACGAACGCAATTGCAATAAAAACAGCGATTACGCCCAACAGGCACTTATCCTGAGCAAAAAATTACAGGCCAGAGACTACACACCACGGGTCATTTCTAAGTGCAGAAAAAGGGCACACAATCAACCACGAGATTGTTTGTTACAGACTTACGACAAAGAACCAGTTAAAGACCTCGTGACATGTATCACTACTTTTTGTCCAGCAACTTATGAGGTCCAAAAATTGATAAAGAAAAATTGGCCGATCATCACTTCGGGTGCTTACAACTGGCCCAAGCCAAGATTCGCCAACAGGAGGACAAAAAACATCAGGGACGTTTTGGTGCACACACGCCCTATGATAAGGCGACCACCACCAATCATTAGAGATGCGAATATGGCTCCAGTGACCGGGCATTACCCCTGCGGTATGTGTGGGGTGTGTAAATTCACTAAGAACACCAAAACACTGCAACTGACTGAACACCTACTCTGGACTCACGTCAGCACACAAATTGTAATTCCACACACGTGGTATACCTAATCACCTGTCCGTGCCAACAGCAATATATAGGTATGACCTGCAGGAAGGTTAAAATCCGCATCGGGGAACACAGAAGCAATGTGAGACTAAAAAAGAATACAACGAAACTTTGTACTCATTATGTTGAAGCAGGCCATACATGTGACGACCTTAGATGGACGGTCCTCGAGATGCTTCAGGATAAAGACACCAATGCTGAACAAATCCTTTTTGAAAAGGAACAAAGATGGGTGAATCGTCTCAAAACACACGTGTCGGGAATGAACGATAATATTCCTTGGCACCACTTTTACTGATTCCCATCTCACTCCTTGCAATTAGAACTACTACACATAGCGCTGTAATTATTATTTTTCTGTGTCTGGGCTATATATACCATTCCTAATTCCTGTTGACCTCCGAGCGAGGTGCTTAACCCACACTGGGTCTTTATATTATCTTTAAATATTATATTACCTTGAGTAAATGAAGGTCGACATACCCATTGGCATTTTTCAATCCATCTAAATGTATTCATTTAATAATTAAATATTTTCCGACCTTAACAATATCTATGGCTCTCACGAGGTGTCAAATGCGCCTTGACCTAATTTTTCCGGTCAGATTTATAAAACTTTGCACACACTACTTTTACATTTAGCACCATGACGAGAGTCTGTTTTCTGTTGCTAGACCTCGTCTATGTCTATTCGCAGTGCTTTTAGACGACGATCTGACCGCGCCCGGCGCTTCCAGGGGCAGAGTCAGCACAGGAAATTTCTGAACCTCCACGCGGGTAAGAGATAAGCTACCGAGCGCGTGCACTCGCTGCGCTCCTGAGGATCACTACGGTATTTACACATTGTTATTTAATGCTTTTTAATACCTTTAGCCTAGACCATGATGAATAGCGACTTCATGCGCCCTGAAGAGGAGTAATTCTTCCAGTAATCAGGTACTTCTCCTCGTTGTATTTTGAGTTCATCGTATTCTTGATCATAAAACGTCCGTGTCGGACCTTTTAACATCTACTGATTACCACACGCGATAGGAGCTAAAAAACGTTAACATCCATTGATTGCCGCACACGTAAGGAGTTTGTAAACGTCTACAGCTAATGGCTTATTAGCATGCCAGGAGATGTCTCTGGTACACTGTACAATTATATCAAGTCTATTAACAACATACAGCACATTAGTCGTTTGTAGAAACCCATGCATATGCACCTGACATTGTTCAAGATGATGGCATAATAGATAACATTACTAGAAATTATGCATAAAATCCTAATCGCCATTACAGCGATTTAGCATGTTAGCGCCCTATTTTAGTGAGAGTGTTCACTTTTCGATTGAGACCCTTACCCTGTTTCCTCCTCTTCACTACTCCCCAATAGCTTTAGTGCATTCAGTACCATGCACCCCCAAAAATGGCACCTATTTACTATAATATTGTGCTATAGGCTGTGAGAAAAATGTACAGTCAAGTATGCCAAGTGTACCCACGTATGTGTACAGTATGATGTTTTGTTCTTGTTTTTCAATATACAGGAATATGAATTTGTGATTGCCTGTAAGCACAAGATTACTGCACAAGTTGTGTAAGTACCCCTCCCTTTGTCTTTGTCCTGACGAAAGCTCTTTAGACCCGGCTGGGCCAACAGGAGCTGAAACATGTCGACTTTTTTATAATGTCATATATGATAATCCAGTAACTCGATTATCGAATATACCCAGTTATTTTATCAACAGTACTCACCTTTTCTAATAAAGTTGTTAATTCGGTGAATAACAGTTTTTTTTAATTCACCCTCTAAGTTTGGCTTTTGGACATCTTCCCTCTGGAGGTGTCATCTGATCTCTGGACACTTCTACATTCTCCAGAGGTTGCCTCGGGTGAGGCAGGCATACTATACCTTTGACCACCCAATGACTATGCCATGACGCTAGATGAGGGGCGGAAAAACAAATACACCGCATCGTTACAATCTTCAGCGTCTATGACGGTTGTCAAAGAAAACCAATGGTTATTGTAGATACCAGTGTCCTTTTCTGATTGATTATTAGTAGAATGTTCTAATAGCCTTATAGCCCTTCGTAGCTGGGCTATACTGGCTATTAAAGTCCTTCTCCCTTGTTAATGGTTTAACGCTGAAGAGGGCCTTTAATAGCTGGTATAGCCTGCTACGGCGGGCTATAAGGCTATAATATAGTTGCATATAGCTTTAATGCTCTGTATTTCTCTAAGCTATACCCCTACTTTCCTCTTTTTATTTGACATGTTTTTAGGTCTTCTAATGTCACTCACTATATTCATTTGTGTAGTTGCCTGTAATGCCACAAAATGCCAATAAAAAGCAAACAAGACCACAACACCCAGAGACCATGAGACTGTTGCACAAAAAGTCTAGGACTGGAAACAGTGTATGTAATGGTCTGAACCTAGATGATTACTCTACATTGAGGACATGAAAAAAGAGATGAGGGGAGGTTCAATCTACCACTTTTGAGGGGGATATAAATTGATTTTCATATGGCGGCTCTATAGGTTCAATAGATTAATGCATCTACAGCAGACATATGTGTTTGCCGTCATGTTCAGAAATTGGAACCCTGGTTGGTGCACTCAGACTTTTATCCTTCCAAGGTCAAATAAATGAGTACCAATGAGTTAGGTAACAATCAACATCTGTTATCCAGTACCAGGGTGAATGTACACTTTACAATTACACATATTATAGTGATGGTCTCTGTCTCTGATGGAGCACTGTCCTAACACACAATGAAGTAGAAGGCCGTAAAGCTTTGCTACCTGAGACTTAGGTTAATTAAAGCATTTGAAGTATCACTTCATAAAATGTTTCAGCGATTTTGATGGATGGAAACACGGTTTCAGGTGTGTGTGTGGCAGGTTGCAGCGAGGGTGATTGATATCTCTGCAGCAGATTTGGAATTTACGACATAGAGGTTTTCTGCTGCATCAGTCCGGAGCACCCTTCACTTGAAGAGGTGGAGGTGCGTTGCATATTCAATAAGCAAAGGGTATGATTTTACTTGTGGGACCAGTCTCAAGGGCAGGCAGACAGTGAGGGTGGCTGGTGCCTCTGGTCCACATGGCATTGCACTACCTTGTGTAGCCAGAGTCTAGACAGAGTTTCAGGACTACTTCCCAAAACCCACCTGGCACCTCTTAAATCTGTGCTCAACCTCGCGGCTAGGCTTATCACGGACTGCAAACGATTTGACCACATCTCTCCCGCCCTTAAATCCCTTAAATGGCTCCCCATTGAAGGTAGAGCCACATATAAAACCGCCTGCATTACGCACAAAATCCTCCACCAAAACACACCGGCATACCTCTCCAATAAACTGACCAAAGCAGGCTGCACGCGATCACTGAGAAGCTCCAACACCCTCCTACTTATTCCCCCCATTCAGAAAAAGAATTCCACTCAGTCACGCTCATTTTCAGGCAATGCCCCACTTATTTGGAATGCCCTCCCTAAAGACCTCCGCTGTAACCAGTCCTACCCCAGCTTCAAAAAAGAACTCAAACTTCTTCTCCTTAATAAATACTGGGGTTTCTAATCCCTCCCTGGTAGCCTCGCCCCTCTGCATCACCCCACCTATCTGCTCTGCATATGACTTGTGACCACCCGCCTGGCCAACTCCCTTTCCTTCTATCTGATCACCTTACCTCCCCTCCTCATGACAGTCAGTTCTCTTGCATGTTTTTGTATACCTAAGTGAGGCTTCCCGCCAAACTGTGACCGCTATTTTGTATGACTCATAGTGTCTAGCAATTGTTTTTACTTTTTTATCTAGATGTCATGTATCCTATGTGGACTTGTTCTTTTATTATTCCGTTGTCCGTGCTTATACACACTGTACCTGTATGGAAACACCTTGTAAAGCGCGCTGATACTCCTGGGTCCAGCCAGCGCTATATAAAACCTCTTAAATAAAATAAAAAAATAAAAATAAAATAAAATACTGAGTCACAGGCATCAGGATCCTGCCAGCACCCAGCAAATCATTGCTGCAGGTGGGTGTGGTCTGCCCACCGGAAAACCAACAACTTATGTCATGTCACACATGCTGCCCTGGACAAGCAACCACACGTGGAGGGGGCTGACTTGTGTCTGGTCACAGTTTCATGTGCTGCACTACCTTTGAAAGCTGCTGTGGCACAGTCAGCTAGAGCTGACTACACAGAAAGCATGATTATACTGCTTGAGCTGAGTATCTACTGTCTCCTGAAGTGGTGGCAGATAGCGTTGAGGTCTCCAGACCAACTCTGACTCCAGACTGTCACCAGCAACACTGAGCAGCAGAGCACCAACATCTGCAGACTAGGGAGCATCTGCAACAGTTGTTAGCAGCCAGTATGAGTCCATTAGCTATAGAGTCAACCCGAGCAGGGCCAGCAGAGAATTGGTAAGTTGCAGGCGGAGCAATAATTAAGAGAAAATAATATGTCTGTGACTGTGCTATTTGCGGAAATCATGTAATTTATGACATTTGTGGTAATCTAAAACAATGAGTTGGATTTGAAATCTAATTTCTAAGGTGTGATAAAAGGTGTTAATATAGCCAAATTATGTGGCCTGGCAATTGTACACTGTTTGGAGACAGCAATGCCATATTGTGCCCATTGTACTGCAAATAGCTGTCATGGTCACAGCAGCCAGGTGTAAAATCATGTAGGGTGTAAGGTTGTGCTAGGAGTGGTTATTTTGAAGGAGTATATATGCAAGGAAGAAATAGTGGACTATTGGTGTTGGCACCTGTTGAAGGGGATTCAAATGAGGTTTCAGAGTACATCACAATCAAGCCAGATCATGCCTGTGTAACCAGAGAGAAAAGGAACTGAACCCTGTTTGGCTCAAGGGGAGAAGTCATCAACACACTAGGAGCTATAGTTGGATAGAGAGGACAGGATGCACCCCACTCAACGCACTACAAATCAACAGTAGGCCTGTCCCACCAAAATTACACCCAAATCTACAATTCCAACACTGGAGGGGTCTCGTGAATTTTTATGACTCCCTCACAAACTTTTTTAGTCAAGGTGTTGTGGTGTATCTTAATTAAAATAATCTACCATCATAGACACACCCATGCACAGGCAAAAAGGTGTGGAGCAGAGAGAAAGCACCTCAAGGTAACAACACCAAGTGGGCTGCTGGCTGGTACTCGCCAGCAGGTCCACTTATCATCATTGGTTACTTTCTCTCTGAAGAAAAGAAATGTGTGTGCTATTGTAAAGAAATCTCAACCAAATGAAATCAACAAAAGATAGAAAAACCTAAATGTGAGTGTACTATCTATGCATGCTATTAAAGTGCATGCCCCTTGGACTACGTGAGAATATAGACAAATAATCCTCACCGTTAAAAATTGGTAAAGCTTACTGGCTCAAAGTGACTTTATTCAGTGCTGTAAGCTCTCCAAATTAAAAATGATTCCCATAAAACCATAATCAATCATTATGAGCCAACATGTTTCGTTGCCAAAAACAATTGAAACAACTTCTTCAGGGCCAATGGGGTTCCAAATTAATGCTTCATGGGAGGTTCACATCAAACCTATGATGGTATAGAATAAAAGAAAGAAAAAAAACGCCATCTGTAAAAGCATCTTCCCAACAGTGGTATAATCAGTCTTCACTTCAAATACATAAAAACTCCCGTACCATTTGGTTGCGTCTACACTGCATACCTGCAACCATCATGAGAGAGGATTATGCGTCAACTGATCTCGTTCCCCCTCGGTGACCACCAGCAAGTCCTGTCACCTGCAAGGGTTAATGGGACAATCACACCTAAATAACTTGCAACATCCCATTTGACCAACATACAGTACTCTGCGTTCTCTCTCCGCATCACGCGTCTTCATAAGGGGGCAAACAATGATAAAAGTATGGCTATTATTATCGCAATGCACTCTGCAGTGCTGCGCCATCATCTGTCTCCCCACATTATCACAACCCTTGGACTTCTTCTAGATTGAGCTTATATAGGACAGTTCCAGCTACCTGTTTTCATCGTAACTGCGATTAAACTGGCACGAGAACTCCCGCGCCGGCAACAGAAGGTGGTGGCCCACTTTTATAGCCACACTACCTCATAGTTCCCCTTAATCAAACCGCCCGCTTACGATACCGATAATCTCCGGTGGCCGAATCGTCCAGCTTAGAGCCCACCGGACGCGTACTCGGATAAATACAGCTTCGCGACCCTGATCACGTAAATGACGTGATTCTCGCGGGTCCAACCCAATGCGGCAGCCATCTTAGAACAGGTAAAAAATGCCTATTAAAACGCCCCGTGTAACTGCTCACACATGGGAAATAAAACAACAAATAGCTGTGAATCACGATTTACATGACAACATCTTAAGTGAGATTCATCACAACATTTTTTAGCCAAAAACTAGATCATGTACATAGTATTGAATTTTTAGAAATGCCCCCCGCACATGAAGGCACACTAGTTTAATGCCCAGATCGATTAGCAAGGGCTCCCCGGCAGAGATATTAGTACATCCCTGAATTTCTCATAATGTCGATTATTACTGCATATGTATAGTTCAGTCCCCCTCAGGGCAACTTTTATTATCTACATACAAGGGGGTGAAGTGTAGCACTCAACATGTCACTGACTCACGGGCATGTATAGATCAATCCGATTGCCAACAGTTGTATATTATACTAGGGGATCAGGGCAGAACAATTTCCAATATACTTAAGAGGGGGTGTAATATACCAGCCAAGCACATGCCACAAGGAAAACAGGGGGGGGTGGGGGGTGGGGGGGTGCGTTACTGAACAACTAGGATCTAGTGACTTAGTTCCACTTGATCGAGTCATTCAGTCCCACTTTATCTGCCTTATCAGAAAAAATCCATTTTGCATGCTTTCTTGCCAAAATGGATTTGATATTGTGGGTATCACCCATAACCCTTCAAGAACAATCCACCTCAGATCCCTGGGGTCGTGCTGTTTTTCTTGAAAGTGCTGGACCAATCGTGTGGTTAGTTTCTTCACCTTAAGAACACTAAGATGTTCTTGTATCCAAATTTTAACTATCCTCGACGTTAGACCAATATAGTGCAATCCAAAGTTGCACGCAAGTCTGTAAATAACATTGTTAGTATTACAATTACTGAAACTATTCAGAAACCACTCTCTCCCCCCCTCCAAGATCACACTTTTGTTCGCTTTGGTCAGCCCACATACTGTAAATCTTCCACATGGGTAATGACCAGAGGGAAGCTTGGAACCCAATGACGTTGGTAATGTACGGGTATGCACCAATTTGTCTTTAAGACTTGGAGCCCTCTTAAACGCATAACGCGGGGGGCATCTTGTTGGTAGCAGTGTCTAAAATAGATGAGTGTTTCCTCACTATCTGCCTAACTTTGGTTGATAGGGGATCAAATGTGGTAATCACTGGAAGGCATTCAGTTTCATCTTTCATATTTCTCTCCAGAAGGGCATCACGAGGAGTATTCAACGCATGTTTACGTGCTTGTTTAATGGTTTTAGAAGGATACCCTCTTGCTTTTAATTTCACCACTAATTCCTCTAATTGTTCCACAAATTTCTCCGTCGTGGAGCAGTTGCGTCGATAACGCAAAAACTGACCTACCGGGAGATTATCCCGGAGGGATCTGGGATGAAAGGAACAGTAGTGTAACAGAGAGTTCCTGTCACTTGGCTTCTGATGAACATTGGTAACTAAGCCATGATCAACAGCTGTAATATCCACATCCAGATATACAGCAGAAGTATTGCTATAGGACCAGGTAAACCATAAAGAATCATCAGACTGGTTAAGCCACGCAAAAAATATAGTCAGAAGGTCCTCTGATCCAGTCCAGATACAGAGGACATCATCAATATACCTCCTCCAAAGAGAAATATTCTCTTTGAAGGGGTTTGAGGTATGATGGATAACATTTTCCTCGAACTGGCCTACATAAATGCAGGCCAGACTCGGAGCAAACGTAGCCCCCATCGAAGTTTCAGATACCTGGAGATACAACTGATTCTAGTATTCAAAGAAGTTCTTTGTGAGGGCTAACTCAATGCATTTCAAGACAAAGGACTGGGGGGTATCGTAAAACAATTCCAATACCCCAAGTGCCCGCGCTGCTGCCACCAGCGTGGCGTCTTGGGGTATGCTGGTGTATAGGGATTCGATATCAATCGTTACCAGAAACTGGTTAGTTGGATCGAATTCCACTGTTTTCAAGATGTTCAATATATCAGTCGTGTCTTGCACGAATGAGGGCTGTGTGATGACCGATTCCCTCAAAAAGAAATCTGAAAATTGGGACAGGGGCTCCAGTACTGACTGGATGCCAGAAACAATCGGGCGGCCTGGTGGTGGGCGTGGGGCTTGTGAATCTTCGGCAAGATGTAGAATGCCGGCATTCTGGGTTTCTGGTTAATTAAGAAATCTGCCTCCTTTTTTGTAATCCACTTTTCACCAACGCATCCACCAGCAGAGCCTTGATGGTACATTGTAATTCTGGTGTGGGATCTCGCATCAATGGATGGTAGTTAGTGTGGGACCCTAACAACCTAAGCACCTCTGCCTCGTAGTCGCTGGTGTTGAGTACTACTACAGCACCGCCCTTATCGGCTTGCTTGATTGTAATAAATGTATTTTCTTATATAGATTTTACAGCTATCCAATCATTCTTGCTCATGTTGTTTGGAAGAGCCTGGTCATGCAATTGTTCCAGCGCCTCTATATCCTGTAGTACCCGCTGTTCAAATACAGCAACCTCAGGCCTCACTGAGGAAGCGGGGGGGCAGAAACTCGATGGTCAACGCAAATTGGTGGAAAAGATAGATTGGGGTTCCTTCTCCTTACCACTAACATTTAAAAAAAAAAATTGGGATCTTTCTCATCATTTCAAACAATTCTGTCCAACAGTTAAACGTATCATGACGTGGTGTCGGAACAAAGCCCAAGCCCTAGTTCAGTACTCTAGATTCATCTTGAGACAATATGTAACTAGACAGATTGACCACGATGTCATTACCAGAGGGCTGGACCTGTAACACATCAGCACCAGGATGCCTTACTGATGTGTTCTGCCTCGACTGCACATGATGCGGGGAGAGTATGTCTGCCATGTTGGTATATGGTTGGCTCTGCCCCTGCCTCTGCCTCTTGTCTGTGCATGGGTGGACCTATGATGGTAGATTATTTTCATTAATATACACCACAACACCTTGACTAAAAAAGTTTGTGAGGGAGTCATAAACATTCATGAGACTCCTCCAGTGTTGGAATTGTAGATTTGGGTGTACTTTTGGTGGGACAGGCCTACTGTTGATTTGTAGTCAAGGGGAGAAGGGACTTGTATGTATATATAGGGCTATGAGGTCCCACCCTGAAACTAAAGGCACGTGAACATCCAAGTCATTATATTAAAATTGTATTATAAACACTATAAGATAGGCTGCCAGAAACTGTGCAGACATTGTATTTAACATAAAACAAGTGTTTTGAAAATATGCTTTAGTAGTATGTAATCATACTGTAATTAGTGTAAACCTGTTTAATAAGATGTCTGTTAAAATAAGTCATTCCCAGAACTCGGGTGGTAACACGCCCTTATATTACCTCTCAAAGAGAATAATTATTTGTCACCACCATGAAGGTTGACAATTAACTCCATCAAAGACAATCACCTCATTTGGGTTGCCACCATTGTGAAGTGAGCACCCTCACCATTTGTTCATGTTTTGAGATGAAAGGGAGGAGCTGGTTGTAATGCTTAGCTTTGTATGCTATTTTCTCCATGCTTTGTTCTCTTTAGAATATGAAACTTACTCCCTATGATGTTCTGTTGCTAGGAATGTTCGGCTGGGATTCCAGGCAGTTGAGCCTGTGCTTTCTGTGGATGAGGTTCAATAAATCATACCTCGTTAAACTTTCATATTTGTCTAAATTTATTCAAGTGGTAAACACCACATTTATTTGGCGACGATCGGAAGAGGACCCTTCCTACCTCAACACGAAGCCTGCTTAAGCATCAACACGAAGCCTGCTCAAGCATCGCCTCTTCACTCCTCCAGCGGCTATATATTTAAATGGAAGCGTAGTCTTTCTAGCGGCAGTCGTTTGACTCTTTATTGTGAAGTATTACGGTGAGGAGTGTGGCGGGAGGCCTTAAATGGGTTTAATTGGATTTTGACAAAAAATCCGGAGAAGCCGTTCAGAACGCTGTTCAAACGCTTTGCGTTTCAGTGACGCTGCATTCACTCGCGTCTGCGTTCCATTGAGAGCAGTGTGCGCTTCGTCGGGAGCATTGTTCAGCATCTGCGTGTCAACGTGTGCGTGTCAATGACACATCATGTAAACAGCTTTTCCTCTACCAGCAAAGGCATTGTGACGTAGGAAACTTGACTCTGGCAAAAAAAAAAAAAAAAAAAAGACATAATAAAAGACAACGTTCTGTTACCAACAATGGCCTGTTCTGGCTTGTGAAAGGAAATAAAACCAGCGCTGTTTTGTTTTGAGTTAACTTTATGCTGTCCTCGTTTAAATAGTATATCCTAATGATAAACAGCTCAATGGTGATAAATTTTTTTCTCTCTACACTCATTCTGTCTGGATTATAAGGATCTTCAAGAAATATAGAGACATAATTTAAAAAAAATTATCACAAAAAAATAAAATATTTATAATTATTTAAATTAAGGGAGAGATATTTAAAAGAAAAGAGGATAACATTTTGAGAAAAAAAAGAGAATGCAAAATGTAACTCAGCCAGCGTTTTTCTTAACTAGTCCAGGAGAACCTAACGTAAAATGGCAGAAATGGAAGAAAATATTTGCTAACTATGCGAGAGTGTGCGGAACTAATTTAAGTGCGGAACGGAAACATTCATTATTACCCCATTGCTTGAGAGGCGAAGGTCAGGATGTATTAGAACAGTTACCGGAACTAAGTACATCTGAACAAAGGAACTTAAACGAATATGAAATAGCAATTGAACAATTAGATAGACATTATCTTCCCAGATTGAGTACTATTATGGAAAGATATCATTTTGGTTTGAGAGGTCAAAAGAAAGATGAATCCGTGGAAGAATATGTTTCTGCGTTAAGGAAGTTGGCCTCCTCGTGTAAATTTGGTCAAACATTGGAAGAAAGAATAGGAGACCAGTTTGTTTTAAAATGTGCGCATGACAGTATTCGGAAAGAACTCTGGCTAAAGGATGAATCTCCTTTGGAAGAAGTTTTGGTAATTGCGAAACAAGTTGAACACATGACAAAATGTGTAGATGAATTGAAAGGAGAAAAAGAAAGAGCATCAGACACAGAAAAAAAAAGTGAATTAAAAGTTGAGGAAGTAATTTGTCAAGTAAAAAAAGAAGACAAAGTAACTATAGACAAAAGTGATTCTCCGTTGATTAGCACTAATCCTAATGTCACAAATGTTAATAACAAGTTTTCCTGTTTTAGATGTGGAAATATAGGTAATTTGGCGAACTCTCCTATATGTCCTGCTTTGAAATCTATATGCAATACTTGTGGAAAGAGGGGGCATTTTTCAAAATGTTGTAGAAATAAAATTAACAAAAGAGAGAATATTAATAGAAGATTGTCCCAACCTCAGGTAAAGACTGTGACTTTTCAAATTAATGGAGGACATTTAGAACACCCTTCTCATTTGGTAAAAGTTGATGATGCACTAATTGAGTTCAAATTTGATTCTTGTTCGCAGATTACAATGATTGATGAGACATTATTACACAAAAGTTTTGGGAAAAATGTTAAACTCTTAAGAAGTGACATTTTACCATTGGGATATGGGAACAAACCTATCAAATTGTTGGGTTATTATATGGCTTCTATTGAATTGGGAAGTCGCATTATTCCTGGAAAGGTTTATGTAGCTAAACATGGAGATGCTCTGATTAGTTGGAGACATCAACGTGATCTAGGTGTTAAGCTTAATCCAAATGCTTCACCTCAAGTGCAGATACAAGAGGTGGAGGATTTGTCTTCGATGTTTGCAGAAAAAATTCCCTGTGTATTCAATGAGAAATTAGGATGTTTAAAAGGTTTCAAACATTGTATAAAATTAAAGAAAGATGCAATTCCTGTTGTAGCAAAAGTAAGGAGGATTCCTTTAGGAGAACAAGAAAAGGTACAGAAAGAAATTGATAAACTTATTGATAATCAAATTATTGAGCCTGTGGAGGCAACAGAATGGTTGACACCCATTGTTATAGCTAAGAAACCTACTGGCGAAATTCGCTTATGCATAGATTTACGGGCCTTGAACACGGAAGTTATTGTGGACAGATTTCCGTTACCAAATATTGATGAAATCGTAGGAACATTGGAAGGCGCAAGGTACTTTACCACATTAGATTTAGCTTCTGCCTACCACCAGGTAGAGTTAGATGTGTCATGTCAAGACTTGACTGCATTTATTACTCCTATGGGCACATTTAAATTTAAAAGGATGCCCTTTGGGCTGATTTCAGCTGCCTCAGTTTTTCAACGTATAATGGCATGTATTCTTAAAGGTCTGCGTGGCGTAAAGTGTTATCAAGATGATTTGTTGATTTATGGAGCTGACATGTCTGAGCACAATGATCGTGTGTGTGCAGTATTAGACAGATTGAGTAAAGCTGGGTTGTCACTTAAGAGAGAAAAATATAAGTTTGGATTGGATGAAGTGAATTATCTTGGGCATTGTATAAAGAGAGGTGTTTTTCCTAAATCTGAGTTGGTTGGATCCATTGACGACATGGCTGAACCTGTAAATAAGGAGGAGCTACTTTCCTTTCTTGGTATGGTGGAATTTTATGGGAAATTCATTATACATTTTGCTGATAAAACCAAGAACATGAGAAGGCTTACTGCAAAGAGTGTGGTTTTTGAATGGTCAGTTGAATGTAAGAAAGAATTTGTTGAGATAAAAGAGGAATTAAAGAAAGCTCCATGTCTTCATGCTTTTGTTCCAGGATTTCCAACCTATTTATTCACTGATGCTAGTGATAAAGGTCTTGGTGCGGTTTTAGTTCAAAGTAAACAGGGTAATGATTCTCTACTTGCTTGTGCTTTAAGGTGTCTTAGGGGCCTGAGTTAAATTACTCTGTTATAGAGAAAGAGTCTTTAGCGATTTTCTGGGCTTTGAGAAAGTTTAAAAATTTAATTTGGGGAACTAAGGTCTTTGTTATGTCTGATCACAAGCCTTCAAAAGAGGTCTTTTGGAAAAAGGGTTTATATTCTATCTCGTCTAGGATTAAGAGATGGATTATCTCTTTGCAAGAGTTTGACTTTGAGGTACAGTACATACCTGGTGTTTCTAATAAATCTGCAGATTGCTTCTCTAGATTGGTGAAAAGAGATGATGTGTTTGTTGAGAATGTGGTTGAGGAAGATGATGATGTGATCAATGTATGTGAAATTACGGAAGGTGTTGTTGAGGAAAATGAGTGGAAGAATGAACTGGGAAAGGATGAGGATCTAGTTAAGGTTATGGGTATGCTGAAAGAAAAAAAAACGTTTAGAGAAACCTTGGTCTCTTGTTTCTGATGAATTGTCTATTAATGATGGCATGTTGACACATGGTGTGAGACTTATACCTCCTTCTGTCTTGCGGAAAAAGTTGTTGTTGCATGCACACTGTGGTCACTTGGGTATTGTGAAGACTAAGGAGATGTTACGAACACAGTTTTGGTGGCCGGGTATGGATTTGGAAATAGAGAGAATGGTTAGAGAATGTGTTGAGTGTTGCGCAAGTGATAAAATTCTTAAGACTAAGCAAATGCCCATGGTTTATAGGAATTTACCAAATCATCCGTGGGACGAGATTGCCATTGATATCCTAGGGCCGCTCTCTGGTGTGTCGGACACACCTTATTTGATCGTTGTAATTGATTTGTATTCTAGATGGATTGAGGTGTGTGCAGTTAATGATATTACGTCTCACTCTGTTATTAAGTTTCTCGAGGAAATCTTCAAAAGGGGAAGTTTTCCTAATAGTATATTGTCAGACAATGGTCCCCAATTATGTTCTTCTGTTTTTAGCGAATACTTGAATCTTCGTGGTGTTATCCATAAGAAATCTTCATTGTATCATCCCGAGACCAATGGTGCTGTTGAGAGAGTGAATAAAACGTTGAAAGTATGTATTCAGCTTGCAAGTGCTAATGGTTTAAATTGGAAGGTTGCTCTCAAGGAAAGGATTGAGGCTTATCGCTGTTCACCTCACTCCACCACTGGAAGATTTCCTTTTGAGTTATTCAAAGGCAGAATTCCCAATACGATGTGGTGTCCTGGTTGGATGAAGTTGAATAAAGGGTTGGTGGATAATCACATTGGTTCTTGGAGGGAGAAGGAGTTGGAAAAGCAAGCAAATAGGAAATTGTATTTTGATGTTAAAAAATGTGTTCATTTCCAAGTAGTCAATATAGGTGATTTAGTCAAAATAAAAGCACCTGTTGGACGTCAATCTTGAGAGAAAAACATGGGAGGGGTTTCCCTAAGTACCAGGAAAGATAAATTTCTATTTTCACATTCAGCTAGCCCACACAACCACAACAGGAATACATTTGTTCAAAGGATTTTTTAGTTTTATTTTTTATAAATATATACGTATAAATCGTTTTCATAGAAAAATAATTTCATTTAGACAGTGTAATAACATCTGAAAAACATTTCGTAATCATATACAAAGTTGCAGTATAAAAACTAGGACACACAAAAATAATTCAAGAAGGCACAAAGTACATTCATTCATCCACTCAAACACACCTTTTGTACCATCAGATACATACACCAACACTCACATACAAATCACCACACACAGAAAAGCGCTGACGCGCGTTTCGGACAAGTGCCAATACAGGCTTCCTTCATCAGGGCGCACTTGGAGTAGGACATACAGACACAATGAATGTCGTCTGACACAGGGTCCTGGGAAGCGGTCCTAGTAACAGCAAGAGTGGGTATTCTGTGGGCAGAAAGAAGCAGTATAAGAAAACACTACAATATAAACTTCAAAAAAACGAGAGGCCTAGATAAAAATAAGCAGGAAACAAGAATTCAAGCAACCTCATCCACACATACCAATAAGATAGAGCGTCCTTATATCCCAGAATTCGTAACACATAAACCACCAACAAGATTGTGCATGTGATGTATCGAAGACTCTGGACAAAATGTATCAGAAAAGCAAAATATATTTAAATACAAAAAGGGAACCACAGAGTGTATAAAATTGCCACCAAATAACAGAGACAGAAAGAAAATGGAGTAGATGTGTTAGAACAACGGATAAAAGAATGACAGCCTACCAAAAAGCCCTACAGAGCGGGACCACTGTGTGATTTCAGATAATATGCAAGAGAATAGCCGCATCGATATAGATGGGAATCCAGTAAATGAATAAACTTGCTAGGCCGTCAGGTTCCGGGACATCAAAGTTTGGAAGGCTTGTCGAAGATCCGGAGAGAGCTCAGGGAGGGAGCTGAGGTACCTAATACGGGTCAAGTAGGAAATGAAACAGTCGTCAATCTAAAGGACAGTGAAAAATGAAAAGGGTCTGAACAGAATGCAAAAGCCTATAACCCCCAGAACTCGCCACTAGGCACAGTTAAGGAGAGAAGGGGGGGCGGGTGTCAGACAATAGACAACTGGTAATCGGGATAGAAAAGGTGGTAATACACGCAGCATATATGGGGTGGCAGCGCATGATTGTCGAGAAGCTAGCCAAAGAAAAATAGGAGGGGTCTACCTCTTGAAAGTTCCGATATGCCCGATGACAAAACTCCAGGGGGCCAAAGTAACTGATGGGGGGCCAGGATACAAAATTAGGAAAACCTAAAACAATAAATACCGTGGGATTACTAACTGAAATAAATGAGCAAGGAAAAAAACCCAGGAGTACCTTTGGAAAACGGTCAACGTCATTCCTCTGAGATCGAGGAAGTATCACCGAAGTGAACGGACTCGGGTCACAGCTACAGAGAAATGAAGGGCGATAAGCCTGGAGAGGAACAAGAGTTAGGTCAGGGCATGAAGAAAGAATATCGGAGTTTTTTATTTTAAACGAGGAAGGGGGCCCAAATTACCTTAGATGACGGGAAGACAAAGCATGGTCCGGACACGATGACAAAAAAGGGGGGGCGAGACTCCTTCTCCCTGCGGCGGCAAAATTCGCCGATAAAGAGGGTCGGCTGGTGGAGGGAATATATAGTGCGCGCAAATGCCGAAATTAGCAGCACCTGAACGCGCAAAGAAATAAAAAATGGACTCCGTTTAAAGATGGAAAGATGGTAACAAAAATAACAGCTGGACTAGCGGGTTTGAGCCGTATACAAGGATACGAAGTATGGTGGAACTCGAAGAAAGACTAATCCACAAATAAGGATAATAACACGGGGAGCAGAATAACTAAAATGCCAAAAAACATAACAAAAACAAGAAAGGGACAAATATGCCAAAAAACAGTAAAGCACGATTGAAGACAAAAACGAGAATAAAGGAATATGAGGAGGCGAGCCGCCGTCCAAGTGAAACAATAGCCGAAAAATAGGATCCAGAAGATTCAGTGAATAGCATTTTCCCACGGAATGGATTCATTCAATCCTGATACAGCTGTCTCAAGATAAAAGATCCAAAAGACTTCTCTTTTGGCTCTTATGGCATCAGTATTGCCGTCCTTAGGATGGTGTATTTTTTCAAGAATAAGCCACTTTAGGTCTTCCAGGGTATGGTTCAGGGCTTTCCAATGGGCAACTAAAGGGGCTCCAGGGCGTAGGTTTCTGATGCATGATTTATGTTCTGACAACCTCGTTCTAAATTCCCTTCCTGTCTCTCCTACGTAGCCCCTGGAACAAGGACATATGATGAGGTAAATGACATTGTTTGTCCAGCAATTAGTCATTTCTTTCAAAGTAATTTTTTTCTTGCCCCAGCTTAATTCGGGTACAGTCATAACATTATCACAAGCATGGCATCCGCCACATCTGTGGCTACCCGTGATTAGATTGGTCCCTTTGATGCTTTGTTGGCTGGCCATAGGCATGTCAGGTAAAGAGGCCCTCACAAGGACGTTTCTGAGATTCCTATTGCGACGGATGCAAAAATAGGCTTCTCGAATTTCTCCATAGTTTTATCCATATTGAGGAGGTGCCACTGTGAATTGATAATGTATCGCAGTTTGTCATTAAAATTGGAATGGGTCGTGACTAACACTAACCTGTCATCTTCTTCCTTGGTCGTAGGTTTCAAAAGAGCTTCACTGTTGAAATATTTGGCTCTTTTATAGGAGTCCCTAATGAGTCTGTTAGGGTATCCCCTATCAAGGAATTTTTTCCTCATAACAGTTGCGTGGGCTTCGAAATCCCTAGAGTCGGTACAGTTTCGGCGTAGCCGTAAGAACTGGCTAAAAGGAATGCTGTTCCTTTGTGTACGAGGATGGAAACTGTCGTACATCAAAAGGGTATTCCGGGCTGTAGGTTTAGTATAGAGGGAAACCTCTATATGGTCATTGATAGCCTGGATCCAGACGTCTAGAAATTCGATTTTGGAAGAACTGATGTTAGCACTAAATTTGAGATGCGAATCACAGAGATTTATCCAAAGGATAAATTTGTCTAATTGTTCTCGGGGGCCCGCCAAATGAAAAAGATATCGTCTATAAAACGGTTATAGTTTGTAACATTTTCAAAAAACGGGGCCACCTCATTGTGGATAAATTTCTCTTCAAATACTCCCATATATTATGAGTTCGCCACATTAGGTGCACATGCCGCCCCCATGCTGATGCCAAGCACTTGTTTATAGATGGTTTTATCGAACTCAAAGTAATTTTCTTTTAGTACAATGGAGAGGCATTCTAGGACAAACTATTTCTCCGAAGGACATTTGGAGTCTTGTAGTATTTTTTTTGACAGCTTTAAGGGCGCCCTCTTGGGGGATATTGGAATAAAGTGCCTCAATATCCATTGAGACAAGGAGGTCGGAATCGATATTAAATTCTAAACCTTCGATTTTGGTGATTAAATGTCCTGTATCCCGGATAAATGCAGGAAGGCAACACACAATGGGAGAAAGACAGGCATCCACAAATTTAGAGAGAGGCTCTGTGAGAGATCCAATCGTAGAAACGATGGGCCTAAAAGGTGGACAAGTAAGGCTTTTGTGCATCTTAGGAAGTCCATATAGGACTGGTATTTAAAAAAATGATTTGTTGAAGAAATCAAATTCCTGTTCGCAGATGGATCCACGCTGCAAAGCACTGCGAGTGACATTGAGAACCTCAGTCATTATTCTTCTAGAGGGATAGTTGGGAACTTTGAGGTAATGTTCTGGATTATTCAACATGAGGAAAATTTGTTCTTTGTAATCCTCACTATCAAGGACTGTGATGCCACCCCCTTTATCACTCGGTTTAACCGTGAGGGAGCGATCAGCCGATAATTGTTAAAGGGCCTGGTACTCATCATAGTTGAGATTGTAAGGTGGTTTTGGGATGAACTTGGTGAGTTTAGCAATTTTAGAGCAGACACTTTTCTCAAATACTCCCACTTCTGGGCCGACTTGCTCAATAGTGGGCGTGAAAACAGAAGTAGGTCGAAAACCGGAGATATTCCTTTCTCCTTCAAATTCTCTTCCCAAGAAAAATTTCTTGAGACGAACTTTCCGAAAGAAAGTTTGTATGTCTTTGTGAAGTTCGAAAGCATTGAAGGGGGCACTTGGGACAAAAGATAGTCCACGAGATAGAACATCAATTGTACTTTTTTGGAGGTTTTTTTTTGACAAATTAAAAATGGGGATCAGAGAAAGATCAGTAGATGTCTCTAATTTCTCCAATAGCGATTTTGTCTTGTCTCCAGAAAACGTTGCTTGTTCTCCGTCTCTTGGTAACCGGTGTTCTGGAAATGTCCCCTCTCCGATGGTCTGAATCGAACCCGATTCGTCCCTCGGCGATTCCCTAAAAAACGGTTGGATCTTTGAGGGCCATCAAAGTTGTTCCGTCTGTCTGGAAAATTTTCATTAGAAGTAGAGCCACCTTCGTTGTCTGATTCAGAAGTATTCGAGAAGGTCTGTACTTGCCTATTAGACCAATACTGACGGTCACTTTGTTGGTAAGAATCCCGATTGGTGTAATATTGGGCATGTAAGTAGGGATATACTCTTTCTTCTGAAAAATATATAATATCCTTTTTAAGCTTATCTGCCTTTCTTTTAACGATGTATTCATTAAAGGAGTCTAGTTTTAAATTCACTTCCTCTAGTTTGCGTTTGGCATCGCCAACTGCATCATTTTTAAGGAGTGATTCCTCCATTGCTGCAATTTCTTTGAGCAGCTCTGCTACTACCTCTCTTGCTGTCTCGATGATAAGTAACATAAGGTCTCTAGAACATCGATTGGCAATGAGTGACCATCTTTCAAGAAAAAGGCGCAGCTCAACAAAGAGTCCTGGAATATTTCTGATGCGAAGCCCATTAGGTATGACCCCGGCTTTGAGATATTGAATTATGAAGTCTGCGTGAGACTCAGTCCTTTTTGATTTCTTTTTTAAATTAAGAAGTTTGAGCCATTCATCATTTGTGCCTTTATTGAGAGAAAAAGGTTGTTCAGATGAGGTGGTAGGTCCAAGAAGCCTGGTGAAGTCCTCCTCACTAAACCCAAAAGTTTTAATGGCATCCATAACTAGGGACCACAATTAGGGATATAAACTATCAAGAAAAATCTAAAAAAAGAGAGGGAGAGGGATAATAGGGTGGTCTTAAGAATTCACAACAAGGGAGACATACCGTGGAATGAAAACTGAGGAAGAGAAAGAGAAAATTAAACAAATACAAAACAAAAACAACAAACAACTCAAATATACCAGGACCAACAATGAGGTCCCACTTGTATACAGTTCCTGCTTCACTCAAGGCCTGAGGGAGGGACCTATCTAACCCTTGCCGTGAGGGTTAGATAGGTCCCTCCCTCAGGCCTTGAGTGAAGCAGGAACTGTATACAAGTGGGACCTCATTGTTGGTCCTGGTATATTTGAGTTGTTTGTTGTTCTTGTTTTGTATTTGTTTAATTTTCTCTTTCTCTTCCTCAGTTTTCATTCCACTGTATGTCTCCCTTGTTGTGAATTCTTAAGACCACCCTATTATCCCTCTCCCTCTCTTTTTTTTGATTTTTCTTGATAGTTTATATCACTAATTGTGGTCCCTAGTTATGGATGCCATTAAAACTTTTGGGTTTAGTGAGGAGGACTTCACCAGGTTTCTTGGACCTACCACCTCATCTGAACAACCTTTTTCTCTCAATAAAGGCACAAATGATGAATGGCTCAAACTTCTTAATTTAAAAAAGAAATCAAAAAGGACTGAGTCTCACGCAGACTTCATAATTCAATATCTCAAAGCCGGGGTCATACCTAATGGGCTTCGCATCAGAAATATTCCAGGACTCTTTGTTGAGCTGCGCCTTTTTCTTGAAAGATGGTCACTCATTGCCAATCGATGTTCTAGAGACCTTATGTTACTTATCATCAGGACAGCAAGAGAGGTAGTAGCAGAGCTGCTCAAAGAAATTGCAGCAATGGAGGATTCACTCCTTAAAAATGATGCAGTTGGCGATGCCAAACGCAAACTAGAGGAAGTGAATTTAGAACTAGACTCCTTTAATGAATACATCGTTAAAAGAAAGGCAGATAAGCTTAAAAAGGATATTAGATATTTTTCAGAAGAAAGAGTATATCCCTACTTACATGCCCAATATTACACCAATCGTGATTCTTACCAACAAAGTGACCATCAGTATTGGTATAATAGGCAAGTACGGACCTTCTCGAATACGTCTGAATCAGACAACGAAGGTGGCTCTACTTCTAATGAAAATTTTCCAGACAGACGGAACAACTTTGATGGCCCTCTAAGATCCAACCGTTTTTTAGGGAATCGCCGAGGGACGAATCGGGTTCGATTCAGACCATCGGAGAGGGGACATTTCCAGAACACCGGTTACCAACAGACGGAGAACAAGCAACGTTTACTGGAGACAAGACAAAATCGCTATTGGAGAGATTAGAGACATCTACTGATCTTTCTCTGATCCCCATTTTTAATTTGTCAAAAAAAAACTCCAAAAAAGTACAATTGATGTTCTATCTCGTGGACTATCTTTTGTCCCAAGTGCCCCCTTCAATGCTTTCGAACTTCACAAAGACATACAAACTTTCTTTCGGAAAGTTCGTCTCAAGAAATTTTTCTTGGGTAGAGAATTTGAAGGAGAAAGGAATATCTCCGGTTTTCGACCTACTTCTGTTTTCACGCCCACTATTGAGCAAGTCGGCCCAGAAGTGGGAGTATTTGAGAAAAGTGTCTGCTCTAAAATTGCTAAACTCACCAAGTTCATCCCAAAACCACCTTACAATCTCAACTATGATGAGTACCAGGCCCTTAAACAATTATCGGCTGATCGCTCCCTCATGGTTAAACCGAGTGATAAAGGGGGTGGCATCACAGTCCTTGATAGTGAGGATTACAAAGAACAAATTTTCCTCATGTTGAATAATCCAGAACATTACCTCAAATTTCCCAACTATCCCTCTAGAAGAATAATGACTGAGATTCTCAATGTCACTCGCAGTGCTTTGCAGCGTGGATCCATCTGCGAACAGGAATTTGATTTCTTCAACAAATCATTTTTTAAAATACCAGTCCTATATGGACTTCCTAAGATGCACAAAAGCCTTACTTGTCCACCTTTTAGGCCCATCGTTTCTACGATTGGATCTCTCACAGAGCCTCTCTCTAAATTTGTGGATGCCTGTCTTTCTCCCATTGTGTGTTGCCTTCCTGCATTTGTCCGGGATACAGGACATTTAATCACCAAAATCGAAGGTTTAGAATTTAATATTGATTCCGACCTCCTTGTCTCAATGGATATTGAGGCACTTTATTCCAATATCCCCCAAGAGGGCGCCCTTAAAGCTGTCAAAAAAATACTACAAGACTCCGAATGTCCTTCGGAGAAATTGTTTGTCCTAGAATGCCTCTCCATTGTACTAAAAGAAAAATACTTTGAGTTCGATAAAACCATCTATAAACAAGTGCTTGGCATCAGCATGGGGGCGGCATGTGCAACTAATGTGGCGAACTCATATATGGGAGTATTTGAAGAGAAATTCATCCACAATGAGGTGGCCCCGTTTTTTGAAAATGTTACAAACTATTACCGTTTTATAGACGATATCTTTTTCATTAGGCGGGGCCCCCGAGAACAATTAGACGAATTTATCCTTTGGATAAATCTCTGTGATTCGCATCTCAAATTTAGTGCTAACATCAGTTCTTTCAAAATCGAATTTCTAGACGTCTGGATCCAGGCTATCAATGACCATATAGAGGTTTCCCTCTATACTAAACCTACAGCCCGGAATACCCTTTTGATGTACGACAGTTTCCATCCTCGTACACAAAGGAACAGCATTCCTTTTAGCCAGTCCTTACGGCTACGCCGGAACTGTACCGACTCTAGGGATTTCGAAGCCCACGCAACTGTTATGAGGAAAAAATTCCTTGATAGGGGATACCCTAACAGACTCATTAGGGACTCCTATAAAAGAGCCAAATATTTCAACCGTGAAGCTCTTTTGAAACCTAAGACCAAGGAAGAAGATGACAGGTTAGTGTTAGTCACGACCCATTCCAATTTTAATGACAAACTGCGATACATTATCAATTCACAGTGGCACCTCCTCAATATGGATAAAACTATGGAGAAATTCGAGAAGCCTATTTTTGCTTTCCGTCGCAATAGGAATCTCAGAAACGTCCTTGTGAGGGCCTCTTTACCTGACATGCCTATGGCCAGTCAACAAAGCATCAAAGGGACCAATCCAATCACGGGTAGCCACAGATGTGGCGGATGTCATGCTTGTGATAATGTTATGACTGTACCCGAATTAAGCTGGGGCAAGAAAAAAATTACTTTGAAAGAAATGACTAATTGCCGGACAAGCAATGTCATTTACCTCATCATATGTCCTTGTTCCAGGCGCTACGTAGGAGAGACAGGAAGGGAATTTAGAACGAGGTTGTCAGAACATAAATCATGCATCAGAAACCTACGCCCTGGAGCCCCTTTAGTTGCCCATTGGAAAGCCCTGAACCATACCCTGGAAGACCTAAAGTGGCTTATTCTTGAAAAAATACACCACCCTAAGGACGGCAATACTGTTGCCATAAGAGCCAAAAGAGAAGTCTTTTGGATCTTTTATCTTGAGACAGCTGTATCAGGATTGAATGAATCCATTCCGAGGGAAAATGCTATCCACTGAATCTTCTGGATCCTATTTTTCGGCTATTGTTTCACTTGGACGGCGGCTCGCCTCCTCATATTCCTTTATTCTCGTTTTTGTCTTCAATCGGGCTTTACTGTTTTTTGGCATCTTTGTCCCTTTATTGTTTTTTTTTTTGTTTTTTTTTTTTAAATCTTTATTAACATCAAAAGGTGAGACAAGTCGAGGCCTACAACCAAGCCGGCCGGCCGCAATGTGCAAAATAATCAGGAGTCACCAGGCAAATATTACATAATCAATCAATACAAAGCAAAGGCCGTACAATCACAGAAGGGGAAAAGAGATACAGAAACCAAAGGGCTAAAACACAGGAGTAAATAAGGCTTAATTTTATAATATGGGGAGAAGACATATGACAGGCTCACTTTCAATACGGAGGCATCCGATATCCCAAACCAACCTCAACATTAATAAGGGGGCATGGGGGCAAAATATTGGGGGGACAACACAATGCAGTCAAGAAAATCAGGATACGTGAGACACAATCAGCCCCTGAGCATTATCCTCGTAACATGCCCGCCACCCAAGACACTACCAAGCCAGAACAGAGGGATCGGAAAAAAAATGCATCAAAACCAGCCCGTCATAATAACCTCTGGGACACAGGAAGGAAAAACAAAGGGGGGGGGACGAAGTGGGGAAGGGGAAGAGGAAGGGAAAGGAAAATAGAGGGAAGACAAAATAAAACAATAAAAAGAAAATAAGAAAATATGAAAAACGAAAGGAAGAAGACACGCCGACACAGGCCCCCCGTGGCGGGAAGACAGGAGACAAAAGGAGTAGCGGCCCAAGTGGGGGTATGGCGATCGGGGAGAAAGACAGCCGAAACAGAGCAGGAGGATTAACGACGCCACACCCCCCACCCGAAACACACCATAGGAGGTCGGGACAGACGCGGCCTCACGAAAAAGAGATACAATAGGGCCATAGAACCAGAAGACAAACAAAAAATAGAGCCCAACCCACCCGTCCCACCCTGCACCCCTGTAGAAGGCTATGGCCCACCCTTCAAACAGCGTGCCTGTCGCCCTAAACCAGAACCCGAAATATAGCGAGAAGTAAGAAAGAAGAAAGAGACAAAAAGGCAAGAAAAGCGGAGAAAAGAAGACAGGAGGGAGGAGCAGAATAACCATAATAATCCGAACGGGCGGCCGCAGCCCTCCGCCCAACCAGACAAGCACAGTCAAAAACAGACCAGGACGACACTCCATCACGCGCCACAAAACAGTAGGAGAAGGGGACCTCCCACCTTTCTACGATTAAAAACAATTATGCTACGAAATCGTATACCGGGAATCAAACGGAGGTCGTACATTTCACCCCCAACCCTTTCGAGCGACAAACCCCACCCACCACATGGCAATGTAAAACCACATACTAAATACGAAATCAGCATATAATCGAGTGGGATGGTGACTAGCATAGTTACTTGGGGGGTAGATAGATCCACAAGGGAGCAATAGTCCAAACAGAAAATATCGATGCATCAAATACCGCAGCACGAGCAATGAAAAACAGGAGTTCAGTTGCGCCACTGGAGCGGGCGAGGTGGCCCCAATTATAGACACAGGCAAAGTCATCGAAGCAGGCACAGGAGGCAGTCCATCAACAGTTTCAGGCAACAATGTCGAACAGGGTCGCAGTACAGCATCCAAGTCCCCGGGGTCCGAACCTTGAAAAGCAGGGCGCCCCAAAGTCACCGACACACTACACGATCTTCGATCAGTGGCGGAGACACTCAAGTCAATCGAGGGGGGCGAGGCAATGAAGTCTTCGAAACAAGAGGGCGACAAGAGGAAATGGCCGCCCAAAATGGCGGCAGATCGTGGCGTCCCCACCGAGACGCCCAGGGAGGCGTGAAGGGATCTCAGGGCTTCCAGGATATCTCTGACCGTCGGCTCACGTCCACCAGATCCGCTCCCCACACCAATAGGCAACACGGGCCCGCCGCCACAGGGTGATTCTCGTTTCAGAGGGTCGGCCGCCATTTCGTGAATCAGCCCAATCGCCGCCCACCAAGACCCCCGGAAAGAACAGTTCTCAAATGTAGGACTTTACAAGCTCCGGGGGTCCCAGCAAGGGCGGCCTCGATGCCAAAAGGATATCCGCCCAAGACGGGTCTCCGCCAGCACCAGCACCGGTGCCCCAATCAAGCGGAGTCCGGGCCCCGAGGACCAGGGCCGTCGGACAAAGCAGCGGCGGGGAGAGACCCCTTCACAGACTCAGGTCCCCGGGCCTCTCACCCACGTCGGCCGTGCGGCCACCCGGGCAGGCCCGGGTCAGGATCGCCGGGATCTTCGCACATCGGCTCCCAACACTGGTTCTCGCTCTCGGGCGGGGCTGAGAGCCGTCGGATCCCACCGGCCAGGTCCCGGTCCAAGTCTCGCAGAGGCCCCGATCTCTCAGAGGCCACAACTCCGGAGCCACTGCACACCGAGACCCCGGGGTCGGATGGTAAGTACAAACAAGCCGTTATGTTTCCAATGCCCCAAAAATGTGTCGTCCCCGGACAGGATAGAAGACAGGATCCCTTTATTGTTTTTGTTATGTTTTTTGGCATTTTAGTTATTCTGCTCCCCGTGTTATTATCCTTATTTGTGGATTAGTCTTTCTTCGAGTTCCACCATACTTCGTATCCTTGTATACGACTCAAACCCGCTAGTCCAGCTTTTATTTTTGTTACCGTCTTTCCATCTTTAAACGGAGTCCATTTTTTATTTCTTTGCGCGTTCAGGTGCTGCTAATTTTGGCATTTGCGCGCATTATATATTCCCTCCACCAGCCGACCCTCTTTATCGGCGAATTTTGCCGCCGCAGGGAGAAGGAGTCTCGCCCCCCCCTTTTTTGTCATCGTGTCCGGACCATGCTTTGTCTTCCCGTCATCTAAGGTAATTTGGGCCCCCTTCCTCGTTTAAAATAAAAAACTCCGATATTCTTTCTTCATGCCCTGACCTAACTCTTGTTCCTCTCCAGGCTTATCTGCCTTCATTTCTCAGAAGCTGTGACCCGAGTCCGTTCACTTCGGTGATACTTCCTCGATCTCAGAGGAATGACGTCGACCGTTTTCCAAAGGTACTCCTGGGTTTTTTTCCTTGCTCATTCTCCTTGCTCATTTATTTCAGTTAGTAATCCCACGGTATTTATTGTTTTAGGTTTTCCTAATTTTGTATCCTGGCCCCCCATCCGTTACTTTGGCCCCCTGGAGTTTTGTCATCAGGCATATCGGAACTTTCAAGAGGTAGACCCCTCCTATTTGTCTTTGGCTAGCTTCTCGACAATCATGCGCTGCCACCACATATATGCTGCGTGTATTACCACCTTTTCTATCCCGATTACCAGTTGTCTATTGTCTGACACCCGCCCCCCCTTTTCTCCTTAACTGTGCCTAGTGGCGAGTTCTGGGGGTTATAGGCTTTTGCATTCTGTTCAGACCCTTTTCATTTTTCACTGTCCTTTAGATTCACGACTGTTTCATTTCCTACTTGACCCGTATTAGGTACCTCAGCTCCCTCCCTGAGCTCTCTGCGGATCTTCGACAAGCCTTCCAAACTTTGATGTCCCGGAACCTGACTGCCTAGCAAGTTTATTCATTTACTGGATTCCCATCTATATCGATGCGGCTATTCTCTTGCATATTATCTGAAATCACACAGTGGTCCCGCTCTTTAGGGCTTTTTTGTAGGCTGTCATTCTTTTATCCATTGTTCTAACACATCTACTCCATTTTCTTTCTGTCTCCGTTATTTGGTGGCAATTGTATACACTCTGTGGTTCCCTTTCTGTATTTAAATATATTTTGCTTTTCTGATACATTTTGTCCAGAGTCTTCGATACATCACATGCACAATCTTGTTGGTGGTTTATGTGTTACTGATAGAGCAAGGTTTCGCATCGCGACTTGCTCGAGTCATGAACCTCGAATCTGTTGTAACACCATAAACAAATTGTATGTATTACTAATCTCTTTTATTTTTATATACATGTATGTTAGAGAAGCTTGCCTATGTGTTTTACTAATATGAATAACTCTCGTACTGCTTGCATTTTGATTCTGCGCATGCGTTAGGTATAATCACGTGATGTAACGCAGTCACATTTTGGAGGGAAAGGGTGCGCATGCGTAATAGCCATAAAATGGCCGCGCTTACTAGTAACGAGGTGAAGCTTATCCCGCTGCTCTTGTGATTTTGTCTGTTGCACTTACCCATAAATGCATAGTATATTTTTATGATAAGAAACATGAAGTCCCTGAACATGAGATGTAATACATTCATTTATTTCTATGTTTTAATTTGTTTTCGTTTACTTTTCATGTATCATCGGCACGGAGGGGTGATGGGGGTTTTGAGGCCATCTTGGAGCGCGGTACTGCGCAGGACCAGAAGTAGCGAGGTGCCTTTGACAAAGCGCCAAGAGAAGGAACGCAGCCAATGTGTGCCTGGGAAGATGCACCTTCACCCAGCTATGAAACTGAAAAATGTTCTGAACTCGATACATTTGTATACTTTCCTATTGTATTCCATGCGACTTCTCATGGGAACCCCAATCTTGCTAGGCGGTACCTTGCAATGCAAAATAGGTCTTACAATAGTCTGTTCTGATTGGTGTGTTAACCAAATCCTACCTTAGGACCAATCGAAATTGGGGATTCTGACACTTTGCAACATTTGGAGGGTGATACACTGTCCCAAAACAGTATATCTAGCCTAGGTTCACCTAGGGAATTTGTCCGACTTGTCTGAATAGCTGACCTGTCACTGACCCAACGCACTCAATAGGTGACTTGATACAGAGGTGCTGCGGAGCACTCTGTCCGAATTGACCATAGACTCTGAAGGTTTTACTGAACCTTAAGTGCTGGCGGAGCACTTTGCTGGGGAATTCGCTGACCCAATCGGGGTCCTGACTGATAGCTGCAGAGAGGGTGGAGCGCTGGCGTTGCTTCCAAACTGCGGGTGCTGGTCGTATCCTGGTGGTCCTGTCCTGATCCTAATCTGGTTTTCCTGTCCTGTCCTGGGGTGTCCATTCTGCACCTGCTGTCCCATTGAGGGTTATCCTTCCTTGAGGGTTTTCCTGTCCTTAACTGACCCGTGGCCAGGGTTGGTTTTCACACCAGTCTAGGTAAATATCGCTCTGAACTCTTAAACTGCACCTTTCTATTTTTCTGTCTTTGCTTCAATAAAGACATACCTTTGCATATGATAATTTTCCATGCTTTTTCGCAACTATTGCATATTATTAAAAGTCATTTGCATTTAATTTCATAGCGTGTTCCTATGTTACCCTACCTTTTAGAAATCATTTTCTCCATTGCAGTTTGTAATTTCCTGATGTGGTCTCTAATCTTCTCTCATAAAAACTGACTAAAGTAACTCTGATTTATAACGTGTTCACTTTGCCCTTATCATAGTATGTTTAGAATTCCAAAAATACTATAGTTACGATCATGAAGTATATCACAAAGCTCGAATTTTACCATAGCTTGCTCATACGTAAATATCCTTTCTAGTGTTACCAATATTTTCTTTCCCACTTAGCATGTTCCCTGTCGCACTAGCATTTTTATAAACTAAATGCTTGTCCTGCCTGTGTTCTTTTATGGTTATATGATTTTCATTGTTTTGCTTATTGACTGTCTTCTAACTGTAAGTTTATTGCTTCATGAAAATGAACTCTAGATAAATCTTTTAAAACTTCCAGTTGTCCGTGGTCATTTTATGAAAAGTAAAGTTTATATGTTGGGTTTGTATTTTGCCTGCCTCTCCTTTTACAGCTAGCTCCCTGACCCATCGTGGTCATAGGTACCCGTATCGGTGGATTGGTAAGTCGGGTACACTAGGAAATAGTAGAAAGGGACTCACAATTATTGGTAGTAGATTGTAAGGTCATCTGGTCAATGTGGATGGTGAATTAAAGTATATGGGCCCGAGACCGAAGATGGTGAAAATATTGGTCGGGTGACCTGCGATCTCTATCAGTAATTTTCTGGTAGCAGAGGATGGTTAGGGAATAGTTAAAGGTTAGGTAGGACTAGTTAGTCTGGCTAAAGTTGGATGCTGCTAACAAGAGTAGGCAATTCGGGTGATTTGATCACTCACTTGAAGTGTTTGCTTTTAAAAAAATTATGAAATGTATTTGTATTTGTATTTTATTTTTATAAAGCGCAGCTTACACTCCACGGAGCATCTTGGCGCTGAGACATTCGAATCACAAAGAGATGGACAAACAGTGAGCAAGGGGATCTAAGTTAAGGAAAATCCTATATGCCTGAAAGGGAGTTTAAATTAGGGAAAGACAAAAGGTGTCAGTGTTTTTAAAGATCCATGTTTTGAGCGCTTTTCGAAAGAGATTCTCCGACGGGATCTGACGCAGCTGAAGAGGAAGTTTGTTCCAGGCTCTTGCTCCTAGTACTCCAAGGGATTTCCCCCCTTTTGTAGTGAGTCTGAATTTGGGAGTCACTAATAGGTTAAGGTTGGAGGATCGAAGTGCACGAGGGGGCACGTATCTCTCAAACCTTTTGGACAGATAGGTGGGACCCAGCTGGTGGTAGGCCCTAAAAGTAATCACTAGGATTTTGAATAGTACCCTCTTGTGGATGGGTAGCCAGTGCAGTATCTTGAGTGCTGCTGAGGCAGAAGATTTTCTAGGCCATCTCAGCACAAGACGGGCGGTGGCGTTCTGGACAGTCTGTAATTTATGCAGTGTAGCTTTGCTGGAGCCTGCATAAAGACTGTTACAGTAGTCCAGACGAGATGTGATAAGCGCCACCGCTACCGTTTTTCTGGCTGTTAGGGGGAGAAGGTCGAAAAACCTTCCTAGGCCTTTGATTACATTAAAACAGGATCCTGCCACAGTACCTGCTTGTTGTCTGAAAGATAGTGCCTCATCGAACCGAAATGTTTTAAAATCGTTATTCTTGTTATTATACTGTTATATGTATTAATACATTCGTTTGTTAAACGTTTTCTGTGTTGTGGGAATCCCCGGGGAATGTAATAGCAAGTGGTGAATAGAATCCATTTGCTCTGAGGTCACTGGCTTTCAAGGAAAGTTGGTGCAGGTTAGGCAGAACTGGAAGCACTGACTAGGGTTTTTCTGAATGCATGTTTTGAATAAATGTTAGCAACGAGGTCCATTGGCAAAATTCATATTGTGGCATAACCTAGTAAGGGTCACATCGGGAGAGTAGCGGGTTCATCGGAGCTTGGGTGAAAGCAAAGGGGTTCGCTGGTGAAACTTTAGACTTGGATATATCCCGGAAAGGTGGATAAGTCTAGGGAAATAGCAGGTTCTCTAATGCTTGTGTGAAGGGTAGGCAGAAGAGATCTATCCGCAGTGAGTGAAAAGTAAATGGAAGTAGTTTACTTGCAGTGAGACAAATATCTTTCCTGTCTAGACACTTGAGCACAGTGGCGAATGTGTATTCGTTGTAAAATAACCAAGCACTAAGCACTTTAGAAAGAAAGAAAGTTTCTGTTACCTTGTGAAGGAGGGAGTCGGTCGCGAAGCTGCTCTGACGTCACTCGGTGCCGCGCTGGGATTGGTAGACGCAGCGGGCTGGTAGCGGAGCTGGAATTGTAAAGGAGGGGTGAGTGCCGAAGCGTGAGAACTGTCTCGCGAAAAGGCCGCGCACCCATTGGTCGAGATTATCTAAATTCGTGCATTTCATTGGACGCACGAAAATAAGAGACGCATCTAGATTGGAAGTGATTTAGTAAACAGAGGTCACTTGTAGGAATCGTATGTGGCACTCGTATAGACCACATACCCGACCTGATCCACGGTACATGGGATTTGAGAACGATCAGTGGAAAGGTGTAAAAAACGACATTATGTACGGAAATAGGAGAAAATTGTCTCTTGTAAATAAGGTAAAGAATTACTTCAAAAAAGAAAAGCGGATTAAAACCAGAGAAGGTGTTGTCATTCCGCCACCGAATACTCCCGCATCTTTCATGATGTTTGATAAAGGGTACAACACATGTGTATGGTTGGAAAGTTGGGTGGAATACACGAAAGATGATGGAGTATTGGCTTTTCCGTTAGAAGGGACATTTAACAGCAGAATTCTAATTAATTTGAGAACCCGAATGAATGATTTACATCCCAGACCTAGATTAACGCAGTATGAAGCACTAGAGGAATGGGAAATTGAGGCGTTTGAGAGGGATAAGCCCCGAATGGATAAAGGGTTAACTAAATTTTACCCAAAGTTGAAGCAGGTAGTCTGAGCCAAAAAGATGAAACAATGGAGACAGAATATGATTGTGAAGGGACTGTTTCCAATGATGCCAGCGGATGGTCCTCCTGGGGGGGAGAAGAGAACAGAGAAAAGCAAACATTGGGTGCCCCACGGAGAGTCGGATGATGAATTTTTAGATGACATGTGTATGAGAAGTCCGCCTCCTTATAATGAAGGACACCGACCTTCCAGTGAAGGAGATATTTCCCGAAGACTTCCTCATCAGGAGGAGGTCAGGTCCGCAAGCGTGGGAGGGGGTTACCAAATACCTCCCTATACCGAGAGTCTGGGACCTGTAGATACAAGAAACATTTACCCCAGAATGCCAGCTAGTGGGGAGACAGGATATTCACGTGAGCGAGATTTTTGTTCTCGACCTCCTTATGGAAGTGAGGCGAGACCCTCTAGCTCAGGAATGCCAGTCTTACCACCTCAGTGTGGAGAAGAACTAAAATCCCCAAGCACAGGAAGTGTGTTTCCGAGACCAAATTATGGTGGAGGACCGAGTGAAACACATCCCACTGCCCCGAGTTATGCTCCAACTTTGACTCCACAAATATTACATGATAATTCAGTCGAAAGGATATTGGAGGACAGGGAACAAGAGGCCCTAGCAAAGCAGAGAGCTGAAATAATTCAGAAAATCTCCCAGTTAAATACAAATCCTGAGGCTTTAACAATTCCGGTTACTATTGGACCTGTAGTTCCGTTATATGGGGACCGACAGGGGAGCCCAAAAACTCCAGTAATTACCCCTGTCATAACACAGCCCAGACCAGAGCCCTTAATTGTAGACGACCAGACAAGTGAATGTGAGTCTGAGGTCTCACTGCTGGATCTGCCCATTAGGAGCACAGAGAAAAGGATGCAGAAAAGACATAACCCTTTCAACACGAAAGAAATCCAGATGGAAACGACTTCAGGTACTAGGAGTGTCACGTTGGTGACTCCTGAGGAAATCGAAAGATGGAGTCGGGAATTAGAGAAACAGGTTCATCAGTCAAAACCTTTAGATCTCTGCAAACTGAGAATAGAAATAGAAGAACTATTGGCCGGAAATGTAGGATTAGACAGACTAAATACATACTCCGAAGAAGAGTTGCTGTTCATTTGTAAAAATCTGACCCGAAATGTCCGAGTATTTCATGAAAAATTGACAGACACCGCTGCCAGCATGGGAATAGATATCTCAAAATCGAAACATATAAGGATGCACTATCTTATTGGTATGTGTGGATGAGGTTGCTTGAATTCTTGTTTCCTGCTTATTTTCATCTAGGCCTCTCGTTTTTTTGAAGTTTATATTGTAGTGTTTTCTTATACTGCTTCTTTCTGCCCACAGAATACCCACACTTGCTGTTACTAGGACCGCTTCCCAGGACCCTGTGTCAGACGACATTCATTGTGTCTGTATGTCCTACTCCAAGTGCGCCCTGATGAAGGAAGCCTGTATTGGCACTTTTCTGTCAGCGCTTTTCTGTGTGTGGTGATTTGTATGTGAGTGTTGGTGTATGTATCTGATGGTACAAAAGGTGTGTTTGAGTGGATGAATGAATGTACTTTGTGCCTTCTTGAATTATTTTTGTGTGTCCTAGTTTTTATACTGCAACTTTGTATATGATTACGAAATGTTTTTCAGATGTTATTACACTGTCTAAATGAAATTATTTTTCTATGAAAACGATTTATACGTATATATTTATAAAAAATAAAACTAAAAAATCCTTTGAACAAATTTATTCCTGTTGTGGTTGTGTGGGCTAGCTGAATGTGAAAATAGAAATGTCTTTCCTGGTACTTAGGGAACACCCCTCCCATGTTTTTCTCTCTAGTAGTCTCGCCCTGGCGGGTTGTTCCCCTCCTTGTCATTTACTTTAGATTCAGGGCCCCTCTTCTGTTTTTCAATTGGACGTCAATCTTGGTCTAAGTACACAAATGTAAGATCTGTAATAAAAGTTTTTAGGAATGCTATCAAAACTAATGATGGAAGAATTTGGAACAAAAGTTGTGTAGTTGTAGTAAAGTCCAGGTGTGGTGAACAAAATGATGCTGTTTCTAATAAACACTTGTTTGGTCCCATCGATGTTCCCCCACTTAGTTCCAATAATATTTCTGGTGTTCGTGCTAGGAGCCAAAGGTTACGCAAGGCTCCTGCTTACATGAATGACTATGTATGAACTTGTTTTTCTTGTTTTTGTTTATTTCCATAGTTTTATTCACTTTTCTTACTTATCTTGACTGAATGTTTTTCTTTTCTTTGTTAAGAAGGAAGATGTGTAATGCTAAGCCTTGTATGCTATTTTCCCCATGCTTTGTTCTCTTTAGAATATGGAACTTACTCCCTATGATGTTCTGTTGCTAGGAATGTTCTGCTGGGATTCCAGGCAGTTGAGCCTGTGCTTTCTGTGGATGAGGTTCAATAAATCATACCTCGTTAAACTTTCATATTTGTCTTAATTTGTTCAAGTGGTAAACACCACACTGGTCTTTGAGTGAAGTGTTGTAAATCAGATTTATTTTTTAAAATGGCAATGTTGTGTTTCATGATTGTAGTGTGGAGTTCTCTGAACTAGTCTGAAGTGACTACTTGTATTTGTGTTTTAAGTTTAAAAGGGAAAAGGCGACGTTTACTAACTTCATGATTGGCCTAAAAGTATCCGCCAGCTCCTTGGTGTGTCCCACTCCACAGGATATTAGTTTGCTCTTCCAAAGAGTCAACGTGATAACATAAGGTGTCAAGCTATAGTACGCAAGTGAAACTGATGTGTTCACCTTGCTGTCTCCAAGATCTCTTTACCCTGCTGCAGTCTGAGCACATTGCATATGTTGTTGCTTCTCTGTCCTATGCTGTGTTTAACCTGCTACAACCAGTGACACATTGAACTGTCATCTACATACATTATCATTGCTGTTGTCTCTGTCCCCAGGCTATTTAACTTGCAAGCAAGTCAAACTAAACAGATGTCGGTATGCAGTGACTATGTCCTGAGGCTGTGGTAATATTACAAACTATAAATTATCCTTTTTAAAGTTCTCCAGACTTTTGCGTTGAAACAAAAAAATGTATACAAGTGTTTTTTGATAAAAGTTAGATAGATTTGTATTCATAAATGCTTACTTGGAGGACGATAGTGCCTGCCTAATTAATACATTTTGCTCTATGTTGGTGATGATTTAATATTTTGAGTACCTTCATGGCACTCCTGAGCTCGGATGCTTTTTTTTTAGCATTTGATGTTACTTGTTAGGATAAGATGAATTAAACTACAAGCCCCAGAATGCTGTATGTTGTTGACTAAAGAAAAGCAGTACTAGGCAAAGGTATCTCTGATGGTGAGCATGCCTTCCCTATGATCAGCGCTTTAATAAAACAGGAAATCTTGCAGAGACTTTCTTAAGCACATCGTGTGCAAAGTAATAGGGATATTGACTAGTTGAAGCACTACATTCTGGTGTTACATCCCTCGGTGTGTCATACTAACTGGTCTCTTTCTCTCTCTGCCCTTGACCAATTTTGCCCAGCCTAGACGTAGATGGACCTGAGAAGTGAAGGGATAGTGGCTAGGGACCATGCACAAGTTTAACACTATAGCTCAGACTTCAACCTTTACAACTTCTTTCTACAGCCAGTGATTTTGACACTTTCTTCCATGCCTCGTATAATCTCATGGTTGAATGCCATTTGCTGACACCACATTGAAATGTTAGTTTGCATTGATGTAATGAATTCTTACTTATAATATACTACAATGAGTCTGACCATAAACCCAATAAGTATGTGTAAAACCTTAATTATGTATGGAAAAGTAAATTCAATTGTGTGTGTGTGTTTTTTTAGATATTCGTCCTCCACCATTCCTAGAAGCACAAGTGACCCCAGGAGGCTTTGTAAGTATACATTGAAGAGGACCAGTCACCGCAAACTGCATATTCAAACAGAGTCAACAACTTACCAGACAAGCTGTGAGTTCTAAACCTTTTTAATTTTGGGGTTTGGCAGTGTACCACAGATTCAAATTTATTGATACTGGCAAATGGGCACTGTTAAGAATTATTTCCATTGGGTGTAATAGATCAGTGGTTTCAATGGAAAACAAATCTGACTTCCAAGAAATGAGGGATAGTTTCAGTGAGAGATACTGGTGAACAGTGAAAGATGTACTAAGCCCTATCAGACCAAAGGTAACACCAGCTGGACTGCAGCTTTACTATAACTATCACGGATTGGGTAAAACATGCTTAATCCCTGTCATACATTTAGATTGTTGGATGCATTTTAGTTTCCTTCCCTTCCATGTTATGATAGAATAAAGTCTGAGACTTATGACAGTGAGCCCTGAACTTCAGCTATGAGTTCCAAAAAGGGAAAGGAATCCTAATTAGAAGAAATTAGGGGCAAAATACAATAGAAGTAAGTTGGCCTGCTCAGGATGCACACAGAGCAATACAAAGGTAGTTCAATCAGGTTATATGCTTAAAGTGTGTTGACAAAAGTATCAGTGGCGGGCAGTGATACTGGGGTGAGGCACCGGAGCGAAGTGAATGTTTTAACCCAGTGACAGGAAATGTGATAAATGCCTTTAGTCTCAATGCCAAAGCTCTCAATTATGGCTCGTTAACAGTGTTTTATTTATAACGACTAATATTGAGAGCTTTGAAGTTTAGGCTAAAGGCCATGTGAATTTCTCACAGTGCCTGTCAAAGGGTCAAAAACGTAATAATAAAAAAATCTTTACTTACACACGAGTATTCTGCTATCCCAGATCAAGTCCCGGAGCCTCAGCCAACTCTCTTCTGTCACTCTAGAACCTGCTCCCATGCTGCTGATAATGTTAAGCAGCATGAGAGAAACACCAGGATTGGCTGGAGTAGGCTGGCTCGACACTGCTTTAGGAATTGGGGATCTGTGCCTTCTCTCAATCCAGCTATCTAAGACTCCATGGTTGGACAGTCGTAAAGTGTGCATGTCAGGTTGGCCGTCTCACGATAGCCGGCTAAAGTGACAGGTGCACTTTAAACAGTAGTGGGCACCACTCCTCCCCTGCTGCAAATCAGCAGCAATGGCCCCATCCAGACTCTTGATTCGTGCTGAGAGCAGCGGTGAAAAATAAAATGGTAATAAATTCATTTTATTACCACTTTATTTTTCCCCTCAACAGAGGATTGCAGCAGGGGGGCGATGCTACTCCGCCCAAATGAAGGAACCGCCGCTGGACGCTGGCTAGTATATCCATTTCATTGTATGTTAATTTTTCAATCCCTATCCAGCCACCAAGATTTTATGTCATCAGTTTTCTTTAAAGGTATGTTTTTTAAAAGTGACTGCACATTATCAACAGTTTTTACAAATGTCAGTTTTCCAAACTATATAGGAAGAGATATGGTAATTTTATTACTTTGTACATTGGGGATTCAGGAGACAAACATTTTAATTAGGGCGCCAAACTTGACCACATTGTGTGTTCCTGGGTATTACTGTTTCTCTCTGTGTACAGTTCACTTTTGAGTCAATAATGTGGGAGAGCTTACAAACACTATGATGAACTGGACTTTTATATTTTATGGCAGTGTGATGGAGGACCCGATATGCTCAATTCATTGCTTGGAGTCTTTCACTGAACATTGTATCTGATCCAGCCCTGAAACAAATGTCATAATGCATAGCATCTAATTTTTGTCTTGTACTACAGCAGCTTGCATTAGGAGTGGTCTGTAGCTACTTGTAGACAGCCACTGTATGGCCCAGTGCTTTAATTTTAAATCTTCATATGCTAAAACTCATAGAGGACAATCATAATTTTGGAAATCGTTTTTAACTCTAGGGATCATTGTTCCTGTTAAGACCGATCCATATGCCTTCGATTCTTGATTTGTGAGAAGAATGTCTCTTGTGGGCATCAAGCAGAATTTGATCAGAAACACCATATGACTGGTAAGGTTCATTCATGAAGCCCATCTCAGGCTACCTGACAAAGAAATATTCCAGTGAAGACTTTCTTGCAGGGAGGCAGAAAAAAAAATGTCCAGGATTTTTGGCAGAACGGTGTGCCCCTCACCGCTGCGGATCATTTGGGCAGCCTCATATAGACATTTTTACCAGACTGTAAAATACAACAGGTTTATGCTTGAGCTAAAATAAAAGTTACCTGTGTAGTTAATGATGCAGTTGCACCAGAGTTGCTGACTGACTTAGTGGCTACAATGACAGTCTCAGCCTCTGGTCTGTGCATTAATGGACGCAGTGATCAAGGCATTGAAAAAATAAAGATGATAAGCGTCACATTTTTGATTTGATACTGGGTTTGGTATGCTGCAAATTTCTTGACATGTGTTTAAGCAAGTAAGTAAAGCTGAGTGTATATTCACTGTGGTATTTAAAGTCATGGAAAACATTCTATTCCATGGTAAAATTAGCTTTAATGTAGATAGTGCCTCAGTGAATGCGGGAAGGTATAACTCCATCAAAACTAGAGTATCGTCCCTGAATCCTAATGTCTATTTGAAGGCTTGTCCATGCCACTTGGCACACAATGCAGCATCTCATGCTTCTTTAGCTTTCTGCTCCAGTTGTAAAGAATTTCAAATAATAGAATTACTTGTAGATGTCTACTTCTGGTTTGACTATTCTTGAAAACATGAGAATGTTTATGCTAAATTCTGTCAATTAAACTTATTGTAGTGCTCTTGAGTACAGTGTTGCAGGTTGATGTCATACAGTCATTCAAGAGGAACCCATATGCTCTTACATCAGTAGAATGCCAGATCCCAGATTCAAGTCTGTATGTTGGCATCATTCTGTGTGGAAAGTTAAAAAAACATTCTTGAAAGTGGGGAAATCGATCCAGAAAGGCAGAAAGCTTTAAATGAAGCAGTTTGGAGCTTTCACAAGAATGGAGTGCAGTGTGCTTTGAAAGTCCTTCCAGTTCATGACAAAGTGCTCAAGCATGTAAGGGTCTTCAACTTTTATGAGAAACAAAAACTTGGTTTTGATAATATGTAGTTCTTGGTGGAACTGTTTGTGACCTACCTCAAGTTTACGGAGCATGACATAGTTTGTTTAGACCATAAATTTGCACAATACCAAGTCACCGATTTTGAGGACATATTTAGAAATGCAAAAGAAAGGGCTGCTATTATTAAAATAAACTGTGGAAGTGGTGAGGGTGTGTCTTACAGGATAGATCCAATTTGGAATTACCTTGAACATAATTTACTGTTGTTGGCACTCAGAGAAGCACGTTCTTCCATCTTTGAAAGTAGCCAATCTTCGATTTACGTTGCCACACATCAATGCTGACAAAAAAAGAGGGTTCTCAAGAATAACAAAGAATAAAACCAAATTCCACCCTAGTTTATCACTGGATAGAACCTTGTCTTCAGTAGTAATGTTTCAGATGAACAGAAGAAGCATGTCTTAGATATTCTCCATCTGAAAAAAAGAAGGCAAGAACTGTGACACGGGACTACACACAGTTACATGGAAGCACAGAATAAAATGTTAGCATGCATGTTAATTTGGTCTCAGATTATAAATGCACAGAACCCCTATACAGGTTAGTGTAAGGAACATGGTACTGTCAGCCTTTGGTACTCTTACCTCGACAATGTGAATGATCTGTCTAGGCTGTTAGCTTCTCATCTTAGTGTGCTTTCTTATTCGTTGTTTTCTCCAGTTGGGTAGATATTGCACTAGGGTCTGGGCTGTATGTGCATATGGACTTTAATAGTAGATTGCTTATGTTATAATGCAAGTAGCAATCTGTCACATCTAGTAAGTCATTTTTGGCTATTTAACTGTGTGTGTGCGTTTGTATATGTCCACAGAACTTTAATTAATTATGGCCTTTGGAACACTTGTTTATTGTTTAATATCATGGTTACACATTTGTTTTACAGTACGTTCAGCTTACTAAGGAAGTAGGTTAGTGCATTTCCATTTCAGGTGCTTTGCAGCAGTTTCAAGAACTTTCTAGAGTTTCTCATTGCTCAAATGGGTGTATTGCCTGATATTTATCTGTTTCCATGGACTTCGCTGCTTTGTTTTGCACATAAGAAACTTGTCACTCAAAGTATCACACATTTGGTCTTTGAATGTCACTCATAACTACACTGAAACCAGGAAAATTACACACATAAGCAATATGAAAACTTGGCAGCTATGAAGCTGCACTATACTGAGTCAGCTGTTCCTTGGTAATAGGTTTCTTACAGTGGAGCACTTCCGTTTGCATGGCTGGGTTAATGCACTTGATATATTCGCGTAATTTAGGTTACGTGACATGGAAGTGACACACTTGGATGGTTTATGTCAGAAGCCCCAGACATTTGTCCCACTAACACAGATGTATTTTTCTAATAGCACTAGGGGGAACATTTTGATTCTATATAAAATGACAGATGGGTTGTTCCCTGAGGGTATCTCTACTGCCCAGGAACAATAGGAGGCAAATTTGGAGATGGACCTGTCCGGTAAGGTGTGGGGATATTGCTGGGAAACAGAAAAAACAGGTCTCAGATAAATCAATGGCCCAGGCTGAAATACTTCAAATTCCTGAATAGAGTATGTTACACCCCTAAACAATTGCACCATATAAAGCTGTTGCCCTCATCAGACTCCGCTAGATGCTCCACTGAGCCTGCAGACTTTACACACCTTGACTGGTACCACCTCATGGTTTATGCTTTTTGGTCTGAAGTTGCCCTCTATATCAACGAGACAACCAGAAATCAGCTTACCTGCACACCTCTCCTCTGCTTCTGGCTATTTAGTGGATATCCGTAGCGGCAGAAGGAAATTGGTAGTGCTGCTGTTGGTGCTTGCCCAGCACCAAGTGGCCATGGTATGGCTAAAAGGTTCTGCCTTTACGTTACGTGATTGTTGACTGCATGGTTTTTTCTGCAACGAAACAGCTGAGACCTAAAATGAGACCGAGACACATATGGGAAAGTTTCAAAATTACAAGGCTCAGATGATGGAGATCAGCAACAACTTCCTTGTTGGCTGGTCCTACGCCTTGTTAGAGGGGCTGGGTGGCCCATAAACTGCTGATGCCTAGACACTCTCTTTGGAGCTTCCGATGAACTGCCGGATTTGTCACTGTGTAGAAGATACAGCTTTTCTGTTATGCTCTGAATTAATGTATGAATTACCAGGGTATTCTCAATCTTTGTTCAATATTGTGTTACTTTTACTTTTTTATTACTTTTGATGCTAAATAATCACTTATGTACGAAACTTACTTGATAAAAAATCTCAAAAGAAATAAATAAAAAATTGCTGTTAGTTCTGAAGGGCCATAAGCCAGCAGCTGCACCCTCTTTATGCGGAGCTTACTATCACCTTGCCAGATCTTAAAGTGGGGATTAACCAGACCCACTACTTACTATTGGCTGCATTGTTTTTATTTGGTTTCTTGCCTTGTGCATCTTGTGTCTTTTCCTCACCTGGAACATAGCCCCTTTACGTGTGCCGTTCCACTGCTCACTTTTAGGTAACTACTTTTATAATTTTGCTTAAGCACTTCCCAAGAGTGCAAGTGTTTTCCACCTGCCTCCCTCATGTGCTATTCTCTGGTACTTCCCCAAGCTACAAATTGCTCTCTCATCTTTATGTTTTTCTCCCCAACCTGCATTGCTTTCTTTCATCTCTTTTTGAGTAAACACTCCAGGAGTGAATGTATTTTCCATTTGTGTCCCTTTTGTGCTACTCTCCCCCTTCCATATTTCTCACTCTAGTTTGGTTGCTTCTCTCCCACCCCTCCACCCCCATCCAGGGCCACCCTCTCTCTCTCTGTCTCGCCTGAGTGTTTCTCTCCTTCCATCCCATGCTCCTTGTTGCTCTCTCTGTCTCACCTGTGGTGTGTGTCCTCTCCAAAGTGTATGTTTCACAGCATTGTCAGAGACGTTTTAAGGCATGGGCAAAGTGGACAAATACCACCTTACATCAAGTAATAAAATCTGACCGCTGTGCACTATAGCAATGTGCTGCTGCTTGTCGTGATCCCGACAGAACTACTTAAATTGTTCTACCTATACCTGTAACTTAGACAAGGTTATTATAGCAAGAACGTTGAATAACATAAACATGGACACTGTTCATAGAAAACAAGTAAAATTGTCACAATGATAACATTATTTAATCTGTTGAAGACACAGAAAATTCATTAAATCCAGACGATTCAGAAAGCGTTCAAATTCAACTTTCATGTCCAATGCATTTTGGCCCACTCGGAATGTGAGATCTCACTTTTCAAATTTATGAGAATACTAAGGTTGAGACATTTCTTCGCACATATTCTTCCACCTAGAGAAGACAGCACTGACACTTAATACCTTGAATTCAAACCAAAATCAAAGTTTCAGGCTCCAACATCGCATAAGGTCTTGGATTCATTTGAAAATTTAGTTAAGAAGGATTTACAAAAACTGAACATCAAGAGTCAACAAAAGGGCAATTTGACCATGCACAAAAGAAATACATCGAGGTCATTGACCAATAACTCTGAAATTTTCATCCAAAAAGCAGATAAGGGTGGAGCAATTGTGGTTATAGATAAATCATTTTATATACAACAGGTCAACGTACACGTCACAGATGCGTCTACTGATCTTCCTTTGAGTCAAGATCCTACGCCTACATTTATTGAAACACTAGAAGTAATTTGGAAGAATGCGATGGAGATGGGTTGGATAACGTCCACCACTAAATCTTACCTCACTGTGTCAAACCCAAGAAGACCACGGATGTAGATGCGTCAGGAAATCCTAAAGGATCTTTAAAATCCATCTTTCAGACCCATTGTCACTGGATGCTGCACTATTTTTGAACGTCATTTACCTCTGTCTCCTGGTGCGACATCCTGTCAAATTTCTTCTTGGACAAGATTTGCACTATTCAGGCGACTCTTTCTTCCGGTGGCAATGGTGCGGAGGCAAGTGGTCTGTCTCCACCAGCCGGTGTTGAACATCGCTTGGATGCTTTCAAGCCGGTAGACCTGTCTGACCTGTCTGACTCTCTTAAAATTCTTAAATCTGGTTCTTCCTCGGATCCTTGCCCTGCTAGAAAGATAGCAGTAGTGCAGTGATGATTAATGTAAAGGTGAACAGCGTTATCAACTTGTCCCTCCAGACAGGCAGTGTCCTAGTAGCGTGGAAACAGGCTAAGATTCTGCCATTCTGAAAAAAAACACTGTTAGACCCTCTTAATCCAGGGAACTATCGGCCGATCTCTCTTCTGCCTGGCCTGGTCAATGTGTGCCAGAAGGTTGTTAACAAACAACTTACAACATTTATTGAGAGGGAGGGTATTCTGCATCCAGCACAGTCTGAGTTCAGGGCCGCCAATAGTACCGAATCTGTCCTGGTGGAGGTCGTTGAGACTATTCGGGGGTGTCGACACCGGGGGGAAGGCAGCATTGATTCTGACAGAGGTGGAGTTGGTACAGAGGTGGAGTTGGTGCTGAAAGTGATTCCAAGTGGTAGAGCACCAGGGCCCAACTGCATCCCAGCAGATTTATTTAAGCACGACCAAGATCTATGGGTCCCATACTTAACCCTTCTAGTAAATGCTTTAGCTAGCGTAGCACCAGTCCCAGAGTCCTGGTTTGGAGCAGAGATTTTACCAATCTACAAGAAAGGTGATCGCTCTGCTCTGGCCAACTATAGACCGATTAGTCTAATCGATGCAGTTCAGAAAATCATAGCAAGATTAGTATTAAAGAGGATACAGGGCTGGATTACCGAAGCAAACATCCTAACTCCCTTACAGGCAGGGTTTCGGTCACATATGGGGACCCTGGATCAGGCCTTCAGATTTGTGCTACTGTACTGGAAGGAGGTGTTCTTAGGTGGGGGTTTGCTTTTTGCGGCTTTTGTAGATCTTAGATCTGCCTTTGATCTTGTGCCAACGGCAACATTGTGGAAAGTATTTTTGGAGCAGGGGATGCCTAATGAACTGGTTGCTCTCTTGGTTAAACTCCACGAACACACTTATGCACAGGTCCGCTGGGGCAAACCAGGGGAGGTCACTGACAGGTTTGAGGTGTGTAAGGGCGTCAGACAGGGGTGTGTGCTGGCTCCCACCCTGTTTTCCTTATTTATAAACGGGGTGGTCCAGTACTTTGCTAATTTCCCAACTGATGCGCCAATATTAGCTGGCATGAAAGTCCCCCTGCTCATGTTCGCGGACGACACCTTGCTTATATCCAAAACAAGACAGGGATTACAACTGGCACTATCTCGTTTTGAGGTGTTTTGCCGTGAACATGAGCTGGAGGTCAACGTAGGGAAAACCAAGTTTATGGTGCTCCATGGGTCGAAGTCTGTTAGAGCTAGCGTTTATATGGATGGCGTACCTTTGGAGCAGACAGATGTTTTTACCTACTTGGGGGTCACATATAGTGACAAACTGAGCTGGAAGCCCCAAATTGATATGCTAGCATTGAAGCACACCCAGCTAGCTGGTGCACTGATCAAAGAGCACAGGTTATCCCTAACTAAGCCCATTGCCCCCCTTGTTAAAATATATGCTTCCAAAATCTTGCCAGCGATTATGTATGGGTAACTTTAGGAGGGTTTACAGCAGCTCTTTGAATATTTTAATAGTTGAATGGACTGTCCCACCTAGTAATAAAATCCTCCTAATTAATTTTTATAATACGTGGGACAGGGATAGGGGAAATGATCATTTAGCCGAACTACAATAATGTCTTATCACATACAGTCAAATGAACCACACTAATTTAGAGTTAATTTTATTAGGCGATTTTAATATACATCTTTGCAATGTATCGTGCTTTCTAGGCGAACAGGAGGGCCCAGCAGGTATAGGGACACCCCACTTCGAGCACACTAAGTCAGGGGAGGCGCTCGAGGAGTTGCTCGCCACCCTGAACCTTTATGAACCGTCTATCAGTGAGGGAGGCCCCAGAACCATCACATTCAAAGGCTCTAGTCCTGGTTCTATCCTAGATTATATTTTCCTGACCACGGGTATCTTAGATAGAGTGTTAACCTACACAGCCATAGCCTCAATCCATAGTGATCACAACCCGGTCCGACTAACTATGCACTGGGGAGCCCACATGGAAGGCACGCACCGCCCTGCGGCTACCGGTCACTCCATATGCCCCATGGACCAAGGGAGAAGGGTCAAATGGGCCAAAGTTATCCCTGGAGATTTCATCGAGAAATTACTGCCTACAATTGAGGGGCATTTGGTCATCTGTCAGGACCAACAGGCTACTGCCCATGAGGTCATGGGGGCCTTCGAACATATTTGTTCAAATGTTGCTGGTGCCTTAACGGTCAAAGCTGTTCAGAGGGGATTTACACAGCATCGCTGGTTTGATTCCAAGTGCTCTAAAGCCCATAAGGCGCTAATGATAGCTTTAAAATCCTCCCCGAGAGATAGGGTAGTGGTGATCAGTCTAAGAGAAGAGTACAAGGCCACTATTAATAGGAGAAAAAACGACATTAAAAAGAAGGCTTGGGAAGACCTACTCTCCTGTGAGGTCCTGCATGACAGTTCACAGTTTTGGGGCATAGTTAATTAACCGTTTTTCGCCGAGGGGGATAATACAGTTATGGAATGTGTCATCCCAGATGATAAATGGTTAAGGCATTTTGGGGAGGTTTATGGAAACCGAGAAACTGATGCCACCGAGATACCGTGGGCGATGGTTGACTGTGCTCCTTTGTCCTTTTCACCAGTCGAGGTAGAGAGAGCTATTGAAAGTGGGGAAATCGATCCAGAAAGGCAGAAAGCTTTATATGAAGCAGTTTGGAGCTTTCACAAGAATGGAGTGCAGTGTGCTTTGAAAGTCCTTCCAGTTCATGACGAATTGCTCAAGCATGTAAGGGTCTTCAACTTTTATGAGAAACAAAAACTTGGTTTTGATAATATGTAGTTCTTGGTGGAACTGTGTGTGACATACCTCAAGTTTACGGAGCATGACATAGTTTGTTTAGACCATAAATTTGCACAATACCAAGTCATCTATTTTGAGGACATATTTAGAAATGCATAAGAAAGGGCTGCTATTATTAAAATAAACTGTGGAAGTGGTGAGGTTGTGTCTTACAGGATGGATCCAATTTGGAATTACCTTGAACATAATTTACTGATGTTGGCACTCAGAGAAGCACGTTCTTCCATCTTTGAAAGTAGCCAAACTTCTATTTACGTTGCCACACATCAATGCTGACAAAAAAAGAGGGTTCTCAAAAATAACAAAGAATAAAACCAAATTCCACCCTGGTTTATCACTGGATAGAACCTTGTCTTCAGTAGTAATGTTTCAGATGAACAGAAGAAGCATGTCTTAGATATTCTCCATCTGAAAAAAAGAAGGCAAGAACTGTGACACGGGACTACAAACAGTTACATGGAAGCACAGAATAAAATGTTAGCATGCATGTTAATTTGGTCTCAGATTATTAATGCACAGAACCCCTATACAGGTTAGTGTAAGGAACATGATACTGTCAGCCTTTGGTACTCTTACCTCGACAATGTGAATGATCTGTCTAGGCTGTTAGCTTCTCGTCTTAGTGTGCTTTCTTATGCGTTGTTTTCTCCAGTTGGGTAGATATTGCACTAGGGTCTGGACTGTATGTGCATATGGACTTTAATAGTATATTGCTTATTTTATAATGCAAGTAGCAATCTGTCACATCTAGTAAGAAATTTTTGGCTATTTAACTGTGTGTGCACGTTTGCATATGTCCACAGAACTTTAATCAATTATGGCCTTTGGAACACTTGTTTATTGTTTAATATCATGGTTACACATTTGTTTTACAGTACATTCAGCTTACTAAGGAAGTAGGTTAGTGCATTTCCATTTCAGGTGCTTTGCAGCAGTTTCAAGAACTTTCTAGAGTTTCTCATTGCTCAAATGGGTATATTGTCTGATATTTATCTGTTTCCATGGACTTCGCTGCTTTGTTTTGCGTATAAGAAACTTGTCACTCAAAGTGTCACACATTTGGTCTTTGAATGTCACTCATAACTACACTGAAACCAGGAAAATTACACACATAAGCAATATGAAAACTTGGCAGCTATGAAGCTGCACTATACTAAATCATCTGTTCCTTGGTAATAGGTTTCTTACAGTGGAGCACTTCCGTTTGCATGGCTGGGTTAATGCACTTGATATATTCGCATAATTTAGGTTACGTGACATGGAAGCGACACACTTGGATGGTTTATGTCAGGAGCCCCAGATATTTGTCCCACTAACACAGATGTATTTTTCTAAAAGCACTAGGGGGAAAGTTTTGATTCTATATAAAATGACAGATGGGTTGTTCCCTGAGGGTATCTCTACTGCCCAGGAACAATAGGAGGCAGATTTGGAGATGGACCTGTCCGGTAAGGTGTGGGGATATTGCTGGCAAACAGAAAAAACAGGTCTCAGATAAATCAATGGCCCAGGCTGAAATACTTCAAATTCCTGAATAGAGTATGTTATACCCCTAAACAATTGCACCATATAAAGCTGTTGCCCTCGTCAGAATCCGCTAGATGCTCCATTGAGCCTGCAGACTTTACACACCTTGACTGGTACCACCTCATGGTTTATGCTTTTTGGTCTGAAGTTGCCCTCTATATCAACGAGACAACCAGAAATCAGCTTATCTGCACACCTCTCCTCTGCTTCTGGCTATTTAGTCCCAGAGTCCTGGTTTGGAGCAGAGATTTTACCGATCTACAAGAAAGGTGATCGCTCTGCTCTGGCCAACTATAGACCGATTAGTCTAATCGATGCTGTTCAGAAAATCATAGCAAGATTAGTATTAGAGAGGATACAGGGCTGGATGACCGAAGCTGACATCCTAACTCCCTTACAGGCAGGGTTTCAGTCACATATGGGGACCCTGGATCAGGCCTTCAGATTTGTGCTACTGTACTGGAAGGAGGTGTTCTTAGGTGGGGGTTTGCTTTTTGCGGCTTTTGTAGATCTTAGATCTGCCTTTGATCTTGTGCCAAGGGCAAAATTGTGGAAAGTATTTTTGGAGCAGGGGACGCCTAATGAACTGGTTGCTCTCTTGGTTAAACTCCACGAACACACTTATGCACAGGTCCGCTGGGGCAAACCAGGGGAGGTCCCTGACAGGTTTGAGGTGTGTAAGGGCGTCAGACAGGGGTGTGTGCTGGCTCCCACCCTGTTTTCCTTATTTATAAACGGGGTGGTCCAGTACTTTGCTAATTTCCCAACTGATGCGCCAATATTAGCTGGCATGAAAGTCCCCCTGCTCATGTTCGCGGACAACACCTTGCTTATATCCAAAACGAGACAGGGATTACAACTGGCACTATCTCGTTTTGAGGTGTTTTGCCGTGAACATGAGCTGGAGGTCAACGTAGGGAAAACCAAGTTTATGGTGCTCCATGGGTCGAAGTCTGTTAGAGCTAGCGTTTATATGGATGGTGTCCCTTTGGAGCAGACAGATGTTTTTACCTACTTGGGGGTCACATATAGTGACAAACTGAGCTGGAAGCCCCAAATTGATATGCTAGCATTGAAGCACACCCGGCTAGCTGGTGCACTGATCAAAGAGCAAAGGTTATCCCTAACTAAGCCCATTGCCCCCCTTGTTAAAATATATGCTTCCAAAATCTTGCCAGCGATTATGTATGGGTACATTTAGGAGGGTTTACAGCAGCTCTTTGAATATTTTAATAGTTGAATGGACTGTCCCACCTAGTAATAAAATCCTCCTAATTAATTTTTATAATGCGTGGGACAGGGATAGGGGAAATGATCATTTAGCCGAACTACAACAATGTCTTATCACATACAGTCAAATGAACCACACTAATTTCGAGTTAATTTTATTAGGCGATTTTAATATACATCTTTGCAATGTGTCGTGCTTTCTAGGCGAACAGGAGGGCCCAGCAGGTATAGGGACACCCCACTTCGAGCACACTAAGTCAGGGGAGGCGCTCGAGGAGTTGCTCGCCACCCTGAACCTTTATGAACCTTCTATCAGTGAGGGAGGCCCCAGAACCATCACATTCAAAGGCTCTAGTCCTGGTTCTATCCTAGATTATATTTTCCTGACCATGGGTATTTTAGATAGAGTGTTAACCTACAAAGCCATAGCCTCAATCCATAGTGATCACAACCCGGTCCGACTAACTATGCACTGGGGGGCCCATATGGAAGGCACGCACCGCCCTGCGGCTACCGGTCACTCCATATGCCCCACGGACCAAGGGAGAAGGGTCAAATGGGCCAAAGTTATCCCTGGAGATTTCATGGAGAAATTACTGCCTACAATTGAGGGGCATTTGGTCATGTGTCAGGACCAACAGGCCCCTGCCCATGAGGTCATGGGGGCCTTCGAACATATTTGTTCAAATGTTGCTGGTGCCTTAACGGTCAAAGCTGTTCAGAGGGGATTTACACAGTATCGCTGGTTTGATTCCAAGTGCTCTAAAGCCCATAAGGCGCTAATGGTAGCTTTAAAATCCTCCCCAAGAGATAGGGTAGCGGTGATCAGTCTAAGAAAAGAGTACAAGGCCACTATTAATAGGAGAAAAAACGACATTAAAAAGAAGGCTTGGGAAGACCTACTCTCCTGTGAGGTCCTGCATGACAGTTCACAGTTTTGGGGCATAGTTAATCAACCGTTTTTCGCCGAGGGGGATAATACAGTTATGGAATGTGTCATCCCAGATGATAAATGGTTAAGGCATTTTGGGGAGGTTTATGGAAACCGAGAAACTGATGCCACCGAGATACCGTGGGCGATAGTTGACTGTGCTCCTTTGTCCTTTTCACCAGTCGAGGTAGAGAGAGCTATTGAAAGTGGGGAAATCGATCCAGAAAGGCAGAAAGCTTTATATGAAGCAGTTTGGAGCTTTCACAAGAATGGAGTGCAGTGTGCTTTGAAAGTCCTTCCAGTTCATGACGAATTGCTGAAGCATGTAAGGGTCTTCAACTTTTATGAGAAACAAAAACTTGGTTTTGATAATATGTAGTTCTTGGTGGAACTGTTTGTGACCTACCTCAAGTTTACGGAGCATGACATAGTTTGTTTAGACCATAAATTTGCACAATACCAAGTCACCGATTTTGAGGACATATTTAGAAATGCATAAGAAAGGGCTGCTATTATTAAAATAAACTGTGGAAGTGGTGAGGTTGTGCCTTACAGGATGGGTCCAATTTGGAATTACCTTGAACATAATTTACTGTTGTTGGCACTCAGAGAAGCACGTTCTTCCATCTTTGAAAGTAGTCAAACTTCTATTTACGTTGCCACACATCAATGCTGACAAATAAAGAGGGTTCTCAAGAATAACAAAGAATAAAACCAAATTCCACCCTAGTTTATCACTGGATAGAACCTTGTCTTCAGTAGTAATGTTTCAGATGAACAGAAGAAGCATGTCTTAGATATTCTCCATCTGAAAAAAAGAAGGCAAGAACTGTGACACGGGACTACAAACAGTTACATGGAAGCACAGAATAAAATGTTAGCATGCATGTTAATTTGGTCTCAGATTATAAATGCACAGAACCCCTATACAGGTTAGTGTAAGGAACATGATACTGTCAGCCTTTGGTACTCTTACCTCGACAATGTGAATGATCTGTCTAGGCTGTTAGCTTCTCGTCTTAGTGTGCTTTCTTATTCGTTGTTTTCTCCAGTTGGGTAGATATTGCACTAGGGTCTGGACTGTATGTGCATATGGACTTTAATAGTATATTGCTTATTTTATAATGCAAGTAGCAATCTGTCACATCTAGTAAGTAATTTTTGGCTATTTAACTGTGTGTGCACGTTTGCATGTGTCCACAGAACTTTAATTAATTATGGCCTTTGGAACACTTGTTTATTGTTTAATATCATGGTTACACATTTGTTTTACAGTACATTCAGCTTACTAAGGAAGTAGGTTAGTGCATTTCCATTTCAGGTGCTTTGCAGCAGTTTCAAGAACTTTCTAGAGTTTCTCATTGCTCAAATGGGTGTATTGTCTGATATTTATCTGTTTCCATGGACTTCGCTGCTTTGTTTTGCGCATAGGAAACTTGTCACTCAAAGTGTCACACATTTGGTCTTTGAATGTCACTCATAACTACACTGAAACCAGGAAAATTACATACATAAGCAATATGAAAACTTGGCAGCTATGAAGCTGCACTACACTAAGTCAGCTGTTCCTTGGTAATAGGTTTCTTACAGTGGAGCACTTCCGTTTGCATGGCTGGGTTAATGCACTTGATATATTCGCGTAATTTAGGTTACGTGACATGGAAGCGACACACTTGGATGGTTTATGTCAGGAGCCCCAGACATTTGTCCCACTAACACAGATGTATTTTTCTAATAGCACTAGGGGGAAAGTTTTGATTCTATATAAAATGACAGATGGGTTGTTCCCTGAGGGTATCTCTACTACCCAGGAACAATAGGAGGCAGATTTGGAGATGGACCTGTCCGGTAAGGTGTGGGGATATTGCTGGCAAACAAAAAAACAGGTCTCAGATAAATCAATGGCCCAGGCTGAAATACTTCAAATTCCTGAATAGAGTATGTTACACCCCTAAACAATTGCACCATATAAAGCTGTTGCCCTCCTCAGAATCCGCTAGATGCTCCATTGAGCCTGCAGACTTTACACACCTTGACTGGTACCACCTCATGGTTTATGCTTTTTGGTCTGAAGTTGCCCTCTATATCAACGAGACAACCAGAAATCAGCTTATCTGCACACCTCTCCTCTGCTTCTGGCTATTTAGTCCCAGAGTCCTGGTTTGGAGCAGAGATTTTACCGATCTACAAGAAAGGTGATCGCTCTACTCTGGCCAACTATAGACCGATTAATCTAATCGATGCTGTTCAGAAAATCATAGCAAGATTAGTATTAGAGAGGATACAGGGCTGGATGACCGAAGCTGACATCCTAACTCCCTTACAGGCAGGGTTTCGGTCACATATGGGGACCCTGGATCAGGCCTTCAGATTTGTGCTACTGTACTGGAAGGAGGTGTTCTTAAGTGGGGGTTTGCTTTTTGCGGCTTTTGTAGATCTTAGATCTGCCTTTGATCTTGTGCCAAGGGCAAAATTGTGGAAAGTATTTTTGGAGCAGGGGATGCCTAATGAACTGGTAGCTCTCTTGGTTAAACTCCACGAACACACTTATGCACAGGTCCGCTGGGGCAAACCAGGGGAGGTCACTGACAGGTTTGAGGTGTGTAAGGGCGTCAGACAGGGGTGTGTGCTGGCTCCCACCCTGTTTTCCTTATTTATAAACGGGGTGGTCCAGTACTTTGCTAATTTCCCAACTGATGTGCCAATATTAGCTGGCATGAAAGTCCCCCTGCTCATGTTCGCGGACGACACCTTGCTTATATCCAAAATGAGACAGGGATTACAACTGGCACTATCTCGTTTTGAGGTGTTTTGCCGTGAACATGAGCTGGAGGTCAACGTAGGGAAAACCAAGTTTATGGTGCTCCATGGGTCGAAGTCTGTTGGAGCTAGCGTTTATATGGATGGTCTCCCTTTGGAGCAGACAGATGTTTTTACCTACTTGGGGGTCACATATAGTGACAAACTGAGCTGGAAGCCCCAAATTGATATGCTAGCATTGAAGCACACCCGGCTAGCTGGTGCACTGATCAAAGAGCACAGGTTATCCCTAACTAAGCCCATTGCCCCCCTTGTTAAAATATATGCTTCCAAAATCTTGCCAGCGATTATGTATGGGTACCTTTAGGAGGGTTTACAGCAGCTCTTTGAATATTTTAATAGTTGAATGGACTGTCCCACCTAGTAATAAAATCCTCCTAATTAATTTTTATAATGCGTGGGACAGGGATAGGGGAAATGATCATTTAGCCGAACTACAACAATGTCTTATCACATACAGTCAAATGAACCACACTAATTTTGGGTTAATTTTATTAGGCGATTTTAATATACATATTTGCAATGTGTCGTGCTTTCTAGGCGAACAGGAGTGCCCAGCAGGTATAGGGACACCCCACTTCGAGCACACTAAGTCAGGGGAGCCGCTCGAGGAGTTGCTCGCCACCCTGAACCTTTATGAACCTTTTATCAGTGAGGGAGGCCCCAGAACCATCACATTCAAAGGCTCTAGTCCTGGTTCTATCCTAGATTATATTTTCCTGACCACGGCTATCTTAGATAGAGTGTTAACCTACAAAGCCATAGCCTCAATCCATAGTGATCACAACCCGGTCCGACTAACTATGCACTGGGGAGCCCATATGGAAGGCAGGCATCGCCCTGCGGCTACCGGTCACTCCATATGCCCCACGGACCAAGGGAGAAGGGTCAAATGGGCCAAAGTTATCCCTGGAGATTTCATGGAGAAATTACTGCCTACAATTGAGGGGCATTTGGTTATCTGTCAGGACCAACAGGCTACTGCCCATGAGGTCATGGGGGCCTTCGAATATATTTGTTCAAATGTTGCTGGTGCCTTAACGGTCAAAGCTGTTCAGAGGGGATTTACACAGCATCGCTGGTTTGATTCCAAGTGCTCTAAATCCCATAAGGCGCTAATGATAGCTGTAAAATTCTCCCCAAGAGATAGGGTAGCGGTGATCAGTCTAAGAAAAGAGTACAAGGCCACTATTAATAGGAGAAAAAACGACATTAAAAAGAAGGCTTGGGAAGACCTACTCTCCTGTGAGGTCCTGCATGACAGTTCACAGTTTTGGGGCATAGTTAATCAACCGTTTTTCGCCGAGGGGGATAATACAGTTATGGAATGTGTCATCCCAGATGATAAATGGTTAAGGCATTTTGGGGAGGTTTATGGAAACCGAGAAACTGATGCCACAAAGATACCGTGGGCGATGGTTGACTGTGCTCCTTTGTCCTTTTCACCAGTCGAGGTAGAGAGAGCTATTGAGGAGACTTCCAAGAAGAAGGCCCCAGGGCCGGATGGCGTACCCGCTGATTTTTATAGACACTCCCCAAATCTCTGGGCAGGGGTTTTAACAAATGTTTTTATAGCTGCAAATGGTAAAGTTTTCCCTAAAACCTGGTCCACTTCTATCATCGTGCCCATCTTTAAAGAAGGCCAGCGGGATGATCCAGGGTGTTACAGGCCAATTTCCCTTTTAGACTCTGCAATTAAGATCTTAGGCAGAGTCTTACTATATAAACTTAGAGCTAACATCGAAAGGTGCGGGGGCCTGTCAAACATTCAATATGGTTTTAGAGAAAAGCGGGGCACACTGGACCAGTGCTCCAATCTGCACATGATAATATCGAAGTACACAGTGGCTAAGGAGGGGTCTTTGTTTCTGGCCTTCATGGACCTCTCCTCGGCTTTCGACTTAGTGAATAGATCAAAACTGTGGGAAGCTTTGGTACAGTTTGGTGTGGACAAACCACTTGTGTATTTTTTGGCCTCACTACACCAGGAATTGTTTGCCTCTGTGAGGGTCACGAAGGAGGGAAGATGCACAAGCCTCTTTAAATCCCTGAGAGGAGTGCGCCAGGGCTGCATCTTGGCCCCCCTCCTATTCACCATCTATATAAATGTCCTGGAAAAACATCTAGAGGCAGTGGAGGGGGACGTTCCGCGTGTAGGAGAAGTTAAGATCCCGGCTCTCCTATACGCCGACGATGCTGTCCTGATAGCACGTACAGGGGTGGGCCTTCAGCGTCTGTTAGAAGCTTTTTGGACCTTTATGGACCAGTTGGACCTAAAGATTAACGCTAAAAAGTCCCATACTATGGTGGTGGGTCGACATAGAAACAAGAAGAAGAAAAATGTATCCTTTTCCTGTAAGGGAGAAGCAGTGTCCAGGGTGGAAGTCTTTCCCTATTTGGGAGTTATATTTGACGAGAAGGGATCGTGGGGCCCACAAATAAAGGCCAAAAGCCTATCATTAGTGAGAGCGTCCTCAGCTTTGCTGTGTTTTGCAAATAGACTGGGGGCCAGGCCAATGGAGGCCCTTTTAAAGATCTAAGATTCTAAATGTATTTCTATAGTCATATACGGCTCTTCTGTATTGGGGTACGCACCACAAGATTCAATTCAAAAAGCTGAAAATACATTTTTGAGACTACTGCTGTCCATCCCCCAGTCTACACCCACGTTTTCGACTCACGGGGAGGTGGGCCTAGACTATATTACAGACAGAATCAGAATGGCCCCTTTATTATTCTGGCTAAAGACATGGCTAAACGCTGAGTTAACACTCAATCACTCCATCCTAACAGAGGTCATGTCTTTAGACCATGCTACGAAAATATCCTGGCTAGAATATGTAAGATTTACCTTTGCACAGCTAGGTCGCCCAGATCTATATAATGCTCCCTCGAGTATTAGGCGAGAGGATATTATCTGGACTAAAAAGAGCTTTATGGATAGGGCGAGATTGGCTCGAGAAGAACAGGAACTTATGAAACCTACTGTTAGATCACATTATTTGTTATTAACATCACCTTCAATCGAGCCGTATCTTAGAACTGTTACCAAACCCTTCCATAGATTTTTGTTAATTAAATTCAGATTCAATTTAATTCATTATTACCTAGGCAACTATCAATCATGGTGCAAGCCAGAATGTGGCCCTCCGTGTAGATGTGATGAATTTTCTAAGCAGGACTCCATGCATTTTATTATGTTTTGTAGTTTGTACACGGACCCCAGGAAGAAATATCTAACACCGCTACTGAGAGAAGCAGGGTTTATCCAGGTTAGGCCTGCCTTAGTTTATCTACAGTCCTTGGGTAGCAACCGGGTTATTTTCTGTGTAGCTAGCTTCTTAGTGGCAGCCTATAGAATCAAATCCAAGAGGGGCTACTGAGTGATCTTGTACAGTTTTAGTGCGTAATATCAGCATAATGTTTGTATGGTGTCCATGTTTACATCCATCTTCACATCTGTCCAAAGTACGCACACACATTGATTCTTATGACTGTGTATATGTATGTAATATGTGATTTTTAAATGTACATAAATGTTTTATTCCTTTTATGATTTTAACAAATCGAATAAAGTGTATTTGACTGACTGACTGACTGATTATGTATGGTGCTGAAATATGGGGTTTTAGCAATCTGTCCCCGCTAATTGTTGCTCAGAATAAATTTTTGAGGTCGACAGTAGGCTTGCCCCAATCATCACCGCATATTCCTCTGCTGTTAGACCTTGGCTGCCAGGCTCTTGAGGATGTAGCATGCTTCAGACCCCTGGCATTCTAGAGACGTCTCTGGATTACTCCAGAGCTCTCCTTGTATGCCAAAGCCCTGGCCGAAGTAAGGGGGCTTGGTTGTTCACATAAGATTTCCTGGTTGTCTGAAATCAAGTCATTGTTGACTGATATGGGGATGGGTGAACTCTGGGCTGTCATATAGATACTGCTTACCTATATACTGTGTTAAGTTAGCATGAGCTTATTAAAGTGTTTAAACGCCATTTTTCCTTTTGCTGCTTTTGCACACGACACATAATTGTTATTTTAGCTTTCAACCTAGAAGAGCGTTGTGATTTACATGAGAATAATATGTTATTGCTCTGATATCAGCTTTGTTTGGTAAAATATGTCTGCACAGTGAGTGCTGAAGCTTCCCAGGATAACTCGACACAGTGTTGTTGTGAGGTCTGATCTTCGCACCTTTCTAGACATAACATGAATGCAGCTGCTGCCAAAATCTGGCTTTACGCACGTTTTATATTGCTTTGCTAAGAGCACACACGGACACTTGATGGTGCTTCGCATGCAGAGAGCTGGTGGAAGATGATGTGATCCTCTGCCACTGAGATTTTGAGGTATGGGCCCGCCCTGCTAAAACCCAAAGAGACCTTCATAGATAATAATATACTATGCTAGTTAGGGAGGGTGAGAATTAGGTGTTGCTAACTCCTATTCATTTCAGCATATTAGCATGCTGTCACCTTTCGCATTTTATGGACTATTAACTATGTTGATAACTTTGCTTGTGATAATATGTTTGCTTGTATTATCTAAGATACTGCGTTTGAGAACCCTGCATTAGTAAATAAATATTTCAAATGTGCACGTGTCCTCTTTTACTCCATGTTCTGGTTTGAAATGATTGCATAACGAAAGAGTGTTCATGTGTTCCACGATGCCTGAGGTATTCTAAGTTCATGTTCTGGTCTGTCTAAACATTGGAAAGTTATACTAACCAATGAGACACTGTAGCTAGCTCGGTAAGGGGATTTTGGGTACTGAGGTGAGTTTTGGGCCACCCTAATTCACTGAGGTTCCGAATCTCTATGCACAGTTCTGTAGGAGAACGGAATTCCCGCTACATGGCGCCCAACGTTGTCGGTCTTATATCATGACACTCGAGTAGTATATCTTTCAATCCTTAACCCCTTCACTGTCGTTTCCGGAAAACAGTGGTGTCGGACAAAACCTAACTATTTGTGAAATAGGTCTTTTCAAGCTTGAATCTTTCTAAAAAAGGTTTCCTTGAATTACTACCCAGTTGTGCTACAAAGTTTACTTTGTTTTCTACATTCCAGTGCGGTCATGGCCCAGCCAGTTGACATTCCGCAGCATAGTCGCGTTGCAGTACGCAATCATTTGCAGACTTACCAAGTGCCCTTGGAGGGCTTGGCTGTGATATTGGTGGTGAGTGCGGATGCTGCTTACCCATACAAACTGTTCTATTCGTGGATGACGTTTCCGGCAGTGGACGCTAACTCTGGTCTGTTCCACAATTACACTCCCTCTCCGGGACCAAATGAATATACTCCGTAGAGAGCACAGGAAGTTCCTATTGATACTTGGCAGCATCGCGTTTGGTTTGGTGGCGCCCTACCCCATTCTTTAACAGCTCCGAGGTATGGTCCTTTATCCATTCCAGGCGCAAATTGGCCTGTTTTGGCTGGATTTACTCCTCATCCTCAACACGGCAATTGTACCCTGATGGAAGTTCGTAGACTACATATTGCCGTGATCCGAGCCTTAGTGCAATACATAGGTCGTAATCTTCCGGGTGGGCCCCCGGGGGGTGCGGCACTTCCAGCCGGACAGGGGGATATGAAGCTCAGTCCCGTGATGGTCAATGCTGTGATGGGCAAGCGTCCCCAGGAGAAGGATGATTTTCCTTTCTGGCTTGCCGAGAAATTTGACCAACTGGAAGCAGTATTTCCTAATACAACTCCTGGTGACAAACACAGGATTTTAACAATTAATTTACCAAAGGATTTGGCTCCTGAACTCGCTGACTGTGTGACCTGGGGTAGAACGTTTGCGGCAGTCTACGCGAGGTGTTATGGCACTCCGTCTATGGCTGTCCTGCCGACGATCATTAAACGTGTTCAAGATGATCACGAACCGGAGGCTGCGGTTGAATTGGGTATGAGCCTGTGTGGCTCCTTTGATATAGTTTGCGATCTAATTCTTGCTAATGTCAAGGGGGATGCAGTGAACTTTCAAGTGGCCAATGCTTTGGCGGCGATTCCCGATGCCGAGAAACCCCAACAGTTAGCGAGGATTATTGTGGCTGCTTATAAAACCGTGGGTCGCAATAGCAAAGGTCTAAAGCCTTTTTCTGTTAAAGAGAAAAAGCAACCCCAAGGGCAGAATTCTGAAACAGATATTCAGCCCAAGTCCAAGAAACAAAATTGGCCTAAAAAACAAAAACAGGGTACGCAACAGCAACAACAGCAGACACAGGAATCTCGTCCTGCGTCTCCGTTACCTGCGCAAACAGAACGTGTTTATGACTTGCGCGATCGCGCGAAGATTAAATCACCTGATCGATTTCAGGTTCCTGATCAATGTTCTCCTCGTTCCTTTCAGGAATCATCGGCCTCAGTGTCCGGTGGTGGAGGATGCGGAAGAGGTCGGGGTGGTCAACAAGGACGCGACCAACCTCGACCGAAAGACGGCACAGGAAAGCAGGACGGCTCTACGCCGAAGAGACCGCAGTTTGCCAAAAAGAAAGTTGCGGCTTTAACAGCGCATCGATATGCCACAGATAGTGAGAACGCGGCTTCGGAATCTGACTTGGGCTCTGACCTTGCTGGACAGCGCGGCGGAGATTACCATAGTGAGAGAGGCCCTGCGTCCACTACTGAATGTGACAGCGACTGACATTTATGTTGTGATTGAAACAGCTGATACAAGAGTTGCTCCCCCTGATAGACTTTATGAAATTGTCCTGTTAATCGAAGGTGACATACAACGTACCATAAAAGGGGTATTTTGGGAAAATCTTTCGTCTACGTATGACATTTTGCTTTCGGAGGCTGACTGGCCCCCACCTTTTGTTCTCGCAGCACTGCGAGGGGAGGAGGTAATCCTCTCCAGTTTCACGAACACAGTCTCGAAAGAGCATGCGCTGCATTTTGCAGAAGAGTGGGCTAAGGCTCTAGCACCGGCTCTGTGCTGCAACCAATGTGGTTGGGATAAATTGTCCCCAAGCCACGAAATTCCTTTACGGTCTCAGCCACAGCCCCAACCTCAATATCCTTTTCTGCGTGAAGCCAAGGCTTCCGTCGCAGCAATCCTTGAGCAATTGGAATATCAGGGTGTAATTAAAACTTGTGTGTCACCGATGAATAACCCTCTTTTTACTGTAACCAAGCCTGACGGTTCATATCGTTTGGTTTTGGATTACCGGCATTTAAACTCGCATTGCCGTAATTGTGCTGTACAGAACACTCACGGCTCTGCCTTAGTGAATAGTCTTGTGCGTAAGCGTTTTAAAACCACGCTTGACATTTCTAACGGTTTTTATGCCCATCGATTGGATGGTCTTAGTTCCCAATGGACCAGCTTTACTTGCGGCGGTGTCCAAAAACAATTTCGGCGTCTCCCAATGGGCTATAAGAATAGTCCTGGGATTTTTACTGCCCGCATTGTGTCCCTTTTGGAGAGAATCGACCCAGATGCATGCTCGTATGTGGATGACCTATATCTCACAGACGACGAACTTTGGGAGCATCTGTGTCGGGAAAACAGCATAATTTGTAACTTTGCAGACATGGGTTACAAGTTTAACTTTGCAAAATCGCACATTACAGAGTACACAGTGTTGTTCCTGGGCTATGAGCTCAACAATGAAGGTAGAGGTTTGGCTCCTCACTTCCTGGATAAATGCGCACAATTGCGCGTGTCAGACTCTCGATTGTATTTTTTACACAGGAACAGAGATGCTAATTCCCAAATCCACCCCAACAGCAACTTGGAGCTTGATACAACAAGTCTCCACAGAGGCTATTATGGGGGAAGGGGGATATTGGATAAAATAACAAAAGAGAAAGAGAGAAGAGACGTTTCTGGTGAGTTTCTTCAGTAGTCCGCCCTGCAGACCGCTTTGCTGAAGACCTGTAACCAAGAATTACATCAGTATACTTCTACTACTTCTATGGCTTCTTAAACTCTTATCTCTCACTACCTTACCCTCTAACTTCCAGAACTCTGCTCCTCTTCTAGTTGTGTGCGTGCGTTCTTAATGCGTGTTGTTTTCTAATGGCAGGAGGTTTCTGTCTGCAATTATAAGATACACCTATTAGATAACCTTTTATTCCTATACTGCCTCTTATTTTCCTATAGAGCCTTACTTACTTATTTATCTATTTCTCCTTGTATCTTTCCTTTCTTTATCTCTTGCTCTCTGCCTTATCTGTTTTTTGTTCTTTTCTGGCACACCTGTAATGCATTAATACTTATTAGTCACCTAACCCTCTTATTACTTTTGTTGTTGTTTATGTTCTTATGAGCTACTAACTTACTGTGCTTTTCTTTGTGGCTTTTCTTATTAGTAATAATTCTTCTGCATTTCTTGTATTTTCTCTTTCAGTATTTGGTCGTTTTTGCTCAAGAAGCTAACTGGAAAAGAATTATTTCTTGCCTTGGGTGAGTATCTGTCTTGTTTTAATAACCTTGTTGATTTGAACACAATGACTCTTTTACTTTAATATATATTTAACCATTTCTCGCGTTTCCTCTGTTTACATTAGAATTGGCTAAACTGCATACTGATGCCACTGTTTCGAATCGAGTATTAGTTCATTTTCTGTTCATTTACGCTTTCTTAGAAATTCAAAGTGCTTATGATTTTAAGACGAGATAGCCATTAATCACTTAGCTCTGGTTTTCGTCTTCGTCAACCTTTTTTCAAGACTGCTGAGGGAAACACTTGAGACTCGACGTCTCCTCTTCTAAATCACGCTACTCGAGCTTTCTTCAAAACAGCACTCGGGTTCAGAAAGGTTTGCTGCGAAACCCTATCCTCTCTGACTAATTTATTTGAACAATTAACAACGTTGACTCTCTGACTAGAAATTACGGACACTTCTGTAACGCTTCCGTTCACGGTCAAATCCTCGGTGAAGTGCGCAGTTCTCCAGCAGCGCGCGCTCCTCACCAGGATTCGCCAGCGTTCTCAGCAAAGACTAGAACGCTACTGGCTACTCGATTCTGGCGGCCTTCTCAGGCGCCATTTTCGAGTTAAATCTGTCCAAGTCGCGTACCTGAGCCTTTCTTGCGTTAATGACCCTATTTGCAACTGGGGAGGCCTGACAGTACCCTCCAACAAGGTAGATTCTCCCCTCCGGGGTTTGGTTGGAAATTGTCGATGAAAGGCCTTCACTAATCTTGGAGCATGAACATCATCTTCTCGTTCCCAAGATCTTTCCTCAGGCCCATAGCCTTTCCAGTCTACAAGATAATACAACTCTCCCCTTAATTCTTTCGAGTCAAGGATCTCTTTGACTTCAAACTCTGTACCAGTCTCTAGCTGCAAGGGCCTCGGAGGTAAGTTTTTTCGCAAGTTCTCTGGTGCCTTTTTCAGTAAGGATATGTGGAAAACTGGATGGATTTTCAACTTGGATGGTAATTGAATTCGATAGGTCACCGAGTTTACCTTTTCTTCTACCTGATATGGACCTATAAACCTCGGTTGAAATTTTCGGTTCCCTTTTAGTCTTAGATTTTTTGTACTTAACCATACTTTGTCTCCTACTTCTAACTGAGGTCCTGCTCGCCTCTTCCTGTCTGCATAGACCTTGTATTTTTCCTTAGCTTTTCTTAGATTTTCGATTGCACTCTGATGCACTTGCTCTAATTGTGTCACTACCTCCTCTACTGCTGGAACTGAGATTTCCACCTGTCTGAGAGTCGAATTTGGGTGCCTACCATAGTTCATGAAGAAAGGGGAAAACCCTGTGGAAACATTTCCTGCATTGTTATGAGCAAACTCTGCAGCCCAAAGATAGTCTGACCAGTTACCTCCTTGTTTCAAAAGAAACAATCTCAGATACTGTTCAAGTTCTTGGTTCACTCTCTCGGTTTGACCGTCCGTTTCTGGATGATAACTGGTGGAAAACCGGACTTCTGTACCCAATCCTTCCATGAATGATTTCCAAAAGTGGGAAATAAACTGGGGACCTCTGTCCGTTATCACTATTTTCGGGATTCCATGGATTCTCACTATCTGAGCGCTGAAATGAGCCGCCAACTGTTTAGCTGTCGGCACTCCTTTCAGGGCGGAAAAGTGAGCCATCTTAGAAAAAGAATCTACCACTACTAAAATGGTGTTATACCCCTGACTAAGTGGTAAATCTGTGATGAGGTCCAGTGTAACAGTGTGCCAAGGATACGGTGGAGTGGGCAGGGGTAGGAGCAACCCTTTTGGGGCCTGTCTTTCAGATTTTCCCTGAGCGCAAATCTCGCAAGTTTTAACATACTGCTCTATATCTCGAGACATTCCAGGCCACCAATAGTGTCGCTGGACCAGTTCCTTGGTCTTTGTCTCCCCTTTGTGTCCAGCCAATTTTGCATCATGACTTTCTTTCATTATTTGTTGCTGCAATTCTTTGGTGGGAATATATAAAGCTCCTTGGTAGTATGGTAACTGAGCACGAATCTCTCCTCCTTCTTTCCTTGCCCAATCTTCCATTGCCTTCCCATCCATTGCTTCTGAGATTCCTTACTCTAAATCAACTGAAGAGATTGCTCCAATAATTTTTTCACTGGGGATAATTGACTGATCTCTTATTGGCGTCTTTTGATTTTCGGTATCAATTCGAGAGAGAGCGTCTGCTTTTCCATTTTGGGCTCCTGGTCGATAAGTAATGATGAAGTCATAATCAGCGAAATACAGTGACCATCGTAATTGTCTTGGGGTCAAGGTTCTCGCTGTTTTCAAAAATTTTAAATTTCTATGATCTGTGTACACGGTGACTTGATGCTGTGCTCCCATCAGGTGGTGTCTCCAATCCTTGAATGCGTCCTTTATGGCCAACAACTCTTTCTCAGTTATGGTATAGTTAACTTCTGCCGGGGTTAACTTCCTTGATCTATAAGCAACTGGATGTAGTTGCCCCGTTAACTTGTTTCGTTGAGATAAGACTCCTCCCACGGCTTGATCGGAGGCGTCCGTCTCCACAAAGAAAGGCTCTGTTGGATCTGCGTGTTGTAGGATTGGGGCTGTAGTAAAACTTTTCTTTAGGGTTTTGAAGGCTTCTTCTGCATCAGTCGTCCATTCGAATGTTGTCCCTTTCTTTAACAGTCTAGTGAGTGGCAGAATCTTGTGTGAAAACTCATTAATGAATCTCCGGTAAAAATTGGCGAAGCCAATAAAACTTTGCACTTCCTTGACGCTCTCTGGAGACTTCCAATTAGTCACAGCTTCGATTTTCTTTTGGTCCATTAATATGCCAGTGGGCGAGATTACAAAACCTAAAAATTCGACCTGTACCACCCCAAAGGCACATTTTTCTAGCTTTACAAACAACTTGTTTTCTCTTAGCTTCTGCAAAACCCCTCGGACTTGATCTTGATGCTTTTCTTCATCCATGGAATATATTAAGATGTCGTCGATATATACGATGGCACACTGATCAATGAATTCCTTCAATACATCGTTGATGAAGTGCTGGAAGGCCGCAGGCGCATTGCATAGACCATAGGGCATTACCTGATATTCAAATAGGCCGAATCTTGTTCTGAAGGCTGTTTTCCATTCATCTCCCTCTTTCATTCTCACGAGATGGTATGCCCCCCTCAAGTCTAGTTTGGTGTAGATCTTTGCCCCCTTTACTTGGTCTAGTAACACCGATATCAAGGGCAATGGGTAACGATTCTTTTTGGTGATTTTATTGATCGCTCTGTAGTCAATGCAAGTCCTCAAATCTCCTTCCCTCTTTGGCACAAAAAACAGAGGCGAGGAGACTGGGGACTGCGATGGCCTGATGAACCCATTTGCCAAATATTTGTCCAAATATTCCCTCAAATGGTGATGTTCCTTCTCCGTGAGGGCATATACTCGACTACAAGGCAAGTTCGAACCTGGTTCCAATTCTATCTTACAGTCGTAAGGTCTGTGTGGTGGTAGTTGCTCAGCCTCCACCTCATTGAAGACATCTTTGAAATCCTGGTATTCTTCTGGTATTTCTTGTACATGGATTACACAAATGGACTCCCCGGTTTGACATAACATGTGTGCAGGATTTACTTCTCGTTCTGGTTGTTGATCTCTAAAACAGTTTTCCAAACAGTAGCTCGATTCCATTTTAACTGTTCTTGTACTCCAATTTATGTTGGGGTTATGCTCGGTGAGCCAGGGAAGCCCAAGAATTAACTGGAATTGGGGAGCATCTATTAAGTTAAACTGGATTGTTTCTTCATGTCCGTCATTAGAGATCAGATGTATTAACTCAGTGTGACTGACTATTGGACCCGAAGATAAGTTGGTGCCATCCACTGCTCGGACTGGTTCACTTCTTAACTTCTTGATGGCCTTGATACCCACTTTCCTCGCAAATTTTAGATCACAAAAATTTCCGGTGGCTCCTGAATCCACCATCACGGAGACTTCCATTAGCGTCACGTGTCTAAATCTGATCTCCATAGATAAGGTTAAATGTGGAGCCGCTGATTGCAGGGTATTTGCCACTCGGTGTTCTTTTGGAGTTTGGTCTGAGATCGCATCCACCTGTTCAACTCCTCCAACAAATGGTGCTGCTAGTTTTCCTTCGGCTTGAAGTTCACTTTGGGTTTCTTTGGGCAGTTACGCACAAAATGCCCTCCGGATCCACAATACATGCAAAGATTGCTGGTTCTTCTTTTCTCCTTTTCTTCTTTAGTAAGTGGACCCCGTATGGTTCCTATCTGCATAGGTTCGACGCCTTGTGCCCCTTCGTAACTCCGTCCTCCTTCCGACCTGACTCGATCAAATCTGGGAACCACCGCTCTGAAATCCTTCTTCCTTTCTCCTTTTCTTTCCCCTTGACGGAAATCGATTTCCAACACCAAGTCGACTAATGCAGAGATTTCTGTGGGTCTGTTTGGTATTCCAGCTAACACATCCTTCAATTCGTCCTTCAAACCACGATAAAATACTGCTGCCCTTTTACTCTCTGGCCAGTTTGTTTCCACCACAAGCTTGTTGAACTGAGCCAAATAAGAGACCACATCACGATTCCCCTGTTTCAAATCAAGCAACTCGTTGTCTACAGCCTGAGATATTCGTCTTCTGTCGAAGATACGGAGAAACTCTTCCTTGAAATTCTCATAATTCCTCAATATTGGGTCATTCTTTGTTATTAGAGGCAAAGACCAAGAGGCTGCATCCCCACTTAAATACGATAGTACAAAGGCAACTCGAGACTGCGCATCTGGGAAAATGGAAGGACGGCACAGGAAATGCAGCGAACATTGAGTGATAAATATCTGGGCCTTTTGTGGATCCCCACTAAAACGCTCTGGTGCCGCTAAAGGTATGACAGGAGATAGGGAATGAATTACCTGAGTGGTTGTTCTAGTTGTCCCCTCTACTAATGGAACGTGAGTGTCTGACCCAGAACCAAAAGGCTGTCTAACTCTTTGTGCTAGTTCTGCAGTTTCTTTTCTTGAGTTTACTATCTCCATTCTGAGGTTCTGGTTTTCCTCCCGGACTGCGCTCAACTCTTTTTGTATGGAATCTAGTATGGTTCCTAATCCCTGCAAATCTATACCCTCTGCCATCTCTGTTCGGGTGTAAGATGCAACTTGGGCACTTCACTCTGTCAGACTCTCGATTGTATTTTTTACACAGGAACAGAGATGCTAATTCCCAAATCCACCCCAACAGCAACTTGGAGCTTGATACAACAAGTCTCCACAGAGGCTATTATGGGGGAAGGGGGATATTGGATAAAATAACAAAAGAGAAAGAGAGAAGAGACGTTTCTGGTGAGTTTCTTCAGTAGTCCGCCCTGCAGACCGCTTTGCTGAAGACCTGTAACCAAGAATTACATCAGTATACTTCTACTACTTCTATGGCTTCTTAAACTCTTATCTCTCACTACCTTACCCTCTAACTTCCAGAACTCTGCTCCTCTTCTGGTTGTGTGCGTGCGTTCTTAATGCGTGTTGTTTTCTAATGGCAGGAGGTTTCTGTCTGCAATTATAAGATACACCTATTAGATAACCTTTTATTCCTATACTGCCTCTTATTTTCCTATAGAGCCTTACTTACTTATTTATCTATTTCTCCTTGTATCTTTCCTTTCTTTATCTCTTGCTCTCTGCCTTATCTGTTTTTTGTTCTTTTCTGGCACACCTGTAATGCATTAATACTTATTAGTCACCTAACCCTCTTATTACTTTTGTTGTTGTTTATGTTCTTATGAACTACTAACTTACTGTGCTTTTCTTTGTGGCTTTTCTTATTAGTAATAATTCTTCTGCATTTCTTGTATTTTCTCTTTCAGTATTTGGTCGTTTTTGCTCAAGAAGCTAACTGGAAAAGAATTACTTCTTGCCTTGGGTGAGTATCTGTCTTGTTTTAATAACCTTGTTGATTTGAACACAATGACTCTTTTACTTTAATATATATTTAACCATTTCTCGCGTTTCCTCTGTTTACATTAGAATTGGCTAAACTGCATACTGATGCCACTGTTTCGAATCGAGTATTAGTTCATTTTCTGTTCATTTACGCTTTCTTAGAAATTGAAAGTGCTTATGATTTTAAGACGAGATAGCCATTAATCACTTAGCTCTGGTTTTCGTCTTCGTCAACCTTTTTTCAAGACTGCTGAGGGAAACACTTGAGACTCGACGTCTCCTCTTCTAAATCACGCTACTCGAGCTTTCTTCAAAACAGCACTCGGGTTCAGAAAGGTTTGCTGCGAAACCCTATCCTCTCTGACTAATTTATTTTAACAATTAACAACGTTGACTCTCTGACTAGAAATTACGGACACTTCTGTAACGCTTCCGTTCACGGTCAAATCCTCGGTGAAGTGCGCAGTTCTCCAGCAGCGCGCGCTCCTCACCAGGATTCGCCAGCGTTCTCAGCAAAGACTAGAACGCTACTGGCTACTCGATTCTGGCGGCCTTCTCAGGCGCCATTTTCGAGTTAAATCTGTCCAAGTCGCGTACCTGAGCCTTTCTTGCGTTAATGACCCTATTTGCAACTGGGGAGGCCTGACAGCGCGCTCCGACAACACTGAAAAAATTACAGTCTTTACTGGGTTTCTTGAATTTCGGAAGGACATACATTTCGGATTATGCCCAGTGTATCAAGCCTTTGTATGCTTTGATACAACCAACTTTTTCCAAATCATGCTGGCTGCCTGAGCACTCCGCCATTTTGCAATCCTTGCAGGCTGATCTGCTCGCTTCTAGATTCTTACTGACTCGTGATAACCACACCAACCTGGTGATAAGAATCATCCCTGGGACGGTGGGTTTCACGTACCTTACTTGTAATGAAGGAGACACAGTACCTATTGCTTACAAGTCACACTTGTACACTTCGGCAGAAATGCGCTTTTCCACTGTGGAGAAAGTTTTAACGGCTGTGCAGATGGCAATTCTTAAAGAACGTGCCCTGTCACAGGGAAAACGCATGTTGGTTGTTACCCCGTGTCCTGCCTTGGAGGCAGTTACGAAAGCCAGTGTACCAAACTCTAATGCTTTGCACCCTCGGTGGATTCAATGGGCAGCATCCTTGACATCTCAGGATGTCACCTTTATTTTTGACGCCACGTTACGGTCGCAGGAGTATTTACAGTATGAATTCATTCATCCGGCTCCGTTAGCAATTCGACCTTTGGAGGATTTCCATTGCATCATTTACACTGATGGTTCGGCGCAGGTTGAGCATGGCTCTAAACACGCCTACGTTTCCGCATGCGCCATTGTGGTCGGTGCCATGGTGAACGACGAGTTCAAGTCCAAAGTTGTGCACACGCAGACTCTAGGGGACTGCACCGCACAATTGGCGGAGATTCGTGCTCTCTTACTCGCGTTGGAGTACGCAGATCCTAGTGTGACGACTCTTATTGTGAGTGATTCCTATTACTGTGTACAGTCTTACAATGAGAACTTGTTCTTTTGGATTCAGAATGACTTTCGTGATTCCAAGGGTAGCACAATAAAACATAAATTGATCTGGGTTCGAGTGGCTGAGCTCAAAGAGCAGTTGCCCCTCGTGTTTATGATTCATACTCTTGGCCATCAGCGTGTGGGAGTTCACGCTGTTGGTATCTCGCTTGCTGATGAAGCAGCGAAATCAGCGGTATCTACATATTTAGTTGCAGCAGTTACACGGTCCAAAAGTAAGATTGATAATTACATCTTGGCGGCAGTAGCTGCCACTGAGAAGGGAAGTAAACATCCTACGGGGTTCCCTTCGAAGTACACATACCACTTAAGTCCAGATAAGGTTCCTTTTGTGAAAATACCTGAAGTTGGAGAACGTTTGATTCCAAACTCGGATCGCAGGGCAAGCTTGATTACAGCGGCGCATGAAGGTGTGGCGTCTGCGCATGCGGGCGTTTCAGCCACTGTAGCTCAATTACAACAACGTTTCTGGTGGTGGGGACTGTACAAACAGACGCGCGACTATGTCTTTCAATGTGACATTTGCCAGCAGATTAAACCTTCACCTGCTGCGCGTCCGCCACAGACACAGTTATACATATCTAAGAAACCACTAGGCGGTGTTTATTTAGATCACTGCGGTCCTTTTTCTTCTGATACTGAGTATCAGTATATCTTAGTAGCAGTTGATTCATGCACACGCTTTGTGTGGGTATGGCCCCATCGCAGCGCTGATTCACGGACTGTCATAAGAGATTTGCGTGTCTTTGTAGGGATTTTTGCCTGTGGCACCTTCCATTCGGATCAGGGTCCGGCTTTCGCCTCTAAGGTGCATAAGGATGTGTCAGAACTAGGGTGGCTTGCGGTCTAGGGTCCGCCCTACTCAGCAGAGGTCTCTATCTGCCGTCATGTTTGGCACCACTATGTGGTAAAATGCATCAGATAACTTTGGGAGGACGTTGGTGGCAGAAATGTTCAAGGGGACTTTGACAATAATGCTAACCTATGTATTCTGCCCCAGTTTGTGCAAAGCGCTTTTTGTACATGTATTTTCCGCCGCATGCGTGAGGTTTCACACCCCTGTCGCATGCGTGAGAATTGGCAAGGGCGTTGTCACGTCGATGTACGCGACCGCGCCCAACCTTCTGTGCTCACTATTCTGCGTGTCTTGTAATGGTGACAGGCTGTCCTCGGAGCTCCGTTTTCATTTCAGGTCCTGAGGAGTCTTTGCTGAAAACGGAAAGGCAGTGGTGAGTTTTCCAGTCCTGGGAGTAGTGTCGCTTCGAGTTCTTCGGCAGTGCAGCAGTTCCAGGTTTGATTTCCAGGTGAAGAACTGCTTTGTGTATCCTGTGAAGCTGCTACGCCTTTCGAGTATTCTGCTGACCACCAGTTTGTAGAGTAGGTCGTAAACTTCAGGTAGGAGAAAAGTATTAAGTCAATTCAAGATTTGAAGGTCTTAATTTCCTAAGACTTTCGCATTATATTTGAAATATGCCTTCATACAGAATGATAAGGATATAAAGACGAAAGCTGCATTTCATGTTAGTTTCAAGGTTTATTTTGGCGCATTCAATCTTCCTCGTAATATTGAGAATTCTGACTGACCTAGTATATTTACATATATTGTTTTGAAGATAAAAATAAGGCACAACTCCCAGCGGGTATATTTCATTTTGGTGTTTTCATTTGCTAAAATCCTGCTTGGAAAACTAATCATCAGGAAAAATAGGTCAAACTGTTAAATGCTGAAATCAAAGTATTGAACAAGTTTAGTACATGTTTATATATTTAGGAACAGCCTTTATTCTACTGAAACTAAGGTAGATTCAATCATTTCAATAATAGGCTGAATTGGTCTGGTGAGAGAATTAAAGACCTTTGATTACTATTATTTTTGGTTAAGCAAAGCTAAAGAATATTTGCAAAAATAACTTTTCCTTTTCAGATCTCCTTCCCAGCTGTTCCCTTCCTAATCCCCTTTTCTCCCCGCTTGATCACTTCAATATTCTGTGTATTTAATACAATCAGAATTGGAGGTATCGAGAGGTGGGCCCTTATAGCATCACATCGGACCCTGAGGAAGACTTCACATGACAGAATAGTGAGCCCACGAATAATTTTCCTCCCGGTCTGATTGTGGTGTCATAATGGCCACCATGGATGATTTGATGAAGGTTATTGTTCAGATGCAGGCTGATTTAAATGAAACTATGAATGCTACTGCATTACTTTCTGATAAGGTAGATCACATTCAACGTTTAAATACTCTGCTTCCAGAAGATGCGCAAGACACAGGCGCAAGGGGATCTACTAACATTGCTGTTACTATTCCTCCACAAATCCCTTTGGTACCTCCTGAACGGTTTTCTGGAGATTCTTCTAAGATGCAAATTTTTCTAACACAAATTGAGTTGCATTTTTCCTGTAGACCAGCAGCCTTTCCTACCCCTCAGTCAAAAATAGCATTTTTAATTTCCTATCTGTCCGGAAATGCCGCTAATTGGGCAGTCCCATTGGTTAGACAAGATAGCACATTACTGCATAATTGGCGACGCTTCGTAGAGGAATTTGAAAAAGTATTTGATAGGCGAACAGTGACTTTATCTGCAGATCGAGAATTGTTGCAACTACGACAAGGTAATAGGGATCTTATTACTTATTTATCTCATTTCAATAGACTCATTGCTGAAACTACTTGGCCGGAAGAGAAGAGAGCTGCTCTTTTTTATCAGGGATTGAAAGACGATTTAAAAGATGTCCTGGCTCAAATCGATCCACAACCAACTGCTTGTTCAGAATTAATTAATCTAACTCTACGTATAGACCATAGACTCTCAGAAAGAAGGACAGACAAGAAAAGAGGTGACAAACCAAATTGGAAAATTGAAAATAGATCTAGAACTCAATTTGCTAATTCAGAAACAACATCCGAACCAATGGAAATTGGGACGCTTAGACAGCCATTGTCTAAAGAAGAAAAAGACAACAGGAGAAAGAATGGTCAATGTCTTTATTGTGGTCGTAAAGGACATTTTGTAAAAGACTGCTTGATGAAGCCGAAAGGAAAGTCCTTAAGTACCAGCAAGACAGCAGTTATAGAAAAAATAGATCAAACGTCGGAAAACTAATATGCCCAAGATGTTTAGAGGGGGATCTCTTGGGAACCATCGCCTTCCCTTCAATAAACTCTTGTGTGTCCAATTATAAAGCCCATTTTCGTCTGGCAGTACAACTTCAGTTAACTCATGAAATATGTCAAATGGAAGTTTTAATTGATTCTGGAGCCACAGGAAATTTCGTAGATTTGGAAACTGCACAACGCTTATGTATAATCTGCCAAAAGAAAGAAACACCAGAAATTGTGCAAGCAGTAGACAGAAAAATATTATCTGGAGGCCCTGTAACCATGCAAACTTCAAAAGTTCTTATGTTTTGCGAGGATTCAAAACAACAACAACACAAGGAGGAAGTTCAGTTTGACGTAATCCAAGCACCTCAGTATGGTTTTATTCTAGGAATGCCTTGGCTTTGCTTGCATAACCCTTCAATAGATTGGCAGAAAAGGGAACTTGTTTTTCTTTCTCACTTTTGTCATTCTACTTGTTTAAAAGCAGTACAACCAACAATCAGTCGAATAGCAACTGCAGAAGAAAAAGAAACTGTTTTACCAAAATCCTATGAAATGTACAAAGAGGTTTTCAGTGAAGTAAAAGCAGCAGTTCTCCCACCCCATCGTAGTTATGACTGTCAAATTGACCTCATACCTACCTGGTTCATGCGTACCAAATTGCAGAATATATGCTTTGTCAGAAAATGAAAATCAACATCTAAGACAATATCTTGATCAGTATCTGGAGAATGGTTTTATCCGCCCTTCTAAGTCACCTGCCGCCTCTCCTTTGTTTTTTATTCCAAAGGCAAATGGGGAACTAAGAACATGTATAGATTATAGGGCGTTGAATAAAATTACAATCAAGAATAAATATCCTTTGCCACTGATCCCAGTCCTTTTGGATCAAGTAAAAACAGCAGTAATCTACACAAAACTTGATCTTCGTGGAGCATATCATTTGGTGCGCATTAGACATGGTGATGAATGGAAAACAGCATTCAAGACTCGATATGGACTATTTGAATATTTAGTGATGCCCTTTGGATTATGTAACGCACCAGCGGCTTTTAAATTTTTTCTAAACGACGTTTTCAGAGAATATTTGGATCTTTTTGTTATCGTCTATATAGATGATATCTTGATTTATTCTGATTCCATAACAAAACATGAGGGTCATGTCAAGCAAGTCTTAAGTACTCTACAACTACATAATTTGTATTGCAAACTATCTAAATGTGATTTTCATGTTTTTGAAGTCAAATTTTTGGGAGTTTTACTCACACCAACTGGCATGAAAATGACTGATAGAAAAGTTCGAGCAGTAGCAGAATGGCCAATTCCAAATTCAGTTCGAGATGTGCAATGTTTTTTAGGCTTTGCAAATTTTTATCGGCGCTTCATTGATCATTTCTCTGCAGTGGTGGCTCCAATTACTCGCCTATTAAGGAAAAGTGTGAAATTTGAGTGGACTTCAGAAGCCAATGACGCATTTCAGAGTTTGAAGAAAGCTTTCACAGCAGTTACGATCTTAATGCATCCTGATGTTAATGAACCTTTCATAATAGAAGCTGATGCATCAGACGTAGCTATTTATTAATTTATTTATTTTAACGACTTGTAGAGCGCCTGGTGACCCGGAGGCATCCCCGCGCTGTAATGATTTTGATATCCAGATGAGGTGGAGGAGAAAAAAAAAGAAAAAGGGGGGGGACGTTATTTCGGAAATAGAAGTGTTTTCAATTTTTTTCTAAAAATAAGATAGCTGGGTTCCAGTCTGAGGGTACGGGGGAGTGAGTTCCATCCGGTGGGGGCTTTCACAGAGAAGCGTCGGCCTCCAGTGCGTGTATTTTTAAATTTGGGGATGTTGGCTAGATGTTCATTCTCGGACCGCAGGGATCTGGGAGCTATATAAGGAGTTACCAGGTCGCTGAGAATCGGAGGGCCAGCTCCATTAATCAGTTTGTAAGCCGTGCACATGGCTTTGAATTCCACCCTTTGACGTACCGGGAGCCAGTGCAGGGCTTTGATGGCAGGTTTAGCTGACACTCTGGAGAGAAGGTTCATGAGTAGTCGGGCTGCAGCGTTCTGTGTTCGTTGTAATTTAGCCAAGGTGGCCTCTGGGGCACCCAGGTAAACCATGTTACTGTAGTCCAACCGTGACAGTATTAGCCCTTGGACTAGGAGTTTTCTGGAGGTGGGCGGGAGTAGGGGAAGAATCTTGCGGGTGGTGCGCATAAGCCCAAAACAGGTTCCTGCAGTTTTGGCCGCTTGTGTTTTCATTGAGAGCTCGGGTTCTAGCCAGACTCCTAGGGTCTTAATTTCTTTTTTCGGGGTGGGAATTTCCCCGAACACGTCTGGCCAGGCTGATGGGGGGATGGTCACCCATTGCTTTCCCATGAGCATCACTTCGGTCTTCGACCCGTTTAATTTGAGTGATGATTCACACATCCAGCCATAGATTTTCGTAAGGCAATTTGCCAAATTGTCTGGGTGGTCGTCTAGTTGGGATAGGGAGACGACCAGCTGTGTGTCATCTGCGTAACTCACTATTTTTATGCCGAAGGGTGTCACCACGCTATTGCTATTGCAGCAATCTTATCTCAAAGGAAACACAACAGAGGTCAAATGCACCCAGTTGCATACATGTCTCGAAAGTTGAATTCGGCGGAACAGAATTATATTATAGCAGAAAAAGAATTGCTTGCAATACTTGAAGCCTTCAAGGAATGGAGACATTATATAATGGGAGCAAAATTTACTGTGACTGTATACACAGATCATAGGAATTTGCAGTTCATGAGTTCTGCCAGAATGTTAACTCCTCGTCAGTTAAGATGGATGATGTTTTTTGCGGAATATGATTTTGTAGTAACTTATCGACAAGTGCAAGATAACAAAAAAGCTGACGCACTTTCCAGAAAAGACTCTTCCTTGCACAGATTTGAAGGGGCTCCACAAGCCATAATCGATCCAGACAAAGTAATCTGTCTATTGACTGCAGATCAATTTTTGGATAACATTCATGAAAACGTTCCCCCATAAGAGTGGAAACAATGGCTGAACAAAGATGTCAATCAATCTATCAAGGAAGGTATACCCTTTCATGGAAAACAAGTTTATCTTCCTACCAAGAAATTACAAGAGACTGTGTTCAATTGGTTACATTCTCTTCCTATGGCAGGACATCCAGGACCAAAAAAGAATGTAGAAAAGGTACAAACATTATTTTGGTGGCCAACTTTAAAAAGAGATGTTTTTAATATGGCTCAAAATTGCGAAACTTGTGCGAGATATAAAACTGATCATAGTAAACCAAAAGGTTTGTTACAAGTGTTACCTACACCAACTAAACCTTGGGATCATATTTCCTTAGATTTCATTACAAATCTACCACAAATAAATCAACATTCTGTCATTTTAGTTGTTATAGACAGTCTAACAAAGTATGCTCATTTCATTGCATGTAAACGATTGCCAACTGCTGGACAATTAGCACAAATATTTTTGCTAAATATAGTACGTTTACATGGATTACCTTCAGTACTTCTATCAGATCGTGGATCTCAATTCTCGTCTAAATTTTGGCAACAGTGGTGTCACAGTTTACAAATTTCTTCAAACATGTCTACCAGTTATCATCCACAAACGGATGGTCAAACTGAACGTTTAAACCAGACGTTAAAACAATATTTGAAATGTTATGTTGCAGACTCCAAAAGGTCTTGGTTAAATTTGCTTTGGATGGCAGAAATAGCTTATAACACATCGCCTCATTCATCTACATGATCTTCTCCCTTTGAAGCTCTTTATGGATGTATACCTAATACCATTCCTTTAACTTTGCCCAAAACTGTGAGTAATACACCTGCTGTGCAAGACACTGTTCAACTCATGCAAACTGTTCATCAACAGATTCACAAACGTTTATTGCAAAGCAAAGAAAAGTACAAGACACAGTATGATAAACATCATCGATCAGGTCCAATATATGTTCCTGGAGATAAAGTATGGCTATCTACAAAAAACTTGAGGTTTAAGCACAAAAACATGTTCCATCCTAAATTTATAGGCCCATATTCAGTAATTCGTCAAATCAATCCAGTAACGTTCAAATTACTATTGCCCAAGACTTTGCGAATTCATCCTGTGTTTCATACTTCTCTGCTAAAACCAGCCAGACAAAATATAGCGCCCAAACCGGCGCCTATCCTGGTCCATGGCAACTGGGAATACGAAGTAAGAGACGTATTGGATTCTAAGTGTAGAGGCACAAAGTTGTGGTATCTTATTTCCTGGAAAGGATATGAGTCCGAAAACGACTCTTGGGAGCAAGCTGAACATATTCATGCCTCTCGTTTGTTGCAACATTTCCACCTCCTCCATCCTTCGAAGCCGGGCCCTAGACCGCTCCAGGGAGGGGGGAGTACTGTCAGGACTAGTGTGGCTTGCGGTCTAGGGCCCGCCCCACTCAGCAGAGGTCTCTATCTGCCGTCATGTTTGGTACCACTATGTAGTAAAATGCATCAGATAACTTTGGGAGGACGTTGGTGGCAGAAATGTTCAAGGGGACTTTGACAATAATGCTAACCTATGTATTCTGCCCCAGTTTGTGCAAAGCGCTATTTGTACATGTATTTTCCGCCGCATGCATGAGGTTTCACACCCCTGTCGCATGCGTGAGAATTGGCAAGGGCGTTGTCACGTCGATGTACGCGACCGCGCCCAACCTTCTGTGCTCACTATTCTGCGTGTCTTGTAAGGGTGACAGGCTGTCCTCGGAGCTCCGTTTTCATTTCAGGTCCTGAGAAGTCTTTGCTGAAAACGGAAAGGCAGTGGTGAGTTTTTCAGTCCTGGGAGTAGTGTCGCTTCGAGTTCTTCGGCGGTGCAGCAGTTCCAGGTTTGATTTCCAGGTGAAGAACGGCTTCGTGTATCCTGTGAAGCTGCTACGCCTTTCGAGTATTCTGCTGACCACCAGTTTGTAGAGTAGGTCGTAATCTTCAGGTAGGAGAAAAGTATTAAGTCAATTCAAGATTTGAAGGCCTTAATTTCCTAAGACTTTCGCATTATATTTGAAATATGCCTTTATACAGAATGATAAGGATATAAAGACGAAAGCTGCATTTCATGTTAGTTTCAAGGTTTATTTTGGCGCATTCAATCTTCCTAGTAATATTGAGAATTCTGACTGACCTAGTATATTTACATATATTGTTTTGAAGATAAAAATAAGGCACAACTTCCAGTGGGTATATTTCATTTTGGTGTTTTCATTTGCTAAAATCCTGCTTGGAAAACTAATCATCAGGAAAAATAGGTCAAACTGTTAAATGCTGAAATCAAAGTATTGAACAAGTTTAGTACATGTTTATATATTTAGGAACAGCCTTTATTCTACTGAAACTAAGGTAGATTAAATAATTTCAATAATAGGCTGACTTGAGAGAATTAAAGACCTTTGATTACTATTATTTTTGGTTAAGCAAAACTAAAGAATATTTGCAAAAATAACTTTTCCTTTTCAGATCTCCTTCCAAGCTGTTCCCTTCCTAATCCCCTTTTCCCCCGCTTGATCACTTCAATATTCTGTGTATTTAATACAATCAGAATTGGAGGTATCTAGAGGTGGGCCCTTATAGCATCACATCGTACCCTGAGGAAGACTTCACCTGACAGGATGCCATGATTTAGATGGGGGTCCAAGTCAAGTTTTCGTCTCCCTACAGACCTGAGGATAACAGTGTAGTGGAGCGAATGAACTGTGACTTAAAGCAATCTTTGACAGCACGAGTTATAGGCACTGGCAGAAACTGGCTGGCCCACCTCAATGGTGTGCAGCGTGCTCTTAATAATCTCCCTAGAAGGTCTCTGGGTGGGCGGACCCCATACGAAATGCTGTTTGGTATCAAGATGTTTGTCCCGGACCTTGACGGTCTAGACGGCGTGTCCCACGCCACAACCTTTGACGTAGATTAACATTTCAATGTTTTACAGGATCTACAAAAGACCAGAGACAGTCTTGCAAAGGAACATTTGCCCTCCACATCGGATGATGCGTTGCAGATCCCGGTAGTTGGCTGGCTACCCCAAGTTGGAGAACTGGTTCGAGAGAAGATCAATAACAAGAAAGAATTTGGTCCTTCGTATCGAGCTCTGGTTCCTGTGCTTGGAGTGAAGGGCACGAGAACAGTCATTTTACCTCCACTACCTGGTCGTAAGGAAAACAGGTTTATATCTATTGATAATGTCAAGCTACACAGAGTGGCCGATTCTTCTTAGTATGACTCCGGCGGTCTCCTGTCCTTCGATTGTGAGACATTCTGTTTTGGCCACTTCTTCTAATCCTATACCTGAGGTGGCCCTCGAGATGCCTGCTATTTCCAGTCCTTTATTAAGTACTTTACCAATTGATCATATTGATGAACTTGATTACACTTATCCAACTGACTTATCAATGCCGGATTTGCAAACATGTTTGGCCACAGAGTCCAGATTTTCTTTTGACACTGTTTCACAAAATTCGAAAAAACCCTCACGTTTTGCAATTTATGCCACGTTATTTAAAAAACATTTTTTGATCCCACCTTAGACATATATTTGGCTGGTACTTTTTCTATATACCTTTTTATGTCAATTGGTTTTGTGTTTTATTTTTTTCGCCTTGTCAATGGACACTACGTTGAGGAAAGATCATGCATTCGGCATCTTAATGGAACTTTGGCCCCCCTGTCCTCGTCACATTCAGCACACCGACTGAAGAGAGACTTGCATTTTGTTAACATAACTGCTTGGCCTGTTCTTGATGGGATTGTGTGGGATGCGGTTAAGTTTCAAATACATGGCCCTACTGAAGTGGTTAATGTCCCAAATGTGCTCAGAGTTAACATGGGAGATGTGGTGAAACAAAACATACGTTCTGATGATTGGGATGTTCAGGCCGTAGAAGCATTATTCTCTGATTTGAAATATTATGCTGCCTTTGAAGCTGAAGATTTATACTTGGATTCTGCTAATTATGGTGAATTATTTTCCTTCCAACATTTTGGCAACCATTATCTGCATAAAACAAATTCCAAAAGGGATACTGTAAATTACACTCAGTGGGAACATTGCCCAGCCCCTTTACAAGGCAGTTCGAGTACTTTTTTTAAAAAGTTCACTTACTTCACCGACTTTAATCAGTCCAATCCCGAGTCTTTTTATTTCAAAATGACACAGAAGTCCATGTCCAAGGTTAGACTTACCGATACCAAATTATTGTATTCAAAGTCCTTTCTAGACGAATTGCCTGTAGAAGGCTACGAGCTATGGAAGGAAACCATTGACCTTAAATCAGTTTGGGGTTCTAAAAGTTGGCAGGTACAAGGCACTGAGGCTTTGCACCTTGCATGTCTCATACCAAATCATATGTTATTTTTAAATTCTACCATTTCTCAAACTACATGCTTTGGATTTGCTACTTCTAAAAAATTAAATACACCGACTGTCCCTGATTTGGAAGAGTATTCCGGTTGGAATAATGTTACAAAGTTTTCCATTAATGAATTGCAGGCCTTATTGCAAAATGTGTCCTTTAACATTTCCAGTTTGGATCCAAATGGTTGGCTGATGTGGCACAGAAGTTCTGATTCATGCCAAAAATGTTTTCTGGGTTTAGCTGATGGGTTTACACATGACAGACCTGATCCCCGCTTTGATACTGACCATTCTGTCACCACTTATTCTGTTGGAAAATTATGTCAGAATTGGCTAAAACATTCTACCTTGGCTGCGGTCAAACTGCATCTATCCAAGCTCACTGATGATGTGGATTTAAACGATTTCATTAAAGGCCCGGCTAGTGGTAGATCTAAAAGAATGATATATGCGATTTACAATGAAATCTGGAAGACTTCACAAATTGAGGCTGCTACACGCCTTAGAGCTATTGATCAAGCTAATTTAGAAAAAGTAATTGCAGTTGTGGATAACAGTATTAACATGCTTTCTTCCCGCATTTACACGTTAAATAACATTGTGTCTTCTGTTGTTGATATTGTACAAGATGAGGTGTCTGTTTTATACCATGGTCAGAATCAATTGCGTTCTATTATGCAATTTGCGTGGACCCTGCAAACGCTTAAGTCTGGGCGGATGCCTTGGTCTTACATGAACGTGTCCTCTCTCTTTGCCCCTTTCAATTTGACTGACAATCAACGCATGCTTTCAATGCGAGATGCATTTTTTTCCATGTTACACATTGAGAGATTGGAGTCTTTACCGTTCTCTGTGGCAGAAGCCACTGCTGCGACGTGGCTTATCCACGGGTTAATTACATTGTCATTTGCTTTGTATAAATTTACCAATTGTATGCGCTATATTGCAATGGGTAGATATGAACCGCTGGGAAGTTCATTTCTCCATGAGGTATGGTCTCTTCCATTCACTTATCGATGCCTGAAAGACGAGAAAGAGGTTTATCTTAAAGGGGAGGAGTGCACAGAAACCCCGGATCATTCATTAATTTGTAGACACATCCAATTGCACGGTTCTTGTAACCAGGACCGGCCAAATTTAGCCTGTGTTTTGAAAGGCACTCCAGTTCCCGCAATCGTTCCTACTTTCACATTACTGGCAAATGGCAGTTATTTACTTTTAAATAACGAAGACTGTTGTGGGTTAATTAGAGGTGTCACTTATGTGGTAACCGTATCAGAACGTGTGGTGTGTTGCAAAAACGTTCTGTATCCTCCTACACATAGGAATTCAGATGTTTCCATCTGGCCGCGTATCCCAACCTTGAAAGCAGAGTTCAATGGTATGAGTAGAATAAGAGCCCTTTGTCTCAAAAAGAGGTGGCTCTGAGTTCGGCTCGAGAAACATTCATCCTTCACATAGCTAACACGCGCACAGAAGTGCAAGCGCTATTGAATACTGGTTTGCCATTGCATTTCAGCGAGCTGGTCCATCAAATCTTTAATGCCACCTCCACTTCTGGCCTGGCACATTTTTTTTAAATAGTTAGCAGTGGTCTCGTGACTTCTTTTGAGAAAATATTTGGGGTCATCCCGGCTTTCTTCCACAGTATCTTTTCAAGCCTGTTTGGAGGCTTTCCTGTTTTGCTGGCGCTGGCTGCAGGCGTTCTGGTGATATTTTGTTTTATTAAAAATGGATGCCCCTCTTGTGTTAAAAGCCGCTCAGCCCCACCTGGCACTGTTTCGCAACCGGATGCTTGAATACTATGGCACACTGCCGCTTGCGACTTTAAGCACGGCATTTGGATTATCTTTTCGATTTTCCTATTTCACATGTGTCCAGCCTGTGTTTCATTGCCTGAGCTGCGATTTCGACTGGGCCCTTGATTTGTGTCTCTGCAAGACGGTATCTCCTGACGTCGATTTTAATCACCTGATGAGTCCCGTAGTTACTCACGAGTAGGTTTGTTCTGGCGAAAGGATTATGGCCTTGACAGCGATGCATGGACTAATGGGTCAATGGAACGTACTTGCAGCGGCGCAGGATTTCTTGGCACAGAGCTATATTGAGAACCCACCGAGTTGTCCTCTGATGATGCTAGAGGCTCCGGTGCTGGAGGAGCATATATGTTCTTTCCCACTAATGAATTGGATGGCTGAAAGGTATTTGAATGATGACAGTGATTTCATGCTGGAGGCTGTTGCTGCATATTTTGCGTATTCAGTCCTGTCCTAAAAGCCCTTCGAAACTTTTGATGATAGACCCTTCATATTTACAGAATTTTGGAACCTTTTTGTGTACAAAAATGTTTGCACACCCAGACCTATTGACTTGCGTTATAGTGAATTATGGATTGGCCTGGTTGAGAACTTTTTACTTGACCGCATCACCGGATTTTACCAATTGACCTGACTAGTTATTATTGAACTCTGTTTTCATGATGTGCCCCTATTCTGGTCTTAGAGATTCCCGCTACATGGCTACATTCCTTATTTTGACCGTGCTCGGATCATTGGGGGGGGGGGTGTCATATAGATACTGCTTACCTATATACTTTGTTAAGTTAGCATGAGCTTATTAAAGTGTTTAAACGCCATTTTTCCTTTTGCTGCTTTTGCACACGACACATAATTGTTATTTTAGCTTTCAACCTAGAAGAGCGTTGTGATTTACATGAGAATAATATGTTATTGCTCTGATATCAGCTTTGTTTGGTAAAATATGTCTGCACAGTGATTGCTGAAGCTTCCCAGGATAACTCGACACAGTGTTGTTGTAAGGTCTGATCTTCGCACCTTTCTAGACATAACATGAATGCAGCTGCTGCCAAAATCTGGCTTTACGCGCGTTTTATATTGCTTTGCTAAGAGCACACACGGACACTTGATGGTTCTTCACATGCAGAGAGCTGGTGGAAGATGATGTGATCCTCTGCCACTGAGATTTTGAGGTATGGGCCCGCCCTGCTAAAACCCAAAGAGACCTTCATAGATAATAATATACTATGCTAGTTAGGGAGGGTGAGAATTAGGTGTTGCTAACTCCTATTCATTTCAGCATATTAGCATGCTGTCACCTTTCACATTTTATGGACTATTAACTATGCTGATAACTTTGCTTGTGATAATATGTTTTCTTGTATTATCAAGATACTGCATTTGAGAACCCTGCATTAGTAAATAAATATTTCAAATGTGCACGTGTCCTCTTTTACTCCACGTTCTGGTTTGAAATGATTGCATAACGAAAGAGTGTTCATGTGTTCCACGATGCCTGAGGTATTCTAAGTTCATGTTCTAGTCTGTCTAAACATTGGGAAGTTATAATAACCAATGAGACACTGTAGCTAGCTCGGTAAGGGGATTTTGGGTACTGAGGTGAGCTTTGGGCCACCCTAATTCACTGAGGTTCCGAATCTCTATGCACAGTTCTGTAGGAGAACGGAATTCCCGCTACAGCGCCCATCCGGACACAGCTGAGTTTCCACCCAAAAAAGTTTATAGTGTTGTGTATTGGGAGATGATTAAAGTTAAGAGATTTTCCTCCCACATCAGTAGGTCTCTGACATCAGTTTTTCTTGACAACCAACATGAACCCCTCCTGGAAGATTACTGGGATATTATCACAAAGCAATCCCACCGTAAACTTTATCACCAGTTCAGAGTAGGCACCTTGCCCCTACGATGGTTATCTAGTAGATGGAACTCTGCAGGTAGTGATGAATATGCATTTTGCCTAGACCTCACTGAAACCACTGATCATTTCTTATTTGCTTGCCCTGTGTACCACCAACCGAGGCGCATTTTGCTCAAATCAGTATGCTTGCTTATGGGAACTAGATCAGAGATGGTAGCTAGTAGAATATTGAAACCTGATACTTCCAACTTAGTCGTAATTGGAGTTTTTGAGCTGGGCTTGGGTTCTTCGGAATAAAAAAGGGGGGGTATAGAAGTCATGTATGATGAAGCTGCGGTAATTTGAAGTAGGGGCTGCTGTTGGAAATTAATATAGAATTGGAGAGTCCACACCATAGTCTTTTTATTACTAGATATGTATTAAGTCTATTGCTCGCTTTCATATTTAATTCTTTTTTAGGAATGGTTTTAAATGTAAATTTATACGTATTTATTTATTAATGAAACTCTGGAAACAGGTTTTAGAACTTTGAATATGAAAACTTTTTATTTTGTATGGAATTTGTACTAATTTGTTATAGATTGTCTTTTATGATGAAGAATCGCAATAAAGACTTAATGACTGACTGATTCTGCACGACCTCTCAGTGGCGTTTGACACGGTCCCGCATTCTATCTTCTTTCACAACTTTCCAGGATTGGTGTATCAGGTACGGCCTGGAACTGGCTTAGATCCTTCTTGGAGGGGCGGGCCCAGCGGATTTGGATCCCTCCTTCTTCCTCCTCTTTACAGCCTGTAACCACAGGAGTTCTCTCGGGGTCCTCACTTAGTCCCCTTCTCTTTAACATTCATATGACTCCTTTAGTCTATTTGGCCGAGAGTTTGGGGGCTAAGGTGATGGCTTATGCTGACGACACCCAGCTTCTTTTTACGTGGGAAGATAGTGATGAGCCAGTTGCTTCGGTTCAGCACTGTCTTTCATCCATTTTTAAATGGTTGGCGGCTGCGCTATTAAAATGTAATGAGGAGAAGTCAGAGATTTTCCTTTATGGAAAATTCCCGACGAACTTTCGGGAATCTCTCTGGCCTCCAAAGTTTCCCTTGCCCACCTCTGCTGGGAAGCTGGCCAAGAACTTAGGGGTATGGTTCGACGAGAGCCTCTCCTTCTCAAATCATATGAAGAAGTTGGCCGCTAACTGTTTTGGCATTCTCAAGACCCTGAGGTTTTTTCCTCTCCTTCCCCAAGCAGTGAGCGAAACGGTCACATGTGCACTTATTCTATCCCGGCTTGATTATGCCTATGCTCTTTACATGGGCATCCCGAGGTATTTGTTAAAAAAGCTCCAGGTGGTCCAGAATGCGGCAGCCAGACTTCTTCTGGGCGTGTACACCAGGAACAGCGTGCAACATCACTTGCGATCCTTGCATTGGCATGGGTGAAGTTTAAAGCACTGGTTTTGGCCCACTGAGCTTTGCATGGCCTCGGTCCACCCTACCTACAAAAATGGTTCTCTTTTTATGTCCCAGCTAGACAGTTGCGCTCTTCAACCCATCGCCTTGTTCAGGTTCCCCGATTCAAATATCAGAGGCTAGGTGGCAGTTCGCTGGCAAGAATGGCCGCTGTTGCCTGGAATGCGTTGCCCCTTGCCCTCCATAACTTGCAAGACCTAGCTGTATTCAAGAAAAACTTAAAAGCATATCTTTTCGCTTAAACAGACTCTCTCACGCTACTTGCAGGCTGCGCCCCGGGCCACTCGTGAGTATCCGTGCGTGTTACAAATAAAGATAACATAACATAACATACATTGAACAAAACAATAGAGACATTCAACTCATTTGAGTTGAAGAAAAAGACCGATAAGGTGACAAAAGACATAAAGAATTTTTCTAAAGAGAGGGCATATCCCTATCTAAGGGATGACTACTACACCACTGTAGGCAACCAGAATAGACAGAACACCTGGGGAAGATTCAGGTGAAATCAAAGAAATACATTCTCAGAATCCTCAGGTGGCTCGGAAGATTTAGATGCCAAACCAGGTCCCAGTTGGTCAGACAACCACCTAGGGCAGCCTTTTTTAGATTGAGGCGGCAAGGTGAAAGGGAAAACATGGTACCAGTACTCAGGAGAGCGACAAACGAGGAGGAATCATTATCAGTGTGGCCGCCAAACGTACTAGGTCAGGATAGAAATATAATGGAGGTCATTCCCATTTTCAATCTGTCAAAAAAAATATTATCCTCAGCAGAAATATCTCTTCTAAGTAAAGGTTTATCATATGTTATTACAGAGAGGACCAACTTCTTTAATTTGAAGGCAGAATTATTTCAGTTTTTCTGAAAAATACACCTGAGACTATTCTTTGAGAACAGGGAACCTTTGTCGCAAGACTCTGTAACTGGTCTGAGACCACCGTCCACCTTTTATCCCACTAATGCTATGATGTCACCAGAACGGCTAACTTTTGAGTAGTTAGCTCTAGGGGGCATAGACGATCTAAAAAACAACAGGCTTTAGATACCTTACAGCATCACACTACAGGATCGTCAGGCACTAAACAAACTTAAAAATGACATAACCATCATTCTCAAACATGCCGACAAAGGTGGTGGTATTGTGGCCCAGGACTGCAAAGACTATGACATTGAGATCCAAAAACAAACCAGTGAAGAAAAACACTATAGGAGACTATTCACCAACCCATTACCAGCTATCAGGGACGAGATATTGAAAGTCACCATAAAAGGAAAGAACCAGGGATACATTAGCAAAAACGAATTTGAGTTTCTGAATGCAGAAAAGCCCAGAACCCCGGTCCTCTACACACTCCCGAAGATACACAAGAGTACCACAAACTCCCCTGGATGACCCAATTTGTCAGGGAGCTGGTCCATTTTAGAGCCCATTGGAAGGTACATGGACTTTTTCATTAAGGAGTTTGTCCTCACACAAGATACGTATGTAAGGGATACTATGTATATGATTCATCTAGTAGATGGCATGCCTTACAACATTGAATCAGACTGGTTAGCGACCCTTGATATTTCATCTCTTTATACCAACATACCACTAGATGAAAGTATTCAGATTATTGAAAGACTGTTGGAGACAAGACCCAAGCCTTTCCAGGTACCCACTGCATTCATCATTTCCCTGCTTCGCATTGCCTTACAATCCAATTATTTTGTCTCTGGTGGCAACTACTACCAGCACTGCTCCGGGACTAGCATGGGAGCCATTTTTGCGCCAAATTTGGCCAATATTTAGATGGACCATATGGGACCAAAATTTGCCCTAAATGTCACAAACATGCACCGTTCCAACATTAAGTGTTGGAAAAGGTACATAGATTAATTTGTTCTCATCTGGTCTGGCAGTGAGACATAATTTAACACCCTTGTAGTGTACCTCAATAACATTCAGACACATCTTACATTCACCTCCACTATACATAAGTCCACCATAGCCTTTTTAGATCTGAATATGGAGCATGTGGATGGTGTCCAGTACACCTCTCTTCACAGAAAGTCCACTGAGAGAAACACACTTCTATCATATAGAATCCACCATCCACAAGCATTACGGATGGCTTACCCTTTGGGCACTTTCTGCGCTCGCGCAGAAACTGCACACGCAAAGAGGACTACATGTCAGAGGCAGAAACATTGAAAGCCAAGCTAGTGGCGAGAGGTTACCCAAACAGACTAGTGAAGAAATCACTTAAACGTGCCTGGTTCTGTCCCAGAGAAGAACTTTTAACTACCAAAGAGAAGACCTCAATCGATAGACTCATTTGTGTAACCACATTTGGAGTGCACACTAATAAGGTCCGCAATCTAATAACCAAAAACTGGGACATAATTAAAAGCATTGACCCTGAGATTGAGACCCCCATGTTTGCTTTTAAACATGGCAAGAATATTAAAGATCACTTAGTAAGACCATCTACTGAGAATACTGTGCAGAAAACCAACACATTGCAATCTGCATGGGGCCTACCAGAGGTCAAAGGACACTACAAATGTAGCAACTGTGTCTCCTGCGCCTTCACATTCAACACCAATATATTCAAACATGCTAACATAAAGCATACACTGGAATTAATTTCCAATTGCAATACACGTAATGTGGTGTTCTTTATATATTGTCTATGTGCTTTGCCTTACATCGGACAAACACAACAACCCATCAAGGCACGCATTGTACAACATCGCAGCCGTAAATGGCAATCTGTGGCCAACGCTCCCTTAGTATCTCATTTTTCGGAGAAGAACCACACTGCGGAAGACATAAAATGGCAGATTATTGACATAGCCAACATCCCTGAAAGAGGGGGAGACCTCTCACAGATTCTTCAATGACTGGAATGCCATTGGATAGAGAGGACCAATTCCATAGACCATGGTCTCAATTCTGCCGAAGAATGGTGAGGCTTTGTAACCTCATTAACAAATTAGATCTAGGTAAACAAGACTACTTGATGAACGCCCTTCTCAGGATACTCATAGGCATATACCGGCATAATCAGATTTTTTGTAAGTTCTTGTCATCAATTATTATATATACTTACAATGTCTGAACTGCTTATAGTTGGAATTATGTAGATCATACTGTGAAAATCGTACCTACGCAGACATATGATACTGTCTAAATTGTTATGCTACATTTATTCATTAGCGATGTATGTTGCTGCACCATCCTGATTGTTATTAGTATATTGCTCTGCGATGTTCATTTGTAGCAAGCACGACACTCCTGCGTTTTTAACATGCACATTGCTCTGTGATTTCCAATCCCATGATACATTGTAAAAACCCCAGCAACCCCATCATTTGACCTAATTGGTTCCATCCATTAATTGAATCAGTTTCTGCCCGCTGCCTGCGAAGTTCATTTTCATTTGGATGATGTTTCAACATCCATGCGCAATTACTATGACATTCGGACTGATGCGTTTTGGGAATTTTTCATTGCCACCTGTATTTTGCCAGCTTCATAACCTTGCCACACCGCAATTTCTGCACTTTCATTTCTATTCATTTCTGATCTTTCTTTCACTCTGTTTTTCACTCTCACCATCTGGTCTGTTTTCAATTTTTTCTATTGGGCACCGGAAACCGGATGACACTGATAAGCGGCAATCACTAGTGATGCCTGAGAGTCAATCTGGTTTTGGCGGGACCTCAATGCATTTAACGGCGAGGTTACTGCCTGCTCAGTGTCATCTGGCCCCCAGCAGACATATACACACAGTTGTGCTGTTACGTGTTGGACCGACACGCGCTAAGGAACTCATTTTTAGGTAAGAACCGCTAACTTTTACTTGTTGCGTCTTTACCGGCTATTCGCCAACTCATTAATATTAACCCCTTCGATGCTTGTGACGGAACCGTTCCGTCATCAGTCACGGCTGAGCTGTGCTGATGGCGGAACGGTTCCGTCACGACCGCGCCCTGTTCTGGAATGTCCAGCACAGGGGCGGAATCGGCGCCGCAAGCAAGGTGTTAATACCCTGATTCCTGTTAGTTCACAGGATACATCCATTGCTGGGCTCAAGCAGACAGACCAATGCTGTTGTGTGGATGCGCGCTGACATGGCAACCGCTAGAGACCCACAATGAATAGGTAAGAGCGTCTTATCCCTTGACCCTGATGCGCTCATGCCGCAACAGCCATTACCGCTCGGTACGTGGTTATTAATCTCAATTTCCTGCCTATTCACAGGTATCTTTTACCCATTTTGCCCTTGTGACCTAGCTGTTGGCAATTACTAAGAGACACAGATCGAAGCACCTGCACCTTCTGTATGTGCTACAGCGGAACTCCAAACATCATTTCTAATTGGCACTCACCATTTCCCTGAAACCTTTGAACACACAATCATTCGTCAGTGGGGCCCATAACACTGCACGTTTATTCTATTCACTTTAACTTGGCTTCAAGGAATTTGGTGAAACGCAATAGAGTAATGCTGTAACATTTGGTGGAGTGTCTAAACCTATTTAATCAGTTATTATTTACACCCTCAGTTTTATACACTTGACCATGGTTTTATTCAAACATTTCAATTTTATTCAGACGCACCACCATAGTGGCAATGGATCTGCTAGAAAGAAAATTAGGTGTAGGAAAATCACAAGACCAGCTTTAATATTCAATTTTCCCAATTTTATTAAAAGCAAAACTTTAATATGTCTGTCATTTAAACATTAATTATTTCTTTATTGAGTAAAAATCTTAAACTTTATTTCAGAATGATCATTTTTATTTAGAGCTCAGAAAACAGTCGCTTATTTAGAAGTCAGTTAACAGTTTAGCAAAGATATATAGTTCCAAATTCATTCTCTCCTAACATCCCTAACTAACTCCCTCATCTTATCCATTTATCCTGAAAGACAAACAAGGAAAAGTTAAAGTTTTCTTACATCCAGGAATCGATCTTCAGTCCGGCAGCACTTCGAGAGGAAATCGAAAGAGCGACCTCCTCTATGTAAAATCAGGGGTTTTTATACACTAATTTCCTAACTCAATCTATCTAAAAAGTATCTAACATGACCAATTCAGGGTCTGATTGGGCAATTTGGGGTGGGTGAGCATCTCCTCACCATTACAACATCGAATTCACAGTGAATCAGCAGAATCATAATAGTCCTTTGTTTAAAACAGTCTCTGGCCTGGTCACTTCCTTGACTCGCAACATTGGCCAGTTTTCTCACATTTAGAACACTCGAATGTCCATATTTTGGCAATCATCCTAACTTCAGGGCAATGTTGCCTTGAACTTCCCATCCGAGTACAAGCAGCTCACTCTCGCTGGCAGGCTTTGAGCACGCATGCGCAGTCCAGCATTTGCTCTCAGTTAGCCAGAGTAACTGGATGTCGTAGGCCTCAGAGGCCACTTTTGGAACTATCATAGAAACAAACACAAATTCATGTTCATTATGGTACTGAAACCCTTCTGTTTCCCTCCCACCATGCTAATGTTTCCCTATTAGTTATTACCTAGCAGGTAAGCCACATAAATGCGTTTCATACTAACATATCCGACGACTTTTAGCACAATAAGGGGCGTGGTTTCGGCGCCGACCGGGATGGCTGCGTGAGCGAGTTGCTCCGCGCCGAGTCCTGTTTCTTATCCTGTTAGACTTGGCCCCGAAACCCCTGGCAGCATAAATCGAGCTCCGGAGGGGTCGCTGACCTAGAGGGGAGAGTCTGAATCCCGTCGGGACCCTGGGTGACGCGCACAGCCGGACCTGGCGGCCTGGCCGGCCCGACTGGCGAGCAGAATCAAGATGGCGGCGCCGTCGGAACGGGAGCGCTAGAGGCCAAACACCGAGGAGCCACGAGCGCGCTGGAGGCTCCTGGGAGGCACTAGCAGGGCAGTGCACGGGGGCGAGGATCGTTGGAGCTGATCCGGAGCGGCGGGGGTGATCGGCGGCAGAGAATCGGTAGGAGCGGCGCCCCTCCCCCCCTGCTCCCCGGTCCCTGGCTGGAGGGCCGGGCCTTGAACTAGGCGAGTGACGGCGCTGTTGGCCTGTGAGGCCAGCCCATCGTTGGGACTGCTGCTGCTGGAGCTGGGCTGCCAGGGTTGGCACTGTTTGGAGGCCCGAGTGCCTGGCTGAGGACCGCTGCTGAGTGGAGGCGTGTAGCGGGCTGGCAGCGTGTTGGGGGTTCAGCCGCCCATGGTTCTTGAGTGCCCCGGAGTGCGGACGGACCGGGCAGTGGACGGCGGATCTAACACCGGAGGCAGGTCTGGCCCGGTGGGGGACAGTGGTGCACTGGGCTGATGGAACAGTGAATGGAGGCTGGCGAGTACTGGGGCCCACGTGGTGTGATACTACTGTGAGCGGGGAGCTCAGTTTGCCCGGACATACAGAATTACAGAACTACATCTGCCGGTCTTTGTAAGGGAGGCGCACTGGGCTTGCTCCCCCGACCGTTGCAGAATCTGGAGGCGCCGTGAACGTGGTGGAGGAGCTGCGCAGGGCACACCTGTGAAAAGGCGGTAGGCAGCTACACGTGGAAGGGGGCCTATTGGTACTGCGTGGATAAGCTGGATCTGGGGCAAGGAGGGCTGCCAATATCGTAATCTGCCATTGGGAGGTATCGGGTGGGGCCGGGGACGAAACGGCTGGAGGGATTGCCACGGCAAGCTGTATTCGGTGGAGGCTGCTCGAGTGGCGTGTTTCCCACATTCAAGATGGCCGCGCTGGGAGCTGGCCTCACCGCACCTCCTGTGCAGGGGGACGGGAATGCCATGGCCAAAGATGGAGGTGCCCCGGCCCCAGTGGAGGCCTCGCCACAGGAACAGCGGCTGAACCTACGCCTCGACACTATTTTGGACGCGATTACTGCTACGAAACAAGAGCTGAACCAGGACATTGCGCAGGTGGCGACGGGGCTGGGCCTGCTGAGAGCGGACCACGCTAAGCTCTCTGATAGAGTGAAATCGAACGACCAACTGCTTCAGGAGCTGAAACCGGCGGTGGTCACCGTGGAACATAAACTGACAGACATTATTGGCCGACTGGCGCTCCTGGAGCGTCGAGCGGAGGATGCGGAAGGACGTAATCGGAGGAACAACGTGAGGGTGGTGGGGCTTCCAGAGAAAATTGAGAAAGGTGATGCGGTGTCCTATATGGAGGACTGGTTCCGAACGGTGGTGGCGCCGGAGGGTCTGTCCCCCTTCTTCTCTCTGGAACGAGCACACAGGGTGCCTGCTAAGCCGCCCCTAGAGGGCCGACCGCCTCGGCCGATGGTGGTCAAATTGTTGCACTTTAAAGACCGGGATCTGCTGATACAAAGGGCGAGATCCCAAGGTCCCTTCCAGGTGGACAATAGTAGGGTCACGGTTTTCCCAGACTACACGCAGGAAGTGCAGCGGAGCAGAGCCTCCTTCTTGTCAGTGAAGAAGGAACTGAGAGAGGAGGGGATCCAATACTCTTTGCTTTTTCCCGCCAAGCTGCGGGTAATCATTGATGACAGGACCCACTTTTTCCAAACACCCGACGAGGCATGGTCCTGGCTGGAACTGTATCGTGCGGGGACAGATCGTACACACAGAGCCAACGGGGATCGGTAACAACCAGTCAAGATCAGGAAATCCCAGCGCATCCGCTCCCGGAATAAGCGCCAACGGGCTGAGCGAGAGGCACAAATGCTGGCCGACAGGAAGAGTGCGTTGGCGGCTACGGCATCCATCACGGGATCGCAGCAGGAGACCACATCTAGGGGCTCGGCATCGGAAGAGGAAGGGGAGAAGACTGGAGAAGACGACTCGGATGTGGGGGGCGCCCAGGGGCCGGAGGTCACCCCACAGACATCGGATGGCATGTTTAACGAGTGAGGTTCAAGGCTACTGAACAATTCCGGGATGCCTGTCGGTATGGACTTTCCAAACTTATACTGGACTGCCAGGTATGGGGCTGCGTAAGCAGTGTGGGACTACGGGCGCGGGGTGGTAGCTCTGCCGACCTGGTTCGGGGCTCCACTGCCCTCTTCAGACCCTTAAGGTCTTCTGTGGTGACGACCACAGGTTAGTGTGATGTGTGGGGTGTTTAAGGTTTGGAACGGGGCTGAAGCTGGGTTATTAGGTCCTGTCCTGGGGAGGGGGTTAGAGGGAGTTTTGGGAAATGTTTTGCAGGGGCTGTACAATTGCTGCAATGCGGGAGTCATTTACTGGCTTGCACCACTGAGTGGAACGATGCTTTATGGGGACGTTACCTAAATTGAAATGTGTCACATGGAATGTCCGGGGTATTCGAACGATGGCGAAACGCCACAAGGTACATGCCTACCTGGTGAGACGGGGCGTTCAGATTGCACTGCTTCAGGAGACTCACCTGACACAGAAGGAGTGCGGGGCTTTACAGAAGAGGTGGCGAGGTCAGGTATTTGGCACGACATACTCGGCATTCACCAGAGGGGTTTTGATATGGGTACGGGCGGGCACACCATTTCAAGTCACGAGTCAGAGAATAGATCCAGAGGGTCGATATGTAGCGGTTGAGGGACGGCTGTATGGTAGGGAGGTGGTGCTGTGTAACATTTATGCCCCCAACTCTGATCAAGCTCATTTCTTTGAGGATTTATCGCGCTCACTGGCGTATTATTTAGCGGGTCCTATCTTACTGGCGGGGGATTTTAACTCCATTTCTGATGTGCTGTTGGATAGATCACACCCACCTCTAGTAGACTCCCCGGTGCGCCGACTAGCGACTCACAGGCGGGAATGGCAGGACAGGTGGGGGTTGGTGGATGTGTGGAGGGCACAACATCCTGAGGTCAGGGATTACTCTTATTTCTCCGCGCTGCACGACCTACACGTTAGACTAGATTCAGTGCTGTGTAGCAGCTCATTGGCGACCGTAGTGACTCATTCTGAGTATCTGTCCAGGACCATTTCGGACCATAATCCCCTGTTGCTTTCCATGCAGTGGCAGCTGACGAGATCGGCAGTTCCGTCATGGCGACTGCGTCCGGATACGCTGGAAGATCCGGCGTTCAGCGATACGGTCCGCCAGGGCATAGACAGCTATTTTACAGACAATGCGGGCTCAGCAGCGACTAGATCGATCGAATGGGATGCAATGAAAGTGGTGGTGAGAGGGGTGTGCATGGGAAGGTTTCTGACTGTGAGAGGGACGGTGTTGAATGACCTTACGAAAGCAGAGGAAGCGTTGAGAGGGCTGGAACAACGAAGACCCGAGAGGCCAGAGTTGCAGGAATGACTGCTGCAAGCGAAAGAGGTGGTGGCGACTGAGACGGAAAGACTGCGGTGTTATGACTATAAGTTGTATGCTATTAAGGTGCATGAGGAACGGGATAAAGTGGGCACGCTCCTTGCCAAGCTGGCTGATCCAGACCCTAGAGGGTGCCCGATCATGAGTATAAGACGCGAGGATGGGGAAGTGATCTACTCTCAATCAGCGGTCCTGGGGCGCTTCAAGTCCTACTATATGGGACTGTGCGCAAGCCACCTCGAGGCAGAGGCTTCGGAGATAGGTGACTACCTAGATCGGATCCCCTTACCGTCAATGGATAAAGAGGAGGCGAAGGACCTGGGGGGTCCCATCACCCTAGCAGAAATAAGAGGGGCAATTAAACATATGGCACGAAACAAAACGCCAGCGGGTAGATGGGTTGCCGATTGAGTTCTACGCTAAATTCATGGATATCTTGGCGCCCAGACTGCTGATAGTGTATGCGGAGGCGAAACAGGTGGGGTGGTTACCTGACTCTATGAGGGAGGCGCTGGTGGTGCCGCTGTTGAAGCCGGGCAGGGACGCATTGGACGTATCCTCTTACCGTTCACTGTCTATGTTGACGGTAGATTATAAGATCTTAAGTCGTATCCTGGCAACCAGGCTCCTACCGCAGATGGCCACCTTAGTACATAGGGATCAAGCGGGATTCATCCCGACCAGGAGCACCTCGATGAACATCCGTCGATTGGTCAGGGTCATTGATGATGCCGCCACGACGGAGCAGGACCCTGTGGTATTGGCAGTTGATATCGAAAAGGCGTTCGATAGTTTAGAGTGGGATTATCTAGATGGAGTGCTGCTGAAGTTTGGAGTTGGGGAAGGGTTTCGGAGTTGGACGAGAGTGCTTTATTCCTCGGCTAAGGCGCGGGTGCGGCTGGGACCCATGGTCTCTCCGGCTTACCCGGTTTGTAGGGGCACGCGGCAGGGCTGTTCGCTGTCTCCTCTGCTATTTGCCTTGGCAATGGAGCCGCTGGCAGCACAGGCGAGATCAGGCACCGTATATGATGGGATAGCGCAGGGACCGGAATCGCACTATATATCGCTATACGCTGATGATCTGTTACTGTACCTGGCTGATCCTGGGAGGCTCTAGAAGGTGCGGTGGACATGCTGGGCAGGTTCGGGAGGCTATCAGGCCTCAGGGTGAATTGGACCAAGACCTGTGTATTTCCTTTGCGGAAGACTACGCTCTGCCCACAGCTCACAAGACCGGTGGTGTGGGAACCCTCCTGTTTCGTTTATCTGGGGGTGCGCATCTACCACGACGCGGCGGACCTCCTAGAGGGGAACGTGGAGCGCTGTATTCGTGCGCTGAAGGGCTGCATGGATTTCTGGGCCTCTCTCCCACTGTCCGTATTGGGTCGGGTAGCACTGTTGAAGATGGTGGCACTCCCGCGGCTACTCTATTATTTCCGGACGCTGCCGGTGTGGATCCCGCAGAGGATCTTTAGGGAGTTAAAGACGTTGGTGACTGGCTTCCTCTGGGGCCATGGACGGCGAAGGGTGGCACTGACTACCTTGACCCGGCCCAAGAGCGAGGGGGGGATGGCCGTCCCCGACTTCGAGTTATATTATTTAGCAGCGCAACTCCAGGTTTTGACGCAGAACGTAGCTAGAGAATTCAGGGGGCCAGATAGCGACCGAGGGATCGGCATCCAGAGACATGTCTTGTCATCTATCGTAATGCAACAGAAACTGGATGTGAGAGATCTTACGATAGAGGAAAAGACGCTTAGATTGTGTTGGAATAGGAGCCTGAAAAGAGCAAAGAAACACCGGCCGTATGCACCGGAGATACCGCTGGGAATGCTAACCGCACTACCGCACGGGGGCGATTGGTCCCGATTATTAACGTGGGAAGAACTAGGCTTGCAGATGGTGGGAGACCTCTATATGGACGGGACGCTAGTTCCGTACCGGATTCTACAGGAACAATTTGGCTTGCCAGATGGAACCTTCTTGCTACATGCGGCGGTGGTGACGGCGATGCAGCGGCATTGGGGAGGAGGGCTGGTGGAGCCGGAGGTGACCATGGCATGCCAGTATGTGGTAATGGCCGCGGGCACCGTCAAGGCTGTGACCTGCCTCCACACCAGAATGCTAAATGAGGGACTAGCGCCCTTGGTGGCGCTGAAGTTGCGATGGGAGGTCAGCATAGGTAAGCAGGTACCAGACACCACCTGGGGCCAAGTGTTGCATAGGACCTGGAAGGGTACGAGGAATGCGCGGTTTCAGCAGGTGCATTTTTTCATTGTCCATAGGGCATACTTAACCCCGGAGAGATTACGACGGCACTTCCAGGTGCTTGACGCCATGTGCCCGAGATGTTTGGAGCCAGAGGTAGATCTAGACCACATGCTGTGGGGATGCCCGAAGTTAGGGGAATACTGGCCGGAAGTGGGAGAACTCCTGAACGCTATCACGGACAGGGAGATAGACTTTGATATGGCTGCATGTTTGCTCCTCTGGTTCCCGCATACCAGGAAGACTAAAATAACGAGCAAATTCATTGACTTGGGAATAATACTGGCACAGCGTGAAATTACTTGGCATTGGAAATCTAAGGAAGGCCCGTCAGTGAGGAGATGGAAGAATGAGCTGTTGAAGTGGTCGGGATGTGAGAGTGTGCTTAGGATGCGTCAGGCAACTAGAACTGGCAACGAGAAATGTATGGAACTGGCGCGGTCCTGGGAGCTGGTAGTACAGGCATTACGGGACTATATGACAGACGGCGCGGAGGAAGATCAGAGATAGGAAGGGATTCCATGTGGATTACATGTTTGTCTGAATATCCTGGTGGATGACATGCCTCAGAGCAGGGAAAGTTTCTTGGAGCCCGCATTAGCAGCAGTTGTGGGAAGGGGGGGAGGGGGGGGGGGAATTAGTGTAGTGGAGTGGGTGGTCTGACACCGCGAGGCAGTTTACCGGACCCGGATTGCCCAGTGAGGACATAGAGTAGATTTGCAGGGAGCGACAGTGGGTGCAGTCTGGGGCTTGGCGGTGTGGGGGGGGTTGGTTGTTGTGGGGTAAAAGCGGATACTATACGACATGACTGACCTGCGGCCCGGACAGGGCATGCACTGAGGCATCTCCCGAAGAATGGTACATTGAAGCGCCGCCCAGCCTCCGGGATGTAGGCCAAATGGCTGTGTATTGCACTTATATCATACTAAATGTTGGGAGCCTTTAGTGTGCAGGTTGGCCTATTGAATGGTTTTATTTCTGATTCTGCAATAAAAATATATTTTAAAAAAAAGACTTTTAGCACAATAACGTGTACCATAAGCACATTCACATTGCGTTTACTTATCTTTAAGCTGTGCATTAGTTCACAACACAATAACAACACAAATTAGTTAATTATTTTGTTCATGCATGTAAAAGTAGTATTCCCTCGTGTTCATGTATGTGCATCTTATTCTATTGTTGATTTAGTACACCACAATACCATTAGTAAATGTTAATGTTATGGAACATTGATTTCACAAGGAGTACACACATTTTTGTTTGCCACCTTGCTTCATCAATTCCCTCATCTGGTGATTTTATCACCAAACATCTCTCAAAATTTAGCAGAACATATTTCGGATTCTTTATATTAGTATCATCTTCACTTTAGTATCTTTCTCCTTTGAATCTTTAAAGATCTTTTCTCTTATTTCTTCCATTTCTATCTCATTCCTTTCTCTTATCCTTGCCTGTTGTTCTTCATTTCTTTTCCTTATTGACTTTCTAAAATCTCTTCTACCTTTGTATATACAGCATAGTCTTATCAGAAAAATCACTATCACTAAAATTGTTATCGGTATTAGTATAAATATAATTGAACTACCTATTTCTTGAAACCAATGCTTAATTGCTGATAAACTTTTGCCTAGTTTTTCAAGGACACCTTCAACATCCAGTGGTTCAATTTCTTTATGCAAATCTGTAATATTTATAATATACTTTTCAATATTCTGATTTTTATCTGAGATTTAAGTACAACAATGTTGCACTTTTTAAAATCCCACAGACTCCTCCCTCTTTTGCTAAAATTATATCAAGGGCAAGTCGATTTTGCATAACCATAGCTCTCATAGCAACCATTTCAGTATTAAGCACCAGGAATCCTCCTGCTGAATCTATTGATAATCGATCAACTATTGTGGACAATTTTCTGATTCTATTTGCATTAAACGAAATTCCCATTGCTGGTATCAGTGCTCCAAATACATCACCTATTATTTCTAACACACTCTTTCTTCTTTTTCGACTTAGAACTTTACCTATCTCATGCTTTCCATTAGTACCTCTATTACATGAAATTTTTTAGGAAAGACCAAACCCACATAACATGTCCCATACCAATGGTCTGGTAACCTATAGCAAGCTCTATTCCCACAAATAAAATAAATTCCAGGAAAAACAGGATAATCTCCTCCTTTAAATCCCCAACCCCCTATAATTCTATAGGTGTCTTTACATTGCCTTGCACCCACAAAATAATTGTCATACATTGAATTGTCTCTTCTAATACAAAATGTTCCTAACATTGGAGCATCTATGTTTATAGCTACATTCACATTTTTATCCTCAATATTCTCATCATCAAATGTCCAGAATTTAGATTTTGCATGTTTCATTTTCTCATTTCTTTTGTAAGCACTTCTTTCCTCAACCATATTTAAAAATGCTTTCTCTTCAATCCTCCTTTTGCATGTCAAGTTATTGTTAAAAGCATACTCATGTGTCAACTCATCTAACTCTAAGAAATATTCTCCCATTTCCTTTGCAGGTTTTCTTTTGTTCAATGTACTATCAATTTTTAATTTTGCAAATATTTCATCTACATTGGAATAATGATATTCCAATGTCCCTGTCTGCTAAAACAAACTTGCAATTACACTACAAGTTACTCCATATGTAAGAGGAAGGTGGTGATAGGTCACCCCTTCTGACACTGATGCTGGCAATTTTACACAAACATAACAATCATCAACATTCATAGTTTTAATGTACTCAAGTAACAACTTTGAAAAAGTGTTCTTCGTAAAGTCACTAATTGACCTATCTTGATGCAACTCTGGTTTGTACACATGGGTCTCATGAACTTTTTTTTCTCACTTAGCTTATTTGAACTCACATTTGGTTTTAGTTTCGTTAAATTGTCTTGGAAAGGAATTACAATAGCTAAAATTACCCACAATATTATCAGCAATCCCATACATATTGAACAACATCTACACCATTTTCTAAAAATAGAACATTTCGTTTTATGGTTATTCATTGCCATTTTTCTCTAACACAGTTTTCTTCGACCTTATGTCACTTACAAGTTGCACACCACTGAGTTCACTAACAAGTTTTCTTCGACCTTATGTCAATCCTATTCTAGATTATACTATAGTTAAGTTTCACTAACAAATTTTCTTCAACCTTTTGTCAACTCTGACCTCTTCTATATTTACAATATCGGTCTCACAGGTCTTTAGACTTTTTACTTTAATATCATATACTTTGAGCACCTATCTCTTTTCTCTAAGTTGACTTCTTTACTCACTTTTCCCAATCATCTTTGGGTTTTACAGGTTTTCTTGACTGCTGTTAACCTCGACAATTGGTAGTAGGACTATGTACGTCCACTCAGGCTATTTATACCTCTAATTCGGACGTCTTACTCTTTTTGGCCTTTGAATAGTCTCTATCGTCTTTCCCAGTGTTTCTTTCTGGCTAGTGATCTCATTCACTTGCTCTTCTGGTTCTTTTGTTTTGTTCACCATTTTAAATCTCAATCCACCGGTTTCCTTGGGCCAAATGTCTCCTTTGCAGACTTTCTTAGTCTTTGGCTCTACTGTGTTATGCTCCACTATCCAAGCTCTTTTTCTTGGGCTTTTTCTTAATGGAGTTTCATCTGCACTGTCATCAGTTTCACTTTCAGTATCTTCAACTGTATCATTGATTATTATTTTCACAATGTCTTTTTCTTCATCTGACTCAGCTTTCTCTTCTGTTACTCTGTTAGGAACACCTTCATAACTGGAATCTCATCCTTATCGTGAGTTACTGCCTCTTCCCCAGTCTCAGGATTTCCGTTCCTGCTTTCAGAGTTTTCAGCTTGCTTTTTAGTGTTCTCTTTTTCAACAGCTTTCTCTTCACTTTCCTTTGCGTCTTTACTGGTGTCTGTCTTTACCAATTCTCGATCTTCAGATTGATCTTCTGATCTGGTATTTCCACAATCTCCCTTTCACCTTCAGCTTCAGACGCAGAACTGGCTTCTGATACTTCCAGATGTCGACTTTCCTGTCGATCTTCAGTATCTGGAGTTTTTTCTGGTTCAGCTTCAGAATCAGAGTCAGTTGTACTTTCACCGTCGTATGGGTATTCAGGTTCAGGCCCACGAATGGTGTGACTAGCATGAACCCACCTTTTCAGTCCAGCACACTTAACTGCAGTAGTAGTGACCAAGATAACTTGACGTGGCCTCTGCCAACGAGGTACCAAGCAATTTCTCCTGCGATGCACTTTCACTCGAACCCAGTCTCCAGGGACTAGATCATGAGCTGGATTTTTCTCTTTGGAATTTGACTCAGTTCCCACCTGGTGGAGCGCAGAAGTATCCACATCAGACAGATATTTGCAGTAATCCAGTATGATGTCATCATTAATTGTCAACAACTTATCAACTGGTACATAGGCCTGTCTCATCACCCTGCCCATCAAAATCTCATGTGGACTTAATGCAGTTTTCCTGTCAGGTATGCTTCTCAGTGTCATTAAAACAAGTGGCATGGCATCGGGCCACTGACGTCCTGTTGCCAGACACATCTTTGCAATTCTGTTTTTAATTGTTCCATTCACCTGTTCAACTACTCCTGAAGCCTCCGGTCTGTAAGCACAATGCAGCTTCTGGCAAATGTCCAGAGCTTCACAGATCATCTGCATAAGCTCATTTTGAAAATGAGGGCCTCGGTCTGACTCAATCGTCACCGGGAACCCGAAACGTGGTATTGTCTCACGTAAGAATAGTTTAGCAACAGTCAACCCATCGTTTCTTCACGTGGGGAAAGCTTCCACTCATCGGGAGAACAATCATATTATTACAAGAATATATCTAAGTCTGTTGCATGGAGGCAGTTCAACAAAATCCATCTGAACCCTTGTAAATGGACCACCCTCCCGTCCTATGGTTCCCAAACTTACAACGGTTCTCCTGTTAGGATTAAATTGCTGACATACCAAACACCTTTGGCACAAGCTTTCAGCAATCATCCTGAACTTGGGATTATACCAAGTCTGTCTGAAAAGACGAATCATAGCATCTCTACCAATGTGGGCCTGACCATGGTACATTCGGGCTATGTCTGAGATCATGCTATCGGGCATTACTGGTCTTTCATCTTTGTAAACCCAAATTTCATCTTCCTCTCTTTGTATGCATCCTGATTTTAACCAAATATCTTTTTCTTCTGCTTCTGCCTCTTCCTGCATCTGTTTTACTTCCTGCCAAGTCTCAACTACAGTGGTTAGAATTAAAGGACTCGGAACATGTTCTTTTAACTTTTCTCGATTGATTGAAATTTGACTTTTATCACAATGCTTTGCAATTGCATCTGCGTAATTGTTTCCACGAGTAATGTAATCCTCACTCTTTTTGTGAGCTGAACACTTTGCCACTGCTATCTTCTCAGGTAGCTGTATCACATCTATTAGTGTCTTCACAAATTCAGCATTTCGAATAGGTGTTCCTGCAGAGGTAAAATAACCTCTTTGGGACCAGAGCTGTCCATAATCATGAACAACTCCGTAACCATATTGACTGTCAGTCACTATAGTTACTTTCACCTCTCTTCCCAGTTCACATGCTCGTATCAAAGCAATCAACTCTGCTACTTGAGCAGAATGTATTCCTTTCAAACAAGATGCTTCCAACACTTCTGCCACTATACAGACAGCATATGCAGCACTTAGAACACCACTTTCTGTTCTCAGGCATGATCCAGCCACAAACATTACAAAATCTGATTCAGGTAAAGGTTCATCTCTAATGTCTGGTCGGGGCTTTGTACAATATTCCAAAACATCTAAACACTTGTGATCAAGCTCACCTTTCACTTCTGCCTCTATGGTATCAGGTAACAATGTTGAAGGATTAACATTCACACATCTGGTAATGGTCACATTCTCAGCTCCCAAAATTATTTTCTCATAACGGGTCATTCTGCTATTGGTCATGTACTGTGTTTTTTTTTCTCTAGTGAGGAGAATCTCCACAGAATGAGGTACATATACCCTCAAAGGAAATCCCATCACTATTCCTTCACTTTGCTCCAGACTTACACTGGTTGCTGCTACTGCTTTCAGACAACCTGGCAAAGCCTTTGCAACAGGGTCCAAAACAGCTGAGAAATACGCAATTGGTTTTCTCAATTTTCCATGTCTCTGAACCAATACTGACAAAGCACATCCTTCTCGCTCACTGCAGTACAGTTCAAATTCTTTCTCATAGTCAGGCATTCCTAAAGCTGGTGCTTCACATAGTTTAGTTCTCAGCTGTTCAAATGCTTCCATCTCTGTTTTGGTCAGTACAATAGGGTCTCTGATATCTGCTTTTGTCAGTCTCTGTAATGGTTTTGCAATCAATGAAAATCCACTAATCCACTGTCTGCAATAACCTACCATTCCTAAGAACATTCTCACCTGTCTTTGAGTTTTAGGCGGCTGCATTCCTTCTATCATTTTGATTCTTTCTGCTGTGACTTATCTGCTTCCTTCCAATTTTGTGACCCAAGTGTTGAACTTCATTTTGACAAAACCGCAATTTTGATGGAGACACTTTATGTCCCTCCTCAGCCAAATGATTTAACAATGCTACAGTATCAGTTACACATGCATCCTTTGTTTTTGATGCAACCAAAAGATCATCAATGTACTGTACTAACACAGACTCTCCAGGCATACTCAGGTTTTCTAACGATTTTTTTAGCAGCTGATTAAAAATCGATGGACTCTCAGTGTACCCTTGCGGAATTCTACACCATGCTAGGATACGATTTTGGAAACGGAACACAAAAATTGGTTGGCTTTCTGGATGCAATGGAACAGTAAAGAACGCATTGTACAGATCAATCACAGTGTACCATTCTGCATCATGAGGAATTTGGTACAAAATCATTGCTGGATTTGGAACAATCGGACAACATAGGACAACAATTTTATTAACCTTTCTAAGGTCTTGCACAATCCTAAATGTTCCGTTAGGCTTTTTCAATCCCATAATTGGTGAATTACAAGGACTGCTCTCTATTTCTCTCAATATTCCCTGCTTAATCATTTTGTCAATCACTGGAGTTATTCCTTCAATTACTTCTGTAGTCATTTTATACTGAGGTATATTTGGGTAACTTGCACCTTCTTTAACTGTAACTTTCACAGGATCAACCCCTTTCATCAAACCTATATCTTTTCCAGTGAAATCCCACACTCTTTCTTTTACTTCCTCTTTCCATTCAACAGGAATCTTTTCTTTGTCAAAAACAGGAAATAGTTTATCCTGCTCTGCCTCAATCATGAGCATTGTCATTTTAAACAAGCTATCTTCATCTGGAGTTTGCGATTCTATGCCATCCAGTGAACAGTATATGGCACAGTTCATCTTACACAGTATATCCCTGCCTAACAAATTAACAGGACTGCTATCGCACACCATAAATCGATGCATGTCTTTGAAGGTTCCAATTTCTATTTCAACTGGTTTTGTTAAGGAAGTTTTTATCTGTCTATTAGCTACACCTACAACTTGAAAGGTCTCTCCCGAGAGAGGAAGATTTTGAACATCCACTGATCTAACAGTAGAACGGGTACCACCAGTGTCCACTAAGAAAGAAAGTTATTTCCACATCATTCACTTTTCCGCTCACAAATGGACCTGACTGATCTACCTCAAGAGTGGCTCCAAGTACACTCTCTTCTTCCTCTCTCAGGCATCGTCAGAAACTTTCATCCGGCTCACTGCCATCCTCCTCTTGTAACCAATACTGAGGACAGGCATTCACTCTTTGCGGTCTTTTTACCTGTGCACCTCCGCTGAATCCTGTCTCTGCACTGTATCTCTGCGGGTTTACACTGTATGGCAGTGGCGGTTGTGGCACCTGACTTTGCTGATTTGCTATCTGCTGTTGTTGCGGTTGCTGTTGATTTACCTCAAACTGCACCTGCAAATTCAATGATGTATTTTCTTCATTAAGTCTAGGCGGACATTTACACTCTCGTTTCCAATGCCCTAACTTTCCGCAATTGAAACATGGCAATTTCTTTTTCAATTCATCAATATTCCCTACTAATTTGGGTTTACCTTTAAAACTACCTTGATTCCCAGTAATCTTATTCTCCATGCGTGCTACCTGTTGTTCTGCTACCTTTACTTGTGCCCACATGGCTTTTTCTTTCAGCTTTTTCTGTTTTGCATCAATTTCTTCACTACAATATTTTGCTTGTCTCAGTACTTTATCTACCGAGCTTGACTGCCATCCTATCATGCTGTGTCTAATCATGCCTGAAATTTCTGGTCTCAATCCATATACGAATCTATATATGAAATGTCTCAGGTCCTTTTCATTCAGCTCCTCATAACCACTATACTGTTTGAAAACTAACAACAGTCTTTCATAAAATGAATGTACAGTTTCTTTCGGCTCTTGTGTGGTCCTGTCTATTTTCACCCAATCAGTTTCTTTTGGTGGTATTTTATTTTTCAGCCACACTATCACTTGTTCGTATTTTCTCATTACATCTGGTGATGGGGCTCCTGTTACTTTGTCTCTGGGAAACTCTTCTCTTGGGCAATCTACAGATATTTTACATTCTGTCCATAAGTCTGCGGGCACCACTATGTCAAATAGTCCATCCAAATCAATCCATAAAACTTTTGACACTTTTACAAATCGGTCTACCTGTCTGTACCATTCAACTGGTTTCTCTCTCAACCTAGGAAAGTCATTTGTGAATGACAGTATGTCTTGTCTGCTCCAAGGAACATGTACATATCCTCCTCCAGGTATCTCTCTCATAGGGAATTCAGTTGCTACTGTCTCTTTTTCTCTGATTGGAAAAGCTAATGTGGATTTATCACTAGTTTCTTCTTTCTTCTTTGCCCACTTAACCCTCCATTTACTTACATCGCCCTATTTTCGCAACAGCACAATCAAGTCTTTTATCTGGGCTAATCCTCCAGCAGTATTCATGTTTTTAATGTCTCTTTCTGCAAAATCTACTCGATATATCTTCTGTAATGATTTTATTTTTGAAAATTCTATTCCGCAATCACTTGCTACCTCTTCTAGCTGATCATACATTGTTTTTGCTTTCCATGTTATGCTTTTACATAAAAACATAAGCTCATCATCCTGATACGTTTTTAGTCTGTCCGTTCCAATCATTCCAATAATTAATTCTTCCATATCTACTTTTAATTTAGCCACATCCAACACTTTTGATTCCTGCTCTTTTAATTTTAAAGTTTTAGTCCAATCACTCAATTCTTTATCTGATGGTCCTACAGGTGTTTGTGTTAAATTTATTTTATCTACACTTCTCTCTGGAGTTGCAGAGTCAGATTCTGCTCCTGTCGGGTATCTGCATAACGAACTTTGATTAAAAGTCAATTCTGGTGGATTTACATTTACATTCCACCTTATTTCTGACAAGTCAGGATAAATATTCTCTTTTACTTTTTGCAAACTCTGTTGTAGCGGAATTGTTAAACTCGGTTCTTTTATTCTCTGATTTTCAAATACTGGTATCACAGGTCCTATTGTTACTGGAACAGTTGCAGCTTCCATATTTTTAGTAAGGTTTTGAATCAGTTCATGTGCAAAACGTTCATAATCAGTAATATCTGGCTGCACATCATTTAGTCTTTCAGCACTTAGCACAGTTTTGTGTGGGTCATTACTTTGTACAGGAGAACCTAAATTTCTAGCTTCTCCTATCGGTGTACTTGGGACATATCTTGTTTCTACTCTCTCAGGGAAATCTCGGAAATGTGATGGTTGTCTCGGCGTTTCACTAACTCTCTCATCTGCTATTGGAGCATTCGGGGTAGTCTATAAAGAACTTGGTTGATATGGTGGCGGTCTCCTATTTAGTATTTCTTATAATACAGCATCCTCTGATTCGCTTTCACCATAACTTTCATTCCCTGACTCGACATTCTTTTTCTTTTCTGTGCATTTCCATCCCTCATATTCTTCTACCAATCTGACTGGATACATGCCATCACACATATTACCATTCCTCCATCTCCGCATTCTAGTCTCATGTGTTTCTCCCCATAAATCTCGACCTCTACCTCTTGGTCTGATATGCCTGCTCAACCTCTCGCTTTCCAGTTCATGCATCTCATCTTCCCATTCAACCCATGCTTCGAATTAAGTTGGTCTAGGTCTTAGTTCAAGCTTCATCATCTTGTCTCTCAAATTTCTCAGAATTGCCAAATCAAATGATCCTCCTTCTGGAAAAGCTAATACACCATCATCCTTGGTATACCGTACCCAATTCTCCAACTAACAGTGATATGCGACAATACCACCGCAGTATACGATGATACTCCTTTTCTTAAACAGACCAATGCACTGTGTCGACTTTACTTGCCACACTTCCTCTGCCTGCAGACAGAGGCACTAGCTTCACGCAACACTTGGAAGCCTTTTCAGAACTACATATAACGTAATACGAACCTAACAGATATTAGTCATAATTCTATACATCAAATTGTATATAGTACTTTATACATAACCCTAGCTAATTTCCTTAGCAACCATCCTCTGCTACCAAGATATAACTGCTACAGCGGAACTCCAAAAATAATTTCTAATTAGCACTCACCATTTACCTGAAGCCTTCGAACACACAATCATCCGTCAGTGGGGCCCATAACACTGCACGTTTATTCTATTCACTTTAACTTGGCTTCAAGGAATTTGGTGAAACGCAATAGAGTAATGCTGTAACATTTGGTGGAGTGTCTAAACCTATTTAATCAGTTATTATTTACACCTACAGTGTTATACACTTTACCATGGATTTATTCAAACATTTCAATTTTATTCAGACGCACCACCATAGTGGCAATGGATCTGCTAGAAAGAAAGTTAGGTGTAGGAAAATCACAAGACCAGCTTTAATATTCCATTTTCCCAATTTTATTAAAAGCAAAACTTTAATATGTCTGTCATTTAAGCATTAATTATTTCTTTATTGAGTAAAAATCTTAAACTCTATTTCAGAATGATCATTTTTATTTAGAGCTCAGAAAACAGTTGCTTATTTAGAAGTCAGTTAAAAGTTTAGCAAAGATAGATAGTTCCAAATTCATTCTCTCCTAACATCCCTAACTAACGCCCTCATCTTATCCGTTTATCCTGAAAGGCAAACAAGGAAAAGTTAAAGTTTTATTACATCCAGGAATCGATCTTCAGTCCGGCAGCACTTTGAGAGGAAATCGAAAGAGCGACCTCCTCTATGTAAAATCAGGGGGTTTTATACACTAATTTCCTAACTTAATCTATCTAAAAAGTATCTAACATCACCAATTCGGGTTCTGATTGGACAATTTGGGGTGGGTGAGCATCTCCTCACCATTTCAACATCGAATTCACAGTGAATCAGCAGAATCATAATCGTTTTTTGTTTGAAACAGTCTCTGGCCCGGTCACTTCCTTGACTCGCAACGTTGGACAGTTTTCTCACGTTTAGAACACTCGAATGTCCATATTTTGGCAATCATCCTAACTTCAGCCTTGAACTTCCCATCCGAGTACAGGCAGCTCACTCTCGCTGGCAGGCTTTGAGCACGCATGCGCAGTCCAGCATTTGCTCTCAGTTAGCCAGAGTAACTGGATTTCGTAGGCCTCAGAGGCCACTTTTGGAACTATCATAGAAACAAACACAAATTCATGTTAATTATGGTACTGAAACCATTTTGTTTCCCTCCCACCATCTAATGTTTCCCTATTAGTTATTACCTAGCAGTAAGCCACATAAATGCGTTTCATACTTACATATCCGATGACTTTTAGCACAATAACGTGTACCATAAGCACATTCACATTGCATTTACTTATCTTTAAGCTGTGCATTAGTTCACAACACAATAACAACACAAATTAGTTAATTATTTTGTTCATGCATGCACAATTAGTATTCCCTCGAGTTCATGTATGTGCATCTTATTCTATTGTTGATTTAGTACACCACAATACCATTAGTAAATGTTAATGTTATGGAACATTGATTTCACAAGGGGTACACAAAATTTTGATTTGCCACCTTGCTCCATCATATGCTGCATCATCATTCCCATGTGCTTCATCATTAATCCGGTAAGGATACTTCCTACAAGCACGTTGTACAGACGCTCCAATTTACACACGGTCTGACAGTCTCAACATTCCCTACAAAGTTCCCACGAGTTCACACACATTGCCGTGTGACACCATCTCCTTCACACTATTATTTGATTGAAAGTGCTGTGCTACTTTCTGATTGCCAGCCCTTCCCCACCCTCCCTTGGGGTAGTTCCCATTTCAAAAACTATATGTGGTTTTTATACCGATGTAAGCTGTAATTAATGCTGTTCCCTTCTAATGGACTATTTCTTGTTCTATTCTTTTTCTCACATAATCAGCACCCGGCTGGGTCCCATGTGAGCATCCTTCATCCCCCTTTTCGTATCACTTACCTGTGGCACACAATCTTCACACGGCTGCGTAGTCATCCAATCAGGTACCCATAAACCTTTTGCCTTTACGTCCAACATCTAGCATTGATGCCACTCAATTGGCCACACACCGACATTATCCTTCTCTTCTTAGATGTCCCTACATTCTTAGGTCCTGAAGAGACCCTACATTGCACAAAGGGTTGAAACGTCGTCGACAAAGAACTAAAGCAAACCATTAAACCAGCGCATATCATTGTATATAGTCGCGGTCTACTTTGTGTACATTTTATAATGGTCGACTTTGTAATACTTTGGAAACTGAACACAATTGTCACAAATATGTCACCAATGCTTTAGGTTTCAGTTTTCACTGGGGACACCTTGCACTATAGCTCTTATCTCTCTCTGTACACCTTTTTTTGAGAATTATAAAATACAACTGTGATTAAGTGAAACAAAGGTGTATTTGGTCTCTTCTTTTGATATTACGTTAACCCTTCCCATTGCGATTATGCATATTCCTATCATTATAGATTCTTGTTTTATTCCACAGGAACCACTGTTTCTGATAATAGTAGTACTGAGAAGCATCCACGTGCATATTAGACTATAATTCAGGCGGTATAACAGAGGCTTTGGTTTAAGTACATTAAGTTTCCTTTGCACTCAGAAGAACATTTATACGGGACTCTCCCCCCCCTGAGTTAATAGGGAAAAAAGAAGTAACCCTACAGGAATTTTGCATTGAAATTGGTGAACCCGGGGAGCCACTGCTGTAATTCCTTCACAGTTTTTGATACTAGCCAGTCAGGATAATTGATTAATTCTACCGAAAATAAACCAAGCCAATCACTATGCAGGACTCCCTATTTCAAGTAGCCAGTTTCTTCGTCCAAAAGGACTCCCATCTCATTAACTTCAACTCTATGCCTGAGGGTGCTTTGGAATTAATTAAATCCCTATGTCTTTGAAATGGGCAATCGGATGTTACTCCTCTACCCTGTGTGGCACATCAGTCATAACATCATGGTTAAATCTTCATATTAGCCCACCATGTCCTCAATGGAAAGGAGTTCACAGTGAATGGGTCAAAGAAAATTCCTCAAGTAATTAGCAGTGTATTATTCCCAAGAAAAATTGAAAAACACAAGTTACTAAGGTATATGTAGGAATGCAGGACCGAGCCCTTCATGTTGGAATCTAAGTGATACAAAAAGGTACAAAACATCAGCATCCAGAAAGAAGGTTAAGTAGTGGGCAAAAAGTACAAAAAAGTCAAGCAAAGTTAAATAAAATCAGAATCCAGAGGTAGGTCATGCAGGGGCAATAATGCGGAAGAAATCCAGTCTGGTGCACACAACGTTGCACGTATTTTTACAACAAATTTGGAAGAAAACTGAAACTTAAACCAGTGATTACATTTGGCCCTTTATTTTTATCTTGATGGAGAGGTGTAGCAGCCTCTGTCACGATTATACCTCTCAGCTCCCCAATACCATATAGGGTGGAAGCGGTCCGCTGAAGGAGGTGTCCAAATATTATTCGACAGGAGTGAAAATAGAGATTTAACTCAGTCCTACAATGGCAGTAGGTGGGAAGTGAGTTTGGCATAAGTTAGATATTTAAAAGCCGGCCCAGATTTTGGTTGATACATTGTTATGTACAGTGAGATTTCAGCAGTTAATATTTTTTTTGTATTTTAGTATTCCATGTACAATTTATCCCATTGTTTTCACGTGGAAGCCCTACTTCGGTCATAAATATCTCTCCCCAGTAGGATGAACCATATTGCGCTAGAAATAACCGCACCGGCTCTTATTCACTATAATAACACAAAAAGATGACGGACGGAATGCTGAACATATCAAACATTCACTTCCAGTCCCAGATCTGGGTAAAATCCATCATTATTTAGCTCACCATGCCACCGCAGTTGCACCCACCCACGTGTAAATCAATCTTGATGCTTCTCCCCATGGGAACAGTCCAGCCCAACTGGCAGGCCAGGTTCTCCCTTGAGCGGAAACAAGCATCCTGGTACCGGTATCGGGCCATCACCCCCACATCAGCCAGGCTAGCTTAAATCCAGTGGCACCATGAGCACGGGACACACCTGGGCATAGCCTTCCCACTTAAGCCAGCTATAGCAACCCAAAAAGATGGCGGACGGAATGCTGGATATATCAATTATTCACCCCAGCCACAGATCTGGGTTAAATCCATTGCTTTTTTGCTCACCCCAGTTTGGACACAGCCATATTCCAATAAGTCTTGACCCTGGTTCCCATGAGAACAGTCCAGCCCGAACTGCCAAGCCAGGTCCTCCCTGGACCAGAAACAAGCATCCTGGGACCGATTTCGGGGCATCACCCCACATCAGCCAGGCTAGCTTGAATCCAGTGGCACAGTGAGCGCGGGACCCATGTCTGGGTATACCATCCCACTTAAGCCAGCTATAGTAACATAAAAAGATGGCGGACGGAATGCTGAACATATCAAATATTCACCCCCAGTCACAGATCTGGGTTACATCCATCGTTTTATGCTCACCATATGCAAATCAGTCTTGACCCTGATCCCCATTCGGAACAGTCCAGCCCACACTGCCAGGCCAGGTCCCCCGTCCTGGAGACATACATCCTGGGACCAGTTGTTCACTTTATTAGCACATCACGTTGCAATGAGATGACCTCCACGTTTCCAAAGTCTTCAACTTTGGTACCTAGGGCCGTGTGGAAGACAAATTCACTTCATATCTTGTATATAACTCACACTCAATCACTTAGAAAAAAAACAATCACTCCAGCTTTCGGCTGTTTGGAAACAGTGCATTCTTCAGAAAGGATAAAAGTTTACAGCAGGCCAATTTTAGGCCGCTACCTAGCTAGGCACCAGCTTTAGAAAGCTCAGCGACACATCAAATGTAATGCCATTGCTAAGGGATGGGGACTGGCAAGATGTCACTTCACCAAGGGATGCTTAAAATCAAATTCCTTCATTGGCTTAGTATTGCAGCACTGACAGCGCTTTATTTGAACTAGTGGTTGCAGGTGGTGTGTCTGGCGCTCATTAATAGGGACCAGGACTTATTTTTCATCATCAGACTTTGATCCACAGCAGGAGAGAGAAAACTGAAATTGATCAAAACCAGAACATTGAGATAAAGACCAGAAAATGTAGGGTGGTGGAAAAAAGGCATGTGATGGAGTCAAGACTAAGCCGCCTTGAGATCCCCAGTTTCGGCAGCGCTGACTGCAGGCTCTTAAAAAACGTTGAGCCCCTGCACTTTTTTTACGTATTAAACACTGCACTGACCTTAACCAGTATGTCACCAAGTGACTGAGAAAAACTAGGTAAAAGGGGATCAGCAGTGTTAATTAGGGGACTTGCTCAGAAAACCGCACTATTCCCCTGCAAATTGTGTGAGTGCCACAGACAACGAGGTGCGTTATAAAGTGTCAATCTGAAAAAATAGAAGAGAAGGGGGCCCTGCAATAACAAATATTAAATGTGAAATACTTTCTATAGCAAGGGGCACTCAAGGTCGGATTCATTTTACACGTTGCTGTAAAATACATTGAGCCGAGATATATACATCGCAGAAAACAGAGACAGACGTGGAGGGTGATGCTTAAGCTCAAAAAGAGTAAACATCGTGCGGTGGTGCCGGTAGCTGGGCCTCGCCGAGGCCACCGGGGACACGTAGAACACTGCGCCATTCTTCCAGCGCTTCTGGATAATGACGAAAGCAGCTGTGGGCAGAGCGGCGGGAGTCAGGCAAGGAGCGTAGGTGCTATAAACCGTCTCGCCGCCATTGGAGAGAGGATATGAACTCTAGGTTTCCTCAGACAGTGCTTATAAACCTTCGGCTTCACGTGACAGGGGAGCTATGAACAGTAGTTCCCCAGGATGGGTTTTTCAAATCTTGAGCACTGCGCATCACTCCTCCATTTTGTCACCAGTGAGCTTATTTTTTCTTACATATTCGGTATTAATATCTCCTCCTTTTTAGGTGTAGTCTACAGACAGCTTTGTATAAATAGCTTCTGCTATTAAAAAAAAAATCCTAAATTAAAAGAAAAACATATATACCTAATTAGTGGAGCGTTGAGACAGCCACATTCATCCATTTGTTCAACTGTCATTCACGTTATGCTTTTGCACACCAGAGTACAGTAAGAAGCAATGGGTCAGCCAGCTTCCACCACAGGTTCTCTTGCACCGGCAGCGACAATATTCTTGCCTGATCACATTACACATCTGCACATAACATCAGTGCCAAGGCTGGAGGGCCAATACTTTACAATGTCAGTGCTTTTTTCTTTCCATTCTCTACCTTGTTTATTTTTTTTAACCCACCCTTTTCTTTATTAACTGTGTCTCCAGGCTGCAGTAATTCAAATCCAATAGTACCTTTTTTACACCAATCAGAATGATCTTTTCCCGTGATTGGCATAAAAACTAAAATTGGTGTGTATACTCATTCTAAATACAGTTACCAGGATGGAAGAACAGGCACTATTTCAACAGAAATGAAATGCAGTGCTGGGTCAGGCGAAACGCGTTGAAAAGCGGCGAAAATAGAGAATAAAGAAGTTTTCACCACATCGTTGTCGTCTCCTCTACAGACTACGTGTTGAGGTTGAGTTCGTAATATATATATATATATATATATATATATATATATATATATATATATATATATATATGTCCACAAACTTCTCCAAGGGCAAGAAGAAGAGGCCACAGTAGGGGAGAGAGAGGAGGTTACTTTAATGCCAGCAAAACCAAGGAACAGGGCGGATGCATTTCGGCTTGATGTTGAGCCTCTTCAGCGCCAGATGGTTGTAGCAGGATGCAAGTGTTTTTCATCGGTATAAATATCAATTAACCTCCTGCCAGGTGAGAGATAGGCTCCGCCCCCCGAACAGCGCGAGATCGTGATGGCTGTGAATTTTAGTCATGTGGGACGCCCAATGCGTCAGGACTGCATATCCCAGAATGCTGTAGGCTAATCTGATGCAGCAACGGGGGTAATAGAAGTGTCACGGGCCAAAGTCACCTTAAAATAGCATATCTTGTGCCTCCTCGTCTCCCCAAACCGCACCAATCATAAAGTCCCGGCATTTCAATTGGCAGGGCAGGTCCGGAAATCCAGCTCGCCCGGCGTGGGGCACAATTGCTCCAACACTGCCTCATAACTTGCCGAGTCCGAAGGTGGGCCCCAGTCCTCCCAGTAACCTGGGTACAGAAACATCCACCAAAGTAGAAAAACCAGCGTGACTGGGGCCAGCTTGCAGTGCGGGGGCCTCTTACAGCGTGATACTGGTTGTCACGCAAATTAACTGTACACAAACTTCTCCAAGGGCAAGAAGAAGAGGCCACAGTAGGGGAGAGAGAGGAGGTTACTTTAATGCCAGCAAAACCAAGGAACAGGGCGGATGCATTTCGGCTTGGTGTTGAGCCTCTTCAGCGCCAGATGGTTGTAGCAGGATGCAAGTGTTTTTCACCGGTATAAATACACACACATACATATATGTTTATATATATATATATATATATATATATATATATATATATATATATATATATATATATATATATATATATATATATATATATATATATATATAATATATATATATATTTTTTGATGCAGGCATAAGGCTGCCATGTTTAGACAGCATTTTTCTTCCTTTTTTCCAATACTTAAAAAAAGTGTAACAGATGCACCAGCTTGTCAAGGCCAGAGCTATTGACTTACTGCTTGTTTTATTTGACGGATCCTCTATGTTAGTCCGATGCAAAGAGCTCTGGATGGATGAGGATGATCCCTTCAAGTCCAGCGGAACCACTGCAGCCAGATGCAGGTCTTTGAAAGTGGTTTACATCTTTCTCCTTTCCAACTAGCCCTCTGGTGGAGCTAACATCATCATAATATGTGCTAATGGAATAAGTATGGAAATGCACAGTAGTCGCTCATATAAAAAATTTAGGGATTGCTTGTGGACACTCGTTAGAAGGGCGAGTTTGGGATCTGGATGAGGTGCCGTGCAAGCAAGCAGTGCAATCAGAGTTAAAGATGCATCAGTCAGCCATACAGTCAACATCGCAGAAGTGTGCGGCAAAATATAAAAAGAGTTCTTGATGCACTATATGGAAGTGGGGGCTGGCACCTGGTAAGTGTGAGTAGGAGATGTTGGGGCAAGTCTTGTGGTAAATGGTGTATTTGTAAGGCTGTTAGGTTTGTAACAGTTGCTAAAAACATCTAGAATTTAAAGACCACTTTATGGGGTGATTTGTGGGAGACTCTCTTCCTGGGGCTTTTTAGGGAAATGTTGTCGCAAATCGTACATTTGTTAGTACATTAACACTTTAACCTTAATCGATGCCTAGTTGGATTTAAAGACTACCTTAAAGCCTCGGATTAGCAGTCTTCTCTGCCGGGGACCTTTTAGGAAGTGTAGTGATAAATATTGCATTTGTAAAACCTTTACACAAGTGCCATTGGTCAAACACATTGTTGGGCTTAATGACTACTTTACAAGCAGGTGTTGAGGATTCCCAACAATTGTAGAAAGTATTGTTCTGGATGGCGCATTTGTAAGTAAATTAATTCAACAACAGTGGTCCAATTATGGTAGGAGTTGACTTATAAAAGGTCAAGGGTTCTATCCGCACAGCTTGTCTGGGAAATTAAGTAGAATGTGGTGCATTTTTCAGCTCACTAGCCAAGCAGATTTAACTGCATGAACAAAACGTTTGAACAAAGTAGGGGCAATAACAAGGCAGGTTAAAAACTGTGCAGTGTATGGCATCCACTCACCGAACAGACACGTCAAGCAAATTAAAATGACTAAAAACAAGCTTAGCCAAACCCATAAGATGTGTTCCTTTTTAATTTAACGACACAGTAACCACAAGTTGCATGTGCCAAGGAGTGTGGCAATCATGCAGCAATTTTCTTAATAGACCTGTGTCTTGGAATAGAACAGAGGACTGCGGAAGGATCATTTCTATGCCAGACAGAGTTAGACTTATGCTAGGCACTTCCACTGCCCTACTTCACACAACAAATAACACTTGTTATTCAGTATTTTTTATTGTTCAAAGGTAATCATAGAGACAGTTTAGCTCCACTGCAGAGCTTAGTCCACTGTATAACACCACGCAGCCACGTGACCTTACATTACCGCTTCCCGCACAATTGCACTGACACAGAGTTCTCCTCCAAAATGAGAACAGAGGTAAATACCTCTCCTGTTTGTGCCCGGTGTTGCCACATTAAACTTCTTCGTGCACAAATGGGCAATATTTTACCCATTTGTGCGTGGAAAAACTTGATGTCAGACTAGCAAAATGTGGGCTTATATTTGCCCACATTGAATGCTGTTTGTGGGTACAGCATCTCACACCCCTCAATGGTACAGGTACTCTGTCCCCTGTCAACGCCAAGATTCGCAGTGTTTGCCAATCATGCACCGCATGGAAAAGCTTTATACATGATCACCCTGCTTGATGCTATTGGGGTGCCCCAGGGCAGTCTCTGACGGATGCGGTCAGTATCTGACTGAAGTGATGTTATTCTTATGACCCTACCCTCAGGTCTCCGCACAAGTCAGAGGGAGGGACCGGTAGCCAGAAAAGCAAAAGCAAAATCTAGTAAATGTTTTAGATGCAAATACATAGGCACAAAGTATCCTGGGGGTGGGGGAGGGTGGACGACACAGACAACCCTGGGGAGAGCCGAATCAGGGCTCTGATTTGACTCTAAGAACCAAAGCTTGAGCTGAGCCATTAAAAGATGTAAATCAGAGAACACAACTTGAATAAATATATTAGGGACTTTAGTTTTACGACTCTACACTCCCTATACTCTTGTGTGAGGAGTTCCCAGCACCCAGAGACTCTACAGTCGGGTTGGAAAATTCCACACATATAAGTATAGTGAGTGCACAGTCGTAAAACTCTGCACGTAGGTTGTGAATTGCATTTTATAGTACAATTACATCGCTGAATTGAGTGACATTTACTGAAGGTAATATTTTTAAACATGAAACAGTTAAGGACCACCACCTCCTCCCAGGCCTTCAAAACTGACATCAAAATTCTCCTCCTTCAAAGATACTTCCAAATTTAATTCACACCCTCTCTTTTATCTGAAGGAAGACCTTCCATTATAGAAAATTCTATTCGCCATGACTATGGAAGTGCCTTCCCAGTGTGTTCTTGTGGTTCGAGTGTCTGCCATTTATTGCAGTATTATCCTTCTACTTGTGTTTGGTACTCTTTTGTAACATGTCCACGTCACTTTTCTCTTGTAACACACTGTTTGCTACCTCTTACATTTTGTTTGCTTTAGATACTTGCACAAGTGCCACCATTGTCTACGTAACGTTTGTTTTTGTGTTTGTGTCTGCCATTTATTGCTGTACTATACCTCTACTTGTACTTTGTATGCTTTTGTAACCTGCACACATATTAATTTTTCCTCCTGTAATGTACCGTTTGCTACCTCTTGGATTTGTTTGCTTATGATTGTCACTTATGCCTCATGTAACCTAACGTTTGCTTTTGTAATTTGTTCACTTGTAATTTTCTCCTCTTGTATCATTACTGATCCTATTGTGAAGCGCTCTGACACCTTCGGGTAAAGTCTGCACTATATAAAAACGCATTAAATAAATAAATAAATAAATAAATAAGAATACCCGTATGCCCGATGACGTTGCTATGAGTTAGACAAAATGTGTCAATTTGTCATATTCTCTAATTACATAGCCTATATTGTAACTAAATGTAAAGCAAGTTATTTTATATTAACCACACATAAGTGAGGTTTTATAGAGCACAGATCTTGCACTAAATTACTTGAACTTGCTCTCAAACTTGATGTTTAGGGAAAAATGAAGCAATGGGCTACAGATTCCTCAATTTGATCCAGTGAGGAAGCTGGGATTTGAAACCAGAAGTGCATATTGTGCAGGTCAGAGATTGTGGGGTTACATCTCACCCTCTTCCACTTAACACCAAAGATTAGTGCTTTGCTCTCCCTTATTCGATTAGTGTTAGTAACTGGAATTCAAGTAAATACACTTATCACACCTTAGATCTAACTGACACTATACACACACACACATATATACATGTATTTAAAGGTGTGGTTTTCTGTTTTGAATGTTTCTACAGAGGTTGAAGATCAAACACAGCCACACAACATCATGTTGGACTTCATCAAAACAGCTGTCCACTTAAAGAGCTGTTACCTAAAGAGCAAACTACGCAGGGGCACTGAAATCAGGTAACTGTACCCAATGAGGTGTTTAGACTCTCCTAAAAAACTTGTTTTTTTCAAGTCAGCTGAGCTTGCAGTAGCAATAACCTAAAATAACACCTTCTGTCATGCACTATGATGGCTCGCATTGCTTGACATACAGACAGATTTTAGGAGAGATTCAACACCTCAATGACCACAGTTAAATAATTAACAAAGCAAAGAGGTCTTGCAGCCTCCTCAGAGTTTGCTTCTCGAGTTACAGCACTTCAGGAGGCAAGTGATGTGCATCATGGCTTCAGAGACATGTTCAGTCTATAACTGTTTTTCTTCATTTGCCGGTTCAAAATTGTGAAGTTGGTACAAAGCCACGCAGACGCGGTTATGATTATAACTTTCTTTATTCCCGGAGCGCCGGGAGACAATGACCGCTAAATACAGCAGTCGGCGCCAATAACAATATGGCCGCCTTCCGCTTCCCGTCCCCTGCTTCCTCTTCCGGGGACGGGAGACTAGACCGTCACCACATATCTCCCCCCTTTATGCAACAATACAAAATATACAATAAAATCCTTACTTCCAGTCCATATCATAGTCCTTGAACTTCTCTGGTACCTTTACTGCTCTTCCAACTCTGGTTCTCACCACTTCATTGCTACCTTCTTCTTTCGGTTCTCTTCTGTCTGACCTTCTTCCTTCATCTTCTCTTTCTCTGTCCCTACCATCCTTGCTGCTTTCTCCCTTGCATCCGCTCCTCATGTCTTCACTCGGCCCACATTCTCCTTCGCTGTTTTCTACCTGTTGCTCTCCTTCTTCTACATTCTCATTTCCCCTTCCGCTACGTTCTCTTCCTCCTTCGTCTTCTACTTGCTGTGTTCCTTCTTCAGTTTCATTTCCCCACTTCAAGATCTTGCTGCATTTTGCCATTCTGTCCTGTGACCATACCTTGCCATCACTGAGCAGGGCAGACCGGGCGTAGGGCTCTAGCACTTGCAATGGTGGTGAAAATTTGCTTTCCCCTTTCTTCTTGAGGATGGCCAGCTTAACTCTCACCCAATCTCCCTTCTCCAGTTCTACTCCCTGAACGTTACGTCTCTTGTTATAGTGCATCGTGTACACTTCTTGTGCTTTTTCTAGGTTCCTTCTGACCACGGCCGGTGACCATTTGCTTTGCACCACTAGCTTCCTCCATGCCATGTTGTCTTTCGTAAAGGCTTCTCTTCCTCTCAACACCTTAAATGGGCTGTATCCCGTGCTTCCCGGGGTGATTCGATAGGCCCAGATCATCTTCTCCAATTCCTTCTCCCAGTCCATACCATCGTTTATGGCCGCCTGAATGGTGCCCATGATCACCCGATTGAACCGTTCCACCTGACCGTTCCCCGCGGGATGGTAGATAGGTGTGTGTTTTATCTCTATTCCGTTCCTAGTCGTGAAGGCAATCCATTTCGCAGAAGTGAATTGTGGCCCATTATCACACGTGATAATTTTTGGAATGCCCTCTCTGACAAACGTGGTGCGTAGGAAGCGCACCACGGCTTCGATGTCCACATTCTCCATTATCTCCACCTCTGGCCACTTGGAATATTTGTCTATTAGGACTACAGCATACTTCTGTGTTCCTTCTTTGTTGAGAATGGGGCCCATGATATCCACTGAAACCATTTCCCATGGCCCATCCGAAACGGGGAATTTTCCCAAAGGTGGTCTTAACATGCTCTGTGATTTGTCTGCCTTGGCACAAGACTCGCATTTCCGCACATGTCGTTCTATCTGCACATCAATGGCTGGCCACCAGTATGCTTGCCTGGCTAGAGCTTTTGTCTTGGTGATTCCCTGGTGTCCTTCGTGCAGTAGGTTCATCAGGTACTCCAATATGTCTTGTGGAGGAATCACCTTGTCGCCTCTGAGCAAAAAAATGGGGTTCTCTGCCAATGATAGTTCGTCCCTTACTTCCCAGAACTTCCTCAACTCCTCCTTGAGGTGTCTCTTCTCCGGCCACCCGTGGACCACATATCCCTTGATGGCTTCCAGGTCGACGTCTTCTCGGTATGCTTCTTCCCACTCCTGGGCGCTGATCACTTCCTCAGTATCCTGAATGGTGGCTACCACATAACCTTCCCATCTTTGTTTCTCACTATCATCCACTGCTTCCATTGCTGCTGCTCTGCTCAGAAAGTCCGCCACTTTGTTCTGTGGCCCAGGAATGTGTTCCACCTCGTACACAAAGTCCAACAGCCTAAGAGTCATCTTGGCAATCCTAGGTGTCGCGTGAGCATGGCCACTTGAGGTCAGTACTCGGACTAAAGGCTTGTGGTCCGTTCTGACCAAGAACTTCGCTCCCCACAAGTACTGTCTGAATCTCTCCATCGCCCATACCACCGCCAGCATCTCCTTCTCCACTACACTAAACTTCTCCTCGTTGGATGCAAGCGACCTTGAAGCAAAACAGACCGTCGATATTTCTCCGTTGTCCGATTTCTGCATTAGGACTGCCCCTAAGCCACGGTCACTGGCATCTGTGGTGAGGATGGACTCTGCACTAGGGTCGAATCCCTTCAAGGGAATGGCGGTGCTCATCTCTTGTTTCAGGGCTTCAAACTCTGATTGCTCCTTCTGACTCCATACAAATTTGTTCTTCTCCTTAAGGAGTTGACGTAGGAGATGCGTTTTTGTGGCAAAATGAGGAATGAATTTGCTGTAGTATTCGGCCATTCCTAGAAATGACCGAACATCCTCCTTCTTGGTGGGCGTGGGGGCGTCTTGAATGGATTTCATGTTGGCTCTTTTTGGCAGTATCCCGTGTTCGCTCACTTCATGTCCTAGGTACGTGACTGATTTCACTCCGAACCTGCACTTCGTCCATTCTGCCGTCAGGCCATTGTCCTGTAGTGTCCGTAGCACTTTGTGGAGCCTCTCGTTATGGTCCTGTTTGGTCTTCCCCATCACCAGTATGTCGTCTTGAAAAAATTGCACGTTCTCCACGCCCCTCAGTAACTTGTGCATTAGCTTCTGAAAGACCGCCGCTGCGGATGCTAGTCCAAATGGCATTCTCACAAATTCGTAGCAGCCGAAAGGTGTGATAAACGATGTGAGATGGCTGCATGAGGAGTGTAGTCTTACTTGGTGGTAGGCCGACGACAAGTCTATTGTGGGGAACCACTTGATGTCTTTGGTCCTAGCTAGCATCTCATTTATTCGTGGTAGGGGGAATTTGTCGATCACAATGTTTTTGTTCAGCTCTCTTAGGTCGACGCACAGCCGCACCTTACCATTGGGCTTCTGGGCTACCACCAGGGGAGAAAGCCATTCGGCACTCTCTATCGCTCTGATCACTCCCTCTTTTTCCAGCCTGTCCAATTCCGATTGTACAGCTTCCCTACTGCGGAACGGGATGTTCCTCACCTTGTGCACCACTGGTTTCGCTCCCTCTTTTAGCTTTATGAGGTGTTTGTATTTCGCTAGTTCACCAATTTGTCCATTGAATACTTTGGGGTACGCTCTCTGCCAAGACTCTGCGTCGTCCGTCCTTTCCATGTCCATCAGCAAGACTTTCTCAATGCCCCCCGGGTTGAGTTGTATTCCCAAAGCTCCCTGATCTTTCCAGCTCAATACTGAGGGGCCTTTCTCGGCGATGTATAGTTTGCATGGTGCGTGGCGACCACGGAATTCAAACAGAAGGGGACAATACCCCAACATGGGAATTCTTTGTCCTGTGTACGTTACCGGTCTCAAATCCATTGGGTGCAGTGTTTCTTTGATCTTGGTGGCGAACTTTTCTTCCCAAACCTGTCGTTTTATGATGGAGATGGGTGCTCCACTGTCCGCGATCATTTCCAGTGGTATCCCACCAATGTGCATGTTTAGTCTGGGTTTGTCTGTTCCTTCCCCTTCCATTTCCAGCACCTGGACGTCGATGTATAGGAACTCCTCCTGGTCCTCTGTGTCTTCTTGGTCGTCTGCGTCCTCTCTTTGTTCCTGGTCCACATATCTGACCACCGCTCCTTTGGGTTTTCGGCGGCACACCTTCTCATAGTGCCCGAACACACTGCAGTATGAGCATTTTGCTCTGAAGGCAGGGCACGCTTTATCATTTCCCATGTGCGTGGTACTGCCACACCTGTAGCAGCTCGGCTTACTTCCTTTATTCGAACTGTTGTCCGCCTGGGCGTAGTTGTTGTTGCGGGGTCTTCTTCCATCTTGACTCCTTTGCGTTTCTCTTTGCCTGGGTCGTTCATTACTCGCTGGCGCCATGATCTTGCATACCGTCTGTGCTCCACCTGATTCTTTCTTGGCAGCTTGAGCGCAACGCTTTGACATTTCTGCCTTTTTGACCATGGCCCAAATCTCTTTGAGGGAAGCATCTCCATTTACCCAAAGTTTCTCCTGTACGTGTGAGCTGGTAGTGTGCATGATAATTTGGTCTCTGATGAGGTCGTCATGCAACCTGTCAAACTTGCACGTGAGGGCCAACTTTTGCAGGGCCACGACATACTCGTCCACCGTCTCACCACTCCTTTGCTTCCTTTGAAAGAAATTGTATCTGTCTATTGCGACGCACACAACAGGCCTGTAGTGTGCGTCTAGATCCGCGATGGCATGACTGAATACATCCGTGTCTGTGTCAGCCCTCTCGCCTTTAACTATGGTGTCATAGATTCTGATCCCTTCGGGACCTAAGTTGTGTAATAATATCTTTTTACTCCTCTTGCTCGAGAACGGAGTGTCGCCTTCCTCTTCCAGGGCTTCGAGATAGTTGAGGAAATACCTTTTCCAGTCTTCCCATTTCATCTCCGGTTCTCCACACCTTGTCAGGAATGGCACCAATTGGGTGAGGGAAGAAGACTGGACCGCCATCTTAGATGCACCCCTCCGAAGGGTCTGAATGGGGAGCGTCCGACCCGGTGGGCTTCCCGGCGTGTGTTGCTCAGTCGTGTCTCCTTCACTTAAGTCACTGGCGCTATCTTCACCCCTCTCCCTCCCTGAGAAGCTCGTAGACGCCCGCTGGCTATTCCCTGTGGCAGGGCTTGTTGAGCTGGGCGCCTCTATGCCTGACCGCTGCTCCGCCAGGGTGCCTGATGCTGCTTCACCAGCTAAAGATGGGTAGCACCCTTTGTGACTGTGTGCTGCCAAGGCTTGTTTCCAGGGTTAAAGCAGCACCGGAGGTGACTAGTTCAGGGATGTCACTAGTAATTTTTTTTTTTTTTTTTTCAGCTCCTACTGCCAGAAGGTGTCTCTTGTCATACCTTCGGTACTGGGGCTGTAGAAAATGGAACGTTGGGGCGCCTCCTTGATTCGCGCCCTTTCTGACGCTCTTCCTGCTCCACTGCCGCGCTCCGGGTTGCTTGCGGCGCCGAACTGGGGCCGCGCGGCGTTTCCGCGTTGTGCTGCGCGTGCGTGATGTCTACTACGCATCACTCGTCGCCATTGTGAAGTTGGTACAAAGCCACGCAGACGCGGTTATGACTATAACTTTCTTTATTCCCGGAGCGCCGGGAGACAATGACCGCTAAATACAGGGGTCGGCGCCAATAACAATATGGCCGCCTTCCGCTTCCCGTCCCCTGCTTCCTCTTCCGGGGACGGGAGACTAGACCGTCACCACAAAAATCTGGGGGGATACCGTCCCCTGCATTTACCACTCCAAAATCTGGGGGGATAAATACCCCCATGTGCTCCATAGTAAGCGTTGGTCTTTTAGCGTTAACAGAGTTTGGTGCTGATGAGTGTGACATACCCTGATGTCTAGTGCTCTCTCTTGGCAGTACAGGACCTCCCCTGCTGGCCCACAGGGGGGTAGTTTCAGGGAGGTGTGTTTGGGGTATTACACCCCCTAATAAATGTATTTTCAGATGAATAGTTGGGTACAGGTACTTTCAGTCAGGTATAGTGAGGTCTGTCGGATTTCTCGTGTGAGTTTTGCAAACATACACTGACAAAAACAAACACACTTTCACTCTGTTTTGAAAACCCTAAAACAAATCTTATTTTGGAAAATATTGTGTTTCTCTCATTTAGTACTCCTATTAATCCACATTCCTCTCCTTTTCCACTGCCTCTTAATCCCCTCTCATGTACCCTGCTTGTCATAAAATGTATTTTAACATTGTATGCCAGCGTGATGGTCAGGAAACCTGATGCACCCCCCCCTCCCCACCACCCCAATCTTACTGACCAAGCTTCACCCCTGCTGGACTGGGGATTGGAGCTGTGGTACTGCACATTTTCAAAATGTACAATGAAAAATATTGCCCCATCTCAGCTTGGCCCAGGGCACTCATACTGTGGTACTGCACTGTGCAGGTGATTCATGGCCAAGTGAGGATGTGCACTGCTAAGAATGGATGATGCTACTGCTGTCTCAAGCGCTTGCGCACAACCTATGTGCAGATCTCAGCAGTAGCAAGACTTAAGTTTAGGCGTACGGCTGTCAGACTAGCCACAGAATATCAGAGTGCAACAGTCGCTTGCTTTTACGTGGGGCGGCAATTTCAGAAATAAGTAACCATACCTACACCCCAATGGGAGGGCTGCTTTCAGAGCGTGCCTTCACCGCTTAGGTTCATAATAAAGCAACTTGCTTTCCCTATTTCTTCAGCAACATCTATCAAAGCCACCAAGTTTTCAGATTGCTGAGGTGTTGCATTTCGGTTTCAGTATGTTAATGATTGACATTTTACTGCCAAATGTGTGACACTTTCATATTAGTAAATCAAAGCATTGACCAGTATTTTTGTGCGTCTACATCAGTTTTCTATTATTGTCTCCAAACATATAACACAACAATGAACATACTCCTAAAAAAATCGACTTATTTGACAGACAGTACATTTTAGCAGCGTCAGATGAATGAATAATAACAATGAGTTTTTGGACATAATTCGAAGGGAAAAAAATGTTCAATTCTAAAAATATGAGACTGGGATTTAAACATTCCCAATGTTTGGTTAGGGGTAGCAGTGTTCAGTGTCTCAGTCACTCTTCTTCTCCCCTTCCCGCCACTTTCCTTTACAGTATCTTCCTCACATCTATCTGAAATGCTCGATGTAAAGATCTCACACATCATTTCCTTCCTCTTCATCACTTTCTGTGCACCCTGTCCTTCTGCATGGCCACAATGGCCTCTATCTCAAACACACAATGTCTTGTCACCTGTCATCACAGCATTCAATCAATCAAACAATATTTGTTGAGGGCAACTATTCACCCGCTAGGGTCTCAAGGCGCTGGGGGGGGGAGGGAGAGGGGACCACAGGTCCTACTGGGCACTGAGGTTCAGTCGAAGAGCTAGGTCTTAAGATCCTTCCTGAATTGGGTCAGCGACGGGAATAGCCTGAGGTGGAGGGTCTGGGCGTTCTAGGTTTTGGTGGCGAGATAAGAGAAGGATCTTCCTCGGGTCCTGGTCTTACAGATCACAGGACAGTGGTAGCATTCTTTTCACTGAGTACTGTTAGTATTTCACCAACCATGTACCTCCGTCACACACTTTCAAATAAGGCGGCAATTACAATTGACCTATGTGTGATCATCATTCTGTGCACTCTTGCAGAGAGGCCATGAACTGGATGAGCATGTAGTCAGAACATATTTATACCCCACTGACAGGAAACTCACACTCCTTGCAGGATCATCTTCAGAGCTCTTAGTCATGATCCGTCATGAACGCCCAGCCTCAACCTTGACTCACCCAGATAATAAAAGTTGTTTCAGTTCACAGTATGCACTATACAAGAGTCATATGTTGCATGAAAAGAACTACAGAACCACGACATCTGCAAAAAGCAAAAATAATCGCTGATACTATTACCGTAAGGGTATTTACAGAAGCTCTGCAAAAAACGATTATTGTTTTTGTCAGCATAATTAAGGACATAAATGCAGAACCTGTTTCAAAGTCAGTTTTTAGTTACTGCCTATTCTGAGACCTGGCAGGACCTGCCCTATTTAAAGCCCTACTCATCTCAATGTATACCTCTCAATATTGTGTAATAGACTGGTGGTTGAAATTGCCCAATGTAGTCTAATGCAGACAATGTTTAACTTAGGCAGCAGTCTCATTAATCTTTTTTTACCCAAACAGACATAATTTTCATATCTTTAAACTTACCCTCATTTATTGGGGGCTTCCTTATTTTTAATCATAATCACATTCGTTTAATGCTACTTTTGTGAAAATGAAAATTGTTTCCAGTATTCACACATCCACTTGTCCACATTGATAAAGACATTGATCACTCCAAGAGATGACTGTAATCAGAAATGGATAGGAATATGCAAGTAAACCCTTTTCACCATATATGAGTGCAAAATTATTTAATCATTTTTAGCAGGACTCGGAGTGATAATACAAATAATATTTGTACAGCAGGCAGAAAACCATATGGTATGTTACCTTCGCCCACGTTTTTGACTCACCACTGCTGTGGTGATTGGCAGACATGCTCAAATATTTTGGAGGCAGCCGTTTTGTAACAGATATGAGCATGGTGGTAGGGAAATGTCCATGCTTAATGTCATGTTTTATCAGACAGCCTTACAGGCCACCTCGCACTACTTGAGGTTGGAGTCCCTGCCACAGTGAGACCAATCGCACCCCTGTGCCGGCATTTCTCTTCCTCATTGGCGCCTCCAAACTACACAATTTTCTAAAGATTTTTATTAGACATAAGACATGGTAACAAATTAATTCAAATATTCAAATTAACATACATACATAGTAACCATGTCAGACATCTCTATTTTCATTTTTACCCGCCCCACCCGCCCACCACGGGGATACTACAAATAGAAAGGGGGAGAGAAGGTATAGATTCACAAAAGAATGTTAGGTTAAATATATTAAAAAAAAGAGAAGGAAATATCAAACAAAAGCCTGGCAGTTTATCCAAATTCTAGAATCTTAATTCTCCAAAGTCATCCAATTAATCAGGGGTTCCCAAATCCGTTCTCCCTCCCTCCGAGCCCATGGGCCTCTTCTCTTGAAAACCAATGTTTCCCATTTACACACATTGATACATTTGCCCAACTATTCATACACATTAGGGGGGGTAGTATCCAGCCAGACAGTAGCAATTGATATTCGCAGAATGGCCATGGCTGTAAAGAATAATTTTCGCTCAGATACAGTTACATTTTGGTACACAATACCCAGAATTATGGCCTGCAAAGTCAGTAGTATCCTACGTTCAAATATTTGTTACATATATTGCTCAATCTTATTTAAAAACGGTATCAAACAAGGACATGATGCGAACATATGGATACTATCGACCGCGAATTCCCCACACCGAGGACAATCTACTCCTACCGAACCAAACTACACAATTTTCTATAGATTCAATTAACTATTCTGTATGTGATTTCAAAGAAGTCATGCATAGTATTTTTTGTACCAATGGATTATAGTCTGGTACCATAGAGTTCATTCATGAATGCCAGGTTCGGGTTTGGATTTGTGGTGGCAGAAGTGCCAGTTAAAAGATCACAGTGGGGATTGAGCTTCAAAACGAGTAGTGATTATTAGAACTTGGACATGATCGTGGAAATGCACAGGTGCCCCGTGAACCTGATACCATGATATGCAATTTGAATGAAATTAGAATTCAATGTTTCCTGAAGGATATTTTTGTGTCATTTCAATGTTGTTCCCACTTTGGCCTGCATTAGAGCTGATTCTTGTATTTAGGTAGCTTTAGGACAATCTCAAAATCTGGCAACACTGCTCTGGCCAATCAGATGAGAGGTTATGTAGTGTATCAGGGACCCCCTGGTAAGGATAAAAATCCTGGGACAGGGAAATTACTGAACAATCAGATGAGAGGAACAGCGCAGGTGCGCAAATACTCTGCTACTCCCATACATGACAGTAAGCAGGTTGGTCACTGCGCTCAGACCATCTTACAATTACAAAACAAGTGACTCTGACTACACTCTTTCACACAATTAGCCATACTTTTAGGAGGCTGTCTTCCTTTCCTTTCATAGATATCAGCCTTTGGTTAGGGTACAGTAAAATATGTTTATTGCTACTAAGCACTGCTACTAGTCAACCAAATACACAACCTAAAGTAAAGCATGCCATCACACCTTTCTACTTATCAACTATGGCTAAACTGTACTTGTTATAGAAAAGATGCCTTAAAGCTCCATGCCGGCTTCATTGACACTAATAAGAGAATGCACACATATATGTGCTCACTACATATGACTTTATAGAATCCCATTTGATTTGTGTTTCATAGATTTAAGAGTTAACGATCGATAAGGACTTCTTGTATAGACCAAATGGTTGTATTTAGTCATTATTCGTATTTAATTACAGGTTATACAGAGTATCCAGAAAAGGGAAACATAACTCCACCACCCCTTTTGGTCTAACCTTGGAAGGAAGAAACGAGTATGCATGGTCTTAGTTTAGTACCGCACACGTACATTCTACACACGAAAAATGACACTCTACAAGAAAGGTACCCTATTTAGATATAATGAATTAGACCTCCAGGCCTGATAAAATGCTGCAGGCCCAGTTAGGGCTAACAGAGACATGAAACATGTTAAGAGGATAGCCATCCAGGGTCATAACTCTCCATTCTTTTTTAAATAATACCAAAGGAGACAATATTAAAACACAACTTGAGTCTATCTCAGGTAATTGTAATGCTAGGTGTCCCCCCACAGAACAATATTTTTTAAGTATATGAAATGTACATTAATGCCAGTTCAGTGGCTCCCCTCGTCAGCTAACTGGAGGGCTTTTAGAAGCTACACACGCACTGCCTCACAAGTACATGACCCCGGGCGCTACTACTCCAGGATATATTGGTCTCCACCCCTTGCAAAAGTAAACGTCTTGGGGTGAGGAGCAGGTCCAATAATGACCTAGTGTGGGTGAGCATCCGGCGTCCTTTAACACAAAGACTGACTTGACAGGGCAGACTAATTACGGGAAGACAGTGTACTGTGGGACTCACTCTGTAGGCCCCACCCTTTTTCCTGGTCTGTATTCCTCCTAATGTTTAAAGTTCCAAAGTACCTGATGCCTTGTGACACCTTTAGCAACTTCTAGATTTTCAGCTGAAAGTGTTGCTGGTCACACTTTATATGCATGTATTTACATAATTATCTGGTAGCATTTTGTACTTCATGGTACACCATCAAATTGCATTTTACATCATGTTATTGTATTGTTTTGTATGTACACAAAAACGTTTAAGCCTAATCTTATATTAAACTGAAAAAGCCTTGATTACTGGGAAAGCTAAACTTTAAAAGCTGATAGGAAATGTTGTTTTGTGAGATAATTATAAACCTTTTTCCTAATACCTTTATCATAACAGTTGAGAACTAAATAACAACATGCCTGTCATTTTATGATACACCAATACTTTAGTGAATACAGCTTACATAGCTGTTTTTACTCAAAGAAATTTCCTTCAAATATTTATGTCTAACTTCTGAAAAGTCATGTTTTATTCTGTAAAGTCAACTGACCTGAGCCACCCTTATACTTTACACAGGAAGCAGAGCTGCTGAGCACCTACAGAAATCATCATTCAAGACTCTCATCTTTCTGGACAGGCTTACCCTGGGTGCCATCTTCTCAACTTGCCTAAATAATGACCAGACTGAAACAGTTTGGTTAATAATGACCCAAGCTTCATCTACTAGTGAAGCTGCTTGTTTCCATGCCATCAGCATCTATTTACACCACTGGCAGTACTGACGTTGTAGGGCTGCGAGTGGTATTTTGTTCACCTCCTCCCACTATGGCAGGAAATGCATAATCCCAGGAGGTGCAAAAGGGAAGAAGCAAAGCCAGTGGAGGAAGGGTAAATCACATAGGAGTTCATGTTCAAGTTCAAAGACTTTATTCAGTTTACAAAATAGAAAACCATAAAACATTACAGATCGCATAAAAAACAGGACATATCCAAATCCTAAACATATTAAGCGACAATCCCATTGTATACATAATAAAATATATAACTGCCGTATATAAAAAAAAATTAAAACACATTATTATTACAGGGTGGATGGGCCATCCAGTTAATAAAACGAGATACCAGCAATACAGATGAATTAATTAACCGGTTAAAAGGGCCATGTGGTCTCAACACTGTATTACAGGAAAAAAAAAAAAGAAATCAATTAAAAATTAATCTTCCATACATTTTCTATATTTCAATGAACATTTCAAAAATCCAAACACAAATAGGATGCCTTCAGGCTTTAAAATTTGTAGAAAATAAAGGGCTGGGCGCACTTTGGAAAAATTTGTTTTTTTGAAAAGTGATTTTAAAAAGAACCTCTGGAGAGCATCATAGAAGCTACAAAAGAACATGAAGTGCAGCAGGTCCTGTTGAGACACTCCGTCGCAGCCACAGGGTGCTAGCACTTGTCCTCTGTGGCACCCCAGAGGAACAGCAAGTAAAAAATGGAAATAATCCATTCTAAACCTGGTCAATAACAACCGCTCGTGGTTCGACAGGGGCATTAAAAGATATGGCTCAGTACCCGGAGTAGTTTTTAGCATCACAAATTTCCAGACGCTGGTTTTTGATAATTCTACCCCGTCTCTGTTTGCTTTTTTGAGCAAAATAAAAGATTCCTTTACAAACACCGCGTCTTTTGCAGTTATAAAACCAGGTCTTAAAAACAAGTCTGGGCGCCCCAAATCACCAAAACAACCCTTTATATATTTAAGCCATGGGATATCAAGCATATGGTCCAGACTCATTACTTCTTTCAGGAGCTCATGATTAAGGCTCAAATCTTTATTCAGCCAGCAATTGAGCCAATAGAGCAGTGGACGTATAGCCAGAGTATCAGAAATAAATACAGTCCCAGTCTCTACATGTACTATTAGATTAGCAGTACCTTTGGGAACCCCCAGCAGTTGTTTTAAGAAATTATTCTCAGCCACCTGGATTCCCTCCGAGGCTACATATCCCCATAGTTCACTTCCGTAGATGCCTGTTGCTACGCTTTTTGCTTGGTACATTTTCAGTAATGCCGCAATTGTGCGATTGACCATCTTTGTGGCAAAGTTGAGAATAGATGCATTTACTCTTGTCACTTCCCTCTTTCTTCTCCTAACCAGGGCAATTCAGTCCAAACGATCATCCATTAGGACGCCCAGGTAAGAGAAGGTTGGGGTTATAGGCACCTTCTCTGCATTCACCCTAAAGGAATACTGCTTCATAGGACATGTCCCAACTTGCATTACAAATGATTTTGAGTTATTTACGGCCAAATCGCGGTCTGCCATAAAGCTGCAGAAGGTATCCAACAAGGTTTGCAGGCTTCTTGGGGTTTGGGCTAGGAGAACCGCATCGTCCGCATAAAGCAGAACGGGCAGTCCCCTTCGCCCCACATATGGCAAATCAGCCCCTGTTTCTAACAAAGTCCTATCCAAGTCGTTAATATAAAGGTTAAAAAGAAATGGAGCAAGGATGCCTTACACCCGTTTCAATACTTATATCCCTGGAAACCCCAAGGTCCTGAGCAAACCTAATATTTGCCCTTGTATCACTATGCAGATCCCTCAGGAAGTCCACCAGATTGTCCTCCACCCCCATGGCCCCCATGGATTGCCACATTCTCCCCCGATTGACACACTCAAAAGCAGAGGAGAGATCCATGAAGGCCATGTAGATTGTCCCTTTTCGGGCAACCGTGTACTTCCCGAGGATCAGATAAAGGTTGAGGCATTGAGCTACAGTAGAGTGCCCTGGTCGGAACCCATATTGAATATCTGAAATGATCTTATCATCTTCCGCTTAGGTAGCCAGTCTATTCAATAGAACCCCTCCCACAACCTTTACTACGGAATTAATAAGGGAAATCGGCCTATAGTTCAATGTACTATTGCGATCACCTTTTTTGAACACTAGTACATTAGTGGATGAGCCCCAAGACTTTGGGCAACCGGCCTTAGCGGCCGCATTAAGCACACCCAGCAAGACCGGGGCCCAAAGTGAAGAATTTTATTTAAATAGGTCCGGCATAATACCGTCCGGACCTGGCGCCTTGTTACACGACAAACCAGAGATGCCTTTCTCCACTTCACTCTGGGAGAATACAACCAGGGCATTATTTTGAGCGCTAGCTTGTGGTCGAACTAGGGATAAATCGTTCTTAAAAATGCGGCTAAAATGCGAGACCCAATCCTCTTCCAGTATTTTGGAACCAAGACCTTCATCCATAACCCTTTCAAAAAGAGGTCTATTGATAATGCCCCCAAATTTAGCACTACTACCTAACGCGCTAGGGTCTACCAATTCTCGCCAAGTTGCTTCCTTCAATTCCGCCTTGGGGCTTGCTAGCATCTTTTTGTAGTTAAGTCGAAGGGCACGAACCCGAGGTAGATCCCTCGGTTTAGCTTTCAATGCATCCTTCAATACTCAGGCTGCTTTAGAGCATGCGGAATTAAACCACTTAGGATCGCTAGATTATGTTTTTCGTGCAGGGACACAAAGCAAAGCCCCCACCTTAGCAACAATCTCTGAAAATGAGTTTAGGACGCCTGCTGCTGAAGAGTCAGGGGACTCACAAAATGCAAATTCTGCAACACAAGACTCATGGAACTTTTCATAGAAAAGGTTTGGAGTCACCTGGGACCATTTAAGGTGACGCCTTCCATCTTTCAGTTTAAGCACGCCCGGCACTACCTCCCTGGCCCTCCTATTCAATATACCCCCCCCAACTTCACACACACTGGATTGTGGTCACTGAATGAGCTCTCCATAATTTTAAAACCCTGAAGAATAGCCTATAAGCTAACAGAGATCTAAATGTGATCTATAAAGAACTCTCCACTACGCCCTTTAAAGGACGGCACAAGCTGTTTACTAGATGGAACAGCAAAAGACATAGACGAGAACAGATCGTAATCATTAAGCAGATCATTGAGTACATTTCCTTGCGCTGAGTGCTCAAAGTGGAGACCCCGTATCCTGGCACATCCCATATCACCCATCCTAGTTGTTTCAGGGTCACCACACGGGTGGACATTAAAGTCTCCCACTATCTGAAGGCTATGAGAGACATAATCACAATGCTGCTTAAGAAGCCCATTCAGCAGTGTTATCTGACAGACCCCCTGTCTATTCAATGCATTGTAAAAGTTAATTAAACACACACTAGCGTTTCCATGCTTTAATAGAATAGCTTGGGAGTCACTTTGAGCGAATAAGAGGACCTTAATCCTGCATTTCAAACCTAGAGATGTAAAAATAACTAAACCGGCCCTTGCCCTTCCACTTGCTGAAGGGGGAGCAGGGACATAGAAAGCGTTGTACCCCTCCAGATAAAGGTTGCAGTTTACCAGCCAAGTCTCCTGCAAACATATCAAGGAGAATTGACTGATAAACTGCACCCACATCGGATCTGCGATCTTCTCTGCCAACCCAGCAATGTTCTAGGACAGACCGTTATAGTCCTCTAGATAATCCCCGAACGATACAATGGGCAAAACCTCCTGTGAATTCAAAATAACGGGCTCAAACAATGTCTGTACCAAAGACCCCGCTCCTATAAGAAATGAATGAGCTGGTTCTGAGACCTGAACAATTGGCGCTTGGGGCTCTAAACTATCAGACAGTCAATCGCAACCGTCCAGCCTTGAAAGCACTGCAAATCTGTTTGGTCCCTGCACAATGGGAGAAAATTGGCAGCTCCCCGGTAAATTAAACCCATCACACGTAAATCTATCACCTAAGTGTCCCGGTCGAGATCGCTCTTCACAGTTCGCTCCCTGCTGGCCAAAGTTTTCCCTACTCATTGCGGTGGTATAAAAGTAACTGAGATCAAAGGGTTGAATAGTGGATCTCACATTCTGGTTAAACCCACCGCAAATATGATGCACTGCCCTACTATCACTAAAATTAATAATTATACAATTACCCTCTATATCCTTTGTTCTGCATCCTATCCAGCTTACCCTGCGGACAAACAGAATTTTACTGTGTACATTCAAAGGGAGGGGTCTATTAGTGTTCAACCAATACACAGTTTTGTTTTTTAGCTCACTATAAGACTCCACCCTCCCCTTGGCTAATTCTGGCACTCCTGTCAACACAACAACATAGGGTACCGACTCAGGGAGTAAATAAATGTGTGTCAGCGAATTTTTTTGATGATCAGTAGAGCATTGTGGTCCCATCAGTCCTCCCTGGTGCTTATTAGCATTCCCCCTCCTGCCAGTTGTTGATTGGCACTCTTTCCTTGGGGGCACTCTTTGTTTCCCTTTATAGTAACTCCAGCCATAATACCGGGCCCGGCTACAATGTTCCTGGCCAAGTTGCCTGGAATTGGGTCTAAGACAAACGTATGGGATGAAGGAATAATGCTCGGACTGTACCCTAAACCGTTCCTCTGGAGATCTTTAGCCTCGGGGCACTTTGGCGAAATGTTCTTGATAAGAGAAGAGTTTGTTGTAGATAGCTGTTCTAATTTCTACAGTCTATCCTCAATAGTAAGCAGTTTTTCATATACAGGCTTTATAGAGGCTGATATAAGCTCGCATAATGACCTCCAAAAACCAACATCAATCAAAGGCAAAGGTCCATCTTCTGAAACCAGAGGAAGAGTATTTGGAAACGAGTTATTCACGCCTGGTTGCACTACACTTAAAAGAACCACATTTGCATTTACCAGGTTAGCCGTGTTATTTGGTTCCGGCTTCTTGGATTTTTTTCCCTTCTGTCCTCTCCCCCCCTCCCACCCCCCCTCCTTCTTTTAGAGGTTGCTCCCGATGGATTTTTTGCTGAGATCGGGCGAACTTTTGGGATGGCCCCTGAAGAAGCACGGGTATCTACCCCGCGATTCACATTATTCTGTGCTGACAGCGAAACCTGGGGAGGCCGAAAACAAATTTGGCCGGAAGCCACGGGGTAAACAGTTACAGGGTTGTGCGGCATAGGGCTGCGAGCCAGCGCCAGGCCCCCCAGGGAGGAACGTTTGACAAATGTCGGGTCCTGAGAGAGTCGGCGCTCAGTAATTGCTATTTTCTTTGCCAGAACTGAAGTAGCCCTGGTAATGAACTGATGTAATGTCCCGGCTATATATCCTCCTGTTGCTGCTTTCCTTGACTTCCCTTCCCGACCAGCCATTTCGGCCACATATAGTTCACAAGGTAACAAGGTAACAAAAGAATGGTATCAAGTTTTACATTCATCGCCAAATCATAAACTGGGAGAATTACCTTTGCAGAATAATGATGAATAATGATGTTAGAGGGGGGGCGGGCTTCTAACAGGCTCAAACGGGCCCGGAGCAAGGTGTAAAGTAGTGGCTCTGAGAGGGGCTGATTGGTCCCTGGTGGCGTCAGAACCAAGGGCGCCTGGAAGCTTTAGTCCGCGGTATCCTCTAATGTCCCCCAGCAAGTTCCCCTTCAGAGGCAACCAGTATACTCGTAATAATTTTGTAGCTCTTCCCACTCCACTGCAGCGTCTCGTTATCGCATAGAAATCCAAACTCCCAGCTCAAACTTGATGCGTTTGTCCTCAGACGCCGACAAAGCACCCCGGTCTTCCCCCACCTCTGTATACTAACGGAGGGCTGGCAGGGAGTTAGAGAGCCGTCCACAAAAACAGAAACTTCTAGCAGAGCCACTGACCGTGATGTTCCATGGCAGCAGGAACCATTGAAAACCAGATTCAGCTCTCGGCACCGGCGTTTCCTTCCCAGCTGTGTGAGCCTCGGAGACCGCCTCAGCTGTCGCCCTGGTCAGGCCTGGCGACAGCACTCGGTCCAGCGGTGCACTTCCTTCTTCCCTCCTGCTCAGCTAGGTCCACCCGTCGCTTACGCTCGCGCTCTTCCTTCTCCTCTACATAGGAATGAATCCTGAAAACCACAAGGGAGAAAAAAGGGGAAAATCTGATTCTACAGCATTATAACGTTAACAGAAATGCACCCTAAAAATGTGTCAGTAGGCAAGGGAATGCCAGTTTACAACACCCTTTTGGTAGAAAAAAACAATATGGGGCACATTATGGTACCCAGTTAAGGCATCACAAGTGCTCCTAACCCAACGCACAGCATGGTAATGGAGAACCACAGAGAACCATCACAGGCCAGAAGCAAAAAAAGGGATGACGGTTGCATTACCAAAATTGGGAATTATCCATGGGCAAGTAGAAAGATCCTACCATCCACATAATTGGAGACATGAGAGCTTGGGAGAATGTACCTTTCCGCCTCCTTCCAGGACAGACACCAGGCATACATTGGAACACTGAAAGGACTGTGAGATTGGGTCAAGGATTGAGGGGACTGGATGGGCATAAATGTAAGGATCTATGTAAAACTGTATGGGAGGTATTTGCAGGCTTGCATGAAATGGCACAAATTTCAACTTCACAAGGCCTTCATAAATAAAGAAGGTGGCGGAGAGGCTTAGTGGTAGCTTGGTATGGAAGCTCTGGGTGTGCAATTTTGAAGACATGGGAGAACTGCATTAGGGATAGAATTAAGAGATCAACAAACTAAAGTATTCATAATGGAAAGTAAGGTAAAGAGGGTGTGTGTTGGGGTTGATGGGCAAAGGGCGGAGCTTTGACGTATGCTAAGAGAAACAGCCTAGCAATCCCTGAAGAAGGTGATAAGTAGGTCCAGAAAGTTACTGGAGGGAATGATTCCACACGGAAAAGGAGAAAAGAGACACACAGAAAAATTTCATGAAGCATGAGAAAGACATAATGGAACAGAGATGACTAATCACGGGGTGTATTTTTGAACTTAAAAGCAACAGAAGAGAGGCAAGCAGAACATCCTTACAGAGAGAGGTCAAATGACTGTGAAAGAGATAGGAGAAAAGAGAAAAAAGTTGTTATGAGGGTGAGATTCACTACAGAAGTAGTACTCAAATACTGATGAGTACAATACGTTTTGTTGGGAGACGTGTAGAAAAAACAACAGTGATGGGAATAGGAATCAGGGGGAGAGCAAACAAGGTCTCAAAATGGAGGAGCTTGAGGGCAAGATAAGAGTTGGATATCTAGTGTTATATAATGTATAAACAAAATATCATATCCAGAATAGAAACTACCAAACTTTTGTGAAGATTAATATTGATTAGTATATGTTTACTGTACTTAATATATTTCTGGTTAGTTTCTGAGAATAACATGTCACATGCACCTGTACATTACATGATGCATACACAATCGTATATCATCTCGAGAGTGACGCCTTGAAGTATCACATTCAACCTTAATTGGCCTTAAAATTATTTAAAAAATCATTTGAAAGCGGGGGTGATAGAGGCTTGTATCTTAAGTTCCTAGTACCATCAGGAATGTCTACCATGCACAATTAGCATATTTTCCATGGCAAGAGAGACTATAATGCATACATATTGCAGATTTGCACATTATAACGAACTGTGAATAGAGTGGGTAAACCCCTGATTTTAACATCAAGAACCAGCACTTTTATATATGTTGTAATATGGTCACAATTGCTGATCCGAACATCATAAAATAAAATAAAATGTTTTATGAACATACTGGAAGAATATGTAACCTCCATCATGAACACTCACACTTGAGCAATCATAAGGGACAACACATGTATGTGAGGTTATGTGACTACCAAGGTCTTGGTCCCCCTTAGTCTCTCACATGTACTCCTTTTTCTCCCCCCCCCTCCCCATCTTTTAAAAAAAAGTAATTCTCGGAATAAAATGTAAATTTTAGGAATAGTAATCTGATTGTTTTATACATAAGATCATATGATGCTGGTACTTTACTGGACAGAAATGGAATGATCTTAAATTTAACAAGTGCTAGATTACATGTATAAACAGAAATGTTTGACCAAATCCTTTTTTAATATATTGTATTTATTTGGTGGTGGTGGGGAGTATCTAGCCCTTTAAATGTGACACTTTACACACAAACTCTATGACCCAGTTGAAGGATGTTACCAAAACTCATAGGTCGTTCTTGTATGTAAGCACACTGCACTTTCCAAAAAAAGACTATGAAAAAAGAAAAAATGTAAGAAAGCTAAAGATGGATCAACTCACCTCTGTGTGTGCCGTCTGCGTGGATTGTGACCCCTACTCCACATGGAAGAGAGCACGCACACGAGGGCTGCTGGACTTAGGCTTTTTTATTTCATAGGGCCTCCTCCGACCCAGTGACTAGAGAGACGCGTTTCGGCTGACACAGCAGCCTTTCTCAATCTGGGGAGCGCCATTTTCATTTAGACATTTATACCATGTCCCACTCATCGACATAGAAAAAATTATTTCTCCCAAGTTGTAAAGTATCAAGCTACATATAAATACATGAAAATACATTCACGTGCAATACATTAGGTATGGCTAGTGGACATTACTGTAGCTGAACAAAAATAAAAACGCATAGTCCATTGATAAGTACCCCTTAAATGCATATTGCATCATCAAACCACTAAACCATACATACAATATATAAAAAATTGACTAATACACAAGGAATGTAACTCCTTCATTATGTTGGAATATGTGATATTGTTATGCCATATTCTTAAAAACAAGTGTTTTGCGCAAACCCCTTCAGGTAGCACTTTAAAACTAAAGCGTGCTGCGTGAAAAAAAAACACATGGGAGATACACTTCAACTCAATTGTTCCCTTGATTGGCATGGAGGCACCTCAGGGCAAAGCCCGTGACACTCGCTTGAAATTATAGTGAGAAGCAATAATGTTTGGTACCGAGTTGAATTTAGACAAAACGACGCACTTAGCATATTAGGTCGATAAAGCATTAGACTAACTGTCAAACTGTAAGTCTGAAAACACATAGGGCCATATATATCAAGCAAAATTGCGATCGCAAATGCCGAAATTCGCATTTTTGCTTTGTGGTATGTATGAGGCAAATCTGCGTGCAAAATAAGGAATCGCAAAATTTGCGATTCCTTATTTTGCAATTGCATGCAAGGAATCACAAATTTTGCAATTCCTTAAATGCAATGTAAGAAGCACCAAAAAAGTGCAATTTGGCCTTAAGGAATCGCACATTATCACCAAATTCAAGTTGGTGGTAATTTGCGATTTCTTTGAAAATTGCACTTTTTTTGCATTTTTCAAAGTGGAATGTGAAGCACATACATGCCCTTAGGGCATGTATATGCGCCACATGTGCACCCATGCTTATTTCAGGGGTGCAACAGGATGTCTTTTTGACAACCTTGCACCCTTGAAATTGCATTCTCAATTTGCGATTTGCTAATTGCTAATCGCAAATTGAGAATGTCTTCCCATTCATTCAGAATGAATGGGGAGGTATTCCTTAATTGCGAATCGCAATTTGAGACTCGCAATTAAGGAATATGTAGGATTCGCAAATGTTATTGTAAATCCTACATACATAGCATTTTGCGAATCTCAAATAACGATTCGCAAAAAATCGCTATTTGAGAATCGCAAATGCGGATTTTGATACATATGGCACATAGTGTGTGCTTTGGAACTCTAATGCCGACCTAAAAATTGCATATTGAAACAAGCAGGGACTACTAGTCCCATAATGCCCCATCAAAATAACATGCAAATTGTTCTAAGGCACCTGAAGTCAGTAGGCACCAATAGTTCATGTAGCATCCGATCTGACATCAAAAGCATTATTTGCAAGATTATGTTGGCGTTCAGAAGAGTCCAATGTCATGCGAAAGTAAAAACCCTCGATGGATGCACAGCTTCATCACTGAACTCCGGGCACAGGCTCTGTGTGATTACTGTCCGAGATGAACACGTAGATTAGAACCAAGTCCAAATAAGAGTTAATTATCAAGAGGTCTCTGCTGTTGACGCAGCACACAGTATATACAAATAAATCAGTGTACAGGGTCGGGGGAGATCATTTTATAAAAAGTGATAAGCCAAACAGTCCTCACCGTTACAGCCATAGCTTTTACGGTACCCAGTCACCAGAAGTTCGTCGGTCTGCTGAGTGTATATATATATATATATATATGATCAAGGACTCGGACGAGTCTGAAACGCGTCGTGGTGGAGGTACGGGTGGTTGCTAAATAAACCCGTTATTTGCACATTAAAGCTGGGTCTGCCTTCGTTCTTTGGTGGAGAGGATTGTACACAACATCGTTTCCTGAAAATGCGAGCTGTTATATATATATATATATATCTTTTTCCCAAAGATCTACTGATGTGGTGTTAGGAATAGCAAATTTGTGCATACCTATACTTACCATCATGATATTCGGTGTTAGAACTATGTTATTTTGAGAGCACAACATTTTTGTATACCATGTTCTGACGATATAATCCACAGATGGCAGCTGCAAATATTCTGTGAGGCTAATATAAGGATTGCTCAGACGTCTAAGACAAACAAATGAAGGAGAAAAATAAAGACTAGAAAATGGCATAGAGAGTTGGCGAGCACAGGAAAGAATGCCATCGCAAAAAAGTCTGGTGCCCTATGGACTACTGCTGAGAGATGAAGACACATGGGGAAAAGATGAATGTGTGCGTATTAATATACAAACAGAAACAAATGGTAGAAGAAAAGTTTACTATAAACTGTTTTCACAAAAAACATGGAGGTGATTTTCCAGTACCTAAAAAAGGGGAGTTTGTGGCAATTGTAAAACTGTGACGCGGAAAAATTAAATAAAAGGATATGACAAACAAATAAATGGAGTAGGCATTTGACTGTAGCCAAATTGGTGGATCCGCGAAGGAGATGCTGTTGTGGTGCGGAGAAGTGTGTCACTGGTCTGGCTTTCTGCTTCACCATGTACCCTGAAGACTTATGTGTGGTAATAATACAATGAGGGGGGAAGGAATCTATAAGGGCATAGCAAATCCCATAGGGTTTTTCATGGCTTGTGCAGTGTATCAATCAGTTTGTTCTTGCAATAACCTTTACTATATGTCTGAGTCAAAAACTACTAGCGTGATAATTTTCTATATGTTGGTGGATCGCTAAAGAAAGGGGGATGCTGAAGATAACTTTATTTTCAAACACATGGCCGAGAAACTGTGGGTCATGTTGGAGCTTGCAGAAACAGATAATAAACCAGTAGGGAATTTGATTTTGCTCGGGACTGAAGTCGACTTTGGCAGTTGAGTTCTGATTACCACAGGTAACATTGACGGACAGGGATTTGTTTCAGAGGCGTGAGGTGTAGAGTTGAGAGGGTGCAGCAGTTCTAGGGGACTTCAGCCTAAGATAGTTTTCTAGTATTTGCCAAGTAGGGGGATTCTGTAGCAATACACCTTTTGTAACATCAGTGCGATGAAGGCTCCACCACAAAATACAAATGACACAAAGAGGGTTTGTTTATGGCATAAGGTTTCTGGACTAACTATAATTGGATGTTAAAATGTCTTCCAGATGATCCTACCCAAAGGCTGGTGGATATTTTCTCTGACCATACTGTCTCAGTGGATGTCAATAGGCAGAAATGGTGTATGGAAGAGTGACCAACCAGTTGGCAGACCAAGAGGCCTTTTATATAATTGTGTCTGTTGTTTGTGGCAATGCAATTGTGGGACACTGAAGTGAGAGACAGGAAAAATACATTTTATGTCTTAGGGTACTGATACACTTAATTTGAAGAATCAGACAGGATCACTTGTTACTCGGTGGGCCAGGTAAAATGAAGTAGTGAAGGGTTGACTGAGACTGGGCATGCTACCTGCACACCCCCATTGCTGTTTTCAGTCCAGCTGAAGAGAGGAGACCCCAGTAAAAGCACTTTATTGGCCTTTTGGCTTATCCAGTGCTCATCTATTATTTGGAAGAAGTTCTGTGCACCTGTTTAGAGGAAGGCTGTCTCTCTTAAAGACTAAGAACCGTACCCCTCAAACTGAGTACCAAAACTTGCTGCTGCCTCCTGATGTAAAGAGGAAGGCGAATGTCTGTGATGCGGCAACCCTGCCTAAATTAAGCCTTGATATTATTTAGCCGTAGGGACCTTCAATGAGCGAAGCCAACAGAAATGTCCACGAGTGGTCCCTTCTTGCCTGACCTGAAGATTCCCTTCAAGCCAAGTGAAGTTCTGGTGCAAGCAGAGATCGGAATCTGGGACTGCAAAGGGTAGTCAGGGAAGTTCTGCTGGCGCCATCAGATCCTGAACTTGCCCTCACTCTGTATTGCCAAGCAGTAAAGCTGTGGTGTGTTCTTACCTAAACTGTTCCCCATGCAATCAAAGACCCTAATTTGCAACTGTGAGTGGTGGAGTGAGAAAGTGCCATTGGAGCCATCCCTCCTGATCTTATCCACACTCTGCAGCATGAATGCATGCTGCAGCCCGACCTGTCCTGGAAGTGTTTGAGGTGTCTTTGAGACACTTTGTTGTGCACCCCCTGTGGCAACGGCACTCTAATGAGGCAGTCTGTTCAAGCAGAAGCTGGTAAAAGTGTGAGACCCATCTGCTGGCTGATGCTGCAACATCTCTGCCACTGCGGGATGCCCACCTGTGTCTCCAACAACTGCTGCAGTCCATGCAGGCAAGAGCGTTGGGGCCAGCGGGGGGGGGGGGGGGGTTGGGTTGGGTTTTGATGGATGATGACGAGGGAAAATTCATTATTTATTTCATTTTCCCTTGTCAGCACTCCTTTTGAAATCCACCCCAGTCAGCCTCACTGCTCTTACCTATACGGTTCAGAAAGGGGGTGGTGATGGACAGAGCATCTGAGTTAAACAGAACACTCCTACCCAGTCAAAAGATCAGGGCTTGATCCATCACTGTTTTTAAGCTCACTGCACCATCCCAGCTCAGAACCTGGCTACATGCAAATTAGTCTGTCCCTGGCCCAGTGCATCATGGGAACAGGGCAGACCAAACTACCAAGCCAATTCTTTACTGGAAAGGAAACAAGCTACCAGGGACAGACTAATTTGCATGTAGCCAGGTTCTGAACTGGGATGGTGCAGTGAGCTAAAAAACGGTGATGGATCAAGCCCTGATCTTTTGACTGGGTATGAGTGTTCTGTTTAACTCAGATGCTCTGTCCATCACCACCCCCTTTTCTGAATCGTTTTGGCCACTATAGGAGTGGCAGGGTATGCTCAGATGTGAGTCCCTTGCTCACTGCACCATTAGGATTCAAGCAAGCCGGGCCGAAGACGGCTGCAATGCCAGAAACCGGTCCCCGGAAGCTTGTTTCCTTTCCAGTAAAGAATTGGCTTGGTAGTTTGGTCTGCCCTGTTCCCATGATGCACTGGGCCAGGGACAGACTAATTTGCATGTTGCCAGGTTCTGAACTGGGATGGTGCAGTGAGCTAAAAAACGGTGATGGATCAAGCCCTGATCTTTTGACTGGGTATGAGTGTTCTGTTTAACTCAGATGCTCTGTCCATCACCACCCCCTTTTCTGAATCGTTTTGGCCACTATAGGAGTGACAGGGTATGCTCAGATGTGAGTCCCTTGCTCACTGCACCATTAGGTCTCAAGCAAGCCGGGCCGAAGACGGCTGCAATGCCAGAAACCGGTCCCCGGAAGCTTGTTTCCTTTCCAGTAAAGAATTGGCTTGGTAGTTTGGTCTGCCCTGTTCCCATGATGCACTGGGCCAGGGACAGACTAATTTGCATGTAGCCAGGTTCTGAACTGGGATGGTGCAGTGAGCTAAAAAAACGGTGATGGATCAAGCCCTGATCTTTTGACTGGGTATGAGTGTTCTGTTTAACTCAGATGCTCTGTCCATCACCACCCCCTTTTCTGAATCGTTTTGGCCACTATAGGAGTGGCAGGGTATGCTCTGATGTGGGTCCCTTGCTCACTGCACCATTAGGATTCAAGCAAGCCGGGCCGAAAACGGCTGCAATGCCAGAAACCGGTCCCCGGAAGCTTGTTTCCTTTCCAGTAAAGAATTGGCTTGGTAGTTTGGTCTGCCCTGTTCCCATGATGCACTGGGCCAGGGACATACTAATTTGCATGTAGCCAGGTTCTGAACTGGGATGGTGCAGTGAGCTAAAAAAACGGTGATGGATCAAGCCCTGATCTTTTGACTGGGTATGAGTGTTCTGTTTAACTCAGATGCTCTGTCCATCACCACCCCCTTTTCTGAATCGTTTTGGCCACTTTAGGAGTGGCAGGGTATGCTCAGATGTGAGTCCCTTGCTCACTGCACCATTAGGATTCAAGCAAGCCGGGCCGAAGACAGCTGCAATGCCAGAAACCGGTCCCCGGAAGCTTGCTTCCTTTCCAGTAAAGAATTGGCTTGGTAGTTTGGTCTGCCCTGTTCCCATGATGCACTGGGCCAGGGACAGACTAATTTGCATGTAGCCAGGTTCTGAACTGGGATGGTGCAGTGAGCTAAAAAACGGTGATGGATCAAGCCCTGATCTTTTGACTGGGTATGAGTGTTCTGTTTAACTCAGATGCTCTGTCCATCACCCCCCCCCTTTCTGAATCGTTTTGGCCACTATAGGAGTGGCAGGGTATGCTCAGATGTGAGTCCCTTGCTCACTGCACCATTAGGATTCAAGCAAGCCGGGCCGAAGACGGCTGCAATGCCAAAAACCGGTCCCCGGAAGCTTGTTTCCTTTCCAGTAAAGAATTGGCTTGGTAGTTTGGTCTGCCCTATTCCCATGATGCACTGGGCCAGGGACAGACTAATTTGCATGTAGCCAGGTTCTGAACTGGGATGGTGCAGTGAGCTAAAAAACGGTGATGGATCAAGCCCTGATCTTTTGAATGGGTAGGAGTGTTCTGTTTAACTCAGATGCTCTGTCCATCATCACCCCCTTTTCTGAATCGTTTTGGCCACTATAGGAGTGGCAGGGTATGCTCAGATGTGAGTCCCTTGCTCACTGCACCATTAGGATTCAAGCAAGCCTGGCCGAAGACGGCTGCAATGCTAGAAACCGGTCCCCGGAAGCTTGTTTCCTTTCCAGTAAAGAATTGGCTTGGTAGTTTGGTCTGCCCTGTTCCCATGATGCACTGGGCCAGGGACAGACTAATTTGCATGTAGCCAGGTTCTGAACTGGGATGGTGCAGTGAGCTAAAAAACGGTGATGGATCAAGCCCTGATCTTTTGACTGGGTATGAGTGTTCTGTTTAACTCAGATGCTCTGTCCATCACCACCCCCTTTTCTGAATCGTTTTGGCCACTATAGGAGTGGCAGGGTATGCTCAGATGTGAGTCCCTTGCTCACTGCACCATTAGGATTCAAGCAAGCCGGGCCGAAGACGGCTGCAATGCCAGAAACCGGTCCCCGGAAGCTTGTTTCCTTTCCAGTAAAGAATTGGCTTGGTAGTTTGGTCTGCCCTGTCCCCATGATGCACTGGGCCAGGGACAGACTAATTTGCATGTAGCCAGGTTCTGAACTGGGATGGTGCAGTGAGCTAAAAAACGGTGATGGATCAAGCCCTGATCTTTTGACTGAGTATGAGTGTTCTGTTTAACTCAGATGCTCTGTCCATCACCACCCCCTTTTCTGAATCGTTTTGGCCACTATAGGAGTGGCAGGGTATGCTCAGATGTGAGTCCCTTGCTCACTGCACTATTAGGTTTCAAGCAAGCCGGGCCGAAGACGGCTGCAATGCCAGAAACCGGTCCCCGGAAGCTTGTTTCCTTTCCAGTAAAGAATTGGCTTGGTAGTTTGGTCTGCCCTGTTCCCATGATGCACTGGGCCAGGGACAGACTAATTTGCATGTAGCCAGGTTCTGAACTGGGATGGTGCAGTGAGCTAAAAAACGGTGATGGATCAAGCCCTGATCTTTTGACTGGGTATGAGTGTTCTGTTTAACTCAGATGCTCTGTCCATCACCCCCCCCCTTTTCTGAATCGTTTTGGCCACTATAGGAGTGGCAGGGTATGCTCAGATGTGAGTCCCTTGCTCACTGCACCATTAGGATTCAAGCAAGCCGGGCCGAAGATGGCTGCAATGCCAGAAACCAGTCCCCGGAAGCTTGTTTCCTTTCCAGTAAAGAATTGGCTTGGTAGTATGGTCTGCCCTGTTCCCATGATGCACTGGGCCAGGGACAGACTAATTTGCATGTAGCCAGGTTCTGAACTGGGATGGTGCAGTGAGCTAAAAAAACGGTGATGGATCAAGCCCTGATCTTTTGACTGGGTATGAGTGTTCTGTTTAACTCAGATGCTCTGTCCATCATCACCCCCTTTTCTGAATCGTTTTGGCCACTATAGGAGTGGCAGGGTATGCTCAGATGTGAGTCCCTAGCTCCCTGCACCATTAGGATTCAAGCAAGCCTGGCCGAAGACGGCTGCAATGCCAGAAACCGGTCCCCAGAAGCTTGTTTCCTTTCCAGTAAAGAATTGGCTTGGTAGTTTGGTCTGCCCTGTTCCCATGATGCACTGGGCCAGGGACAGACTAATTTGCATGTTGCCAGGTTCTGAACTGGGATGGTGCAGTGAGCTAAAAAACGGTGATGGATCAAGCCCTGATCTTTTGACTGGGTATGAGTGTTTTGTTTAACTCAAATGCTCTGTCCATCACCACCCCCTTTTCTGAATCGTTTTGGCCACTATAGGAGTGGCAGGGTATGCTCAGATGTGAGTCCCTTGCTCACTGCACCATTAGGATTCAAGCAAGCCGGGCCGAAGACGGCTGCAATGCCAGAAACCGGTCCCCGGAAGCTTGTTTCCTTTCCAGTAAAGAATTGGCTTGGTAGTTTGGTCTGCCCTGTTCCCATGATGCACTGGGCCAGGGACAGACTAATTTGCATGTAGCCAGGTTCTGAACTGGGATGGTGCAGTGAGCTAAAAAACGGTGATGGATCAAGCCCTGATCTTTTGACTGGGTATGAGTGTTCTGTTTAACTCAGATGCTCTGTCCATCACCACCCCCTTTTCTGAATCGTTTTGGCCACTATAGGAGTGGCAGGGTATGCTCAGATGTGAGTCCCTTGCTCACTGCACCATTAGGATTCAAGCAAGCCGGGCCGAAAACGGCTGCAATGCCAGAAACCGGTCCCCGGAAGCTTGTTTCCTTTCCAGTAAAGAATTGGCTTGGTAGTTTGGTCTGCCCTGTTCCCATGATGCACTGGGCCAGGGACATACTAATTTGCATGTAGCCAGGTTCTGAACTGGGATGGTGCAGTGAGCTAAAAAAACGGTGATGGATCAAGCCCTGATCTTTTGACTGGGTATGAGTGTTCTGTTTAACTCAGATGCTCTGTCCATCACCACCCCCTTTTCTGAATCTTACCTACACGGGCCACGGCTGTCATTCAATGTCAGGCATTCCTGACTGTGCCTGAACAATGTGTCTCCCTTAAATTGAACTTTGGTGGGCCCTCCTGAAGCAACCGGTGACTTAACTATGATGTTTCCCCATTTCAGGCATCAGAGTCTATTGAACAAGCTATGTAAGTGATGAAATCCTGGGTCTTGCAGCTGTGCAAAACACACAATAGTGCTTAGCTAAATTCAGCCGTAGCAACCTTGCCCTTTTTTGTCCACACTCAGATTCTAGAGTAAGACTGCAGTAGAGAACATCAAGAGGGGCTTTACTCTGAAATGATTATGCCTTAAAACTTCTTAAAAGTTACTAAGCCTATTACCTTAATATAAAGTCTTATCTACTCCCTTAAACTATAGCACTGCCAGGATCTTATATTGATGGCGAGTGGCATGTGTGCTAAATTAACTAGACACTCTACGCCGGAGCACTTAACAACAAGCCCCTACTACTTCACCTTGTTAAAACCCAAATGAGGAGGGATTAGCAATACAGAGAAGTTGCAATATCACGTAATTCCTGTGTTTCAAAGGACAACAGCAATACTTGACACAAGAATTGCCTAGCTGCCCTTGAGTCACACATCCCTTGGAGAACTCTCCTGAAACCTAGAAAGGATATCTAGGAACCAGATCCTGCTTGTGAGCCTTGCATAGCAGTGGTTAGAAGAGTCCAGAGTTCATGTGGTAACAATGTTCTTGCTATTAATGGACAAGGAACTGGCCTCACCTACTAATGGAGCAAACATAGTGGGGTTGCATTTTAAAGGAAGAATGTCTAAAGACTTAACCAGATAGGGGGACAAACTCGGAAGGGAATAGTGGCAGGTTGCATAGTACTGGGGAGAGAGGAAGAAAGCCATCATGGTAAATCTGTCAGTCATGGTGTACTTGTTAAAAAGATTTGGGAAGAGCAGTTTTTCAAATCAGCATTCCTGGTCGTGTTTATCAATGCATTAAGAGCATCTGGGGTTGCAAGGAAAAAAGAGGTGCCAAGAATATTTTTGGACGATTACCAGTTTACACATAGGAATTTAAATAAACATAAGTAAAAACTATCAAAGGAGTAACGGGTTCTTATTGAAGGTATTGAGGGGGTTCATAAATGCAAGAGACAGAGGTGAGTAACATTCTATGTCCTGCACACAGCTAAGAGAACACAAGTGGGCAACAGTGCTTAATATATGACAGTGGCTGCAGTGGTGGGCTTTGCCACTCGTTTTAGGGGTCCAAAACTTGTCGTATGCGTTCCCCTATCGCCTGCCCCATACTTTCTGTTATTTACCATTGGTTGGCTCCCACGACTCTCCCATTTCATTGCCTCTCATTGGTCAGTGCCTCAAGCTGCTTCCACTTATTCTTCAGTTCTTATTGTCTGGTTGTCCATGAATCTTGAAGCAAGTACAATGTCCTCTCTCTGCAGCCAGTATCCTTCCACTTGTGTCCTACAGCTTGTAAAGGTTTTTTTTTTTATCTAGCACTCGTTAAGAGTTCATTTGTTTGCAGGCCCTCTCTACTCGCTTCCTATTCAGCCCACCCCCTCTCCCTTCCTTGTTGTTTTCCCTATTCCCCTGACCCCAACCAGCTTCATTGTTGCCAACCCCCCATTACGACCTTCAACCCCCACCCCTCCTCAGAAAACGAGTACTGTGATGGGTGCACTGGATGTGTCATAGCGCTTTCTTCAAGAAAGTCAAATAGTTTTTGGTTTTGCTTTTGAGGCACGCCCCCTGTGAAAATGTACAAACAGCTCAAGCTTCACCTTCTGATTTATATTACAGAGACCCCAGTTATCATTTTTACTGTAATTCCTTTTTTTTTTCCAAACTGTGCAATTAAAGGTGCAACCCAGACCAACGAGGAGGTTAAACACTAGTATTAACTTTATTTTGAAGTCCTTATGGTAAGAACATATCGCATTATTTTGACAATCAGTTACACAGTATAAACTCAATTGCTCTGCAAAACAAGCCTGACAATTTAACCCACTATTTTCAGTTGTTGTAACGCTACTGAAGCAATGAGATGAGACCAAATGAAGTCTCAAAGGCTTTCGACTTGCGGCAAGTTGTTTGTCACCAATGAGTATATCTTTTGATTTGCGTACAGTTGAACGCATTCCTTTCAGACTGTGTACCTTAAGACAGTACACACATATTTGGGGCAGAGTTATTTTTGGTAAGTGGGGATTCTGCTGGAAAAAACACACTTTTCTCATTGGTTTTTTCGTTTTTGCAACAGTTAGCTCAAGTTTGCTCAGTTAACATTCACCATTCAGAATATCAAAAACAGTTCTCCAGTTCAATGCTCGTACTTATCTAAATAACTCTGTGCCAGTTAGATAGCTCAAGGTAGTTAAGTGTTTGCTGCGTATCACAAGTTCTAATTCTGGTGAGTTAATTTATCCTATGATTCTTTTCATGTTGATAGATTACCATTCCCCATCGCTCCTACCGTCTCCCCATCCATGTTTTTTCCCCTATCCCTCCCACCCCCTCCCACTTTGTTGTTACCGGTCCCCCCACCCCCTCTCGTGTCCTTCCACCTTTCCCCCTTCAGAAGAAAAAGCTCAATGATGGCCAGGGCTGGACGTGTCATAGCGCTTTCTTCAAGAAAGGGAAACAGGTGTCTGTGTATCTGTGCAGCACCTCAATTTGCGTAGCAATAAAGGAAGGAAGCTCAGAGCGCGTAGTGATGGAAGAGACTCTCAAAACTGAGAACTCATTTTGGAGCCTGGAACCTGGGAAATGTGTAGTGGAAAATTCTGCTTAACACTACACCAAGCAGTGAGCTAATTCAAAATTTGCGAACATACAGGACAAGAATTTTCAATTCTATTAAGGACAAGGAGGCGAGGATTATGCTTTCTCATTTCTTTATTAGAAATGTTCAGCAGCCAATTAGAAACAGTATGTAAAATAAAAACTACAATACCCATGAACCTTTGAGTTTCACATGACAGATCATAGAGTCACCAGTATAAAACGTCACATAGAGAACACCAAATCCTCTTTCTTTGTCGACTAAAACAGTTCAAAAAGAGAAATAACGGCAGTCCAATATGCAGATCAGAAAGGAAGGAAGGAACCAGAGGCACCAGAAATCCATGAAGAGGAGGAAAAAGGATGCTTGCAGCCGAAGACAACTTGGAATTGAAGATAACCGTAAGGCAGGACGAACCATGCTGGACATCAACCTCTATTTAGGGTCAGATCCTGAAAAGAGATATGGAGCCGTAATATACACATTTTGTGCCCAGAAGCTCAATAAATAGGGGGGTGGGGGGGGAACAAGGAACAGTAGGAAACAAAATACCATATGAAATTACCAATAATCAATAACAAGATAACACATGTAAATGCAGAAAATGGGTGGGATAATCCTCGCCTCCTTGTCCTTAATAGAATTGAAAATTTGTGTCACGTATGTTTGCACATTTTGAATTCTATGTCAGGACAGGAAGCTCAGATTATGCTTGTTCAAAGCTGATCCACCACAACAGAAGCAATATGAGCAATCAGCTTATAATAAAATGTTTTAAACACAGAATCAGACGACCAATCAGCGGCCTTCATAATGTCAATCAAAGTCACTCCCATTGAGAATGCTTTAGAAGCCATAGCCCCTCATGCAGAATGTGCACCAAAGATAGAGACATCAATACCAGCCTCCGACATGAGGCCAATGTAGCTGGGATGACAGGGCGAAAAGGCTTCTGTAAAGCAATTAATAATTGACCATGCATATCCTGACAAAAAGGAGCAGTACTCACCTCGTAATCCTTAACACATTGAACCACGCAAAGTTTGGGATTATTGGGAAAAGACGGATAGGTAACAGAAGACGTATTACTTTTAGTGCGTCTGGAAATAACAAAAGTAACACCCTCAGGCATGAAACTGCAACCCGCTAGGTCCAACGCCCGAACATCAGACACGCGTTTGCATGAAACGAGGCATAATAGCATAGTCCGTTTCGCTGACAGTTGTTTGCGAGATAACAAAGAATTGGAAGGCCAGGCCTCCAAAAATCGCAAAACACCGGAAACATCCCACAGGGTCACGTATTTGGGACAACGAGGTTTCGCTAGGCGAATACCCTTACGCAACATAGAAATCAATAGATGTTCACCCGCAGGCTTGCCATCAATATGGATATGACCCGCCGAAATGGCTGAACGGAAATTATTAACCGTTCGATAAGCCAGACCGGATGAGGCGATGGAAGCTAGAAAATTAACGATCAGAGAGACATCTGCTGAAGCGGGATCCACCTCCTGTTGAGCAGACCAATCACACCATTGTTTCCAAGACCCTGCATAATGTTTGTGAGTGTTGGGTGATCAAGCCTCGCTGATAAATCTGGTAGTGTCTCGCGAAAGGCCTGGGATTTGCCAGCGATCCCCGAAATTCGCCATGCTATTAGGAGAAGATGGCCTGATTCGAATAGGGGATGCGGATTGCCGAGAGGGTCCAGCAAGAGATTCCACCTCTGGGGAAGAAGGAGCGGCACTGCGCAACACATTTCCAGGAGAACTGGGAACCAAGCTTTAGCCCTCCACAGAGGAGTGATCAGAATCAGCTCTGACTGATAACGCTTTGTGCAAGCCGGGACCCTGGGAATCATCATAAACGGGGGAAAAGCGTAACACGGGAGCGATGGCCAAGTCTGCAGAAAGCATCCGTGGCCAGGGCTTCCGGGTCCGGTCTCCAGCTGAAAAAGAGGGGAAGCTGAGCGTTGAGACGAGAGGCAAACAGGTCTATCTGAGTCTGGCCCCAAACACGACTGGAACATGCGAGGGTGAAGCCTCCAATCGCTGAAGTCCCGAAGGTGTCGCGAGTTCCAGTCCGCAATCAGATTGCTGCGCCCGGGAAGATATTCGGCAATAAGTGTGATCTTCTTCTGGAGACAAAAGTGCCAGAAATCCTTGGCGATCTCCGCCAATATCCTGGACTTCGTGCCTCCCAACTTGTTGACATAACAAACCGCCGAAACATTGTCCATGCGGAGAAGTATGCAACAATTGGACTGGCGAGGAGATAAACAACGGATCACAAAAGACCCCGCTAGGAGTTCCAGGCAATTTATATGGAGAGACAACTCCTGCTGAGACCACCGTCCCCACGTCGACAACGGACAGCACCGGGCTCCCCAGCCACACAGACTGGCATTGGACTCTATCACCACCTCCGGAGATGTTCCGAATAGGGCTCGCCCATTCCAGGCATCCATGTGGTCCAACCACCATTGCATCTCCCACCTCGCTTCCTCTGAAAGAGGGACCAGATTTGAATAGAGAAGGCCTTTCTGGAGATGACGGATCTTCAAACGTTGATGTGCCCGGTAGTGTAGAGGGCCCGGGAAGATTGCCTGAATCAAGGATGCTAACAGACCGACTACTCGTGCTATAGATCTCAATGAAACATTCTGTCTGGCTATAAATAAATTCAACTCCCTCTTGATGTAACGAATCTTCTGATTGGGTAAGAGGAGTTGACATGAGATGGAATTTACCTGGAAACCCAGAAATTCTATCACCTGAGAAGGAAGGAAGACAGACTTTTGAGGATTCACCAGAAAACCCAGAGACTGTAAGAGAGTGATGGACCACTCCAGGTGCGTCATTAGCTTGTGGGGACAATCTGCCATGATCAGAATGTCATCCAGATAGATAATCATTCGAACTCCCCGAGCACGCAAGGACTCCACAACGGGCCTCAGAAGCTTCGTGAAGCACCATGGTGCCGACGAGAGGCCGAACGGAAAACTCTGTATTCGAACCAACTCCCCTGCCATTGGAACTGCAGGAACCGACAATGTGGACCATAAATCGGAATTGACAAATACGCGTCTTTTAGATTGAGACGGACCATCCAGTCCCCTTCCCGAAGCAGATCTCGCAAAAGGTGGATGCCTTCCATCTTGAAATGGCGATAAACCACCCCTCCGTTGAAATCCTTTAGATTTAGTACGAACCGGGACCCGCCCCCTTTTTTCTGGACCAGAAAAACTGTGCTCACGTACCCCTTTGGATGGCGGGAAGTCTGAAGAATTGCCCCTTTTTTCAGAAGGGATTCGATCTCGGTTGAAATTAACTTTTGATCTTGAAGGGAAAAAACCAAGGGGGTAGATGGATGGGACTGATGCTGGGGCCGGTAAAATTCTATCTTGGAACCCTGAACAGTTTCCAGCACCCATACATCGCTGGAGATCAGACGCCAATTTTGTAGAATAATTTGGACCCTGCCCCCTAATACAACTTCCGAAGCTGGAATCAACCTCACCTGAAGTGTTGGAATCTTGATGTCCTCCTTGATTTCCGCCGAATCTTCCTTTCTTATACTGGCCTCTCCCTTTGCGAGAGGGGTAGAAGTTGGTCCGGCTGTTGTAACCGGAATCTTGGCCTTCACCTCTCTGGGACTGGAATCCCCGCTGGGAATTCTGGTTAGAGCCTTGGCAAACGATCGTCCCCTGTGTCATCCGCCCCTGGCAAAAAACGGGCGAAAGGCTCTTGTTAGAGAAGCTTGAGCCTTATCCAGCCCACTAAAGGTAGCCACAAATTTTGTCAGTTCCTTCAGGAAAGGTTGGCCAAAGAGTAAGCCTTGAGCCAGCGGTCCGGACTCGGATGAGGACAGTTCCGCCAATTTCAGATGCTATTTAAGAAGGATGGAGCGGCGCCGCTCACAAGAAATCGGGCAATTGGCATTTCCCAATTGACAAGTAGCCCTTTGGGACAACTCAATCCCCTCATCCGGATCGACAAGACCTGAAGATTCCTTGGTCTGAAATCCCAGGTCCAAGATCTTAGTAAGAGGAACCAGTAAATCCAGCATTTTATCTTGGCAGGAACGCCATGCTCTGTCAATACCCTTCTTCGGGTCCCTGGCATACTTCTTAAGGTACGTGACCATTGTAGGGTCAACCTCCGGAGTGTCAGCTAAATTGTCGGCCAAATCAGCACGCGGACACGGACCTAAGGCGAGCTCTGACATCTTTTTCAAATGGCTGACGAATATGTGCCTGAACATATTCTGCCACAGCCGGGGATGGAAGCCAGGAAGACAAATTGGGATGAATGATGTCAGAAGGTTCAAAAGTGAGAAGGGGAGGATGCGTGGGAGCATCAACATAATGCTCCTTACGAGCTTTCTTCGAAGGTGGCGGACCATCCTGATCAGAAGACGAAGAGGAATGAGTGTCATCAGTATCAGTAAGCTGAACCTGGGACGTGGAAGCCCCCATGGAGGACTTAGCGGAAGACTGGTCAGAGGATAAGGCTTTTGCTAACTTTTGAAAATCTGACTTATGGGGGTTATTGGGAGACTTAGTGGAAGCACGAGAGGACGGCAACCAACCCTGCTGTTGCGCATATTTAGATAAATTAGGTTTTGAGGGAGTAATCGCGCGAACAAGCGCTTTGTTGACAGATTGCTGAACCCCCTGATCCAAAGCCTCAACCAAATCCTGCTCCATAGAGCCAGAGGCGTCATCATCATAATAGTAGTCATCCTCCTCATAGTAATCTGCCATATTCACACAAAGTGCGACAATAATGCCCACAGAGGAAACTGAAATCAAGGTGGCCAAAGGCACAATGCAGGGGGAGTGACCAAACCCCAAAGCAAGCCAAAAGCACACAGGCAGAACCTGTGTAACAACAAATATTCAAATGTGGAGGAAGGGCTTGCTTAAAATAGCCACTCTAGGCAAAGCCTATGAATATTATACCGCCCAAGTGAATTATATCTGAGTTTAGGCGTAATTTGGGGCAATATGCAGGCTGTGTGCATAGATAGCTAGGTGAAAAAAGCCGGTCAGAACCAGTGCTCCGATGCAAAATCGGCACGAAAACACTGGAAAATGGCCGCCGCGCATGCGCGGTACGGCTGCCTGCCAGATAGATTGGAAAAGCCCTCGCGCACGAGCGTCTTTGCCCCTAATCTCCCGCTCCACAGATATAGCAGGTGCGGGTGCGTAGCGCCTGGAACGGGGAGGCGAACGAGCGCTCCCAAAGCGAAGGACAGAACGCGCCGAATGCGCCGAACGCGGCAGAAGAGACGCGCAGCACCAAAGGAAAAACAAGCCGGCAGAAGCAGAGCACCTGCAAAGCGCGTATACAAACAGCAAAGCAGTAAGCACAGTAATTATCAAATAAGCCATGTAACACACATGAAGTAATAACAATGGTAGAGATGCACTTAACTGGCTGCGGAGCAGCAAAGAAAGAGGATTTGGTATTCTCTATGTGACGTTTTATACTGGTGACTCTATGATCTGTCATGTGATACCCAAAGGTTCATGGGTATTGTAGTTTTTATTTTACATACTGTTTTCTAATTGGCTGCTGAGCATTTCTAATAAAGAAGTGAGAAAGCATAATCGGAGCCTCCTGTCCTGACATAGAATTCAGCATGGCTGTTATGATACTATCTCAACAAATGTATACATGTATGGCACAAGGCATATGTTCATACATGTATGGCACTAGACAAGGCACATGGTCAACCACAAATCATGCTAAAATGTGCTCTTGTGACATATTCAACATTGTTTTGAGATGCATACTTTTTAATAAGGGGCTGCCGATTGTGCTTTGAAAAGAGGTATTTAGACCGCTAAAGGGCAAGGCACAGTTAAAATACGCTTATCAGCAAAGTAAGTAGAATCGCAAAATACTTCATTAGTATTGACTGTATTTCAGCTCGCAACATGTCAAAAAAAATCACTGACAAAACGAATAGATTTTGCTAAGGCGCAACCTACTGGCTTTGTCAATGCTTGTTTTTGCAGCTTTTATCTAGTGCAAACTCAGCCCAAAGGTATTTGAGCGCTTTACATGAGCACCAGTTACATTTACTTACAGACAACATATAGTCACTGACACCAATAACATGATCAGCATAACCTAAGGAAGTTTGCATCCCTACTCGTCATGCCCCTTTCTGGTCTATGGACATAACTGAGGCAGGCTCTAGAAACGGGAGAATAGGGCCCAGGGCAATAGTGGGACATACTCAGGGTGACCAGAATTTTAAAAGCAAAAACCGGTACATTTCACAAAAATAGAAGGACTACAATTTTAGTTCAACCAGGATCACAGAATTATGACAGCGCTCCTCAGCAGCGAATTAGAGAAGAGGCAGTCAGAACATAAATAAAATGCAATGTTTAAAGCCAGTAGCATGCCTGCTAATTGCATTGCTTTCTTATACCAGCTGCTAACTATCCCGGCTTAGAAAATCATAAAATGGCACCTCCCACCGTTTTCAGTCGACCCTCTCTAAACACCGGGACATGAGCTAAAAAATCCGGGGCTGTCCCGGCAGTCACCCGCCTAGGCATACTGAGCCTACCTAGCAAATTGCTTTTACTATTTTTCAACTCCTAACTGCCGAAGCCTGTTCATTAAATTCTGACCTATATATATATATATTTGTTCGTTTGCCTTCGCTTTCCTTCCTTCTCCTGCCTCTCCTTTTGAACATCTGCCAACTCCCTAAGCCTCTCACCTCCAACGTGGAGCAGAGCATCAGGCAGGGCCATCTGTACAAAATACTACGAGTAGCAGACTTTTTTTCGAAGTAGATGGACCATAGGTCTCAGTGACGTTGTGTTGTAAATTATGTCGCAGGTAAGATTGAGAAGGATTAAAGAGCCATGGAGCAGCGCCCCTCCTTTGCTAGAGTCAAGATGAGGCGCTGCAAGCCAGGCAGTGCAAAATGAATTAGCAGGGCTGAGTGACTTTTCCTCGCTCTTATACAAACAAAAAATATATCAAACAACTGCCAAAAAAGCACGCGCCACTCCTGCAGGCGTTGGCTGCGATGACAGGCCTGGGAGCACGCGAGGGCTAGCACCGCACATGACTGACATCAATGTAATCCCCCTCTTCTCCGGAGCTTCCGCCAATGACACCCTCCTGCCCCGAAATGACAGTTCGAATAAAGAAGTCAGTCCAGCCAGCCTTGCGCCCAGCACCCCCCAGGACCCTCCCCTCCCCGCCTGCAGGCGCGAGCTGGACACATCGGCACTTTCGTGGCCAGGTTTCCCTCCGCGTTTAGCCTGGAGGTACGCCCCGCCCCTTTGGCATTTTTCCGCCCGCGCACGTGCGCACCACCAGGCAGGGCGCGAGAGGGGCAGGGGCGTGGCCAGTGAGGAATGAAAACAGAAAAGGAGAGGAAGCAAAATAAAAGAAGGGAATGTGATCCCTCGAGGCCTGTTTCTGCGGCTGCAGAGAGCCTTTGGAACTTCCTACTGTACTGCTATTAATAATATTTCAGATGAGGAGATATGAGGCACGCGAGAGTGTTCTTGCTGCTGTTGAGCAACCGCCCCTGAGTACGGCAGCAGCTGAAACGTCCACCCCTGTCTTCTCTATAGAAAGTGGATTTTAAGGGAGTAATACATTGGGCCTAAGATACAATTGATGTGGCTACAGACAAGGGTTATAAAGATTTGAATTCACTGAAGGCTAATAAAAGTTATAGTTGGGTGAAACGTCTAGGAACAATGTCGTTTTAAACTGTAAAAAACACAGAAATTCACTGGTTCTAATTTATTTTAAGAGACTATATCTGGTGAGGTAAGTATAATTCGACCCCACCCAAGCCTATTGTGGCTCCGGGGACCCATCCCTCAGGTCTCTCTGAATTATTAGTGGGTGCCCCAGTACCCATCCGTGGCACCCACCAAACAACACTTAGATTGCATGGGTACCCTTGCGGGAGATTAGCTGCGCTATATAAATCCTGTTTGTTGTAGTAGATTAAGGAGAGGGGGGCTTGCGGGCCACCTCACAAAGCCAGGTCCTGGAGACCCCAAATTCAATTAAAAAGGGGAGGGCTGCCCCCGTCTCATTAGGCTCTGGGGACCCCTAACATGGGGCCAAATTCACCAAAAAAGGGGAGGGGACCGCACAGCCTTCTCTGGCCCCAGTGACCACCACATACCCAAGGGCTGTATTTAATTTAAAGGGGAGGGGGCTATCTGGCCCCCTTCCCGAGCTTACTCGAGCTCCGGGAACCACACCCCCTTGGTCCTTTATTATAGGTGGGAGCCCAAGGCCCACCAGGCCACCCACCAAGCAACATGTTGCGGGCTGTGGGGTAGGTCTTGTAACCTAAGGCCCCATCTGGCTCCCCACATGATGAGGGATCAGCCATTACTCCAGCCCAGAAGGAGCATCTATCTACGCTTGCTCCCTTCAGGTGGGAGTATATGGGTTGTGTTTCTCTGGCCGCAGCAGGATGTGCTCCCTGAGACACAGTCACAGAGCCATCCCCAGGGGATGGGATTCCCAGGGACTTTACAGCCTCAGAGAGAGGGAGGCACGGCCCCCCTCCCTTTAAATTAGTGTGATGACCCCCAGGGATAGGGAACCCGGGCCTTAATAAGACTTGGGGATAAGGAGCTGCGTGTCCCCCCTACCCGTAATTTACATTTTGGACCTGGGGGCTAGGGTCCCCAGGGCCTAACTAGGTACTGGGGGGTAATTGCATGCCTCCCTCCCTCCCATAATTTATTTACCTAGGTCCGGGGAATGGGTTCCTTGTAGGCTCGGGGAGAGGGGCCGTGCAGCCTGTCCCTTAATGCATTTCGGCATCGGGTAATTGGGTCCCAGGGGCCAAACTAAGCTCCGAGAGGGGGGCTGCGTTCCCCCTCCATTCTCTTTTTTGCCACTGCCCTAGAGGCCTCTCAGTCTTGGACCGGGTGCCATGAGCCCCTTATCCAAAATAAACACAATAGTCAGCCTCGGACCTTGGCCCCACACAAGGGATTTTTTTTTAACAAGCGGGAAGCCATTTTTTTTTTGTTGTTGCAGTGGATTCACGGATTCTTTGAAAAGTTGCAGCAAAAGAGAAAAACACCTTTTTGGGCTGAGTCCCGAGTGCTAAGATGGCTTCCACCTCTTCTTGTTTGATGTGGTGGTAACCAATCAGATCTCAGCAGGAGACCAGTCGTCTTCAGCGGCATGAAATATACAACGTTTTTGAGCATTAGTTGCTCAAAAACTACTGAACGGATTTACACCAAATCACAAAAGAACTCTTTCTGGACCAAGATCTAGCTTGACGCCAAATTTGGTGTAAATCCGTTCTGAGGTTTGGGCTGTAGCTGTGTCTAAAGTGACTATGGAAAAATTAATGTGGAAAACACGTGCTGGGCCCCCTTTTCGTCGGCCCCTACTTGACGGATCACCCCAAAACGTTTCCATGCGCAAACTAGTCAAAAGTAGCACTGTTTTGGAAAGTTTTGTGGAGATTTGTCAAACGGTGCCGAAATTATTAAAAATACATAAAAGCAAAGATGGTGATTTGTTCTGTTTGTCTTCCTATTTTGTGGTTGATTTTGTACCGGAATTTTGTTTTTCCTGCTTTGTCACCTGGGGGCGGGTGGTTGGGTTGGGGTCCCTTCCTTTTCCTTTTTCCCCTCTCCCCCCCCCTTACTGTGGGGTTTTTTCTACTTGGGGGTGCATTTCGTGTCGCTTTGGTATTTGGGTCCTTTATTGTGCTGATCGGTGGGACGGGCGGTGGCTACGGTGGGCGGGCAGTGGATCGTGTGCACAACTGTTTTTCTTTCTTTTCGTTGTTTTGCCCGGTACTTACTGGTGTACTTCTGTTGTGTTGATTTCTCCTGTGTCTTTATGATCGCTGCGTTGCTGCCCGCCGCGACCCCGCCCCTCTGGCTTATGTTATGGCCCGCCAGGCTCCTGACCTCCCAAATCCGTTCTTTTAAAAAGAAAACTACCTTTCTATTTGTTTGCTCCTGAGATTGCTCTAAGATTCTCGCTCTTTCCCCTGATTTGTTGCCTTAGTATATTGTGACGCCTGATATATGTCTCCTGATGCTTTTCTTATGTGGTGGCCAGCCCTGGTGGGTTGTAGGCCCGTATTTGTGAGCTTTCTCTGTTCAATAAAGGTTTTCAAAAAAAAAAAAAAAAAAAAAAAAAAAAAAATACATAAAAGGCATATCCTATGGAAACACAATCCTAGCTATAACAACCCAGTGGCATCCGCCATGGGGTAATACATAAACATACATGTATATACATATTTACTTAAAATGTTTAAATTTGACTATGTCCATATATATCATTTTATCTATAGTTAGATATAGATATATATACACAACGATGTAAACATTTTCAGAAACAATATTGCTTTCCTATGGAATGAGGATGGACAGATTAATGAGTGTGGCAAGGTGAAGTGCTTGTTAATTGTATGTCACATCCTGGTCAATTCAGCAGCTGAGGTGGTGGGGCACAAGGGGTGGCCAGGACAAATAGAGCAGGGGCATGGGCACCATCTGGCCCTTCTCTAGAGATGCCACTGACACACACATTAGTATTATAATTCAAACTTCTTCATTCAGACGCACTTTCTTAAAAAAGATAACAACAACACCACATAGAACAGTACTTGGACCAGGAGTATCAAGAGCACCCAGTTCGACAACCACCACCAGGCATTTCCTACCATTTTGCTTCCCCTGGTAACTCTCCTTGGATATGTTTTTTTAATAGAAAGAAGACCGAACATGCCAAATCAGTAAATTAGAGTTGGTTCTTCAAAAACTGCCACATCTAAAACAAAAGAGAATAGCACCCCAGAAAAAACTGTGAAAATAAAGTTTTAGTGCTAATTAGGTGGTATACCGGATACATGACCGCTGCCCCAAGAAAACACAAAAAGAGGCACCTATTAATAAAGCAGACTGCTTGTGCGGAGAACGCTTCTCGATCTACTGCAGCCTTACCTCCATCTCGTTAACCTCCAAATCTCTGTTGAAAAAGGAAACGCAGTTAACTCCTGATGTCTGTGTGATGACCACCTAGCCTTCTTCTTAGGTAAAAGAGACTCAATTCCATTAAGTGGGATGAAATCTGGATGGGAAGGAGATCCCTCATGCCACAGCCAGATATGCCTGCATTGGAGAATCTGGAGCTTGAGAGCTTGACTGCTGCCTGACATTCGAGGCACATTGAATAAAAATAAATAATATTGTTCTGCACATGTAATTTAGCCTTAAAGCCTGCTGTTGAGGGCTATACCAGTTCTTAAAGGCTCTAAACCTGAGTTATAGGCCCGAGCCACAGACAAGAGCCTATAACGAGGGAGAGGGCATTTAATAACTGCTATATCCCGAGACAGAAGCAGTGCTTAAATTAATATACACAGTTCTCCCAGAGCACTCAATTATATATTCATAATATCTGTAAAAATTAAACAATCAGAATGACACAGTCACAGAAATCCACAGTCCATATATTGATCCAATATGCCAGATCCTTGTGTTCTCACAACAGGTTTATTTCTCAAAGTTCACTTCCAAAAAATTGTGCAGCCTTTGTCTTTCCAAGTTCATATCCATATACAGCAGCCGCACAATTTTTTGGATGTGAACTGTGTATAGTATTAGATTTGCTTTGGTGGGTCGAGGTGGGTGTTGTGTGGTAACCACACCTTCCCCCCTAGTAGCACCTGGACTATTGAGGTATCCTGATTTTTCCCCTATACATTGCTGACCGCCCGTTTGCCTGTTGGTTACCATTCAACAAGTGCTTAAATTAAGACAGTGGTTTCCAGTGCTTAGCACCATCACTTAATTGACAGCACCGGTGCTTGTGACAGCCTGCCACAAGGTGGCGCTGTATGGCTAATTATGACGCAATCAAAACAACGGCTAATTAATAATGTAATATACTTTAAAAATAACTATTACCTGCTGCCCTAGCCATTCTTACAGCTTTGGGGCCCGGAAATAGTCAGAATTATTACACCTGTAGGTATGTGATTCTAAGTAGTTGTGTTGTTACTATCATTGCAGCATGGCAGGGGCAATGTGTGGTGCAAGCTTCAGTGACCTCCTGACAAGAGCACTGGCACTTATTTTTTCACAAATTAAGCACTGGGCAGAAGTGTTACAAGGCTATGAGAACATTCCACCCACAGAGGGTAGAATGTTCTAAATAACAAGCATTTACAATGCAATAGGTCTCGCATTATTAAAGTTTGAGCTATTGGCATTGTAAATGGCAATGGCTTTTATTAATTTGTTTTTAAAACCTGCAATCGGTGCATAAACACGCACTTTGAACGTATAGTCTTGCTTACGATGAGCAAGGCTGGCAGTAAAAGGGACTGCCAGCCTTGCTGCTCATAAGCATGGACTATACGTACAAAGTGCTTGTTTACGCACCGATGCAAATGAATAAAAGGCATTGTCATTTACAATGCCAATAGCTCAAACTTTAATAGTTCACCATGTAGTTTTTACAATTATTCTACATTCACAACCCATTCGACCACTGCCAGGTTGGCGTTAGGCCTTTCTGAGAAACAAAAAATATGTAGGTTTATGTCTTGGACTACTTCAAATGCAAGCAGGTACAGATGGTGCATTGTAAACCCCTGCAACGCAATAAACATCTTTCACTGTCTGGAAATTACAAAACATTATTTACTGAATTTCCTCTTTACTCTCAAAGAGATGCTGAATAGGGGAATCATCCATTACAACTCAGTTTTTACAACGACCTACCTTTACAACGCAACTGTTTCAACGCAACTGCCTTTACATCGCAAGCAATTACAATGCATGCCATTACAACGCATGTCACTACAACGCATGTCACTACAACGCATACCATTACGGCGCATTATAAGGTAAGTAATGGAGATTATTTTTGTATTAGGGTGGGTATGGGATTTGGGGTAGATTGGAATAGTATTTTTTACCCCTACACTATCCAACACTTACCCTACTGTTGCACTCACTGGAGTGGGAATAGTAATGCTTTCCCCTACACTATCTAACACTTACCCTGCTGTTGCCCTAAAAGTAATAGGCGTTGTAATGGTATGCGTTGCAATGGTATGCGATGTAATGGGAGTTTTAAAAAAATGTGTTGTAATGGCATGCGTTGTAAAATCATGCAATGTAATAGTAGTAGCGAAGTAAAGACTGCGTTGTAATTGCATGCATTGTAACGTCATATATTCGCTGAATAGCCTTCCCCTAATATCTCTTAGGGTCAGAGCAACTAGTGAAATTTGATTCTGGTGGGTTGTAAATACAATCAGGTGAAGCGAGCAAATCCAACCCTCCCATTCAGGATCTCAGGGGGATAGAGACCTACCACAAGGAAACTTTTTTTTAAATATTGGCCAGATTGTGAAATTCCCAGCGCCAACAGCAGGTGTACTATATACTGGCTGCAAAACACTAGACGTCATTTTAAGAGCCAACATATGTAACAATAGGTCAGTTCTTAAATTTCCAAATCATAGTGTGTTGCTGTAGGAAATTGGGTTATTCGTTGTGTGGCCTGGTCAAGTTATTGGTTGACAATTCTCCTTATTGGTAACAAAGCACCCCGTTGTAGTGCTTGACTCTCTCAGAGTAGCGAAGCAGAGCAGTCCAAGGCCTACACATAGGAGGTGGTGTGGGCTAGTAATCACCATTCACTGTCAAGGAATAATAACACTCAGTGAATGATTGTCCAATCAGTACTTGTTCTTTAGAAAAAGGAGAAGTACATTTATTACACACACACTACTAAATACTACCCAATAATTTACAAATATATACATTGGTAGATGTAAAAAAACACAGATGGCATTGCATGATCAACTCTGCCCCTCCCCCCCCCCCCCCCCCCAAAGGTTCATACAAACATTTAAAGTAAGCATATAGGCTAGATCAAAGGTTCAAGATCAGCAAACTGCATGTTAAAAAACATCATTTTGTACTTTAATGCAATCACTAATAATAAAAATCATGAGTGAATTCATTTATTAATGTTAATAAAAAGCACTTTCACTAGGATAATCATTGTCAACATTATTTTAATAATACATTTAAAATGAACAAAACGTGTCTGTGTGCTTTCTGTAGACTTTTGAACCATTAAAGTGCAATCATAAAAACAACCCCTAGAGAGCATCACATTATGACTACATTAACATGCAACCATAGACTTGGCACCTAGAAAGCACTTTAGTACATGAATTTCCTTTAGACACTTCCAGGCAACAACAACTGTATCCATAAAATCATCCCCTAAAAACACAGCACTCCGAGCTATAGAAACTAGATTTAGCTACAACCCTGTATCGCACCCTTCCAAAAAGGTAGGTTTTCCTTGGCTGTTATGGAAGATTTTAAACATTTTAGATTTTAACGTAACGTCCTCAGCAACTCGTTTTCACATACACGTCAAATGAAAAGAATGAAATGCAGAGAGGTTGTGCTATGCAAAATAATAGAAGGCCTGTTTTATACGTGAAACTAAGTAGACCCCCAGGCCAGAGGACTGCATCTACCAAGGACAAAAGGACACGGCTCTGCCATGGGGTTTGCAGCCCTAATGGTGACCTGCATGCCTGACCCTGCCCTGTTCTCATCCGTGGGGTCCTCGGAGCAGCGTCCCCTGTCACCTCGGGCACCATTCAGCCATCTGCAATCATTCAAACACCATATCAATAAAATCAAAAATTCACTTTATCGTGTTCGTTTTTGGCCGTTAACCTATGACATACAGGTTCTACATATTGCAGAATGGATCATTTTTCAAGCATATGTGGAACTGAAAATCGTGTAAAAAAACTGAAAATCGTGTAAAAAAAACGACATTTAAAAATTGTATGGGGTCTAATCCTGATAATGGGTTAGAAAAACACGGTGTGAAAAGTTCGCTTTTCTACCACAGTAACGATGCAGCGGAAAGGCACATTTTCATACGGAGAAAGAAGTGTTCTTCCTTTAAGAAAAACCGAGTTCTGTAAATTACCTTAAAAGCTCGCATTATGAAGACGAGTGTTTCCGCTCAGTTTACACACCCAACAGGGAAATGTAGTTTCTTGCTTTGAGCAAGCACTCGTGCCGGGCGGGGCGCAGGAACCTTACCAATAGTAAACAAGCAAAACAAGTGACGTCAGGCGGGCGCGTGCACTTCCGCGCAGGCGCAGAGTGTTCTTGGTCGCTTCTCCGGCACCCGCCCGCCGGACAGAAGGAGCCCACATGAAAACAGGACAAGAAAAGAGCCTGGTGAGGTAAGGGGGGAGGGGAGCGTGTGTGTATGCAGTGTGTGTGTGTGTGTATGCGACGGCGGGGGTGGGTTCTCTGTATGCGTGCGTGTGTGTATGTGCGCTCGTGTGTGTGTCTCTGGTGAGGTAAGGGAGGAGCGTGTGTGTATGCAGTGTGTGTATGCAGTGTGTGTGCGCGCATGAGTGTGTATGCGACGGCGGGGGTGGGTTCTCTGTATGTATGGGTGCGTGCATGGGTGCTCGTGTGTGTGTGTGTGTCTCTGGGTATGCGCATGCGTGTTGGTGCTTCCGAGGCAGGAGAGGGGCACGGCGCCGTGCGCGCCCACGAGGTGCAATCTGCGCTCGTGCACCCTCTTGTCCTCATTCCCAGAAACGGGTGACTATAGATGTCTTCGCAGACTACTAAGCAATGCTTCGCATTGCTTACGTCTAGCTCGACCTAAAAAGGGTGAAACAGAAAGACAAGCATTGGAATGTTGGACTAGAAGGATTCTATAATCCATTATTAGCCCAGAGCCACTTCATTGCCTTTGATGGAGCTCCCTTCATTCTAATGTTGTAATATTATGTATAATAAAGGTAGCACTCACATTCCCTGTTATTTTATTTCAATACTGAAACAGATTGAAGTCCAGATTAAAGAAACATGGATAGAGTGTATGTGACCTAGCAGATCCCCATGTAGTCAGTAGAATTCCAATTGCGACTTTCCACCTTACTAAGTCAAAAGTACTTGTAACAATGTAATTTTAAATTTAATCACAAAATATTAGTAAAAACATATGTATTAACTTGAGATACAAAGACTGATATAGCAACATGTGAGTACTCTGCGAGTTTGCCTTTCTGTGAAAGGGCGATTTACAGTGCTTAGGTGCAGCGGGAGGCGGCACAGGTAAACGATGCGGTGAGGTGTGGGAGGGGGAAAGTCAACAGACAACGGATTAGGTATAATTAAATAAATAAATAATACCTATTCCATCGTCTGTCGACTTCCCCCCCCCCCACGCCCTTCTCGGACGCCGCATCACGCTTACCTGTGCTGGCCGCCGCTGCTCAGATGACACCATGTGTGACCTGTGCCAGTGCTGAATTCAATGTATTCTTATCATCAGTATTTTTTTCATGGAATGGGTGAAGATCAGATGGCATCTAATCAGCAGTGGGTAGTATGATGCTGGGGGGGACACACATAACTTTATTTAAAAAGGATTTCTCACATGTAAATAGCTCTCACATGGACAAATTTGCAATTTGCAGGTCAAAATTCCACAATCTGAATTTTCGAAATGCAAAGTTACTTATGGCAGCACAAAAGTTGTCACAAGTCTAGAATGGGGAAAATACAGGTGAGGTGGCCTAGCGAAATGCAGTGAACACCCCTCAGGTTGAACCTCAGAATATCGATCAGAGAAATATCATTTGACATAAATATTATATCCTAAAAATGATTCACAAAAATAGTGCCATGTAATGTAGATTTTATATTGTCAATTCAAATGAGGGTAATATTTGTGTAAATAATATGTAGGACACAATAGGTTTGTCAGACGTTATTGAGTCTACGACATTCTGATACCATACACACCTACAAGAGTGTAAGTTTGTGGATATTCACAAAAATTTTGCCAATGGTTACTCACAAAGGAAACACACTTTAACCAGCAACATTAGAAGGAATGAGTTTCCAGGTTGGGAAGTCCATTGGCTTGGTAGTCCATTGACTTGGGAAAAGATGGTGTTTCACCTAAGGGAAAATGATATTCCATGAGCCGGTTCTGGTGGCTTAGTGGGCTAAGGCTTCCACTGTAGGGCCCTGTGTTTGACCTCATGGTCACATGTTTCAAATCCTGGTGGGTCCTCTCAGCCTTTCATCCTTCTGAGTTCGATGAAAGGAGTATCATTGAGTTGGATAACAATAAACATCTGTTATTCAGCTGCAAGATACCCATGGCGGTGAATGTGCATTTTACAAATACACATTACGTGTTTTGAGAAGAAAGCGTAAAATAAAAAAAATAAAATGTTCACCATGCATACCCCTACTGATATTTTTGTAGGTAACACTCGCGATAACCCATAGAGGACTGTTCAGGAGATTCTTTGTTTATCCCTGAAAATTCAGAATTTTACACACATCTCAAGCCTACAGTCCAAGGGAAACTCTTTTAAAAGGGCGCTGTACAATGCACAATTATCTATAACTGATGGTTGCATTCCGCAGGCTGTGTAAATTACTTTAACGTGAGTATGTTGTTTTCTCTGGTGTACACGTTCGTGCTTGTAGGGTCAACTGATGGAAGATTGACATGACAACCGGAAGACGTGGTAGTATGTATAACAAATTAGATAGCATGAGGGAGGGCGGGGGATGGGAGAAGGGGAGAAATGGGACATAGCCAAGAAAGAGGAAAACAAGTGGGCTGACTGAAGTCTGTTAATCACTCTGTGCGATTTGTGCCTGAAAATGTGCCAAAAATAATGTGTCTGTGTCTTTCCTTTCCTGGTACCGATGAAACAAGATAATAGGGACCGGAGGGCAGTGTTAACCCTGAGAGGGGATGAAAGAGAAAAGTGCTGGTCTATACGGTGAAAGAGATTGATGCTTTCGCTGATAGATGTACAGAACAAAGGTGGCATTAAGTGTGAAAAATGTACTTTTTGCATGGTCGTTCGGAGACGGCCTGTAACTCTTAATCACTACATAATATAGGGACAGCTAATGCCAGCAGGATAGCTCACTGAGGTGCCAAATGCGATATGAAACGTTAGATAACAAGATATCATTATTTGAAGTTATGTCATAGAGTATTCCTTAAGCTGGGAGAAGCAAGCATGAATCTATAGGGGAATCACTGGTACACCCGCACTAGATAGTATGCGTAATACCACTTAACAATAATATCGCAGGGTAAGTATAGACATGGCTACTAAAATTATGATGCATGGGAGGACCAAATTATGCGGCACTGTTGACTAAATTACACGGCGAGAAAAGACAAATTATGCAGCATAATGCTGCACATTTTGAAGCAGTAGTCACCATTTTGTTATTTGTACACGTTCTTACTGTATGGACAAAGCTTTCACAAAATTCAGTTTAACAGCTAGATACAGTAATCAGCAACTGAAAGGTGACCAGCCTCTTCACGACTAATGGCCTGCCACTGCGCGGCAACATGTGTGGTAGCATTTCTAGTTATTTTTGATCCGTTTGAGATAGAAACCATGAAAAAAATCTTCAAATTATACCCAAGACAAAGAATTATGTGGCAAGTTCAGCAAATCCTTAATTCAGAAAATGCTGCAGCCGTACAATTACATATTTCCAATAAACCTGAACATTGGTGAGCATAATGAGTTAATACTATTATTAATAATAGTAGACCGTAGACGTGGACTGTGATATTGCGTGCTGTTTTTGCTGTGATCTGGGGTTTTGCTAGTAATGTCACCTACCCCTGCATGAGCCTTCATAGGAGGACGCTATGCTGTGTCTGGGAGTTTCCAGACACAATATCTGGCAAGCATTCACTTCTTTCCATACAGACATGTGTCTGTCTGTAATGTGTGGCCCTCAGGCTCAGCACCAAAATAATAATGGGACCCGTTAGAAAATTAGAAAGCTGAACAAGCATTGTCAAAGCCAATAGGGCTCGCATATGCAAGAGGTATTAGCTTTGCCAATGTGTTGTAGCCAAGTTGTGCACCAGCATGGCTGCTGTTCAGAATGGCTAAAAGTGGCGTAGAGGAGAGTGGCGCGGAGTGTCGAAGAATGGAATGGTACAGAGTGGAGTAGAGTGTTGTGGAGTGGCAGAGAGTGGCATATATTCGAGTGGCATAGTCTGGAGTCATGTAGAGTGGTGTACAGTGGAATGGCGCAGAGTGAACTGGTGTAAAGTGCATTGGTATAGTGAGTTTCGAAGTATAGTGGCGTAGAGTGCAGTGGCATTGAGAGAAGTGGTATTGAATTCATCGGCATTCAATGCAGCATCGTAGAATGATGTGGCATAGATTAGAGTGGTGCATTGTAGAGTGCAGAGCACAGAGCGGAGTGGTGCAGAGAGGAGTGACACAGAGTAGAGTAGAGTGCAGTGACGCAGAGTGCAGTGGCGTAGAGCGGAATGGAGTGGTGCAGAGTAGAGTGGCATAGAGTTGAGCGATGCAAAGGGCAGTGGCACAGAGTAGATCCAAGTGACATATAGTGCAGTGGGTTAGAATGGTGAAGAGTAGAGTAGCACAGAGTGGTGTATAGTGCCATAGAGTGCAGTGGCATAGAGTAAAGTGGCGTAGAGTGGAATGCGTAGAGTCGAGTAGTGCAGAGTATAGTGGGGTAAAGTTCAGTTGCAGACAGTGCAGTGTTGCACAGTAGAGTGTCAGAGTGTAGTGGTGTAGAGTGGCATAGAGAGCAGGGGCATAGAGTACCGTGATGCAGACTACAATACAATGCTGTAGAGTGCCGTGACAGAGTGCAGTTGTATAGAGTGCATTTTCGCAGAATGCAGTGGGTAAGAGTAGCGTAGCATAGAGTGGAGTGGCACAGAGTAGAGTAGAGTGGCATAGAGTGCAGTGGTGTGGAGTAGATTGTTTCAGAGGAGAGGGAATTATTGTAGAGTGGAGTGGAGTGGTGTAGGGTAGAGTGCAGTTGGTAGAGTGATGTAGAGTGCAATGGCATCGAGTAAAGTGGCGTAGAGTGCAGTTGTGCAGAGTAGATTAGAGTGGTGTGCAGTGTATTGGCGTGGAGTGCAGGGGCATAGTGTTGAGTGTTACAGAGTAAAGTGCATTAGCATAGAGTGTATTGGCATAGAGTGCAGTGATGTAGAGTGTTGCAAAGTGGCGTAGAGTACATTTGCGTTGATTGGAGTTGTGCAGAGTAGATTGGTGTGGCCTAGACTGAAGTGATAGAGTGCAGTGGCGAAGAGTACAGTGGTCTAGAGTGGCGAAGAGTGCATTGGCAAAGAGTAGAGTGGTACAGGGTAGAGTTGAGAGACATAGCGTGAAGTTGCGTAGAGTGCAGTGGCGTAGAATGCAGTGCTGCAGAGTACAGTGGCTTGGAGTGGTGAAAAGTGGAGTGGTGCCGAGTAGAGTGCAGGGGTGTGGAATACAGTGGCACAGTGTGGAGTAGAGTGCAGTGGTAGCGAGTGGAGTAGAGTGCAATGGTGCAGAGTGCAGTGATGTGGTGTAAAGTGGAGTGGTGCATGCATGGTGTGGTAGCACAATGCCATTACGGACAACACATTTTAAATTGAAATGAACATTACATTTGCACAGATATACAGTTTTACTAATAAAACGATACATTGCACAGACGAAAATGTGTGGAAATTGCATTTTCTCAGTGTAATGTTTTGTTTTGATAATATTAAACTATTTGTTTCCAACACACTTCAGAAATAACAAAAAATGTGCTTTATTTCTGTTCCTAATTCTGATATATTCCAGAATACTTACAGAGTTCATTTAAATGTTGTCCTGTGCTAGAAAAAAACTATTTCCTACCTGCAGTATCCAGCAAGATTGTCACATAAATCTTCTCACTTTGAAGTCAAAGAAAGAAAGTAATCAAGGGTCCTCAGAAGACAGCGCCTGACATTTGAGCTCAGTCTTTGAATGCACAGCAAATGTGATGAGAAAGAACAAGATTTATAGGTATGTTTACAGAAATGGAGCACTCGGAAGGATAAGACAGCGTCTGACATTTGACCTTGGTCCATGAATGCACAACAAACTTGATGAGATAAGAACAATATTTAAAGACCTGTTTATAGTAAACGAGTTCGTACAAGAATAAGCACTGTTTAGGTAACGGGAGTGGCTAACTGAACTTGGACAGCATAAAGCAAGTAAAGTCAGCAAATGGAAAGCAAGAAAACGTGACTTACAAACAACAAAGCCAATTGCAAGCACCGGGTGGAATGCATTCCTAGGTCAACTTTCTGAAAGTTCCCAAGATGTCTTTGGCAAACCAGACTGGTAGGCTGTGACCTAAAAGGTGGCCTTGTTTGCAATTTAGGGCCGGTTTGAGCTTGTAAAGACATGCCCTAAAAGAGTTTTGCAAGGTATGGAATACTGTATGGATTTGAACTTGTTGCAATATCAGCTATGCAACACCAGGGAAATCAACACTAATAATCAGCACAGTCACAGCACATTACGGGGCCAACAAAATGCGGCTACAGGTATCAAACAGAGGAGGGGCTGGAATGAAAGCAAACCGAGAAAAGAAGAAAGCAAGAAAGGTGAGTAATGGCAAAACTGGGTCAATGAATTGAACGAGCAGTGAGAGCCACAACAACCAAATGTAATGTTGCCAGACAGTGTTTTGAAAGTTTCCAGCCTCTTGAGACTCTGCCCAACGTTACCCAGATCTATTGACATACCTAGATTTCTTCAAGGCTAGTGACCAGGAACTGCTTCTTCCCGCTGCCAAACGTGCTAGTTTATTCCTAAACGGCCCAGTCCCAAAACTGGCAAGCCATATGTTCCAATCTCACTCATAAAAACCCCTTGGTGTTATAGGATTTAAGGAATCTCTGCCTCCCCCTGAGCAAAGTTCCTTCCATTTTCTGTATTTCATGTTTGCACAAGCCCTTTCTTGCCTAAAATGGGTGCTGCTTCATGTCTGCTTCCTAAATCCTTGATTCTTCACACACACACAGTCTCGCTCTCCCCCTCTCTCTCAAACTCTTTCTCTTTGCCTGGGCCTTTTATGTCCTCCAGATCACCTTTTGCTCTGAGCTCTTACTTACTTCTTGAGTGCCTTTTCCAATGCATTTTGTGCCTCAGCATTGTCTCTCTCTCCTTTCTTGCTCATCACCAAATCTCTTCCCTCTTGAGCCTTGTCATATCATCTTTCCTGTGCCACGTCCCACAATTGACCATTCTTGTGCCTTGCCTCCCTATTAGTCTTCAAGAACATGATGAAACAATAATCACACAGTGGCAGCTCCGCCCCACTTCTTTTTAGCAGTGAAATAAAGGGACAATAATCTCATAATAACTTGCGTTTAATATCATTTAATTTTCTCCTACTTCTGCAGCTTTGCATGAGGCGGCGGGGGCAGAGGAGGAGTAATAGCATCCTCCTAAGTGTGCAATGACTACTTGGCTGGCCCTCTCGGGCCGGCAAACCAGTCTTGCGCCCTTCACATGTTCTCCATGAAGCCTGCATTACAGCCTGCGTGGAGAACATGCCTGACTCCCAGTCAGCATCTGAGCACCGAAACACGGCACTCAGCCCAATCACAACGCTGCTAAGGTAGCATTGTGCTTGGCTGACTGGGAGCCTGGGTGTGTGGCCTCCCCAGGCCAGCGAGGGATGACTACGGAGGAGAGATGTGGTGAGGAAGCGGCGAGAAGGTACATTTTTAATTGTATTTTTTAACACCCGCATCCCCCCTGTCCCCTCCCTCCGATCCGTGCTGGCCGCCGCTGTATACACCTCATTCTTGTGATGTGCCCTGTATTCTCCTACTACTTATGAAAGGAAGCCCGTGACACTGTTTCATCATGTGCATATGTATAGTTCATCAGGGCAGTGGACTAGGGCAATATCAAGTTATTGGACTTTGGACTCTTTAACAAAATAACAACGTGAAAATCATTTCCACTCACTGGTGTTCCCAGCACTCATTTATAGAGAAAGTTATTCTAGGAGCTTGGACAGAATCACAGGACACTATTGCACAGATCAGATTTCATGTACTGGAACAAACCTTGAGAACTCCCAGGAGAAGAGAAATGGCCACAACCTTAAATCAAAGAAACCCCTTTACATCAACACTTTGAAGAACGCATGGCCTTCCTAAATGTGACCACTTTAAATACTGTGGAGAGTATAATTCAGATCTAATAAGTAACAGAACACTCTAATTAAATGGTAACATTAATCATGAATAAAAACTTCTGGGTCTTTGTTACGAATGAACCATGTGTGGCATGGAATACAAACAAGAGGGAAATAGAATGTAATTAATGTAATTCATTATTCAGTATATCAAACGAAGCATCACTGTGCTAGAAGTCATATTGACACAGATTAAGGGCTGGATATCTGCTATGTTTTAAAATGAAGTTGCAAGTTTTTAAATGATGCTTGTGACATACCCAAATCTGAAAAGTGCGCTGTGAAGGTAACAATAAATAAGAGAATTTCCAACAATGATAAGCCTTGGTCAAAAAACAAGATCCAAACCTTACTATGTGGCTACCAAGTTTGTGGTTTAGGATGTTCACAAAACCCTCAAGTAATTGATGGCTGTCAAGGGAGAGAATCTCAAATTTCTCTGGTGGTTATTCTCTTTGCAATGATTTGTCTTCACACTGAAGCACAAGCCAGGGTTACAGCACAGGAATGCAGAAGGAGTTTAAGGCTAGCTTTTGTAGTCTGATGACCGGTTTCTCCAACTGCGGAGTAAGTCACAGCAGCGTCTCCTAGGTTTGGGTGGGGGAACGTCGCCACACTGCTGAGAGTCAGCAAATTCAAACATGAAAAATAAAATAATAATAAAACAATTTTATTATAATTGTATTGTTCATCCTGCTGCCTGCCGAGCCGACTGAGCGTCTAAGCCAGTCTTAGGGTGGGATGAGGCTATCCTGATGGACAGCAGCAGGAAGGAGGAGTGGTGGGCACTGTAAGTGCGATTGCCGGTATGGCCAGCAGTCTTAGAACGGCCAAACCGACATGTGCCCTTAGATTTCTTCAACTCAAGCTGTGTTGCACAGCCGGGAGGAGAACAGGTATAGGCTTCCCAAATATGAGCTCCAAACCAGCCAGCACAGATCAACAATATATAATAGTAATAGTATTGCCAGCATGAGAGCAGCATCTGGATTGACATAGAGGAGTATAGGAGTCTGTGCACCAGCCCATGGACTGCAGGCAGAGGAGGAGAAGAGCCCCAAGGTGGCGGCTGGCAGTCAGTGGCAGCTCCTCCGCTAATGCGAAGGATTGTCATCTCACTGCTGCGCAGCAGTAAAATAAAGGAAAAACGAAAATGATAATAACTCGAGGTTATTAGCATTTTAATTTTCCCTGCTGCAGCAGCTTTGCGGGCGGGGCTGCTCTACTGACAAAGCAGGGGAGCAGTGGATTTCACTCCCTAAGTGCACATAAATGTTTGGCCTGCCGTCTTGGGCTGGCCAAACCGTCATGCGCACTTTGCATGTTCTCCACCCAGGCTGCATTACAGCCTGGGTGGAGAACATGCCCAAGCTCCCATTCCCTGGCTGAGCACTGAACCACATCATTCAGACCAATCACAATGCTGCATTGCAGAGTTGTAATTAGCTCAGGGAGCCTCAGCCTTGGTGCTTCCTGTTCCTGGAACACCGGCTGGGAGAGACAATGGCGGAACAACGGAGGAGAGGTGGGGCAAGGCGGTCCGTTTTTTGTTCTTCTTTTTTTTACACCACACCTTACCCCCCCGAACCCCTGCCCACTGCCCTCGCTCCACCACCCCTGCGTGCGCTACCTCACCACTTTTATTTGCCAGCAACGACCACTGGTTGAGTGTATGTTGGGACAGAAATATTTCTGCTTGTCTCGGTTCAACATGCACTCCAGCAATGAGTTACCCTCGCAGCATGTCTGTAAAATTTTTGATTTTTCACCTCAGGCTAAACCACAGTTATGAGTGTGCACTGAGAGCGTCTGTGAAGAGATATAATACCCATGGAACAGCAATACAGTCTGGATAGATGAACCAAGTGTTAGCAAAATACTGTACACCCTCCTAGGAGCAAATGAATGAAACTCACCAGACATAGCAGGTTGCACAGAAACAGAGTGAAATGTATTTATTGGTACCAAATGCATGCATCATTCATTGCTGATCAGCAAGGAAGAAGTCAGGTCTCCTGCCTGAGGGGCCATCAAACGGCTTCTTCCCAGAGTGACTGGTTTCTGGGTGCTATATACATTTAGTAATGCCATGTCAGCGGAACTAGAATAAGGCACCAAGCCAAATATGGCTAACAGGGATGTGCAAGATGTGCAAGATCTGCGCCAATTATAAACAGCTAGATATGGGCAGACCAGAAAGGCTGGCTCGGCCCTGTGTAAGCAAATTGCACAACCAGATAAGGAAACTATCAGGAAGTCAGGACAAGCTAAGTGACCTCTAAGGTGGTTTAGAATAGCTGTTGAAGCTTGTCCAGTCAAGGTCAGATAGGAAGCCCTTTGGAGCTCCGGGCCTCATATTAGTGTGATGTATCTAAGCATGATATCTTTGAAGTGCACACACATGAATTTATATGGATATATATATTTTTCAACACCAAGTGTATCCCTTCTCTTAATTGTTGTGCTCAGACCCCAGCTATATTTTAAAATGAGGGCCTTCATGTCTGCTGGTGCACGGTCTGAGCTATTCCATTGCTTTGGATTCTACCCTTGAGGAGTGCCCTTTAATCAGAGACCCTTCATTTCTGAAGACTTATATGATTAGAGTGTGTCACTGAGAACAGAGGCGGTGGCTCTACTGTACCAGGAGCTGCTATGGCAGTGAACAGAGGGGGCAGTGCGAGAGCAGAAGGGACATGGAGCAGAGAACTGGTGGCTGGTAACTTCAGGAGCAGTGGGTATACTCTATAAACATCGAATGATGCAGTATTGCCCCTTACTCTTGGTAATGTAAGAATGTAGAGGATTTTTGGTTTAATTTGAGCCGTTTTGTCTTTGTTGGAGAGTGGGGCAGGCCCAAACTTGTTTCCACCCATCTACAAGCACACGCACTCTTGCCTATTCATGCACAAGCACACGCTTGTGCACATCCTCACACCCATTAATTCTCAAGCAGACAGACATGAACTTATTCATACACATCCATACACAAGCACACATGTACACTCACCCTTTCACAACACACATATAAAAATACACATAGATTCGTACATATACTCACACACACACACAAATGTTCAAAAAATTCACTGGCCAAGATGTGGTGGTGATGACGGCAGTAACAGGTGGAGGGAGGGAGAAGTACAACAGCCGATAAGGAGCTAGAGACTTTGGGAGGGAACGTAGGCAACACAAGATCCTGCCTCTTCCTCTTATTTTGTAACCTTGCCAAGGGATAGCCAACCAGAGGAGGACATTCCCTAAGAATTGTCAGAGTGAGGTGGGGTGAGTGAGACTTGTAGTTCTAGTATAGTGTGGTGTCTCTAAGAGACAGGCAGCCCTGGGCCCTTTAGGGCTTAAACCTGACTCTATCAGTGACACTTCCCCTCATAATGAGGGGAAGGATGGATCCTCACCGGGCTGTGCCAAGCTGATGATGTCACTGGCCTCATAGCTGTGAGATTTTCAGCCTGGCAAACCTGGCTCAGGCTGCCAGACACCGGTGCATTAAAGCATGTAATGTGCCTGGCCTCATTACCCTGAAATGGTAAGTGCTGGTCAGGCTGCCTTTTTTCTCAGCCTGACAGACACACGTCATGCTTTGAAATAGTGGGGCGAGGGGCCAGAACCCCAGCACCTGTAATGATGGGCTGCATGCTGAGTAGTGTGTGATCAAAGCGAGCAGTGTATGAGAAGAGACAAAGAGCGGATGGGGCTATGCATGAGCAAATGGGGCACCCTGTGCGCAGAACAGTCCTACATTTCTCAAGTAGATATATGTCAGTCTAACTTGCAGTTATTTCCTATTTATTGTAAAAATTGGAATATTTAACCTGAACACCACCAATAATTTATGAACCTGGCTCCCATGCCATTTGCCTTTAAAGGAAACATCATTTACTGGCCTCTCTTGAGAAAAAAAAGTTCTGCCAGTTCCTTCCAACTAGTTTCTCACTCTATCCATATGGTATATGACTAGAACATGTCTATTTCCTGTGTTTGGATAAGAGAGTGTGAGCAAAAAGTATGTTATGTGTTGTTTACTGTGTTCAAGCAGTAATGCATTTGTTGACCCCTGTATGTGTATGGCTGACATGATAGAGGTGATTTTGGAAAAGGGGGGTGGTGATGGACAGAGCTTCTGAATGATGCAGAATACTCTTACCAAGTCAAGATATCATGGTTTTAATCCATCACCGTTTTTTAGCTCACTGCACCATCCCAGTTCAGAACTTGGCTATATGCAAATTAGTCTTTTCCTGTCCCAGTGCATGATGGGAACAGGGCAAACCAAACTACCAAGCCAATTCTTGTACTGGGAAGGAAACAAGGTTCCGGGGACCGGTTTCTGGCATCACAGCCTTCTTCGGCCCGGCTTGCTTGAATCCTGATGGTGCAATGAGCAAGGGACTCACGTCTGAGTATACCCTCCCACACATAGTGTGGATAAAACCGATTTTGGAAAAGGGGGGTGGTGATGGACAGAGCTTCTGAATGATGCAGAATACTCTTACCAAGTCAAGATATCATGGTTTTAATCCATCACCGTTTTTTAGCTCACTGCACCATCCCAGCTCAGAACTTGGCTATATGCAAATTAGTCTTTTCCTGTCCCAGTGCATGATGGGAACAGGGCAAACCAAACTACCAAGCCAATTCTTGTACTGGGAAGGAAACAAGGTTCCGGGGACCGGTTTCTGGCATCACAGCCTTCTTCGGCCCGGCTTGCTTGAATCCTGATGGTGCAATGAGCAAGGGACTCACGTCTGAGTATACCCTCCCACACATAGTGTGGATAAAACCGATTTTGGAAAAGGGGGGTGGTGATGGACAGAGCTTCTGAATGATGCAGAATACTCTTACCAAGTCAAGATATCATGGTTTTAATCCATCACCGTTTTTTAGCTCACTGCACCATCCCAGCTCAGAACTTGGCTATATGCAAATTAGTCTTTTCCTGTCCCAGTGCATGATGGGAACAGGGCAAACCAAACTACCAAGCCAATTCTTGTACTGGGAAGGAAACAAGGTTCCAGGGACCGGTTTCTGGCATCACAGCCTTCTTCGGCCCGGCTTGCTTGAATCCTGATGGTGCAATGAGCAAGGGACTCACGTCTGAGTATACCCTCCCACACATAGTGTGGATAAAACCGATTTTGGAAACATGATAGAGGTTCCAGATGACCTCCCAGAATGATGTAAATTAACAGAAAACCAGGAATTATTCATGGGCCCTTTGAAGTGAGCCAGGATCATATTAATGGATGGCGAGACAGACCCTGTATATTTTCTTGCTTTACTCTCCCCATGTCAGTCCTCCCCTTCTCTACAAGGTGTGCTGCAGACAGCTTAGTGTAGAAGTCAGGCAAGGAAGATCCTCTCCTTTTGAGTCGTTGTCTAACACCTGCTGATAGGGACAACAAACTCAACCCTTTCATGCCTAATCTGCAGATTAAAACAATGTGGCTGAATAGACAGAGTGAAAGTGGCCCACTCCCCTGAAATCAGGAATGAACAGAGAGAAAGCAATTCCCTGAGATACACAGTTGGGCTTAGGAAAATAGGATAAAGCATGAGGACAGGGCCCAAGTCAAAGTGCCAGAATTTCTCATCAACCCATGCCCACCAGTGAATCAGTAGAAGACTTCTGAGGTATAGGGTAGGGTGCCCCTGGCCTGGAACCATCAAGTCTTTAACCCTGGTGGAAGGGGCTGCCTTATACCACCTTCAAGGAAGGGTCCCACTGACATCTGAGGAGGATACGGGGGGTATATCTGCACAAAGTAGAGGCTGCCTGATTGAGGAGGAAATCTGGATGTTGTCCCGATGTAGACCAAAAAGGGATCTAGACTGCCAGGTCGTGTGGCGAGTCCTTGTGACTCAGGACCCCAAGAAGTGCATCCCAGTTTGAGACACATTGATCCCAGAATGTGTGCTTGCATTTGGGCCCTTTACATCCAGAGAATTTAAAAAGTGACTATAAGAGACAGACAAAAAGCACCTGAGATGGCTTTGCACTAAGGACATTGCAAATGCATTCAGCAATTCCTTATTAACCTGACACAATCACCAACACAACACAGCGTTGACTCTGTTTTTTTTGTTGTGGTGGGCATACATGATTGAATAAGATCCGAAGACAAATATACCCCGCAGGAGAAAGCAGAGTCCATGCTCCACCGACTTGTGCCCAAACAGACTCTCCTTCCTGGAATTTGAGATGCGTGCCAGCACAGAGGGGCGGGATTTGAGAATGTCCATAGAGTCAGTGGCTCCGGGGCTGAGTCAACAGTACATCTCTTCCTAGCCTGAGAGCACACTACAATACAAATGGGGAAACCCTGTCAGTCAGACTGAAGCAGGAGTGCCCAATCAACAATTTTAGGGCACTGTCTGCAGCTAAAATATAATGAGAGTCACAAAATGGTAAAAACACAATGGCAGCTCCAGGGGTGACCTAGAGACAACCTTACTTTGCTAGCATTGTTGTAGTTTGGAGAGTGAAAGAAGATAGTACCCACAACCTCTCCAGGGCATTTTAATGTATTTTGTACTGATTTAGCAACACCAAATCTCATCTGTATTAATCTGAGAAGAGCCTGATGTTAGTATTGACTGTCTTCCTAACTCTAATCATCCCCCCAATATTAATTGTATGTACTTTTATGCCTCTACATTTCCTGTGTACCATTTGTCTGTGTACTTTGATTAACGTACTTTTATCTTTTCGAGTAAAAGCACTGACTGGACAATAATTTATTAATTGTTGTTTTATGCTTAATTGAGTTCTAAGGGCCCGACATATTTTGGCGGTCAGGCCGTCCTCCTATAAGGTGACGAGTACTTTACTCCATTGCCTTGGCGGAGGTCCCGACTGCCAAATTTCGAAATGTCTGTGGGGCCCGCAGACATTTAATGCATTGACAGGAATTGCTGTCAAGGCAGTTCTTATCAATGCATTGTAAATTTCTCGCATGGGTCAGTGAACACGATGGCAAAGTTGCATATTATTATATTTTCAAAAACAAAACCCCAAAGTGAGATTTTGGTTTTGAAAAAAAAATGCCCCTCGCGATGAGAGGTATCTCCTATGGTAAGGGGTTATTTTGCAGTTTTTCCTGCCCCTTCCTGCCAGGGTTTTTCTAGTGGAGACAGGTAGTGAAAACTGACTTGTATGTTCGCCTATCTACAGCACTGCATAACAGTTGTTAGCGAAGCCTGTTGAGCCCAACAACAAGCATAAAGCCAAGTTATTGGAGCCAGTTGCATCCACCAAGATGGCTGAAGAAGGGAACTCTCCAGGGTGCACAACCCCTAATGCACATCAGAGCCGGCTGTAGGTTAGGGCAACCAGCGTCAAGCTCAAGGGGCGTACTTTGCATGACAGGCTGAGGCCAGAAAAGAGCAGCATGCACAGATCTGTGTACCCCCAGCATTTTTCAAAAGAAAATAGCAACAGCATGATAACTTAGGTGATCAGTGAGCTTGATGGAGAAAACTGTGATTTGTCTAGTCATAGTTCTGACTCATGATAAAGTAGCGTAGAAGGTGCAAAGCTCAATGTGTAACATGAAGACCACAAATTTGTATTTTAGGTAGATAGCTCAATGGGTTACTGCTTAGTATATTGAACTACGAACTAGTATCAAAGCACTGCATGCAAATTACAAGCTTACATTTAGAACCCCATTGTTTTCTTCTCAATCTTTAGTTATTCTAAGACAGCTAAAAATATTTTCTTGAATAGTAATGCAATTTTATTATTATTGTAAAAGAGAGAGGTGGCTCACTCTGTCCCAGGGGGATGAGCCTAGTCTAAGGAAAGCAAAGGGATCCCCTGGATTTTTTAGATAAACATACAATTCTAATATTCACTCACCACTGATTCTACTCCACATACTCACTCCTCCTTCAAATCGCAGTGTCTTACCCCTTACGACATAAGTCTATATCCAAACTGGAAAGTAGTGCCAATATATATTTATTCTTATTTTTCATAAAAAAAGGGAGGCAATTTCAACAAATATTTGATTGTCTCAATGTAAAGTATTAAGAAAGATTAACTCTTAAACAGTTTATACATGTGAAACACTAGTTCATTAAAAAATATTCTAAAAGTATATTTATAAAAACACAACAAATTATAGACAGTTCATTAAATCAAAAATACAAAGTACAAGACCCTAAAGCCAACAACAACCTGATGATGACATAAAGTTGTAGCCAGACTATTGATCCCAAGCTGATTTATATTACAAGATAGTTTCGGCAAACAATTTTTCCTTTTTTTTTCTGTCCTGAAACAACCCTTCAGCGATGGATTCTTTAAATGTGCGTCGACGCGTTTCGGTGGTATTACTACTTATTTTTCAACCACCTTCTTCAGGACTAGCATCAATGGGTACAGGGTCTAATATTCCAATATTGCAAATCGTTAATCTAGATAAGAAAAAACAAATATCAGACTTGTCTCCATAGGTTATACATACATTGTACATGTTGCCTAAGTACATGTGAATGCATTCCCTCTCATCTGTTTACATACCATTATTGCTATAGTTTTCCTCATTATTCTCACCCCGATCTCACAGTATCTAATCTAAGATTTAAATTTAGCACTGCCTTCCATTTTGGGGGTTCTAAAATTTTCACCCGAATCTACCCTTAGGGGTCCTCCCTTCTTGCAGCACCTCCCCATGGGCGTTGTCCCACTTCATCCTCACATACTCATTCATACTCAGGCACTCTAATAGTTTCATCCACTAACGGTTAAAAAAGTTGCTCTCTGATCGTTTTTTGATGTCTTATATTTATCTCTGATATTAGGAATTCTCCCACTTGTTGGAGCTGAAACAATATTACAAATTAGGAAGCCTTATTAGTTTCTGTGGCCATTTTACATGCACCTAATTTGCTACTATTTACAGGACGGCTGTCTTACCTTCCGTGTAAGAACAGCTTCTTCTTCTTGCCCTCTCATGTGTAGCGTTTTCATTAAAAGATATAAATTGAAGACTCCCTGCATGGTGATATATTAAAGAGATCTTAACTATCAATTGGACACTCCTATAGCTTTTTTATACGAAAATATTTTTTTGCATTTGGGCTTACCTTGGTAACCGTCTGATTAAAATAAAATTCCTTTATTCCTCTCTTATTTAAGGTCCATCAAACACCCCACAGCTTCTGATGCGTTTGCTTGTGAGTCATCTGTAAGGGTTCCCCAGCGTTTGATTCACAATGGAATCTGTTAGGGTCAAATAATAATACATTGTTTACTCCCTTATTTATACACTCCTGTATTTGTTCCATTGTATTTAATATATGGGGTCCCTAATTCTTTCATTCATCGACCCGCGCCCCACTGACTTAAAATGCAGGCTTCCACCAGGATTTCTATATTCTTGTTGTTCCCACTGTTGCAGCCTCGTCTGATTGTATTACCTCTGCTAAGCCTTCATTTAAAATGTAATCTGCTTGCGATACATGTTTCTTGATCTGGGTTCCCTGAGAGTATTAATTTAAAAGGCCCCCCTCTCTCGCCGCATTTATGCTTAAAATGAGAGTGGCCGCCCAACTCCCCTGGTTGTACCCGGTCTCCCTTTCCAGAACCCGTCTTACCTGCTCCGTGGCTGGATCTTCGGCTTATTCGTTGTAAACGGGCACCATTGCAGTTAGCCTTCTTTTAATGGACAACCTGCGTCTCAGCAGCGTGTGACGTCATGACGTCCCCGATACGCTGAGCATGTCTGGCGGCCAATAAATATAAGATTGCATGGGCCGAGAGTAATATAATATACCTAAGATGGCCGCCAGACATGCGCAGCCACGGAGCAGGTAAGACGGGTTCTGGAAAGGGAGACCGGGTACGACCAGGGAAGTTGTGCGGCCACTCTCATTTTAAGCATAGATGCGGCGAGAGAGGGGGAGCCCCGATCAAGAAACATGTATCGCAAGCAGATTACATTTTAAATGAAGGCTTAGCAGAGGTAATACAATCAGACGAGGCTGCAACAGTGGGAACAACAAGAATATAGAAATTTACTTTCCAGAGCAAATGCTGAATTATATTGGAAAGTAGCCTCAAAATTACCCAGAGAAGCACTATGCACTACTTTGCATCAAAAAAATATGCCTCTGTGAGGCAGGTGCAAATCTGGAGAAGAGATCTATTTACTTCAAAGATTTCCAACTTTGTATGTGTTCTGCACCATACCGCACACATACAAAGTGGTAAGGGGTTAAAGTAAACTTTGTCAAAGCATCAAATTTTGTGCCGGTAGGGTACCCCTCCTATATAAAGCCTATGCTTGAAATCACAAGCAAATCCTTTCACTATTACACACTATGGTACAAAGGTGTGTGCATTGGCCCAAGGGAGCACAAGGTAAGCCAGCACTCAGCAACCTCACCATATCATGGGAGATATGGTGCTTTGTCCTCTCTCATGTTCACGCAACGCTGTACAGAAACTTTGGTTACTACTGTGAATGAAAGCTCAGTAATTCTGCACCTTCGTTTCGACAGACCAAGGACTCTTAAAAATTAATGCCTACCAGTAGGGATATCATGTGACTGCTACAATTTGTAGTCCTCTTTGTCTTTAGTCACATTTCCTATACATTGATTTACCCACTTAGGGCCCGATTCACAGAACTAACTTAAGACAAAATCCTAAACTTACTACCATTTTGCTATTCACAGAAGGCCCTTACTCATTTTGGTATTCACAGAAGTTAGTAGTCCTAACTGTAGGACTCCTAAATGTGTTCTGTGAATACCGAAAGTCTTAAAGTTAGGATGTTTCTCAATTTAGTAGTAGTAAAGTTAGGACTCCTAACTTTAGGACTCCTAAATGCCTTCTGTGAATACCGAAAGTCTTAAAATTTGTATTTTTCTCAATTTAGTAGTAGTAAAGTTAGGACTCCTAACTTTCGGACTCCTAAATGCCTTCTGTGAATACCGAAAGTCTTAAAATTGGTATTTTTCTCAATTTAGTAGTAGTAAAGTTAGGACTCCTAACTTTAGGACTCCTAAATGCCTTCTGTGAATACCGAAAGTCTTAAAATTTGTATTTTTCTCAATTTAGTAGTAGTAAAGTTAGGACTCCTAACTTTCGGACTCCTATATGCTTTCTGTGAATACCGAAAGTCTTAAAATTATGATTTTTCTTAACTTTACTACTACTAAACTGAGAAAAATCCTAATTTTAAGACTTTCGGTATTCACAGAAGGCATTTAGGAGTCCTAAAGTTAGGAGTCCTAACTTTACTACTACTAAATTGAGAAAAATCCTAATTTTAAGACTTTCGGTATTCACAGAAGTAATTTAGGAGTCCTAAAGTTAGGAGTCCTAACTTTACTACTACTAAATTGAGAAAAATCCTAACTTTAAGACTTTCGGTATTCACAGAACGCATTTAAGAGTCCTAAAGTTAGGACTACTAACTTCTGGGAATACCGAAATGAGTAAGTGCCTTCTGTGAATACCAAAATGAGTAAGTGCCTTCTGTGAATAGCAAAATGGTAGTAAGTTTAGGATTTTGTCTTAAGTTAGTTCTGTGAATCGGGCCCTTAGATAACTCATTCTCTCACCATGAAATGTTTCCAATGCAAAGCGCTCTGACACACTACATTAAGATGAGTAGTGCTGTAAAATAAATGTGAGCTAAGGACTAAGAAAAGAGATGAGGGCCACAATTGGAGGGTGGTAGTAAGGGAATCTGTGAAGATCATTTGGGGGTCACTAACAATGATTGTTGCACCGGGTGCTACCAACACTAAATCCTGCCCTGATGCAGATGCCACACGTCAGAGGTAGTTGCCTGTAAACATATGCCTTTCTGCCTCCTCTTTTTCCAAGAGCTGGCTGCTATTTATGCCAATTGTGCATCAAAATGTTAGGCATTGGTGAACAAATTCGCCTCTAGCTGTAAGCATATGCATAAACAGTGGATAGTGCCTGCATGTATTTTCATGCCTTGTAAAAAAACCTTCAAATTCCTCTCTGTCCAAATATTTCATAAAGGAAGAAGGAATCTCGAATTTGCTTGAGGATTAATCTCTCTTTTTTCAGACTTTCCTGTCATGTGTAAAGTCAGCTTTCCAGGAATGAGAGTGAATCAATTTTGCTTAGAAGGCACTTGATCTGGTCTCCTGCCAAAAGTGACTGAGGTAATTGAGCACAAAGATGTCAACACTGAGCCAAAAGGACAAAAAACATTGCTTAACTTCCAGTGGTGCACCAATAGTAAAACACCCCTTTTGAAGGTGTGTGAGAGGCACTAGTAAATAACCAGAACAACTAAACACTAGGTAGAAACAATGATAAAGTACAACACAATCTAATTAAAAAAACAAGGAAATCAGACTGTAAATTGACCTCAACGTATATACTCACCATATAAGATTAATGTTATACCAAGTGGGTGGGTATGCTATGTGAATGTGGTTAAAATGAACCATACTGTGACCTTCAGAAGCATAAAAAGAACTCCAAAAGTCTCGAGGCATAGATTGAAAAGGGTAGGCAGTCAAACTAGGTGTAGCCAGAGAGGAGTTCTACTTTCTGACGTAGCGTTCTCAGTGCAGTTCCGTCATTTTGATCAAAATGAATAGAATCAGGCTGATAAAACTTTTTTAGTAAAATGACAAAATATTTTTTTATAAAAAATATATAGAACACTGGGGTGGGTATAGAGCAGAGGGGTTATTGGTTGGGTGGGTGAGGTTGTTATGAGGGATTAGGTAGTAAAAAACTTTGGTGTTATAGCAGGAGGGCTGGCAACACAAGAGATACTTAAGAAGAGTGGAAAGTTGGATGTGGGAGGGAGGAAATTAAATCCCTCTTAAAACATGGGAAAAAAGAAACAGTGCATTAAGGGTCGGGAACCTTCCTTAAACGACGCAAAACGAAGACCAACATAATCAAACATATATTTCTTCAAGAAGGGCTTTCACCAGGTTCGTTCCTACCTGATGAAAACTATTCATGAAGACACATGTGTTAACAATGGTTTGGTGAAAATGATTTGTCAGGAGCATATTCCTCAGTATTTTTTTAAATCAAAAACACAACTACCTTTTTCAGCACTCAAAGAGCAAGAGGCCATAACCTCTGACCTCGTGCCTGAGCTTTGATGAGTCCAAACCCTGACTTCTGGTGGCTTTCTCTAGATTTCAGAGAACTTGCACTATCTGAGTGGGATAATTTACATCCAGGAAGCCAAGGGTCACAATATGGATGCTTTCATTGATTCGTCCCTGTACAATAGGATTCGTCAAATATTCCAAGTGCTTTTATCAGACAATGACGTTTTCAATCATTATCACATTCTCTAGAACAAACATTTCACAGGGAGACTTGTCTTCCTGGGGATTGTTTATAGGTGATTCCTTGAAGGGGCCAGGCTGCTGAGCACGAACGAGGACAGGATATTTCTATCTCAAGCAGCTGAACAAAGATTCTCGAGGTTGTTGAATTACACTTGGCTGCCCAAGGCAGCCTTCTGTCCACTTGACTCATCTACGATCTACACCAGGTCTTTACTTATGTACAAGCTCACCTCCTGGGCGCTAGTGCGTCTTTGCATGTGGACTCTGAGTACTGGGTGATGGGAGACGAACTCTATGGTCTGGACCCACTTATGTTTTGCTGAAATCTGCAGATTACGCAGCCGACGATGGATTATGGGGCAAATGCTGCAAATCCATAACTAAGCGGAAATCGCAGCAGCTGCAAAACAGCATCATTTCATTGCCCCTGAATACAAGCACCTTCAGACCCAAGAAGAAGCTAACTATATACAACTTTATTTTTCGCACCTAGTCGAGAATTCTGCTACATTGGGGTGGCACACTAAATATGTTAGAAGCTACCTGAACAGGAGCGGCCAACTATCTGTATATTCTGTGGCGATATGCCGCTAGTTTATTAATTGAATTGGATTGTAGGGTTGGTAGATCTTAGTGGTAGTTTGCTGCACTTGGGGTCTTACTACTCACCAAGGAATTACAAGTCTGGTCCCAGACCTCCTCTCCATCTTTTGTGCCTCCTCATCCAGCAAAGACATGCTCAAGGATAGGAGGATTCTGCCTGACAAGACTGATGCTGACTACAAGGGGGGGGGCAGACCGTTTGCTTTACCTATAGACCATTGTGGGGAGTGGGTGCATTTCCCCCCAGAAAGAGAAGAAAGGCTGAATTGTCCTTGTCACCTCCATGCGTCAACATGGCATTGCCGGTCTGAGGCACTATTGTGGTGTTTGTGTATTTTTGATGTCTGAATCCAGAGTTCATGATAGGTCCACATCATACATGCAAACTCAAAAGTGGGGTGGGCTCAGGTTCACACAAAGCCCATGCAGCTTTTTCTCAGAATTCTGGCACCCAAACCAAAACTTTACTTTAACCACATGTGAACCACCCATTAGTGGAGATGACCCAGCCTTCCATGACTGATGTTTGTCTGTGCGGTAGAAAGTAGGGAGGCGGAGTATCAAGACCGATGGAGGGGAAAAGCAGCATGACCTGTGCAGCAAGTTAGCAGGATTTAAGTAGGAGAGAATATTTGAATGTAGTTTGCTATGCATGTTTGTGCCCATAAACCTATGTGTGTACCTGTGTGTATGTGCATGTAGGTGTGCCTTTATGTGCATGAATGTGGCTGGCACCTGTTCCTGGTATATTGGTGGTAATTGATGACATAGGGGGGCACCCCTGGCATGATGGCCCGACCCTTTGTCAAAACATTGGTCCTGGCAAGCCGGTTGTAATTATTTTTTAGGGGTTATTCATGGAGGATAGATTTTGCCTACCCTTTCACCAAATGCTATCCCTGGCATTCTGAAGGTAGTTCAAGGCCTATCAGGGGCATCCATCGCAAAATGGTGCACACAGTGACAAAATTCTGGTTGTGGCATAATGATTGTAGTTGTTTGCTTTATGCAGGTATCCATTGTAATATGCGTGTATCCATGTATTGCTGGCCTTACCTGCACAGGTAGGGTCAGCAGTTATGCGTTAATGCTTGCATTTAATGTCTGGCAATAGTTGTGCATAGGTCCTTAGCATGTCAGTCACCACCACTTGCCAAATTCTGTCTTGAGCATAATTATGATAATTTTTGGCATATTAGGCCCAGGAGCCCTGGTGTAATGGTTGTAATTCTTGCCTTATCAGAGGCACCCCTGGCATAATTTTGACCAACCCTGGTATAATTCAAGCCTTGGCATAATAGGGGTAATTCTTGACCCCCTTGGGGGGATTCATTGCAGTCAGTCAGTCAAGGAAGTCTTTATTCGATATTTCATCACAAAAGACATGCTACACAACATACATAACCAATAATGTATCAAAATTACAGATAAAAAAGTTTCAGATAAAAAGATGTGAGCAATGTGTTAAGACAATAAATTAATATACAAATAAGAACAAGCTAAGAGTAGTATTAAATCACAGGCATCAAGACTTCATTACATAATAAAAAAAACAGTTATAAAAACAGTTCAGAAAAAGACCATATCATTCATTGGCACAACAAACTACTGTTCCAGCTAGCGGATTACACAGCAGTCGAAAGAGACTTGATCAACCTTGCCCGTAGGATCCATGCCCAGCCCAGGAATTTTGCAACCCCAATAACAACCAGTGCCGATGTATCTATATTCTACTGGCTGTTTTCGCTGAGCGTGTGCCCAGTGTTCTACATACTGGGCGTAACCACTTTTGTCTTGGTGCGTGGTACAAAGGGCAAACAAAAAGAAAATTATCTACTGTTTCACCCAACTCTAGACACAGTGGGCAATGACCAGACCCATCGTGGCCCCAGGACCTGGTTAGGCCCCTAAGTGGAAGTGACCCTACTCTAAATTGATGGAATAACTTACGGTCCATAGGCCTAGTGATGACATCCCAATAATTTTCCAGGTGGCTGGCATCCTTCACTAACACAAAGGACGCCGTAAGAGAACCATCTGTCATTATGGAATGCCTTTTACAAACAATCCTCTCCCAATACATGCCTCTCAACACTTTTTTGTGGGAAAAGTAGCTGTGTCCGGGTTAGACCACAATTCCCCCAACCCCATATCATATAGGGTAATTCTTAGGTCTCTCAACCAGCCTATCTTATCGGAGCCCTGGAGATCCTTAACTTCCAGACACGCTTTCGCATAAAGCGAGAGTTCTGGCGTAATCCACAGGCGCCGCCAGAACGCTATGGGTTTGTATCTTGCTATATCCTCCACTGATTGACACCCTCTTTTGCCCAGGGTAGCCAAGGAGGCTGTTCTTCGAGCCCTGATTTTATCTCGGCTCGATTATGCTAATGCCTTATTCTGTGGTCTACCCGCGTATTTGGTTCATCGGTTACAGGTGATTCAAAACGCTGCAGTACGCTTGCTCTTCTCTCTCCCTAGGAGGTCGAGTGTGCGGAGTCATCTACGAAGCTTGCACTGGCTACCTGTACCGCATCGAATCTTGTTTAAAATTCTTGTGTTGGCATTTAGAGCAGTCCATGGTCAGGGACCGTCGTATCTGCAGAAACGGTTCTCATTTTATACTCCCAACCGTGTCCTTCGATCGGCCAATCAATGCCTACTGGTCACTCCCAAATTCAAACATGCTCGGTTGGGAGGACAATCTATTTCAGTTAGGGCAGCCTCTGCTTGGAATGCTCTCCCCCTGTTCCTTAGAGCTGCGCCGACCATCACTGTTTTTAAGAAGGAACTCAAGACTCATCTGTTCAATGCCCCCCTCTAACAGCTTGTTCAGGCCCGGATCCCTCACTCTTGCTGTCCAATCACTCACCGCGCCAGGATACCCCGTGGTAATTGAGCGCGCTATAAAAGTTTTAATAAACATAAACATAAATCGTAAAGAAGGGGTATACGTGGTGTGGATTGCGGTAGTCCTACTGCCGCCCTGAGAAATTTTTGGGGGGACGCTTTTAAGGGGTCTAAATTACTGAAGCCCCATAGCTCTGCACCATACAAGACTGAAGGTAAAATTTTAGAGCCATAGATCTTCATAAGTGGAGACATAGGCCTTGTGTAGGAGCTTTTGTGTTCTTTAAGTAGGGCTCCACCAATTTGAGTGTGCTTTAGGGCTAAAAGATCAATCTGCGGAGTCCAACTAAGGTTCTCACTAAAGGTTACGCCGAGGTATGTAAATAGAGAGGTCTGTTCAAGGGTGGATCCACCCATTGTTACCCTGGCTGTGATGGACTCCTTCCCACATAAACCCATAAACTTGGTTTTGGATACATTTACCTCTAACTCATGCTCGCTGCAAAACAATTCAAACCTAGACAGGGCGACTGTAGACCCTGTCTCGTTTTCGATATTAAAAGCGTGTCGTCCGCGAACATGAGGAATGGTATTTTTATCCCTGCCAGGGTCGGGGCATCTGTAGGGTAGTTAGAGAAGTAATTTGTGACCCCATTAATAAATAACGAAAAAAGGGTAGGGGCCAATACACACCCTTGTCTTACACCTTTTGCTACTGCAAATCTATCAGTCACCTCTCCAGGTTTACCCCAGCGTACTTGTGCGAATGTTTGGGCAAGGAGATTCACCAAAAGCCTCACCAGTTCAACTGGCATACCCAATTTCAGTAAACATTCCCACAGCTTTGCCCTCGGGACAAGGTCGAAAGCAGACCTAAGATCCACAAAGGCCGCATATAATTTGTCCCCCCCAATAAAAACTGACTTCCAATAAAGCAACACAAACTGGAATGCTTGGTCAATAGTGCCTACGTGGCTGCGGAATCCCGCCTGCAGTGATGTCAGAATATCAAATTCAGTAATCCATAACTGGATACGTCCCAAAACTAGGCGGGCAGTTATTTTTTGCACCACATCTATTAGGCTGATCGGCCGATAATTTGACGGGACAGAACGGTCACCCTTTTTGTAAATCGGTAAAATTTCTGCCCCGTACCAAGAATCGGGGACCTGCGCACCAGATGCTAGGGCATTAGCCAAGATAGTAATATAAGGCACCCAGAGGTCCTGCTCCTGCAGAAAAAGATCAGCAGGAATGCAGTCGGGCCTGGAGCTTTCCCACTCGGAATAGATTTCATAATATACTTAACTACAGAGTGGGTAAATATGAGCGGTTCATCAGAGTTTGGGGGGGGGGGTAAAACTGCCACAGCATCATTATTCATCCGGAACTGATTTTCAAAAAATGTTACCCATTGCTGTTGGTCCACAAAAGGGGAGCTTGGTCGGTCATCTAGGCATTTACCCCATTTAAGGAGGTGCCAAAATTGTTGCATATTTCTGCCACCACACGCCTCGGTCAGGGACTTCCAGCGTTCTTCATCCTATTTTATTTTTGCTTTTTTTGTGCTTCTTTATAAGCAGTTCTACAGATTCGGATTAGACTGTGAGCTTTTGATTTAATTGCTAAGAACAGCTCTCCTTGGGTCTGCCTGCACTTCTCGTCATACCAGGTAGCAATTCTAGGTGTGCTTTGCCTGCCCCGATTAGATATGTTCTTAGTGAACAGCTTTTTAAGCCCCTGAAACAATTCGCTATGGACACTTGGAATTTTGGCATTAATCATGTCCTGTGACCCACAATTCTTCAGTACTTCCAGTGTATGGGAAACTAGGAGTCTTATCTCTGTTCTGGCTACTTCGTCAACAGCAACCTTAGGCCACCTAACCCTTCTCAAATCGTTTTTTAAACGTATCTGAGCTTGAACAACATTAGAGTTCTCACATAGGGCTCCCTGGAAACTATAATCCAGTAGGGACAACACAAGCGGGTCATGATCGCTTTCAGGTCTAGCCATAACTTCCATATCAAGAACGGCAGACCACAGCTTCACGTCAATCAAGATGTAATCAATGCGGCTACTGTGTCTGCCGTTGTCGAAAGTGTGCCTACCCATCCTGTCAGATTTCACCCTGCCATTTGCTGCCCTAACCCTAGGTTTAGGCACATTCCTTTAATGTACATGGCAGATTGTGACCACTTTTTTATGGGTAACAGTTCTAACTGGGGAATTCCCCACGACATATCTTCTGTCTCAGTAAGTTTGCCGTCCTCATTACCCAATGGCTCAAAACAAGTGTTGAGATCCCCCACCACAATCTTAAACCCCACGTCTGATACTTTAAAAAGGAAGTCATCCAAAACTATTAGTGTAGGGGAGACTTTCCCACCCTGAGGGCCCCTTGCATAGATATTAACAAGCAAAATATTAAGACCCTTAGTCGACCGGATCCTAATAATTAATACATCTCGGCTATCTATTGGAATTTCCTCGACCGTTACTCCTTCAGATTAGCGGACCCAGGTTGTCAGACCACCTACAGGGCGCCCTCTATGGCCTTTTAATGCTGGTTTATAGAAATTTAGGAACCCCGCACGAAATACAGGTGCTTCCGCCCATGTTTCCTGAAAGGACCAAACATTGCCTTTGTCTATAAATTCCACCTAATCAGGTAAACTCAATCTAGACTCAAGCCCCGCTATATTCCAGCCTACAACCTTAGTATATGACATAGCTGGCAAATGTTCATTTATGATCGTAGTTGGGCTGGATAAATTGACCGATGAAATAGAACATATGTTAGCTACAGGGGGACACAAGTTGGGGTCGACAAAAGACCCTGGGATATAAGTGGGTGATAAGGCCGCTAAACCTTCCACATCTATCATGTTACCCCTTTCAACCCCTAGCATAGATACATTTCTAACAACACTATGTCAATCATTTTCGTCAAGTTGGGACAGTGGAGCTTATCTGCCATAAGTTATCAACGGTTGAATATTAAGCAAACTGGCAGGACCCGGGGGTGGTGTACTGTTAGTCCTAGTGCTCACATATGGGATGGATCGTGTTTTAGGGTAGAAGTCAGAAAGATCCCATGTTACAATGCAACCGTCACCTATTTGAGGTTGCCAGCTTCTCAGAAATGGGATCACCCTGGTACTCTTAAAATTAACAATAACCAAATCTCCCGGTATATCCTTGGTCGTGTGTCCAAGCCACCCAACCCTTCTAACATTTAGAATTCGCCCGTCAATATTGGGGGGAAGTGGTCTGTTTTTACTAAGCCAAAAGGCAACTTTATTCTTAAGTTCTTGTTGGCTCTCTATTTTCCCGTGACGTAGCTCTGGGGCCCCCGAGAGGACGCACACAAAAGGGGCAGCCTCTGGGGTTAAATCAATTATAGTATTTATTCTGTTACTTTGCCCTTTATCACAAGTTTCTGGCTTTTTGGGGATAATGGGCATGATTTTTACGGGAGTAATGTTCGATAGAGGGATCACACCCTTAGAGTTGTTTGAATCTTGTTCCTTTGGGTATATAGATCTAGTAACCACGGGTTGGTTTACATTGGGGTGTTTAACAACATTAGTTTTAGGCAAACTAGATGATATATGAACATCAATACAACTATTTTGGACCAATTTCTTGATTTCCGCATGGTTGGCATCAGTTGCGTCCCTGATTTGTTCCACCATATCATTTAGTCTCTTCAGTCTTTCAACCAGCGGCAGAATTAGGGCCCTAACTAAATCTTCAATCTGGACCAAAAGGGGGATTGAGTAGTAGAATGTAGCACATGCGGGCTTTGAGTAATCCTCTCTGAACTAGGAGGCATAGTAGGAACCTTGGGGGGGCTGTGGTACAATTTGGCTTGCTTAGCCAGCCTCCCCCTATGCTTGGCGCCCCTACGCTTCCTTTTTATTGCTGGGAGCTGTTCAGCTACCGTAGGGTTAATATTACTGTCATTAGAGGTAGAGCCTAGTGTTCTAGGGAGACATTCCTCAGAGGGTTTTGGCACATCTACGGTAACAGTTGGGTCCCCCTTGGTAGAATTGGTGCTATCGATAATGTTAGTGAAGTCTGACCCATGTCCCCAGTGTTCCTAATGTCAGTGGTAGAGACATTAAGCTCAATAACCTCCTTTGGTGGTGACTTTAGCATTGGCTCAGAAAGGCCTAGTAAAGGGCACATGTTGGGTAGAACATCTAATGATAACCCCTCTTCTGCTCTAGCAATTTCACGTTCTATGTCAGAAGAAGCCCGGGTTAAATAATGCTCAATTAACCCCTTTGAAGTCACAGTTTTAGTGATGACATTTTTTGGGACCCCCTTCGCCGACATATTAACAACTATGGTGAACAACGTTCCAGGGGATGAATGAAACAAATACTATATAATAACAATAAATGAGTCCCCCCTACGGCAGCAGTATCTACAATAACAGTTCATGGAACCCTCATTGAACTGCTTAGTCCAACTGAAAAATCAGCTCTGCTACTCACAATGAAGTCCCAGACTTTGTAGGCAGTGAACAGTAGGGTGGCCCAGTCTAGTCCCCTCAGGCCTCTGTGGGCCACAGAGGGCCCGCCCTTTGCCCCAGCTTAGCCCGGCGCTGCTCCCGCTCGCTCCCGCGTCGCGGGAATAGTCTGCAATTTAAAGCGCCTCCGGACGCAAGGATGACGTGGCGGCGTTCCGCCGATGGTAAACCGCTAAGGAGCCTGGGCAGTGAAGTGCTGCGGTCCCCTCCTCGGCGGCCGCGAAGATGGTGAAACGCGGCGGCGAGGGGTCCAGCAGCACAGGAAATGCAGAATCCTTTTGGCCAGGTAGGAAGAAGTGCTCCCAGAGTCCTTTCGTACAAGCACCCGCTCAGCCGGAATAGTCCGCAATTTAAAGCGCCTCCGGGCGCAAGGATGACGTGGCGGCGTTCCGCCGATGGTAAACCGCTAAGGAGCCTGGGCAGTGAAGTGCTGCGGTACCCTCTTCGGTGGCCGCGAAGATGGTGAAACGCGACGGCGAGGGGTCCAGCAGCACGGGAAATGCAGAATCCTTTTGGCCAGGTAGAAAGAAGTGCTCCCAGAGTCCTTTCATACAAGCACCCGCTCAGCCGGAATAGTCCGCAATTTAAAGCGCCTCCGGGCGCAAGGATGACGTGGTGGCGTTCCGCCGATGGTAAACCGCTAAGGAGCCTGGGCAGTGAAGTGCTGTGGTCCCCTCCTCGGCGGCCGCGAAGATGGTGAAACGAGGCGGCGAGGGGTCCAGCACCACGGGAAATGCAGAATCCTTTTGGCCAGGTAGGAAGAAGTGCTCCCAGAGTCCTTTCGTACAAGCATGGTGTTACCCAACCTTGGCATACGGGTGGCCTTCAAATAATAGAGCTCAGACCTGGCATATTATGGGCAACCATGACATGGGATGGTGATACAGGGGCATGCAAGGTCAAACCAATCTACCCATATGTGGCAGTATAACATATGAGTATTTGATATAAACTGTACATTAATGTTTAGGCACCAAACATGTATCTACTGAAATTTAAAACTTGTTTTTTCAAGACCATAAATTTATGTTTTTGAATGGATATGGTCATCTCATTTGGAGGAATCATTTTGTTTTTTCCAAAATGACCTTTGTGAATTTCATAGCAAAATGTATGTATTTTCATAAACTGAAAAGCTGGTGTCTGGGAACAAAATGATTGCAATTTGCAATATATATTAAAAACAGATACTTGAATGATAATCAGTAGAACTGTCTTAAAACCTGATCTGTTAAATTTGTGCTTGGAATCAAGCAGAAAATTGTACCATTTTGCCATATTTGTCTTCTAAATAAGCGTATGATTTGTGAAAATGCAATACTCCTGCAGAGGGTCAGTCATAATGAGCACACAATGAAAGTACTAGAATATTATATGACACTGAGAATCTGTGTTCCTATAGTGTGCAATAGGCATCCCTGAAATCAAAAGAAATGCTAAACATTCCATGTGTTTAGGGTGAGGCTCATAATCTTTTAGTGATGATAAATGCATTGTTTCTAATAATGAGTGCCCATAAAACCAAACCACGGTTTGTCCCCTTGCCGGGCTTGCAACACAATCTAGGAAAAAGCCTTATCAATGAAGGACATAATGAAATATAGCACATCATTTCTCAGTTTCTGACCGCCGTTGTTGCCAGCACACCGCTCCAGGCTTGACAAACTCTTCCAATGCAAGACCATACCCCTTTTGAGTGGACGCCGACAAAGCGCCCAGTATAAGCAGCTTTACTTGTTCCCGACGACGGACCACAAATGTGCTGTGTGAAATCAACGGCAATCAAAGAAATTAATGGCAATCACTTATGGCTTAATTAAACTTAACAACAATCTAAAAAGTCCGTCAGCAGAGGGAGTAAGGAAAATCATTCAAGCATCCCTTCTCCCAGTACTCTCCTATGGACACCAAGCCTTTCCTGGGGCCTGCTCGGAAATCCTGGAGCAGGCACAGTGCATGGGCTACAAAAAGATATTGCGATTACCGAGATATCTTCTTAGGGCAAGACTCAGGCTGAAACGTGGATTGGTCAAACAAGCATTAACTCATGAGGTTGACTTTCTTAAACACTACCAGCTCTTTTTATGATTTAAACCAAATCAAATAAAGTAAACATTTTAATCAAAATCACTGCAGAAATGCAATATTTATTTCTTAAATACAAACAAGTTCTCATCAGTCCATGAACTGCTTTAATTGAAACATTCAAATAAAAAATGTGTATTTACAAGCCTCACACGAAAACGGACGACCGGGAAAAAAAAATCAAGTAGCCATAGGTCATTTTTTTTTAATGCCTTAAGAAAAATAATTAAACTTGAACGTAATTTCTAAGCTTGGTCCATATTCAAACTATAATTAAATTGTCTCTACGAGTTGCAAAAAAAAAAAAAAAAAAAAGATACAACTACTTCATTCAGAAAGATTCGGAGGCTGATAATTCCACAGTTTTTCTATGCTTTAAGAGATAAATATTCTTAAAATGTTGTCAGGCTTCCATTTCTTCTTAGGGAGAAGTGCTCCACAGATGGCAGTTCACTTTGTGTTTGATTTTCTTCATCGTGATTAAAGCGTTCATAGACATTGGAGGACACTCTGCCGTTTGCTACATGGTCATCCTTCCGGAAGGACACGGGCAAGTTTGAGAGTGTAAAATTAACATCTTTGAAGGCATGCAATAAGAAGATCCCTACGATGATTGTGAGGAAGCCGCTGAAGGTGCCAATGAGGTCATCAACCGACATGTGTTGCCATTCTTTGAAGAGAATGGCCGAACACGTTAAAACAGACGTGGTGAAGAACACGTAGTAGATTGGAGTCACTAGGGATGTGTTGAAAATGTCCAGAGCTCAATTCAAATAGTTAATCTGTGTGCTGACACAGACGATAAGGCTAAGCAGGAGGACCCAGGACAAAGGATAGCTAAGAACTGGCTTTCCTGCAATGAGTTCCTTTATTGCGATCCCCAAGCCTTTGACGCAGGAAACGGACAGCGCTCCAATGACTGAGCAGATTGTTATGTACACCAGAATGTTGGTCTGTCCATGGCGGGGTCCAACAACAAAAATCAACATCAGTGACACAATGACAACACCTGTTGCAAACACCACAAAAGCTGGGTCAACAAGTTTGCGGGCCATCTCATTCAAAGTTTCCAGTTCTTCTTCTTGCGGAGCATGGATTACCATCACAGTTGATCCCAATATGCTTAGCAAGCATCCAATCTTGCCATGAAGGTTTAGCTTTTCACTTAAGAAGTAGGATGACAGAATTGCACTTACAAGAACACTAAGAGCTCCGAGTGGTGTTACTAATGTAGCTGGTGCAAAAGCATAGGCAGCAAAGTTAGCAACTTCGCCCGCTCCCATTGACAGGAGTCCGGACCACCAAAACCCTTCTTTGAGGTATGCATGGCCGCCTTGACCAGCTCTCGTGGAGCCCTTCCTGGCAAGGCGCAGGAGTCCTTTCTTCTTCAAAATGAAGCTGCCACCAATGAAGAGGCTGGAACTGATCGCCAATACCAAACCAATATAGAAGTCATATTGGCCACGGCCCTGGTTCATTTCGTTAGCTGCTTAAGTGTTTAGAAAGTTGCATTGATCGTGGATAGAGGTGGCTGGTGCTTGTAAAGGCGGTGGCTCAATGTGCACTCCTCTCGTGGGCGCAGGGCTTCAGGAGCTGCCGCTGGCCTGGGTCCTGCTCGTCCTACACCCCAGAGCCCCTACTACCGTCGTCTCCTCCATGGGGCCAGAGTACGGCAGCTGCAGCCTCACACCCGTGCTCCTTGTGCTCAGCCTGGGGCCCGGCTCTGCCACTTCCGCGTCAAAATCACTACATCCGTATTTTGAAATCACCGGAAAAATCACTAAAGAGCTGCATCAGAGACATATTTGAAAAACCAGGGTCCCTGCGGAACAACCAGTTTAGGAGAGCCCTTGATACCACAGAGATAAATAAATCAGCAATTGCTCTGCCTACTATTTCCTATGTAACCAGGAAAAAGACCATCAACAGACAAGTGCAATTAGCCTCGTTTCAGCAAGATCAGGCATCTTTAAAATCACCATCTTTCCTGGTCCTGCTAAATGCCTCATATCTGGCAACCAAACCCCAGGCTTACCTCTCAGCTTCCCTTAACCCTAAAACTAGGAGATCGATCATGTATATGCGATTGTTGGCCCTACCAATATGGGATTTCAAACGGGCCTAGCCTAACCGAAAAACTGGAGGAGCCTGCATATTTTGTGACTGCAAACACAAATCATGGTTGCACCTTTTGTGTTGCTGTCCCGCCACAGCCCATGAAAGGAGAATCTTACTCAGGGATTTTTTTCTGAGACAAAGAGGTAGCACCCGCCCACAGGCCTCGACAGTATGTTTCTCACAAAAGTAGCCCTCCACCATGGTCCGCTGTGGAAGATTCGTTCAAATTCTTAGCGAAGCTCTCCAGCCACGTCCCGGACCCTCTCAATGCCTACACAAAGTCCAAAAGCTGATATTGAATTACTTAAAAAAGAAACTAGGAGATAGACATTCCGTCTGACAGAAATGAAACCATGAGCTATGTTTCTACATTATCAAAGATAAACTAGCGGAAGGAGTCTTTAGCATTTCCCACATGACCAACAATTATCTTTGGATTACGAACTTCAGCGATGTGGAACTACCAACTCCCTCAATTATTGCTTTAGTCTCCACGACTGCACAAAGGTCGTGCACTTTATTATGGAGTCAGGACTACTGGCAAAACATGCGCTGTCAAAGGGATAAGGAGGAAGAACTAGAAAACTGACGGAACGCAAACAGGTGACATGCTTACTGGGGATGAACCGATGAGTAATGGACAGCTAACATCATGAAACTTAAGTTTGGGACTTCATGATTGCACAAAGCAAATGCACTCTATCAGATAGTCGTGACCAAGGGTAAAACTTATGCTGCTAAAGGGACAGAGCTGGAGACCTAATGGGACAGAAATTGAGGACAAGTTTACTGGGTATGGTCTGATGAGCAATACATACTTTTTGTTTATTACAAAACCAGAAGTAACTTCGCCATTTACAAACCACGACGTAAGGGCCAGTTGTAACGCCCTACACAAAAGTAACTGGCACCTTTTAAATATAAACAAATGCTCTAGCTAGTGCATATTTTTACTTCTTATTATGGTTTCTATTTCACAATGTTATTTTACTGTAATGCAATGGTTTTAATGAGCTCATGCAAATAAACTTCATTCATTCATTCACAAATGTTCTGGCGTCATAGGCTTTGTCTTGTCGGCCCACGGTAGAAGGACCACAGATCCTCGCCCACTGAAAACGAGAAAGGGCATCAACAATTTCATTGCATACTCCCGCTCTATGACGCGCTTTCAAAATGGCATTCACATGCAAACATTCCAACACAAACACTCATAACAACTAGCAGACATGACGGTCCCTTGCCAACTGACTGTTGACCACGTTCACCACTGCCATATTGTCCACATTAAACAGCACCATTTTGTTGGTAAAGTGACGGCCCTATGAGCACACCACCACCACCAAAGGGAAAAAACATGAGGAAGGCAATGCTCAACCCCCCCCCCCCAAGCTTCCATGTCTCTGCCCACTTCTCCACACACCACTGCCCCTGCCAGCAAAGGTCAAAATCATCTGAAAACAATTGGATGAACCATTCAACTTGCTCCCTCAATCCAGCCATGTTCTTAAGCCACCTCCACCCCTGCTTTGAGCCGATCCTGATGGTTTGTGAGTCCAGTCCCTGCTAGAGCCCAACCCAACACCCTACAAAATGTCCTGACCACTGGAACCACCCTACAGGCAAAATTCAAATTGCTAAGCCAAACCTGTATGTACTTCACCTGCACTTTTCCCTTCCTCACAATTCTGTCCAGCAGCTGTAAGCATAACAACTTCTTCTCCTCTAGTTACCTGATTTCCATCTGGAGGGAGTCCAACTCCACCCCCAAAAAAGTAATCACCTGCACTGGCCCCACTGTCTTTTCGGAAGCTAAGAGGACGCCCACATCCTCAATCAACTCCTTCAACCCTAACAAACTCCCCTGACAATCCTACGAATAAGGTGCACCCACCAAGAAAAAATCATCTAAGTAGTGTGTCATGATGTCTTTCCCTGTCACATGTGTAAACAATTATTGTAAGAAAGAACTGAAAGCTACAAACAAGGGACATGAAACTGAACAGCCCATGTGCAAAGACTTGTCAAATTGAATGCCCAACAGCTATTTGTTCGCAGGGTGAACTGGCAATAGCCAAAAAATTGATTTCACATCACATTTTGCTATCAAACTATCGACATTCAGCAGCTGAACAGGCGTGTCAACAGACACATAATGCACCCTGCCGCACGCTTCAGGAATGCTATAATTCACTGACAAGCCCTCTGGCTATGGAAGTGTCACGATCTAGGCAGATAGACTAACCTTATGAAACAGGTACAGCAGGAGCGATGTGATTGCTAGATTCTCTCCTCCCTAGGAACGGCACCCCAGGAGAGTCATGAACATTACACTCTCCTATGAGGACCTCACCCAGGGAAGGGGAAAAGTGGAGAAATAAAACATAACGGTCTGGCAGCCAGAAACCATCTACAGCAGGTGAAGCAGGATAGGTATGTCTTGTTATGTCTGCATTCTGTTTCCTGCTCAGAAACACAAGAAACTGTGGTAAATACAAACCGCCCACCTCTATACTGATTAACAGGTATATATTGAGACAGGAGAAGAGACTACTCACTGATATATGCTGCCACTTGCGTCCAAGTAATAAAGACACAAAAAAGGAAAAATAAAGAAAAGGTAAAAGAAACAATATACCACAGAACAACCGTTCTGGAGAGCAGGAGTCTTAAGTACGAGGCAGAAGTAGCTTATTTGTTCCCAACTGACTTCGTTTCCTCTTCGAGCCTCTCAACAGCTCTAATGTCAATTCAATGTCCAAAATATGCAGGGTTCGACAGAATCAAAGAAAAATAAACCAAAAGAGAAGAGCAGAACCTCTTCTATTAGTACCACTAACAACCTCAGTATCTCTGTGACTCTCGATGAGAGAATCCCTGGTTAAGTTTAAAGCAAAGACCGGCCTTTGCAGAGAAACACTCATTCGCGGGATCGCCAGGTAAAAGTACAAAGTCTCACCGCGTTAGCTGCGGGCGTTCAGTTGCAGCACAATACGCGATATCCCTTTTGATCGGCTCGATCTTACCGCTTTCACTGAGCGTCTCTCTCGCGTGCCTCACCCAGCGTGGCTCCCAGCGCGGCTTCAGGGGTCAGAGGTTGCAGAGGTGCAGCGTCGGCAGAGATGTCTATCGCGGCTTCCGTCAAGGCTTCGTATGCCCAGATTCCGATTCACAGAAGGAATATCCAACAAGCTCCAAACAGACAGGAGTTCCAGGTCTGACTCGGTTCGAGGAAGGCAGACACACAGGTGACAAGCATCGAGGGATTCCATTGAGGGACAGATATAGTAGAAAGGAAAGAGGTGAGAGGGGAGATAGAAGACAGACTACCCAGCAAGCATTCTGGGCGATGTAGTTTCTCTGCTAAAGCGCCGGAATCGTGACAGGAAGGTGAGGAATCAAATGGAACTCCCCTGGATCCTTTTTTTGGGACCACCCCATTTGGTGAGCTCCTCAAGTTCTCCAGTGGCCAATCAGTAAATGGTCCTTCCATCCTCCCCTTCCCCACTTCTTTCATCAGTTTGCTCCACAGCAATGCCTCCTGACCCCATACCGACTTCACCTTGTCTGCCCACTGGCGCAACCTGGAACTCTCATCACACAAACAAAAACCAAATTGAAACCCGGGCAATAACAAAACCTGTTTCGTCTGTGACCCCAGCAACTCTCCACCATAACTGTCGTACATGCCCTTGTCCATGCTATTCTGTCCCCCCTCCCTCTGACCCGCTCAACCAATCAGGGCTGCCCATCACCCTTGTAACCTACCACCCACCCGAAGGTCCCAGGTAAGTAGGGTCTTCTACCCCTTCCCCCAAAAGACCCAGTGTGAATAAATTATTGCTCCCACCTTCTGAGCTACATAAATATGATTCAGCTTGCTAACTGACAGAATTTTTCATCCTGAAGTTTCTTCCTCTGTTTCATTTGCCACTCTCTTTTACTAAGCCTGGGCCCGTTACACATTTGAGTGTGGACTGTCCCTTCATTTGATTCTTGGAATGCATCTCAGAAGGCAGGAAAGGGGTACTGCCTGAAAACTCACCTATCTGTACATTTTTACTACTGTGGGTCCTCTCAAATTTTGACTCATTGGGTAGGAGGGCGAATGAGACTGGGTCTTCCTTTGTAGTGTGCAAAAGTCACCTTGACTTAAGATGTGTAACATTTACAACTTAAAACATTTTGCACACAATCAACATCCAGATTTAAGTTGAGATCTAATATTTTGGGTGAGGTGATCAAATTCTCGCATCCAGCGCATCCTAGAATTATCCTGACTTTTAAGTACTTACAATATAGCCATTCCCAAGTTTATCCATGCTTGGGTACAGTGCTGTCTGCTTTCTTTATTCAAATACATATAAGCATGATCTTAAAATTCGCCAGGGAATCATTTAACATATTCTTGCCACTCAAAAATAACCCTTCCCAGATGGTAGTAATGTCTGACTTTTTTCTTATGCTTTGTTATTCCTTCTCACCCTCACATACTCTCCCACTGATGCCAACAATGCCACTAAATACATATCCGTCCCAGCACAGTGCAGGTGCACCTGTTTTATTTTAGCAATCAGGGCTGGCATAAACAATGCCTGGATGATATACTGTTTTATAGCTGAATGATCTGCACAAACCTTCCATTTCCCTGTTGTACACAAGTCTTGCCCTGTTTATTTTATTTATTTATTTGTTAAGCTTATAAGGCGCGCAGCTACCCACAAAGGGTTTCCCGGCGCCATGATGGAGCATACAAAAGGCAGACACCTCGCATAGTTATTACTGATCAAACAGCCAAGTTTTTACATTTTTGCGAAAGCGCAAATAGTTATCTTCTTTGCGGATGTGGGAAGGTAGTGTATTCCAGATGGATGGACCTAGATAAGAGAAAGATCTTCCACCCACTCTGGAGAGTTTAAACCTAGGCACACAAAAGTTGGCTGCAGATTGAGATCGCAGATGACGAGCAGGTATATACGGATGTACTAGGGCTTGCAGGTATTTGGGGGCAGTGCCAACCTTTATCTTAAACATTTAGCTCAGGGCTTTGAACTTAATACGGTTCTCCACCCTGAGCTAATGTAGATCACATAGATGACCAGAGATACTAGACGTTTTTGGAACCCTACAAAGCAGCCGAATTCTGAATCAGCTGCAGTCTACGCACCACAGCCTTATTTGACTCGAGGTAGAGAATATTCCCGTAGTCAAGTCGCAATGTAATGAGAGCATTGACTACGGTCTTTTGGGTAGTGATGGGCAGCATCCAAAGGATTTTTCTAAGCCATTTCAAAATGGTAAAACATAGAGCTGCTACCTTGCCAGTTTGTTGGTTCATGGACAAAGTACTGTCCACAATAACCCCAAGATTGCGGACATGGCTGGTCGGGACAGGAAGCCTGCCCATTTGAGTAGGCCAGTGGGAGGAGTTCTAGAGGTCTTTGTGTTTTCCTAGAATGAGGACCTTCGTTTTGTCTCCATTCAATTTTAACTGGTTGATGGTCATCCAGTTACAGATATCACTAAGGCCTTGTTGTAGATGGGAGGGAGCCGATGGACTAGATTCAGAAAGAAGAAAAGATAATTTACGAATCATCCGCGTATGTCATGAGAGTAAGACCCACTTTCTCTGCTATATCTGCTAGGGGCTTAACATACAAATTAAAAAACAAAGGGCTAAGAATTGAGCCCTGGGGTACACCGTGGGATGAAATAAAACTTTTTGAGCATGCTGAAGCTGACATAATTTGGAAAGTGCGATTTTCTAAAAATGAACAAATCCACTTTAGTGCTTCACCACATAAACCAGCATTTTCCAATGTATTTACTAGCCTTTTGTGCGAGATGGTATCAAAAGCCGCACTGAGGTCTAGTAAAATAAGGGCAACTGTTTGACCGTCATCTAGGAGTTTACGGATCTTTTCGGTGACTCCCAAAAGAGCTGTTTCTGTGGAGTAGCCGGCATGAAAGCCAGACTGTGACGGATGAAGGGAATTGTTAGTTTCTGTACAGTGTATTAAAACAGAGAGAACATGTCTTTCAAGAATTTTCGAAAAAACTGGTAAGAGTGAAATAGGTCTGTAGTTGGCCAGTACTTCTGGATCAGCCATTGGTTTCTTCAAACGGGGATTCACCATTGCATGTTTCCACAAAGCAGGTACAGTGGATTGTAGCGCAGTGGGAGAGGTGTGGCGCCGCGGCCAGGGCGACTGACGCTGGAATCTGGGGATCAGGGTTCGATCCCCAGCTCCGGCGGCAGGTTAGCCCAGCACCATGCGACTCTGGGCAATAGCTTGCTTAATCTTCCCGACGGCCCCCAGCGCCTAGAGACCCTAACGGGTGATTGTGCGCTATACAAATGTGGATGATTATTATTATTATTAGCGCCAGGACACCTCCGGGTAACAGTGCGCTCTAGAAGTGTCATAAATAAATAAATAAATAGAAAAGGGGTATTCAAGGTGTCCAGGATTACCTGCAAATGCGGCGAATCCAGTTGTTTTAAAATGTTTATGGGAATTGGATCCATAGGGGAACCTGACTTAATATGATTTAGAATAATCTTAAAGTTATCCATAGAGATGGGAGGCCAACACTCTAAGGTGTCTGTAGAGGCAGAGATGGTTTTAGTTTCTACTTGAATAGTAATGTCAGGATTTCTGCTACTAATTTCCAAGATTAAATTATCAATTTTCCCAATGAAAAAAAGGGCGAGATTATCACATTGTTGCTCATTTAAAGGTTGAGCAATTGCGGTTGTTTGAGCACCAGCCAGCTCTTTGACAACATTAAACAGAGTTTTAGGTCGATTTGTTGCATCCATACTAGTTTTAGACACATACAAAGCTTTGGCTTTTATACAAGAGGCGTGGTAATTATTTCTTGCTTTGTTGTATGTCACCTTCTTCTCGGGTGAATAATTTTTTCGTCAATGTCTCTCCAGTGCTTTACACTTAGACTTTTCGATTTTTAATAAGTCATTATACCAGGGGGCTGGAGGATGATGATTGTTTGCTTTTATGTGAGGAGTGGACAAACATAAGTCAGCTGCTTCACATAGCCACATTTGAGTGGCCTTAGCTTCACTTTCCATATTTAGGCCATTTGGGGGAGGATTTCCACTAAGAGCATCATTGAAAGTTAGAAGATTAAATTTTTTCCAATTTTTTCTTGATGTAGTTTGTGAAAAAGACTGGGGAACTACTAGGGCAGGTAATTCAAGAGTAAATTTAGTTAAAAAATGATCAGACCAGCATACGGGGATTGCAGGCTGGCATAGCAGCTCAGTAAGACTCGAAAAAATACGGTCCAATAAATGTCCCGCTTTATGGGTGGGGCCGGAATTTAGAAGCTTGATATTCAAAGCTGCTAAATCGTCTATCAAATTGGCACAAGCAGTGTTGGATAGATCCTCTAAATGCAAATTAAAATCCCCAATCAGGGAAAAGTTTTTTGAGCCCAGGTGGAAAGGGGTAATATAATTGGCCAAGGTAGTTGTCCATTGAGTGGAAGTTCCTGGGGGCCGATAGATCAGCATGCCAGATAGGGTTACATTTGGGGTCAACGTTATTTTAAAAACAGCTGCTTCACAATCTGGGATGTTCACAGGATCCAGGCTGCATTTCAGATGACTCTTAAAAATAATTGCAATGACACTACCTGTTTTCAGTGCTCTGTCTCTACGCACTATAGCATAATTTGTGGGAAGGGCTGCCGCTATGTCAGGGCCAGCACTATCATGTAACCACGTTACGGTCAGAAAGAGGGCATTAGGCTGCTCCTCTAATAGTAGCTCAAAGATGTCCCGTTTGTGTTTAGTCAAAGAACTGCAATTTAGGCTGAAAAACTGGCAATTTTCAACAATAGGAGCAGTGTTTAAAGCACGCTGTGTATGATTCGTGCTATTAGTAGAATAGGGTTGGATATTCAAGAGAGAATATTTACAGTTTGGACAGATAGCATTATCTACATGGCATGCCCTAAGTGTTGTACAGCCTTTTAGCTTAGGGGGGCGTAACGCGATTAACTTATCTGAAGAAAATACCTGAATACATGGAGCTATTTGAGAAGGGATTCTAACCCCGGGCCCCGTCCTGGCCCGGACGGGCACAGACGGGCTAGTCTTTGGGTCGTCTTCAGCGTGGTAGCGGCTTGCCCGCTGCGCGCATCCGCTGCGCATATTGCGTGACATCGGTTTATATAGAGGACGGGCTCTAAGTCAGCTCTGCCTCACCACACTCGCCCAATCACGGCAATTACCAGGAGAAACCAGGAAGAAAGTACCGCCCTGCACCCTCCACAACAAACAAGCCTAACGCTTGCGGTGGACCGGGGTAGCAGCGACGAGAATAAGCAAATGCCGGTAATTCAAGTTTTAAAATTAATGGGCATTTAAAAGTTACAAACAAAAGCACGTTTTCCCACATTCCAGGTCGCGCTGCTGTTATATAAATGCGTGCGTCATCTGAGCGTGTTGCCTGACATCGGGTTATATAGAGGACGGGCTCTAAGTCAGCTCCGCCTCCCCACATTCGCCCAATCACGGCAATCACCAGGAGAAACCAGGAAGAAAGTACCGCCCTGCACCCTCCACAACAAACAAGCCTAATGCTTGCGGCGGACCGGGGTAGCAGCGGCGAGAATAAGCAAGTGCCGGTAATTCAAGTTTTAAAATGAATGGGCATTTAAAAGTTATAAACAAAAGCAAGTTTTTCCCACATTCCTGGTCACACTGCTGTTATATAAATGCGCGTGTCTTGCACTGTCAAATTTAATTGCGCCTCTCCATACTCCCAATGGCAACAACTTAGTCCAGCCTATCTCCAACCATGGTCACCACCCCAACAGCTCTAAAATGTCAATTTTCCTTATTTTTGTCAATGTCAGGAATATCAAGTGAATCAAATCATTCTTCCCGAGTTGGATGACCAACAGATGTCCCCGTCTTCTCTTTCACTCAAAATTGCAAATTAATGGCAGCAACTATGGCGTTTGCATGCAACCCATCCCTGACCAGTCTGCTTTGCCTCCTTCACCTCCTATAGCCCTACTTTCTGTGCCGTTTCCTGCCCATTTGCGGACTGAATGTCCACAAATCCATATTTCCAGTGGCTGTTCACTATTCCCCTTGCCACTTCAAATTCACAAAAGCACAATGCTAATTTCCAGTCACAATCATCCTTTCCTCCACTAAACATCCCATGTGCAAACAACCTTTTTCGCTTTCATCCCTTCCCTTCTGGTAACCCCAATCCTCGCCGCCTCTGTCACTTCTTCTATTGTAAAGGAATGGCTGGCAAAACTCACTTCAGGAAATTTGTGCGCCATGTCTTTGTGCCTGAAATCTTCCTCCCCATCCCTCCCTTTACTGAGCAGAATTCTCTCACTGCCACTATCGGGGATAATGGATCCTCGGCCAGAGAAGGAATTACTAGGGATAGGGAGAATTTAGGGATGAGGGCCCCAGGCACAGGTGTCATTCGTTCTCTTACTGTACTTTCCACCACTATTCCAGCACTTCTTCTCTTTCCATACTACGTCTGTTCCTTATCACCTATGGATGTCATACAATTTTTCTGCTCCTCTGTTCCATTTCCCTGCTTTTCCTTGCAGCTCTTGTATCTTTCTATTTGATAGGCGTGCCTACTCTAACTGTCGCTTACACACACAGTTCCTGTTAGCCATCTAGATGTGAGATCCTCTGGAGAATTTATTCTCATGGCACTGTCAGCCGCCAAGTTGCTCTCCAAACTCAACCAAATAGAGCCCCTCATCGTGTTCACCAAGTTAACCAAACTTCCATCACCCAGAGTAGCAGGTCCCTCTAGCCAGCAAACACAAGCTGCTGTTCCTTACCCACAGTCATAGTTACCAGAGATGCTTCTGACTGGCAACATGTCCTGGTAAACGAGCACCACAGTCCTTCCCTCAGTTTTTGAACTTCTAAAAAGAGTCCCAGCCTTCATCGGTCAGTCAGCAGTATCCTCCAGTTTCCATTTTCCCCTCTATTTTATCAATCTGCCAGCAGGTGCCGTCTCCTTCCTCCAGCCGTGGCCTAAGAAGGTAAGAATGGTGGGGCCGGGTGAGGGGGGAGGGGTTGGGGGATTGACAGATAACAAGGAGGGAAACATAATTATTTATTTAATTTTCCCTCATTGTCGTCTTTCGAAATCCCTCCCTACCCAGCCCCACCGCTCTTACCTGCACGAGCCGCGGCTGCCTTCCTCCCTCTCATAGAGCTCTTCCGCTTCTTCCGCCTAGCCAGAATTGACATACTCCTCCATCACCTGTGCATCATCCCCTCCACCTCCTCCGAATCTTCTGAATGGCCTCTCCAGTCTACGTACTGCTACCGCTAAATGTCCTACTAGATCTTGATGGAGCGCGATGGTGCTCTGTTATTTGTAGGGGTGCATCATAATCACGGGTAGTCCGTACCCACATATATTCCTTTGTTGTGTTAACATTTGATCATTAGAAAGTGTTCAGTAATAATACACCCCTCTTACATGCATTTGCGGTGGGGGGCAGTCGCTAGAATATCACCAGCACCCCTGCTCTTACACCCAGCAATAGCATGGTCCGCCACGGGTGGCAAAGAGACTAGCTACGCCACTGGTCTGAGCTCAGAATGCACTGTGGCTGTGCACTGACTGAGTGTGTTCCGTCTGCACGCCTTCTACCCATTGATATAGGAACTGTGAAGGATAGGATGGGGGTTTCTTCGCCACCAGGTTTTGAAGAAGAGTGCAAGTGTCAATATGACCCCCCCCCCCCCTCCCAGATTTTGTAGTGGCATCTAAGACTAAACAGTTGCAGACAGAACATCTCTCTCTGAAGCCGTGCTAGACATCACTAAACCTCCCTGGAGCACTGTAACCTGAGGAGCAAACCGTGGTGTAGCTAGATGTTGTGCCGCCCATGGCAGTCACTGTGTTTGCTGCATTTGAGAGTGGGGGTGCTGGCGATTCCCGACACAGGTAAGAGCGGGGGAGAGGTCACCACCCACAAAACTCGTGCTGCCCGGGCCGGACCGCCCCCTCGCTATGCCACTGGTAGCAAGCTCAGTTTCTGCTTTATTTTGTTAATTACTTAATTACTGTCATGGGGGCGTTAAGCCTCTCCAAAAACCCTCTTGTTTGTCAAGCCAGGCAAGCTAGCAGAGTAAGGTGTGACAGACAATGATACTTTATCTTAATGTTACTGCTGGGTCGCTGGATTTGAAAAAAAAAAACAGACTCAATACCTCAATGACCGAAATTAAATAATTAGCAAAAATGGAAGTGGTCTCAGAGCCCTCTGAGAGTTTGCTCCTTGGGTCACAGTTTGTCAAGGAGACACTTCTAAATTGAAAAATAATTTCAGACAGGAAGTTCTGTCATTGTGTTTAAGCAGCAGTGTCTTCGGGAATATTCAAACAAAAAAGCACACCTTAAACCTTATGACTACACACGTGCATTTATTGGACTCCATAAACTAACAATAATTGACTAATAATAAGTGAATAACTGAACACAGAGAGCTAAACCTTTGGTGTTAAAAGGAAGCAAGAATGGTGTAACCCTACACTCCCTGAACTGCACAATATGCAATCTTGATCCTAATCCCCACTTCTCCAGTAGACCAAACTGTGTGATCCATGGCTCATCGCTTACATCATGTAACCATTGAGTTTGTGAGCACGTTGAAGTAATTCCGACGAGGATCTGTGTTCAACAAAAACCTCACTTATATAGCGTTCATGTAAATTTTTCTGTAACTCGTAGCAACATCAGGGGGAAACATCCGGAACAACGAGACCGGAGCCACGAGTTCCAGGAGCCCGCAAGCGAAACCACGTTTACCCGAACAACGACCTTGCCGTAACCACGCACATCCGTGGATAAGGCAAATGCGCTCAAGGGCTCTCAATGGGCGGGGAAAGAAGAGCATTGGGAAGCGGACAAGGAAAGGTAAGCAGGCCTGTGGCCGGGTCTAGTGGGGGCGTTGTGGTAGTTTTATGGGGTGATGGGGGGTTGAGATAGTTTTAAGGGGTGATGGGGTTTCGGGGTAGTTTTATGGGGTGGTGGGGGTTCGGGGTAGTTTAAAGGGATGGTCGGGGTTCGGGGTTGTTTTCAAGGGTTGGGGTAGTTTTTAGGGGGTGGGGGTTCAGGGTAGGTTTCAGGGGTGGAGGGGAGTTTGGGTAGTTTTCAGGGGTGGTGGGGGTTTGGTGTAGTTGTCATGGGTGGTGGGGGTTTGGTGTAGTTTTCAGGGGTGGGGGTTCAAGGTAGTTTTTAGAGGTTCGGGGGTTCTGGGTTGTTTTTATGGGTGGGGGTTTGGGTAGTTGCCCGAACAACGACCTTGCCGTAACCACGCACATCCGTGGATAAGGCAAATGCGCTCAAGGGCTCTCAATGGGCGGGGAAAGAAGAGCATTGGGAAGCGGACAAGGAAAGGTAAGCAGGCCTGTGGCCGGGTCTAGTGGGGGCGTTGTGGTAGTTTTATGGGGTGGTGGGGGGTTGAGATACTTTTAAGGGGTGATGGGGTTTCGGGGTAGTTTTATGGGGTGGTGGGGGTTCGGGGTAGTTTAAAGGGATGGTCGGGGTTCGGGGTTGTTTTCAAGGGTTGGGGTAGTTTTTAGGGGGTGGGGGTTCAGGGTAGGTTTTAGGGGTGGAGGGGAGTTTGGGTAGTTTTCAGGGGTGGTGGGGGTTTGGTGTAGTTGTCATGGGTGGTGGGGGTTTGGTGTAGTTTTCAGGGGTGGGGGTTCAAGGTAGTTTTTAGAGGTTTGGGGGTTCTGGGTTGTTTTTATGGGTGGGGGTTTGGGTAGTTGCCCGAACAACGACCTTGCCGTAACCACGCACATCCGTGGATAAGGCAAATGCGCTCAAGGGCTCTCAATGGGCGGGGAAAGAAGAGCATTGGGAAGCGGACAAGGAAAGGTAAGCAGGCCTGTGGCCGGGTCTAGTGGGGGCGTTGTGGTAGTTTTATGGGGTGGTGGGGGGTTGAGATACTTTTAAGGGGTGATGGGGTTTCGGGGTAGTTTTATGGGGTGGTGGGGGTTCGGGGTAGTTTAAAGGGATGGTCGGGGTTCGGGGTTGTTTTCAAGGGTTGGGGTAGTTTTTAGGGGGTGGTGGGGGTTTGGTGTAGTTGTCATGGGTGGTGGGGGTTTGGTGTAGTTTTCAGGGGTGGTGGGGGTTTGGTGTAGTTTTCAGGGGTGGGGGTTCAAGGTAGTTTTTAGAGGTTCGGGGGTTCTGGGTTGTTTTTATGGGTGGGGGTTTGGGTAGTTTCCAGGAGTGGTGGGGGTTCAGGATAGATTTCAGGGGTGGGGGTTTTGGAGTTGTTTGTAGGGGTGGGGGTTCGGGGTAGTTTTTAGGGATGGGGTTCGGGTATTTTTTTACGGGATTTTATTTAGGGTTAGTAATAGGGTAGTTTTTAGGGAAATGGGGAGGGCAGGTCATTTTTAGGGCTCAGGGGGAGGGGTAAGAGGGTGGTAACCTTAGCCATGCATACCACTTTACCATGCTTGCCATTACCACGAAAAATCATGGTAAAGGTATGCGTGGTAAAGCAATGCGTAGTTAAGACGTTGTCGTTATACAGACCACGTTGTTTAGGTGCGCGGGGTTGAGGAACTCATTGCATGGAGTATTCTTGAATGTTTCATGTTAAAAAAAATTACTGTCAATAAATGTCACTCAGTTCAGTAATATAATCGTATGTACTTAATTGAGACACTTAGAAGTTGAAAAATATGTATTTTTAATTTTAAAGTCTTTATCTCATTTTTTCATTACAATTTGTTCCCTGATTTATAGCTAGTTATACCCCTGGCTTGGCTCCTCCCAAAGCAGTCTGTCTCTCCCCCAGAAATGTAGTGTCTCCTACCTCCTTCCCTCTCCAGGCTGGAGGTATGGTGGACGCGGCGGGTGAGGGTAGGTGGAGGGCAGGGAACCGCAGCTGTTAAGCAGCTCAGACTTGCCTGGCCTCCTGCCATCCCTGCAGCTCATAAACAATGAAACAATGTTTTATTGATGCGTAACCCGGACTCCAGGTACTTAGCGGTACAAAGTCAAGTATTTCCAAGGTTATATATCACACCACCTCCCTAATAGTCGACATAAAGCAGGCCATCTTTTTGTTACTGTCTCTCAGTTCCTTTCTAACTCTTACTACATTAACAGCAATGTTCACAATCTTGTGGAATTCAAAAAGATTTCTAGCAGTATCCACAGAACCTTTAACAGTCACTGATTTCCATGAGTGGTGTACCTCAATGTTTTTGTATGCAGAACTTTAACAGGTATCCATTTGCACATGTGGAAATGTAATACAAATGTGCATTAACACATTAAACTTTCTTTCTTTCTCCACTGGGAAAATATGTTTCCTGTTGAGCAGGCCCTGTTCCCCGACTGCCTTCTGAATATTGGGGTGTTTCCACCCTGGAAGTACACTTTAATTCGGGTGTGTTCCCCGGGTTGGAAACTACTTACAAATGGTTAGAGGAGAGCAGCAAACTCATAAGTTTATGGCAGTTCACCAACTTTTTCATGTTGACCCACTCAGGGACACTCACAAACCCATCCATACCAAGGAGCTGTGAATGAAGAAAATCGTAAACACTAAGAATTTCTGTACTGGTCAATCCTATTTATCAGGGCCCAAGTCTACTATCCCTCATTTTGTGAACTAAGAATGTTGTTACCCTTGCAATCAGAGGCATAGCTTCAGGGGGTATTTGGGGTGCTACACCCCTTAATGAACGTATTCCTTTGCGATCGGCCTGTCGCCGCCGGATGATCATCCTGCGCTTCCGCAGAGTTCGTCTGGGTGGCCAGTGACTCTCTGTCAAAGCTGCCGAGGCCTGGAATGCGCTCCCTCCTGACCTCCAACTTATTCATGAGTTTTGACTCTTTAAAAAGCATCTAAAAACACATCTGTTCAGCAAGACCATCTAATATGACTCTTTCCTCTACCCCAGCTTTCCTCCGCGCCAGGACACTCTAAAGGAACAGTGCGCGCTACAAATTCAATATAACATAACATAACATTATATAGTAAATAGTTGGGAACAGCAAATTTCAGTTGGGTATGCTAAGGTGTTTGTCAGATTTCACCTGGGATTTTTAAGTCCTCGCTCAGACAAAAAACATACACACACTCTTCTGTTTTGAAGGTCTTAAAACATGGGTGTTTTAAATACCCCTCACAATCCACACACCGTTTCCTTTCCATTAGTAATTAAGCCCCTCTCATGCGCTGCTTCTCATATAATAATTAACATGATATGCCAACATGACTTTCCAAAAATCTGAAGCTCCCAGTCTTATGACCAATCTACACCCCTGCTTGCAAATGGTTCATTTTCGCACCTATGTTGGACTTGTGCAAAAGCTATTAAAAAGTGGCGGCTCCTCCACTATTGCAGAGGAGCTTCGCCCCCCCACCCCCCGCCACCATCAATACCTGAAAAATAAAACTGGTTTATTATAATTTTATTTTCAAGGTTCTGAGGGCTGGGGAGTCTTGGGGGCTGGGCCATCATGAGGGCAGTGGCAGAGGGAATGGTCGCTCTGTGATCAGTGCGCATGTTGGCTTGACTAGTCGTCTCAAGCTGGCTAAACCACATGCACACTGAGCTGTCTCCAACCCAGTTGCGTTGATAGGTTGGAGACAGCAAAGCACAGCCAGTCTCTCTGGGGGTGCAAATTCCCAGCGCTCAGGCCAATCCTGATGCTGCTTTCAAACATGAAAAAACAACAAGTGATGGACTGAATGTGGATCAATGTCACACACTCCCCCAGTCAAAAGATCTGGGCCCAAATCCATCGTTTTTTTGCACTCCACACCACCCTGGGTTAGACAATGGCGATATGCAAATCAGCTCTGACCCTGTTGCCCCATGGGAACAGTCCAGTCCGAACTACAAAAGCCATGTCCTTCCCAGAACGGAATCAAGCATCCGAGGACCGGACCGGTTTCGAGGTAACACCTCTCTTCAGCCCGGCTAGCTTGACTCCAAGTGGTGTGGAGTGCCTGGGACCCACGTCTGGGCATCCCCAGCGCACTTAGGGCGGCAATTGCAAAAACAACAAGTGATGGACTGAATGTGGATCAATGTCACACACTCCCCCAGTCAAAAGATCTGGGCCCAAATCCATCGTTTTTTTGCACTCCACACCACCCTGGGTTAGACAATGGCGATATGCAAATCAGCTCTGACCCTGTTGCCCCATGGGAACAGTCCAGTCCGAACTACAAAAGCCATGTCCTTCCCAGAACGGGAATCGCCATTGTCTAACCCAGGGTGGTGTGGAGTGCAAAAAAACGATGGATTTGGGCCCAGATCTTTTGACTGGGGGAGTGTGTGACATTGATCCACATTCAGTCCATCACTTGTTGTTTTTGCAATTGCCGCCCTAAGTGCGCTGGGGATGCCCAGACGTGGGTCCCAGGCACTCCACACCACTTGGAGTCAAGCTAGCCGGGCTGAAGAGAGGTGTTACCTCGAAACCGGTCCGGTCCTCGGATGCTTGATTCCGTTCTGGGAAGGGCATGGCGTTTGTAGTTCGGACTGGACTGTTCCCATGGGGCAACAGGGTCAGAGCTGATTTGCATATCGCCATTGTCTAACCCAGGGTGGTGTGGAGTGCAAAAAAACGATGGATTTGGGCCCAGATCTTTTGACTGGGGGAGTGTGTGACATTGATCCACATTCAGTCCATCACTTGTTGTTTTTGCAATTGCCGCCCTAAGTGCGCTGGGGATGCCCAGACGTGGGTCCCAGGCACTCCACACCACTTGGAGTCAAGCTAGCCGGGCTGAAGAGAGGTGTTACCTCGAAACCGGTCCGGTCCTCGGATGCTTGATTCCGTTCTGGGAAGGGCATGGCGTTTGTAGTTCGGACTGGACTGTTCCCATGGGGCAACAGGGTCAGAGCTGATTTGCATATCGCCATTGTCTAACCCAGGGTGGTGTGGAGTGCAAAAAAACGATGGATTTGGGCCCAGATCTTTTGACTGGGGGAGTGTGTGACATTGATCCACATTCAGTCCATCACTTGTTGTTTTTGCAATTGCCGCCCTAAGTGCGCTGGGGATGCCCAGACGTGGGTCCCAGGCACTCCACACCACTTGGAGTCAAGCTAGCCGGGCTGAAGAGAGGTGTTACCTCGAAACCGGTCCGGTCCTCGGATGCTTGATTCCGTTCTGGGAAGGGCATGGCGTTTGTAGTTCGGACTGGACTGTTCCCATGGGGCAACAGGGTCAGAGCTGATTTGCATATCGCCATTGTCTAACCCAGGGTGGTGTGGAGTGCAAAAAAACGATGGATTTGGGCCCAGATCTTTTGACTGGGGGAGTGTGTGACATTGATCCACATTCAGTCCATCACTTGTTGTTTTTGCTTTCAAACATGAAAGCAGCGTCAGGATTGGCCGGAGGGGAGGCTGGAAGCCTGTGCTGCAGCGAGGACACTGAAAAAAGCATCGGGCAGCAGTTCTTTTTATTTTTTTTAAATGGTTATTTGTTATCCTATCCCGTCCCTCCACCCCCACCTCCCCGTCGTTCCCCGCAGCCTCTACCCGAACCACCACTCTGCCCACACACCAGCCGCTACTGCTTTTAAGAAGCAGTCTTTCAGTGTTAAGGTCCTTTGTTTTTTCCACCAATATGGAATGAATCTCCTAGAAATAGAGGTTTCTTTTAGAGTACCCTAACCTTCCTGCATTGCTCAAGCAGTGTGAGCTTCCCTTCCAGCAGTGCCTTGCTAGTTCCATAGAGTGGAAGTATTGGCTTCCTCCACCAGCAGTGTCTACCCCACACCACAGAGCACAACAACAAGTTCCTCCACTCAGCTGATCCCTCTTGTTGCGATAGGTCTTCAGAAACCAATCATTAACATGTTCTTTGCGAACTGCCTGCCATTTTCTATGAAATCGCATTGTTTGCTGCAAGTCAGTAATGTTAAAAGTCAGATGCGCTGCAAACAGCCCAGCTCAGTATCAGCACTGGTGTCCTTTCTGGGCCTCACTCCAGACAGTTGCCTCTTAATTCCCAATGGGTTAAAATGGAAAGGTACCAGCCTCCAGCATCCGACTCTGACAAAAAATAGTCCCTGGCACCAAAATGAAAGCGTCCCCCATTAGTGAATCAGATAGCTAAAAAAGTGGCCCATATTTGCAAATGAGGCCACTGTTGAATTTGTATAGACAAGCTGTATCAGTATTTTGCAAGGGCATTGGAGACGGTATGGGAGTCTGCATGCATTTGTGTTTGCTGCCGGCAATGCTTGTGGTAATATCAGTTAAATCAACTGTAAAATCAGGCTCTCCTGGCCATAAAACTGTCCAAGAAACTGCTAAAAAAAACAGCCCACACACTGATCAGTCAAATCAGCCAACCAGGAACTGCATTACAGGCCAGTCCAACCCTGTCGGCCCCAACGGAATTGCGAGATTGAGAATAACTCTGAGGATCTTGTGGGAGGAAATGAGAACAAGCATTTACAATGCAATGGTTTTGCCTTTGTTAAAGTTTGAGCTATTGGCATTGCTCTTGACAATATTTTTATTTATGTTTTTTTTAACATAAATAAATGGCATTGTCATTTACAATGCCACTAGCTTTATCTCTCACAAATGACACACACAAACACCCACAGAGAGCCCCCCCAACACACACTCAGAGGCCTCCCCACACACACACCCACACAGAGCCCCCCACACACACACCCACACAGAGCCCCCCACACACACAGCCATACAAAGCCCCCCCCACACACCCACAGAGCCTCCCTACACACTGCGAGCCCCCCCACACACTGCGAGCCCCCCACACACTGCGAGCCCCCCCACACACTGCAAGCCCCCCCATACACTGCAAGCCCCCCCACACACTGCAAGCCCCCCAACACACTGCAAGCCCCCACACACACTGCGAGCCCCCCCACACACTGCGAGCCCCAACACACTGCAAGCCCCCCACACACTGCGAGCCCCCCACACACTGCGAGCCCCCCCACACACTGCAAGCCCCCCAACACACTGCAAGCCCCCCCACACACTGCAAGCCCCCCCACACACTGCAAGCCCCCCAACACACTGCAAGCCCCCCAACACACTGCAAGCCCCCACACACACTGCGAGCCCCCCCACACACTGCGAGCCCCCAACACACTGCAAGCCACCCCACACACTGCGAGCCCCCCCCACACACTGCAAGCCCCCCAACACACTGCAAGCCCCCCAACACACTGCAAGCCCCCACACACACTGCAAGCCCCCCAACACACTGCAAGCCCCCCAACACACACTGCAAGCCCGAGCCCAAGCGTAGTTACAGGCAAATAGAAGGGGGTCACGTAAATGAAAAGGACGAGAGTTCGTAATGATACGTGTATTAAGCACACAAACGCACTGGAGAATAAATAAAGGCAGTTACGCAGGTGACACTGGAGAGTGGTAGGAGAAGGTAATATAGTGTCATATAGTGACATGTAAGAAGCTCAAGTAGTGCATGGTCTAAAAACAGTCTCTGGGAGAGACCTTAGTCGAGTCTACATAGAAAGAGGATATTAATATCGTGTGTCAATAACACAAGAAGAACCCCACAAAGGTATACAAGTCACAGCGGAGGGCGGGGGGGGGGAGGAAATCATGGAAGAACCGCTAGTCGGAAGGAATGTAAAATGATGCACGTTTCACCTGCTGCGCTCTGTGGATGTCCAGGTGCTCTTCGGAAGACTAAAGAAAAGAAAAAAAGTACGGGGTGATTATCAGAGGACGAGAGTGCGAGCGGCGTGATGACTGACAGTGGCAGGGGGTCTTACCGTGGTGGCGACTACTGGATACAAAGTCGGCCACGTGGTAAAAAGTACAGTAAACGACCAGGGCACCCCGTGCCAAAGGTGGGAGTACTGTACTGGACGGGTGCGTCCAGAACTATTTGAGGCGACCTGGGAGGGAAAATAAGAATGAGGTCAGAGAGAGATAATAAGGGGCTACTGCTGTCAGCATCGGGTGGACGGGATGGCTCTCACCTCAGTCAGAAGGTCAGAAGACGCATCCGGTCCGCGCGTCCATGTAGCGAGTTCCGGGTAATGGACGTGTCCCGGCGCCCCTCCCTTCTCTGCGGCCGCACTCACCAGTACTTGGACGCTGCAGCTCTTCCTCACCCGGTCCCGCTTCTTGGGGCCGGGTGCTCTCACGGGCGGCGCCGGGGCTCCTCTTCCACCATGCAGCCCTGCCGGTGGGTGCAGCTGCTTCTCCTTGTCCGCGCTGGGGGAGCGGGACTTCCGGGTCGCCCCCTCAGCTTCCGGGTCGTCGCGGGCAGTGCGGCGGCCCGTCTCAGCTACTGCAGGTGGGGAGTGAATTCACCGAGGGGTGGGCTCCCTCGAGGTGAAAATAAACAATAGCGGCAAGGTCCCTGGGCGCCTGCCAGGGGACAATTTAATTACAAAAAAGCGAGGTGAGCACTCGCTAGGGCAGAAAAGCGCTATGAAGCGCTCGGGGTGTTTTTCACGAAACTCCCCGGCCCAGAGCAGGAAGGCGGGTGCTGGCAATGCCGGACCAGATTCGGGCGTTCCCGGCTTTTGGCTGATGTAGCGTGACGTAGCCAAAGCCAAAAATTCTCGGGAACGCCCCAGAATCTAGTCCGGCATTGACGGACAGGCCCGTCTTCCAATGGCTAGCCTCCATTTATGGAGCTAGCCAATGGAAGACGGGGGCCGTTCCTGTCTCCCCTACTATACTCATTAGGTTTTCGCCTGCGCGAAAAAGCTGCGCAGAGCGCAGCTTTCGCCAGGCAAAACCTAAAAATCAGGGAAACTAGGGCTCCCTGTAATTTTAATTTCAATGGGGAACCTGGTTTGACAAAGCTCTTCTGTTCGCACATATCCTTCACACGTTTCACCTAACTATACTACAGCTAGGACATCCCAAGCCCAAGACCAACAGAATTTAAACTTGGCCCAAAATTTCCAGCCAATACGAGCCACCTTCACTGTTGTCACATTATACTTTCTATCAATGTCCCTGACAGTCCTCCTTTGAAAAGTGATCCCCAGAACTCTATCTGCCTGGATGCATTTTCTGAGAAAATTGCCTCCACCACCTTCTTAAATTGCCAATTTCACAGCGTTCTCTAAAACTACTTTTCCATTATCAAGCTGCCCTGACACAATGTGACAAAATGTGACAAGTAACCTCCCCATGGCGGCCTAGCAACCTGCTTCCCCAGCTATACTACCTTTCCTATCCATCCTAAAGTATCGGATCTTTGACTGCAGTCAGTCACCGACTATGATTCTTATTTGTCACCCATCTTATCATTACCCCCTAGCGCCTACGTACCCTGAGTTTGAGTCCATATTTTTAGTAGGTAATACCTGAGCGGTTCTCTTATATCTTTTGTCGGGAAGGGTATCACATAACGTGAGCAATATGCATCCATCATCATTGAATCGTACATGTTTGCAAAGAGCAGTACTCTTTGTAGTGTTTGAGTCATCATCATTGCACCAAATCTGTTCTGTCTTTGTGGGCTTCCACACAAAATATACAAATGCGGAATTCCAGATGGACAATGCCCAAAATCAAGGTCATCTATATACACCCAAACAAACATCTCATCTTCCTAGGAGACCACCCATCCCACCTTGACTAGGTCTGCAACCTTAACAAGAAGTTTATTGTGCAGGGTGATTTTTGCAATTTCTGAAAATGTTCACAACTCCTTTGCTTCTGAAGTCCAGGTGAATCAGCCACATCAAAACATTCAAGATCTCTTTTGTAGAATGTCACTTTATCACAACCACCTTATCAAGACCTACCACAACATAAGAGATACACCTTTCCATATGTTTCTGGTTGGTGCTAAGTATCACCACAGAAACATTCTACAAAACCTTCAATCCCATTAAAATCCATAACTCTGATTTTCTGCCAGTCTTCTTACTTCGCTCCCATCTAAGTGATATCCACAATGTTGTAGACTTTCTCATGTTCGCTGAATGTTACTATTCTGTGGGTTGATGAACCCAACCCCACATGTTCACGTCTACTGTAATAAACCAGTGCTGGTCAGTTGTCTCTACTCATCCAACTAGAACTGTTGGTTGTGTGGGCGCAACCCTGTACCCCAAAGTTTTAGACCCGACAAAATTTTACCTCATACAGTTTTCCCACAGATTGAATTGCATGTCAAGACACCTCACAAATATCAATGAGTGGAGTAAAATAGTTCAATAAATAATGGGGCCAATCAATAATTGAGTTCTACTGCAATGCAAAGTAAAAGAGTTTTATAACAAAATATAAAAATAAACAGTACAGAACAATGCCATGAAGGTTATCAAGGTTTCAAAGAATGCAAAATCAAAAAATCATTCTAAGTCCCAAATGAGCAGCAAAATTAGACAGAAATTGGGAAGCATCTCCCGCAGAACAGAAAGTCTTCAAAAAATCTCTGGCTCATCCTCACAATCCAGGGGTTCTTATACACAATTCTTGCATAACTAATTAGGAAGATTGCTGAATAACTATGGTGTGAGTGGAAGTGTCACTACTTTAGCAAATCAGAATACAAGGACAATTAATGTCATAACCTTAACACATAAGCACCATCCTCGCTTAAAAACGAATAATTCAGGACCCTCTATGCTAATGTCAACCGGAGATGTTCCTAACTAATATGAAACATTACCAAACAGTAGGACCTTCTCCTAGTGAAGGGCTCCAGTATGAAACAAACAACTTTTCATATTTGTTGTAATCTTACACCCACACCATAGAAGATTTAATGCTAGTAAGACAACTGCAGCAGTGGAATTAACCATTACGTCATCAGCTTAACTGTGTGCTCTGAGAAGTGTGTGGAAAGAGGGTGTGTGCAGGGGAAGGAACCTGGAGTGAGGGACAGAGATGTCATCAATCTTGTTAAAAATTGGGTTTTTCATAGAAAATGTGGCATAACAAAAATACACGTATAAACACATTTCTACCTATCGTATTGAACTTGTTTCAATTGCAATCATGTTAATTCAGCTTATACATGTAAACGCAAGTGTGAAAAGATATTTTAATCATCATTGTTAATACATGAAATAGAAATCCCCCAAAACGATTTAACAGTTGCGTTCCAACACCACAGACCTTCTGATTCTCCTGGAGTGACTATGAGATTACTTGGAAGTGTTAGGGTCTGTCCTGTCCTTGTTGCAATCTTTTCTCTAGAATCACTCCAAGGAGGTCAAGAAGGTCTCTCCTCCAGCTATACCTCAGAGGCCATCGCTTGCCTGTGATTTACCACCTATACTGGGACCCGATAGATTATAACTTTATCTATATTAATACTGAATTCCAAATCTACGCAGATTGCACCAGTGGCGAGGGAGTGCTGCGGGGCGGTGAGGCGGGGTGGGGGGTAGTGGAGTCCGACATACGACAGACAGGAGTAAGGTAAGTAATTAAATAAATAAAACAAGTTACCTCGTGCACGCTGCATCACCAACTCGGGTAAATTGTTTTATTTATTTAATTACTTACCTTACTCCTGTCCATTGTATGTCCGACTCCACTACCCCCCCACCCTGCCCCTCCATCCCACACCCCACCGCCCTGCAGCACTCCCTCGGCGAGCCGCCACTGGATTGCACCCGTGACCCAGCTAATAGTCACAAACATGCATAACAGCACAATGTTGAACACAACTGCGCTTCCACCTCTCTTACGTTGTTAGAATCTGTCTAAAGGTAGATGATCTACAGCATGGATAAGCAGAGTGATGACAAAATAGAATTTCTAATGGGCTTTGCCTGGTACCAATTCTTTTGCATATCAAGTTGACATCGTCTTTGTCCCACATGTCAAGGAAGATTGCAGTCAATTCTTCTAACACCTGGAAAGCTACCCCTCTCAGTTTCTGAGCTCTTGCTTGAAACTCCTGGTCTCTTAGCAGTTTAATCATCCACCTTAACTCTAGGAACTGCTAACAGATTCAAGTGCATGCACAGCTAACCCTCTAATGTTTCCGTTCTCAGTCTCTCTGCTTCCCCTGATTCTTGTATCCCTCTACCCTACAACTTCTCCCTCACTCTGAGGCTATACTGTTATCAGCAAGAGGCGAGAGCCATAAAATACAAATAAATAAATAGTGTATTGCATTGCCATTGCATTTATATAGTGCTTACTACCCCTGATGAGGCGTCAAAGCGCTTTTTCGGCGAGCAGCATTCTACTCCGGAACCCATAAAGGATTAGTGGTGACTTAGTTTAGTGAAATATGAAAGTAATTTGAGCGGTCGATAGGTTAGTCAGTTATTTGTATTCAGAAGGATAGCGGAAGGATAGAAGAGGATAAGAGGTTTGCATTTATATTGTGCTTGCTACTCCTGATGGGGTGTTTAAGCGCTTTTTTGGCGAGTAGCACGCTACTCTGGAACCCATAAAGGATTATTGTTTATATGGCTCTCAAAAGTATGAGCTTCTTCCCAATAGTGCCGATAATACCATAGAACTCCAGCAGTCTGAATTCCCTATCAACTGTGTCTTGTCAGTGCTATAGCTCTCTTAACTTTGCAAGCCTCTTTAATTGCAGCACAACCCTGAGAGTGCTAGGGGGCTCTTGCAGAGTAATCGTCATACAGTCATGAAAATGGCATTGCAATAGTGCCCCAGTAGTGTGAACTTTCTCCTAGCCATGCCCTTTGCATACGCTGTTGACCTCATGGGAAATATCCCTTCCGTGCCAGTTAACAGTATTCTCTTTGTGCCAAGTGGGCCTGCGGTAAATGAATCAGCTAGTGTTACTGACCAAAAATGTTGTCATTTGCTGTGCCTGCCAATGAATAAAGGAAGACATTGTAAGGCCAAGACCACAATCTGATGGCAGCTTTCTTCTTAAAGAGAGAACAAGACTGCCAACCACTGAGTGAAATGACAGGATGAAGGGTCTCTCAGAGATGACTGAGTGTGATGAGAAGGATTAACTCGCAAGCTGGTCACAGGCCAGGACCTCAATGGTCTGCCTTAAGGTGTAATGCCAAAGTTTAAACGAAAGGGTTTTATATTTCAACATAGTTTGCCAAAAGTTCGGGAATTGAAACAATATATATTACATTATTATTTCAGGGGTGTAGTGGTGCCAAGATAGGGGTCACAACAACATATCTGGGCAAATGCATAGCAAATCCAAATCCCCTAAGCTGACACAATTGAAAGGCCGAACAGCAAGAACGCTTCTTGTTAAATTCTGTGGTTGTCGCCGTGGGGTGATAACCAAAACGAATGTAGTGGTGGTCTTGTCGGATAAAACAAGTTTTAGGTCAAATATTTCTGATGCAGAAAAAGGATTTAAAGGAAAAGGGAGGAGATTTATTGAATCTTTGAAGATGCCACCAAGTCTGCCATCTTTCTTTCCCAGGATTGGCAGATGGAGTGCTTTATAGTTTGTGGGGAAGGCCAGTCCTAACTCAGTGGCAGTTGCCTTATGTGTCCGAGTTTCAGTGATAAATAGTATAGCCTGATTTAAATTCGTAATATGGTCATACACTTCAAATTTATGCATACTGATCGAACTAGTGTTAGAACAACATTTTAATTGGGAGATGATTTTGCAGGCATGGGTTATGGGGTATGTGAGTTAGTCAGTGCAGTATTCTAGCTGTTGCTGATCTGTTTGAGAGCACTATTGGGCAGCTAATAATGAAGGACAGCTGTGGCGAGGCAGTGTCTATTGTGAAGCAGTGTTAGGTGCTCACATGCAGCAGTGCTCCCGCTAAAGGTGGTGTTTGCCGTTTCCGTCAGTGGAGTCCGATGTCTTAGCAAAACACAACAGGGAAGTGAGGGACATTTAGGAGAGGTATAGGTGTTAGGCATAGGTGGCTCTGAGGTCATGGCCTGATCATTGTGGGGGCAGTGTTCGCACAATGAGTTATGGAGACCGCGCAGAATTTTATAAACTCATTATTGCTGTGCAATAGTTTGGCAAACCCTAATGTGAGCAGAGTGTCACAAGAGTAGTGTAAGAAATCAATTATTATTAGGGGCGGATGACAAAACACTTGTCAGGATGAAACCTCAAAGTCACTAAATTAACCTGACCTCAACACCCTTGTAGCCATGGCTCGCACAGAGCAGACATACTTAACTTAGGGCAATGTGCAAAGTATTTATGCAGTACCAAAATCAGAATCAAGTAAAAATGCAAAAAAATAAAAAATTCCAATAATTGGAACTAGAGATATGATGTTTTGAAGCTTTAAGTAGAAATGACGCAAAAAAGCACAGAGTGTTAATAGTACTTAATGGTTATGGCAGACCAAAACCTATGCGTACTTTAAGGCTGAATGCAATAGAGTCTGGTTGAATACATCAACCACGTTCATCCTCTTCAAAGGTTTTACCTTCTAACTCAGCCGTGGCCTGTGGAGGGAGTTCTGTGGGGCAGACAGACGGGGCGGAAGAGGGGCAGGGTGGGGTGTGGTAAACACCGGAATATGGATGATTGCAGGTGAGTAAATAATTAAATTAAATAAACGAATTTAGTTGCGCGCCCTGCATCACAAAATGCGATGCAGGGCACGCTACGAAATTCGTTTTATTAATTTAATTGTTTACTTACCTGCAATCATCCATATTCCGGTGTTTACCACACCCCACCCTGCCCCTCCCCCGCCCCGCCTGTCTGTCCCACGGAACTCCCTCCACGGGCCGCGGATGTTCTGACTTACTCCTTTATGTCCCAATCCACCATAGGAGTGCACTTCTAAAGCTCCCCAGGACCTCAGGGAAAGCATTGGAGAGAGACTCACAGGGTGTCAGGCAGAGGCCAAAAGCAGTGCCCAGTCAGTCCAGGTCCAGTTGACACTGGTCAGATGTGTACTTTCAGAAAAAGGCCTCTTGCAGCTTTCTGTCTCCCTGTAGGCATACAGGAGGTCAGTCTTATGACCCTTAGAGTCCACCTCTTTGTCCTGCGTACAAGAGAGAGCAGGTCTAGTCCTTCAGGGTTCCTCTTGGTTCACAGACAGCAGGTACAGACCTCTTCTGACCTTCCACAGGTCCAATAAGCGTTTTGATGTGGGTGCCTGGCACAACTAGTGGGCGGGAATGACTCCTAGGTATGCCCTAAAAAATGGGGCAGTAAATTCCCAGGGCCAGCCCTATAGACTATGGCCATTTTCAAGATGGCAAAATCTTCATCCTCAGTAAACTTGGGTTATGAGGGCAGGGGGGGGTGTGGGGAGTGTACTATGGTAATCCTAATGTCCTCCCACATCTCATCTAACACTGAGACCCAGATTGAGGCAGCTACTGTACCCACAAAAAAACTCAGTCAGAAATCTCGTAGTACATAAGGAGTCCTTCAGCAACCCGACAGTGGATCCACAAGAATTGTCTTCTCATCCTTTCCTTTCCCCTTTCAAGTGTACCACAAGTGTTATTTGTGAACCCAGCAGACCTGTCATGCTGTATGTGACACTGTGGTGTCAAAAAGGATGGCCACATCCCCGCTTTGCTTATTCTGTGGAACTCGGAGGAGTTATCTCTGCCCATTAAAGTCAGCCTATTGTATGCCCCTGGGAGGCCTTTCACACCATTTCAATGCCTCTTACTGGCTGGGAGAAGCTAGAGACCCACTGCAAAGTAGCCTCCAGGAACGTCAGGTAAAGAAAAGTTAACGTTCTCATAGTTTCTTTTCCTTAATATTCATTAAAAATTCAACTTCACCACTGAATTGGAGTTTTTAATAACTATTAAAAATAGTTGTTTAATTATTTTTCTAGCTGGTCCCATTCCTGTGTCAGTATTGTAATCTGTACTCTGTTTTTCTACATATGATCTTGCTCCCAGTGGCTGGTAGACACGCTGACATATTTATAACTGACAAATACTACCATTTTTTTTAAATGGGAAAAATGTACACTGCACAAAATTGCTACATCAAGTGCACAAAAAGATTACTTATTATGAATATTTTTGCAGAACATTTTCTGCAAATGTCTCCCATTTAAAAAAAAATAATGGTTGTATGTTTGCGTTGAATATGTAGCGGTGCCACATGAGAGAGCTTGGTCCCACTTAAACATTTATCTTCAACCAGGTGGTCTTTGTAGCAGCTTGAAAGGTAAGAAGGAGAACACAATCACAATTGAATCTCAATACAGTCGAACCAATTTGGTCACACAATAAACCACTTGACAACTAAATCTGAGATTGGTAAGATTTAATTATAAATTTAGAAACAAATCGATATAGACTAGCCTGAAAATTATCGTATAGAAATATAGAACAAACAAAGTGAGTCCAAATCTCCTGAAGAGGTTCACCCTATATAACACAAAGCAGATATCTCTCTCTACACTGACTTAAAGGGACAACCTTAAACTATGAAACAGTGAATAAATGTGAAATTATAAAGGTGTCAGCTGGGAGAGTCTTTAGTAGAAGGCACTCCAACCATGGGTCCCGTGGCATAAAGCCTCACAAACAGAAGTGTAGAACTGCTCCCTGTGAAGTCCTAGGATGTCTCTATTGACCCTCACTAGGCTACAGCATAAAATATAAGGTACATTCAAGGTATACAATTCCATGTGACTTTCTTCAGTACTTTTGTACGAGCCCGGCACAAATTGGATACTTGCACCACCTTTGCCGCATCAATAAATTACAACTTCATTCGTCCTTGGCCATTCTTCTCCTTCTCCATGAGAACTCGCCTCCCTGCTCGTTACCACGTTCCTCTTTGCCAAACTTCGTCTTCTCATACCTTGCTATTTAATGAAAACAAAACCCTTCTATGCTAGCTGAGGCTTTGTCCACACCTGCAGTGGAAACAAAAATACAAGCAAATACATTTCACATTGAAGGTTAAATCCGAATTACATGCTAGGCTTTAAACATGAGCTTGAACTGAACGGTTCATGAGGCCCAAACTAATGTCAATTTATCAGTGCACATGTTACAAATACGATCACATTTCTACACAAATAACAAGTGCAGCTTCTTAATACATTAATAAATTGCAAAAATTACGAAGATGCCATTTCAAATGTACCACCATGGATAAAATTGCTTTTTACATGTATAAATGTTTAAACATTAGTCTACACATATACATCCGGTTTTATTAACATCTCAATGAGACACATCTAAACATTAACTTCCTCTGACACATAAATATATAGATATTACAAAGACCTTTATTAGTCACCTTCTATGCACACAGTTGTATGTCTCATTAAATTTCACGTAGAGTACTTTAAATATGCAATACTCCGTCTTTTCTTAGAAACATTAATCACACATTATCTATTGGAGTGCTGACTATACAAGATTATGATGCACTCCTACAGTCTCTCAGGATAGGATCAAAATTACACTGTTCCACACATATGGTGAAAGGTGTTTCCTGTACCACAAGTACATACAACACAGGCTCTCAGCCACCCATAAACATATATCCAATTCATTCAAACACATGTTCATACATCCCATAGACCATGCACTCACTGACACACATGGCAGTCCTATCATAGTACCCCTAGTCACAGTATGTTGTTCAAACCACAGTATCGGGCTCCATGGACATTAGGTTTAAAGTCAATGATAAGGGGGTGTCTGGTAACAATGCACAAGTTACTTGACCTTCAGTGATCAGAAGTAGCTCTCATTACAGAAAAGGTTGGGAACCCCTGCTCTAGGTCCAATTAGTAATCCTCCCCCAGGGCCACGAACAGCTCACCGACCAGTGTAAGTCTACCAGCTGCCCCCCTGGTGCAATTGGGAAAAAGCCAAAGTCTCAAAGGGGCATCACATGGAGCAGGGGGGTCACACCAGGTATCAGGTAATTACGGGGCACCTCTGTAGTGGCAGCCAGGAAGTAGACCGGGCTAACAGGCAATACAGCGGTAAAAAGTGGGCGGTGTCAGGATTGCAGATCCGGCAGGCTGCCAGTCAATGATCGCCGAATATTCAGACACAGAAGAGGCCCAACTTCCTAGGCAGCTGCTACGATGTCCCACCATCAATACCTTTTTGCTGTGTCTCGAGAGGACCTGCCAAATCAACCTCTGGCCAGTATTGTGTGGGATTCCGACGAGAGGGGGAAATGATGCACTGCAGGCCACCAGGACAGCCCCGTGATGTCTCCAGCGGTGCAGCATATTTGGGTCTCCCAGGGTCTACGGCCATCAGCATGTCGCCATTTCCATGAATACATCGCAGCACCCACCCCAAGGCGCGCAGGTTCTGAGAATCTGCCTCGCTCCCAGGCATCAACTTGCCCCCATGGGCTCCACACCACCAACAACATTCAGGGTGGCATACAGGACCAAGGTCGTCCCAACTGCTAACTCCACTGTGGATTATAAGAGAAGAGTATAATTGTTAGAAATGAGATACCCAATTGTGGAGATCATTTCTCCTGAACAAAGACGGTGATTTTGCAATGGTTGCCTGACAGCTCCGTGCTTGATGAGTATTTATGTGGACCATGTCAGGGGTTGTATGTAATCATCTAGAAGCCATATCTTCATGGTCCTGTTTTTGAACATCTTACAGACTTGCAACAGTGCCAGGCAGCAGTAGTTCTGCTTGGTTCATGCCATGGTGCAAGCCCATGAACTGTGGTTTGAGCTTGATGGTGTAACAAGGCCCTGATGTGTGCCCTATTGTACCTTCTCTGTTCTCCTTTTGCTGTGTAATAATAGGTTGTTACCCACCATGTTTTCATGAAGTATTCAATGTAACCTTGAGGGATAAGTGAGTCATGCATTTCATCCCTAGTGCAAGGGGATGCTGTTTGGTGTGTACATTTGTTAGCAACTAACCAAGTCGGTCTCTCCATTTTTGCAAAGATACAACATGAATCCGGGGTGGCTGCATCATGACATTTTGACTATTTGGTATAGTGTGCGTCAGCATCACATTCCAATGGACTGTTGGTGGCATATCCTTCCATAGTGTTGTATGTGAAGGGGGGGTGTAGAGTTTCTTGATGACTATGTATGAGCATATTTGTCCCCATATAGGGATAGGGAAGTAACTGATGTCAAAGAAATCCCTCAGTGCTGCTCATGGCTGTTGTGGTATCTGTTTGAAGATGACATGGTGTACCATATGGCATTAACAGCATATGTGACGTGCCATACAACTGTGAAGTGCCAACTGTGTCTCCAGGTCTATGCAGACAGTGCACATTGAAACAATCTCTGGGATCAAAGCATATATACTGTGTTTTTGTTCGATGTAAAGTGGGTCATATTGAGGAGTGGGAGGTAGCTGGTGGTGCCCTTGTTGAATCTGAATCTCTGATTGGTGCCCTGAAGGGTGTAGATACATACTGTTATCATTTGCCTGTACCTCCTTTTCCTACCTGCTATTCTCCTCTTACTACTGTGCCACCTGAATATGCAGGAAGAGCTAATTGTGCATAAGGTAGAGGTCTCCTCATAGGTTGTCTACATCACTATTGTGCATGACATGTGTCTCTAAGTGCACACCACCTGCTGTGCCTTGGTTATGGTATTGCACATGCCTCTATGTTGTTCCTTTAGTTGGTGCCCTTCGTTGCTTTCAATGTTCATCTGTTTTATGGTTCTACTGTCTGTTTTTGCTTTGCAATGAATAAAAGCTAGTTTTTTAACCCATATAGCTGTTTGGGTTCTCTTTCCATCAATGTAAATTTAATTGTGGGCGCTCCTTTTTGGTGGGTGGGTTGGTTAAACATGGTTTTGGTATGTTTCAGATTTTGTAGGAGTCTGTGTCAATATGTTCTTATGTGACAAGGAATTTTCCACTATTTATTTTTTAGGCCTGGTGTAAGCCAAGATCATTTGATTTTTCTAAAATTAAATGTATAATATACTTATAGGGATTTCTAGCCAGGCCTTTTCATACATTGGTCTGTTATTGTGATATTCTGCCTGTTACAGCATACAGCATGGAGCATAGAGTCAGCCCACTCCAGCCACTGACACACTTCACTGTGAGTAATGGCATCCTGCCCTTTTCAAACGGTGCACATCACACACAAAATAGTTCCCTCATGTCCCAGGGACTATTGTGGCAAAAGTGTGCTTTTTGAAAGCAACAAAAATATTTTTCCTTTTTTTACATTGACCAGGACATACCAACTTCCCCACCAATAATGTTTTGCAAAACCATGACAAAACAAAACAAGCATTGATAAAACTAAAAGGCTGACTGTCAGCACCAGACCTATTGACTTTGTCAATGTTCATTTCCTCAATTGCAACAACTCATTTTTTTAAGTGGGCATGAGCATGTAAATGTGTTGGTGATCACAGAGCATGCTCTTGTATTCGAGTTTGGCAAAGATGCCCTCAGTGTCCTATGGTCCTTATTGACCTTAAAGTGGAAATAACTATCTACAGGTATATAAGGAGATTTTACTAAACATGTCTAACACAACAACTTCATGTTATTTATGTATGTGCTGTAGGAAAAGAGAAAGTAAGAGACGGAAGAGATGTTTGCGCCGTGGAAAAAAGATGCTGAAAATAGTATTGAAAGGGAGTGGCAGAAGCATGCTATATTATGTTATGCAGATCAGTGGAGAAGCGTGGCTCAGTGGTTAGAGGCGGCAGACCCGGAAGCTGAGATCGACCATGGACCAGGGTTCGATTCCCCGCCTTGGCGGGTCTCGGGCTCAAAAATTCCACGGACTCGATAATTCTCGCTCCGGTGCCTACTCGAATCACGGGGTCACACTCTGCAACTCTGGGCAATAGCTTGCTTAATCTCCACTACGGCCCCTCGCGGCGGGATGCCTGGCTTTCACCTTGTGGACACCCTGCCGGGGTTTCTCACAGGGGAATACCAGGACGGGTTCCCTAAGCAAGCGCCAGGATGCCCTTTGGGTGACAGGTTTGCGCTATATAAGTACACCTACATTTACATTTACATCAGTAGAGTGCATTATCACCCGAAGGGTACCCTGCATGCTGAGCAGTGTGAGTCCAGGCATATGTAGGGCCTAGTAGGGCTTTCGAAAATCCAGATCTTGAGCTTTTTGGGGAATTCAAACAGTGAGGAGGAGTTTCTTATGGACAGTGGCAGTACAGTGGGGGAGGGAGGGAGGAAGAGAGAGAGAGAGAGACTTGATAGTGCCTAATATCATGCAAGTTCATATTTTTATCTATTTCAGAGCAGTGATGATGTCAGCATTGTGGTAGGAACATGTGCTAAACAGGGTTGTCACAATTTTTGATATACCTGTTTGGGACACTTTGAACTAATCACACATAATGCAATTTACACTACTGTGTATAGCCTCATGTATTTTGTCTCAGAGAAAATTGTGCAAGGCTTAAGGAGCTCAAGCTGATATTAAACTTTGTTGAAAGGCCTTCGGGACTTGGGGGCTAATGTACAAGAACCTATTGCCACCACAGCGTCAATTGTATCGACATTGTGGTGGCGATAGGGGCTGCACCTAATTTACAAGGCGGTACAAAAGGGGGTGGTGATGGACGGAGCATCTGAACCAATCAAACACTCACCCCACTCAGGTGAGTTCAGTTCAGACACGGGTGGCAGAGTGGGCTAAAGAACGGTGATGGATTAAACCCAGATCTTTTGACTGGGTGTGAGGGTTTGATTGGTTCAGATGCTCCGTCCATCACCACCCCCTTTTGTACCGCTTTGTTCGCCATAAGTGTGGCAGGGTATGCTCAGACGTGAGTCCCTTGCTCACTTTGCCACTGAATTCAAGCAAGCCTGGCTGAAGACGGCTGCAATGCCAGAAACCGGTCCTAGAAAGCTTGTTTCCGGTCCAGGGAAGGCATGGCTCGGCAGTTCGGGCTGGACTGTTCCCATGAGGCACAGGGTCAGACTGATTTGCATATGGCCATGTCTGAACTGGGGTGGCAGAGTGGGCTAAAGAACGGTGATGGATTAAACCCAGATCTTTTGACTGGGTGTGAGTGTTTGATTGGTCCAGATGCTCCGTCCATCACCACCCCCTTTTGTACCGCTTAATTTACAAGGCAGCATTAAGCCACTTAACAGGGCTTTACGCTGCCTTGTAAATAAGGCCCCGTTTCACCTATGGTTAGTGTGAAAGTGGTGGGCAGTGGGTGTTGCGGTGGGTATTCCATGCAACACCCATTGTATTTGACGCTCCCCCCTATGTACAAGGGTGACGTACATAGGAGGCAGCGCCAAATGAAGACCAGGTAAAACCTGGTCTTAAGTTGGCGAAACTAAGAGAAATGCATTCTTTCTCCTTGCTTTTGCTTTTTCCATGTGGGCTGCCTTGTGCACACATGTAGCTCCTGGCTTCTGCTACTGCAGCTACGCACGAGTGAGCACATTCACAGTGGTTGGACTGTGCCAAACCCCTCTGTGGGGTGTGTAGTTTGAAACATTCAACAACTGATAGTCGGGTGCCGCTCGAGGCTGTGTGGAAGGACTTTTGAGGAAGGAAGCTGTTTGCTTTGTGTTCCTGGGAGCCCGAGTGACCTGAAGGGAGGGCGGAAGGACGAGCGGGACTGCGAGTCCCAGGAACGTTAGCGGCTCAATCATCGGCCGCACCTGTGTGACTCTTCCCCCCTGACCCCGCCTCCTCCCGGGTGCTCAAATCCACACCTCGCGGCCCCCGCTTCGCGGGAGCCGCTCGAGGCTGTGTGGAAGGACTTTTGAGGAAGGACTCTGTCTGCTGTTTGCTTTGTGTTCCTGGGAGCCCGAGTGACCTGAAGGGAGGGCGGAAGGACGAGCGGGACTGCGAGTCCCAGGAACGTTAGCGGCTCAATCATCGGCCGCACCTGTGTGACTCTTCCCCCCTGACCCCGCCTCCTCCCGGGTGCTCAAATCCACACCTCGCGGCCCCCGCTTCGCGGGAGCCGCTCGAGGCTGTGTGGAAGGACTTTTGAGGAAGGACTCTGTCTGCTGTTTGCTTTGTGTTCCTGGGAGCCCGAGTGACCTGAAGGGAGGGCGGAAGGACGAGCGGGACTGCCAGTCCCAGGAACGTTAGCGGCTCAATCATCGGCCGCACCTGTGTGACTCTTCCCCCCTGACCCCGCCTCCTCCTCCCGGGAATCCAGCTGAACCACTGGGTATAAGTACATTGAGGGTTACGCGGGACGCGGGACGCGCGCGGGCTGGCGCCGGGCTAAGCCCGGGCAAAGGGCGGGCCGTTCAAGGCCGTTAGAGGTCGGAAGAGACCGGACCGGGCTACCCCCCTAAGGCCGTTCTTCCGGTTCCCTCTCGTGACCTGCCGACTGCCCTAACAGCTGCATGATACACCATGGCCAGTAGGGAAACTAGAAGTAAGGCCGCGATTGCGGTCTCAGGTACTATGGACAAATTCCTCTCTAAAATCAATATGACGGCAAGTAATGGCCCCTTGTTACCTGTCACATCAGTAGAGGAGGGTGTAGAAAATAATGGTCTGTGTTCTTCGTCTAGTTTAGCAGCTAACACTAGTACTCCAGTAATGCTTGAGGCCACCCATCTGTCCTTATTGGACAGTATTGACCAAACTATAGAGTCCGTACTGCAACAGCTTAGGACACCATCATTCACGCAGAGGGATAGGGACACATCACGGGTTTTCAGTGATGTGGAGCTCTCCCCAGTCGTGGAGCCAGCACAGTCCGGGGCTCAGGGTGGGGATCCCAATTCAATGGAGCGGGGTGTATAGTGGATCCGGTACCGAAACTAAAAAGGAAAAGATCAAGAAAATCCAAAAATGCTAAAAGGGCCAAAACTGATCCCATATTGCTCGTGAGGGAAGATAGTTTAACTACTTCTGTGTTGTCAGCGTCTGGTAATGATAACCTGGAAGTGCTGGCAACCTCATCCATTCCCTCTGTACCTGTGCCCCCTGAGCCATTTATTTTCGGCGGGGTTTCCACTAACAACATAGAACATCTTATTACCTCGTTCACCGATATCCTCAAGAGCCTTTTAAATCCCCTCGCTCTCAAACTAGACTCAATTGAATCGAGACTAATAGCCCTGGAAAAATCAAGTGCGGGGACTGAGGTTCAGTCGGGGAAGAGAGACAGTACACGGGTAATACAGGGGCACACCGCCGGAGCATTTCATTCTTCTACGACTACATTGGCCATGGTTGCAACCACATCGACAGTTTCACCTGGGGACAATATCAATAATTGCGCTTTACCGGAGCGCCAAATAGCACCTGTACCACCTCCTAGGTTAGTGCCACCGATACCCGTTCCCAGGAGTTCGAAGCAATTAGCTTCGGCCACTTTACCCACACAGGAGAGACCCTCCAATGGGATGGAAAATGGCTCGAAAAGGCCGGACGGCCCTAAATCCTTGCACAAGGCAGTGCATCTACCTCCCGAGGCGGTGGGTTACACTGTAATTTTGATGGGAGCACCCGAGCTGGCAAGTGGCGTAATGGAACCTTATGAATCCTTACGCAACAAGGTAATCAGCTGGCTAAATATTCATAGACCCCTACCACCGCATTTAAAGGGAGAGGTTCTAATGGTCAGAAGGGTCCCATGGGTTGGGTACACTGCCAAAAAAAGAATGGGGGATTGTATTATTGTCAGCTTTAGGAACCCCCAGGTAGTCACACATATCTGTAACTGGCTCGGCAATTCAGGTAACACTACTATTGAGTTGGTTCCTCTCTCATACTTTTATCCTAAAGTCCCAACCCACATTGTGAGGAGGGACGAAGGCTGGACACGAGTGGGCTTTGCTGTGGATGGGACAAGATATAGGGCTAGGCATAATATCTATCCCGCCCAAGTTAATTATGCACATCCCAACAGATACACTTGCCTTGATGAAGTGGATTGACTTCATAGGGGTGTCCCCTTGCAATCCAACGGAACCGTTGAGAGTGAATCCCTGGGACAGGGGGAGGTAACTATTGCGTTGGAGACTCATAATAACAGAGACTTGGAATCTTTCCAAGGGAGTATACTAAAGTCCCCCATTGTTGGCGGGGTTGCAGTCACTTTACCCCAAAGCCAATCCGACAGCACCCCAACACTTTCAGTGCCGTGTGTCCTTAACATCACCTCTACTTTGCAGCCCACCTTGGAATTTCCTGTACGCCGCCACGCATCTCGATCAGCGGACGATGTAGCGGAAAATCCATTGGGACCATCTGGAGGGCAGGCACCAAAAACCTCTATTGAGGTTTTGAAGTTCTTGTCCTGGAACGTGGCGGGCATTGCAAACAAAATTCACACAGAGGATTGGGATCTCCTAGTGGAAGGGAGCGATATCTGTCTCTTTCAGGAGACCTGGGCAAGGGATCCCCTGAGTAGAACGGGCTATGCAGTCCTTGAAATCCCGGCTAGCTGGAGTGGCAGGGGGAGGCCCTCGGGGGGTTTGGCGGTTTGGGTGGCTACTCACGTTGGGTGTTCCGTGGAGAGTATACCAACGTTCTCCCGGGACATCCAGTGTGTGCTTCTCAGATGGCCAAATGCGGTAAAACTAGCAATTGTTAATGTATATTCCCGCCCTGTTAGTGCGGCCTCGGAATCACCTACCCTTGAAGATCTTTCGTCCTTCCTGGGCCAACTTCCAAGTGACTGTAAAATAGTAATGGGAGGTGACTTTAATTGTCACTTCGAACCTTTGGAAGGTTTAAAGGAGGGCACTATCACCACTGAAGATGACTACTGGGGTGTTCCACCTTGCTAATCCCCTCACCCAAAATCATGGTCCCCTCTTGCAGTTCAAATCATGTCCCTCACCTTGAACTATGCGATGAGGGCTTGCAACGGACGAACTCCGTCCGACAGCCCCTCGTTATGTACCTTTAATAGGAGGGATCATGAATCGAGACTGGACTTTATTTTTGTTGATATTTCCTTATGGTCCAAGGTCCAGGATTTTAGGATATTGCCTAGAACAGATAGCGACCATAACGCACTGTTACTAGAAATGAAACACCCTGCTCCTGTAGGTGAGTCACCTTCCTCCAGCCCATGTGGTGACCCTGGGAATTTGGTCCTCACCTCCAATAGACGTAGGGTCAAATGGGGGAAAATAATTAGTGCAGAAGATAACATAAGAAGAATTTATGAAGTAGCACTCCCCAAACTTGAAGAAATGGAGGATTTAATTAATCTGCCCCGGCAATCTGATTTTAACGAGCAACTTGGCCAAATTCACGATAACTTGGTGGGGGCACTAGGTGAGGTTTTGTATCCCGTGGTACTCCCGTGACGCAAAAAGACTAGAACCCCAACCTGGTACAATTCCTCTTGTAAAAAGGCTAAAACAGAGCTCATTGCCTCAATCAAAGCAGGCAAAGACAGGGGCAGGGTTGTCGAATTAAGGCGGGAATATAAGGCGGCCCTGGTACTGGCAAGGTCCGAGTGGGACTGGAACCACTGGCAGGAGCTTTCCCTAGCACTGGAATCCAGGGATCTCAAAAAATTTTGGTCCCTGGTCAATTTTGGCACAGGAGAACCCAAAGCCGCAGTAGAGCCAAACATCGCATCCTCTGCGTGGGAAGAGCATTTTGGTAAACTATATCAAGAGACCGAACAACTGACAAATGTTGATATTGTCCCTGGTGAACTATCCACCCCTGCGGATGGTATGGAATTTACCCTTGGGGAGGTAGTGGGTGCAATGGAGAGATTAACAAGGGGGAAGGCCCCGGGACTGGATAGATTGCCTGGTGATCTTTTTAGACACCATCCGGAGATCTGGGGCCCGTACTTCCTAATTCTTTTCAATGCCATCTTGGGAGGCATGAGGATCCCCAGTACTTGGCTGGGGGCGGAGATAGTGCCCATTTTCAAAAAGGGCTCCCCTCTGCTCCCAGCCAACTACAGGCCGATCAGCCTCATAGATGTCCCCCAAAAACTCTTTTCCCGTCTTATCTTGGACCATCTCATGGATTGGATGGAGGCGAATGAAATCTTGAGTCCTCTCCAGACTGGCTTCAGGAAAAACACGTCCACCATGGATCAGATCTTCCGCCTCGTCCTCCTGTATTGGAAAACGGTGAGGATAGAGGGGGGGAGACTGTACATGGTGTTCGTGGACCTGAAGTCAGCCTTCGATATGGTCCCACGCAAGAAACTTTGGGAGGTCCTAAAAAAGCTAGGTGTTCCCACACAAATACTGCATGCCATAATTAGGCTCCATGACAACAACTACGCACAGGTTAGGTGTGGGAGGGATGGAGCGTTGTCATCAAGGTTTCCTGTTGGCAGAGGGGTGAGGCAGGGTTGCGTCCTGGCACCAGCCCTGTTCTGCCTCTTTGTCAACAATGTCATATCCCACCTGGATAACGTTAGATACAATGACGCCCCCCTTTTGGCAGGCAGGAGGGTGCCAGCTATCATGTTTGCTGACGACACCCTCCTGCTTTCCAAATCTCCGATGGGGATACAAAGGATCTTAGATGGATTTGGTCTCTTCTGTTTACAGCATGGTCTTGAGATCAACACCGAGAAGACTAAGTTCATGATCTTTAACCCATCCCCAAAGACCAGACCAAACCCCATCCTGGGCGAAGCCAGTCTGGAAAGGGTTACAACCTTTCAATACCTGGGGGTCACACTGCAAGAGAACCTTTCCTGGGAACCCCAAATATCAAAATCTCGGTTGAAGTTGTGCCAACTCTCAGCTGCCATTCTAAAGGCTGTGAATACTTCCACCTTTAAACCTATAAGCCCGGCACTAGAGCTTTATAAAACTCAAGCCAAGGCAGCTGCATCCTATGGCAGCGAGCTTTGGGGGTATAGAGCGGGGTGTGAACTGGCTAATGTGGAAAATAATTTTTTAAGACGCCTTTTGGTACTCCCTCGTAGCACACCTCTGCTCCCCCTAAGATTAGATGTGGGATTACCTTCCATCGCCATAGAACTGGAGTCAAAGCCACTAAGATTCTGGCATAGGCTATGGACCACCAGCGAACTCGCTCATTACAGGCATGATCTCACCCATGTGATGAGTTTGAACAAGCGCGATAGAATCCCATGGCTGGCCTTTGTCAAAAAGGAATTGTATCGGTTGAAATTGCGGGAGTTATGGGAGGACCCAGAGCAGGGATGTCGAATCATTTCCCGCAAAAATCTGGTGCAAATCCATAAGGAATCCAGTTTAGCTCTTCTCATGTCCGCCACTACCAATGGCACCCTGACTGATCGCTTTTTGGAATTTAAGAATTCCTATGAATTTGAAGATTTTATGGACATTATATTCCCCATCCTAGCGAGAAAATTGTTTATACAGTGGAGGTTAGGTACTTTGCCCATAAAAACCTTCACTTGTAAATGGATTAAGGGGGGGGATAGATTTTGTCCTGGATGTAACATGCATGATGAGGAGGAAATTCATCTCTTTTTCTTTTGCCCTGCTTACAATAGACCCAGAAAATACTGGCTGGTGCCCTTATGCAGGAACTTGGGATCTAGGTCTTACCTGTTTGTATATAGAATTTTAAAAACAAGCACTTTGCCTCATATTGTATTTGCAGTGGCTAAATTTATTATGGCTATGTGGCAACTAAGGAAAAAACTACTTCCCGCCTAAATGTTGAATACTTGAATGTTTCTCCCAATCAGAATTATTCCTTTTAAATTTTGAAATTATTCTTTCTAAATATTATTTATTTGATTCTCCAATCCATTTCTATCTCTGGTACATTATGAAAACTTATTTATTATTGAATTTTAAAAATTTAATGCACTTTTTAAATATGGATGTATAAATGTATTTTGTATGAATCTTTTATGGTCTTAAGGACCGAAATAAAGAAATTTTGGATTGGATTGGAAAGTCAATTGTTCATTCATTCATTCATTCGTTAATCTTTATTCGGTTTAGAAAAACCATAAAAGATGCATATTAAACAATACATACATATTAGGTGGATACAATCAAGATGTAGTCATTCCCTTGTTCCCACCTTAGCTGTCAAAATGAATACATTTTACCTTAAAAATACATAGCAGATTTCTCAATTTGTTAAAAAAGAAAGCATAAAATTAGATATTAAAACTATTATTTGGTTTGCTATCATATAAGAGAAATTAATTCAAGGCAGGAATTAATAAAGTGCACGTGCAAAAAGGTGCATGTACACACTAAAGCAGCACATACAATTTAAAACATTTGGAATATAAACAGCACCTATAGAAGTTACAATGTCATGTCTTTTCCCTTATGTATTAGATTGACAGCAAATAGGTATCTGGTTACACTAAAAACAATTTTCTGTGATGTATCGGTTTTAAAATCCAAATGGCTCCTGAATATGACCTAAGTCCCAAATTTCGCAAATGGATTTGATCCATTTTTTTCATGGAATGGCATACGCGGACAGAAAAATAGTAAGTGGGAATCGTTTTCCACTGCGTTCAGTTGCCATAGAGGGCAGTAGACCTCACTGTCGTCAGTATTTTTGCGTGACCATTTTGCAGTATTATAGTTAACTTGCAAGACTTCGAAACTGAACTTTATATACAAGGACTTGGCCAGTTGTGGTTGCACTTCGTCCAAATGTTGCTCAAAAAGGGGAAATGATTTTGTTAACAGGAACTGCGATATTAGCCTACCTAGATTGGAACTGTGGTGGATACATATCGGAACTGTGGTGGATAGTCAGTTATTAGTTTTGGCATTAGTCAAAACCTTTTGACTTTACTAAAATTATATATTTACATAGTTATGGGGCCTTTCAATTAGCCCTCTTCCTCCATCGGCCTGTTAATGTTGCATTCAGCATGTTTTTCTGCCCACTACAGCATACACTGTGGGGCAGTAGGTCAGCCCACTTTAGTAATTGGCTAACTTAACTGTAGGTGATGACAATCTGTTCTTTCACAAAGAGCACATTCACACACAATGTAGTTGCTTTCAGCGTCATGGACTACTATGGCAAAGTTTGCTTAGTGAGGCCCACCACAACATGCTGCGTTTGGCATTCATTTACCTTTTATATTGGCGAGTGCCTGGCAGTCCTAAAAAATAAAGTTTTACAAAAAACATGTCAAAACATACACGTACTGACAAAGGCAAAATGCTGGAAACCAATGAAATGCCAATTGGCTTTGCCAATGCTTGTTTCCCGTGCTATAGTAATGCTTATTTTTCTGCCTTTGAAGGCAATCATCTTACCCACTGTATTTCCTTAATAAGACACCTGAGGCCATATTACTAAAACTTCGAACTGCTGCAAAGAACTGCATAAAACCATTTTGACTTCTTTAGTGCTTGTCTAATACAGTATATAGAACAAACACATTTGTTCCAGTCAATATTATAAAAAGATGTTTGCACTACGGCAAAAATCAGAAAAGGTTTGTGTAACTATCGCTAAACATACGCAGCCCATCTCTAACACACAATTTGGAAGTTCTCACTACTGTGTAGTGTTAGGAGTAAAAGTGGGCTTATAGTACATTCGCTTGTTGAGCACCCCCAGAGCAGAAACAGCAACATTTTTTCATTATTGCATGGCTTCATCTGCTGGAAGTTCCAGTTGACCAGTCTCAAATGCACTTTACTGGGTCGAAGTTGCAGCACATACGTTTTTGGACCCAAACTACGTATGTGCAGGGGGACAATTGGTCACGACATTGGTTAGATAAAAAAAACACTAACTAAAACCAAAAGGGTGGTGGAGTGGGTGCCTTTTTTGGGATGTATGACATTACAACGCATGGTTTTACCAAGCATGCCTTTACATCGCAGTTTTTACAACGCATGCTGTTACAATGCATAGCGTTAAGGGGTGCTGGATAGTGAATAGTTTAATTTACTATTCCAACTCCAGTCCCCGTGGATAGTAGGGAAGGTGTTGGATAGTAAATTAAATCTATTCCCTATCCTAGAGCGCCCCCCAGCTCTATGCGTTGTAATAACATGCGTTGTAATAGTTGCGTCGTAAAGGCACTGCCTGGTAAAAGTTGCGTTGTAAAGGATGTTCCCCCCTTTTTTGTTATGCTCACTCGGGGAAATTTGGAACATTTTGGGTAACATGGAGTAGCTGGAGTGATCTGATTTTACCTTACGATAGAAGGAGTAGATAGAAGGAGTCCCTCTTCTTTACGCTGCTATGATCATACATAAGTGCCCGTTAGGGTAGCAGTTAGGGGACAAAACAGAGGAGGGCGTGCCATGCATGGGGTGGACGGCCAGAACATGGGTGAGCCGGACCTGCCAGAAATCTTTATGCTGTGACTTAGAGTAGGGGATAGAGGGGAAACGACCTTAACAATGCGGGCTGAGCCATGCGTGTCATTTCCCCGCAAGCCGTACCACGCTTACCTTAACCACGAATTTGCCTTAACAGCACATATGCATGGTTAAGGCAAAGCGCTGTCTAGTTGCCAAGCGGAGACACAGGAAGGGTAAGACAGGAAGAGGAAGGACTATCGGGACTCGAGAGAGGAGATGGTGAGGTAAGTGGGGCTGGGGCTTGATTTTGGGGGGTGGAGGGGTACTTTTTCGGGGTGGGGGTAGGTTTTAGGACTCAGGAGGGGCTCGGGGTAGTTTTTAGGGTGGGAGACAGCTTTTAGGGCTAAGGGTGGAGAAAAAAGGGACAGTTACCAGAGCAGGGAGCAGGGCCGGGGTAGTTTAGAGATGTAGAGGATAGTTTTATAAAGGCTCAGGGCAGGAAGGGCTGGGGTCGGGTCGTTTTTAGGGCTCAGGGCAGGCAGAAATGGGACAGTTTACAGGGCAAGGAGCAGGGTCGGGTAGTTTAGGCATGCAGGAAATAGTTTAGGGCTCACGTTTGGGGCGGGGGCTGGGTTTGGGGTCGTTTTTGGGGTGTGGGTTTAATTTTTAGGGGGCAGAGCAGGCAGAAAAGGGACAGCTTACAGGGCAGGGGGCATGATCTTTTGCGTACATGCCCCTTTACCCATCATGTCTTTACCACAAAATTGCGTGGTAAATGCATGCATGCTAAAGATGCGGTCGTGGTAGAGACCGCGTGGTACAGGCATGCGATGTTCAGGCATGTGTTGTACCATCATACAACCGGGATAGGGTACATAACTGCTGAGCAGAGTCGTCCTGTCAGTTCCTGTGAGCAGCCACAAAGGGCTAGCAAGGCTTTGAATCTTTAGAAAATTATATAGTTTGTGTAGCTTCTCAAAGTCTAAAAAACACAAAAATATGCAAAATTGTGAGTCTCTGGACTACAGAACTACACACACAGCGAACTAGTAACCAGTTTCATGATGAGACTTGTGTTTTCTTCCAAGGAATTCACGTGATGTCCACAAAACGATAGCCTGCAGCTGGAGCCATTAGAAACCAGTTGTAACCAATCAACTTGAATGTCCAGCAGTTATGGTACACATGTTGTTTTAATGTGATAACTAAAGAGGTCTTTGTGGTAGATTCCTATTCGAAGGTCAACGCTGATAGACAGCTGGAGAAGAAGAAGGCCACCTGGATACTCCCTCCTTTCCGACCGAAACACACCTCTCAAGCACGAGGGAACCGACACCCCCTTCAAACCCTCTGCGGATTGGCACATTCCTTTGACCCTCCTGCGCCCTTATTAGCAGCAGGTGAGCGCCTGCCCCAGGGAGAGAGGCGTCCTCGGACAAACATCTCTTCCCACCTCCATTTTAGGAGCTGACAGGGTGTTGCCCAGAGCCTACACATGCCACCGTCGTAAATCCTGCTGCGGGGGCCCTTCTCAGGAGAACCGGCACCCCGAGACAGGTTTATGCCTGTATGACTGATAGTTGGGAAAATATTGAACTAACCTTCTGTGAGTGTGCTGTCAGTTTAAGAGGTCGTGCTCGCTTCTGGAATGGGGAGGGAGTTGTGTCGTGTGAATTGTGCTAAATTCTCGAGCACTTCGAGGCCTCGTCAGGGGTAGTAAGCGCTATATGAATGCAATTACAATTACAATTGTGTGGAATTTGCATTGTTCGCCGACAGTAGGGCTTGACCACTTAGTTTCACTTTGAGGTGATAGCAAGTTCCTGGGACCCTGAGCAGCTCAAGTTTGGAGAAATGATCCCGTGCAGAGAAGGGTTATTATTTTGTAATGTCCTTAAATGAACTGATAGCAAAAGGGACTCGCAGCCAGAAAAGGGAACAAAAACAAAATGGCCTTTCAATGCCTTGGTGTTCTGATCCCAAACTGACACAAATGCAGGCAGTCATTGCTCAAGAAGAGAGACCAATCCGTGAGGCGACGCCACTGGCAGCCTCGCGCCCCCATGATGGCTTGAAATTTCCTCTCTCAGGCCACAGCGTTGATTTATCAAAATGTCAAAGGCAGAGGGCGTCACAACACACGCCCTTTGACCCCGAGGCATGACAGGCTTTGCCTCATGTCCCAGAGGGTCCTGTTTTGCTGCTAAGAGTGACGGATAAAGTTGAGGAGTGTGAACTAGAGAACATAAACAAGGCTCCAACAGCCCTACCTACTTTCTTTTCCTGCTGCTCTTTTAATGACCCCTGAGCCAAGAGGTAGCAAGGGAGATACCAGTGGTATCAAAGGGCACACCACTGGTAGCAGCAGCTACACCCGGGTACCCCTACTTGCAGGTATGTTCGAGCTCCTCATGCACCCTGCCAAGAGGCGGGTGGGCCCATACCCAAGTAGTATCCAAACTCAGGTGTATATAGGTATAGCTGATTCATTCACAGGCCTGTGTGCATTGGCGGCTGGCATCTACCGGGAGGGGGGGTAGGCGCGTGTGCAAAAATAATATTTAAAAGTACTTACCTGAAGTCCTCCGCTACGGGCCTCTTCTCACAGGAACCGGATGGTGCAACTCCTTTGACCAATCCTTGCACTGCTCTCATGCAGCATGAGAGCAGCACCCTGATTGGAGGGAGCTGCATCACTCGGCGCTCCACAATGGTCTGGAGGCCTGCTTGCTCTAACCCAGCTGTCTCCCAATAGCTGTTTTAGAGATGTTTAAAGTGAGCATGTGTGGCTGGTCGTCTCAATATGGCCGGCCAAAAAGACAGACATGCACACTTTAAACAGTGCATAGACAGCCCACTGTTCTCCCTGCTGCTGTCACTCAGCAGTGACCCCACCCCCATGCTGACGCTCTGTTCGGGGCTAGGTATGATAAACAAAATGGTAATAAATGACCATTTCATTTTTCATCTCTGGTGTTTTGGGGGGATTTTAAGATTGTAAGTGCGGTGTCTCTACAGTATCTTCAGGGATATAGTGATATAAGGCTCCAAAACTGACTTCAGAAAATGGAAGACTTGATCTAGAATATGCTAAGAAAGTACTAAGCTAAATCCCGCCCCCCACTAAGAATATACACTTGCTATCTGCTTGATACCAGGCCAGGGCAACTCTTCTCTCAATAGGTATTGTCCCAATCTTAAGTTTAAACAATAAAAATAATTTATTCAAGATAATCCCCAAAATCGAAGAAAAAACGAATCTGAATACTAACAAGATTCTCTATGGCGGTAGTGCACTCAACTCGCTTCTGATTAACTAAATAAGGACAGTAAATGATGCAACATGAGACAAAAGTATTGTAATGGATGGAACACTGAAACACTGTTAAGACTATTTGTCAGACTGGAGAGGTAGGACTTTGGCGAACTACAAGAGTTTGGTAGGTAAAGAGTGTAGCACGGATGGGCAGTGACCAAGTGCTCACTGTGAATATTTACACCCTCAATACAAGTTGGCCGGCGCGGTATACCGAGGAGGGATACCGCTCCTCCCAATTCCTGGTTTTGCTGCTTGCAGGAACATCAGACCCGGCTTTACCTGGTGCACATCTGTAGCACAGGTGAACAGGGGCATGGGATCCTGACACAGCTCAGACCTGCAGCCCACCATATGGGGAGCAGACCATGCTCACTCCAGAAGGCCCAGACTTCCAGTGTCTCAATCCATTCCCCACCCTGCACGACCGACCTGCTCCACCATCCCAGAAACAGATATTTGTTATTTACTCTTTAGTAGGTGGTAAATGCCAGTGGATTTGTCTCCGGTCAAAACATGCAGAATTGGACCGAGTACATTTGTGTTCGTAATGTTACTCTATATTCCGGGGGCACAATTTTATAACGGCCAGAATTGATTGCTAAATCAAAATCGATGATTCTGGGTCCAGTTTCCCCGCCTCTTAATCTAGTAACCTCATAATGAGGCCCCAAGTGGCAGAAGGAAGGCTGTTTATTATGTCCATAGTAGAACAGTGGAGATAGTAAACAGACTGCTGCCTGAGGCGTAAGGCAGTCGGCTTTATTGTGTGCATGGAAAAAGTAAACATGGCGGCAGATGGAGAGCCAGAAGGGTAGGTAAAACATTTAGCTGTGCTGCCCTGCTGTGGCCCGAAAACAAAAAAATAAAGTGAGATTCTGCCCTGCTGAAACATACTCTCCCCCAATAGATTTGAGAAAAAACGCTGAAGTGACCTGCTCTCCCAAACAACTTAAAACAATAGACATAGGCCGGTTTGTTCAGTAGGGATTAAAATGATACATTTGACATTGCTTTCGATTCGTGCTGTAGTGTGGCTAGATTTAGGAGACACTCTTCCCTCTGCATCATCTCCCCCGAGCCCTGTGTGTTCTGCACACAAGTCACTAATACCCTGTTAAATTTAATTAGGGCCAGTTTACACACAGTGTTTCATACTGCAAAATGAAAAAAAATAGAAATATGAGTATAAAAGGTAGGAAAAAAAATGTAAGGGTGCACCATTTAGAGGATAATGCGCAAATATCAGAGTATAACTAATATAAAAGAGAGAATAATTCTTCTTTGGTGTATGGTACCGGTCTGGACAATTCAAATGTATGTAGCATCCTAAACCAGTAAAGCTCCTGCCTTGTATTTTTTAGCAGTGGCGGCTGGCAACATTTGAAAGTGGTGAGCGCAAAGTGCCCCACCCCTTCCAAAAAATGTAAAAAAATACAGCACCCTCTCCCTCCAAAAGCACATAATTTAACATACCCCCTCAAAAGCCCCAAAAATAACCTCCCTCCCTCCCAAAGCCTATATAAAGCAACCCCTCCCTCCACCCAAAATAATACTAACATTTTAAATAAATAAAAGCTAAAGAAATGGTACTTACCAACTGTCGCACGTCGTCCTGTCCTCATCGGTGAAACTCCAGTCTGCTGTGGAGCTCCCCTAATCAATCGTGGTGCTGCTCTCATGCTGCATGAGAGAAGCGTCAGGATTGGATGGAGCGGGTTGGCCAGACTCTCCTTCAGGCCCTGCAGGCCTATGCTTGCTCTTAACCCAACTGTGTAAGACAGCTGAGTGGAGAGCTGCAAAGTGTGCATGTCAAGCTGGCCATCGCAAGACGGCGGGATTGGAGCGTCAGGCCAGCCCTCCAATCCTTTATGCTGCCAATCCGCAGCTGAGGACACACCCCTTTCTTGGCTCCCGACACGTTGGAAAAATAAAATGGCAATTAAATCATTTATTTCATTGGCATTTTATTTTTTCATGGGCAGCTCTCATCAGGCGACGCTCCCCCACCCTCGTGGAGAAACTGAACCTGATTTTTAGGCGAGATCATCTAGACATGCTATTGATATACGAGCGCAAGCGGGTTTAATTATTATGATCCTTGTCACTGTCATTTAAGTGTAAGCTGATGAGAAATAGCCATGCCTCCAGCTGAAGGGTGGGGAAGTGAAAGAGAAAAAAATCTTAGACCCAAAGCAAGAGTCTCAGTAGCATCTCCAACAACTTTGGTAACATGGAGTGATTGACCCAGCTCAGTTCCCTGGCCTTCAAAGGCACAAAGCTGCAGACACAAACAGTAAGCTTCTCCATCTCAATCAGTGGTGCTGGAATAAATTTCAGAGTGGGGGGTGCTGCTATCAATGTTACAATACTGCACTCACATGGATTGTGAAAATCCAAGCGTCACACAAAGAACAAGTGTCACAAATGAGGCACTCCCTTTCAGAAGCAGAGTGGAAAGGGTACGGTATGGAGTATTTAGCTGGTGTTGCATTTTGGAGCACACTGTCACCAATAAATTGCTGAAGCACGGTATGGTAGCGCACTGTCATTTACAGACAACACATTTACCATTGCAATGGCCACAAAATAAGCAGAGACATGCAGTTGTAATGATAAACCTATCTAGCACACAAAGAATAATGTCTGGAAAATGACTTTCAGCAAATACTTATCATTTGCATATCAAAAAGTACTGTTTTGATCCTATTAAAACTGTTGTTTCCATCACACTTCAGAATTGCAAACAAGTACTTAATATGTGCTTTCCAAACTGCTATTTAAAAAAAATATGTTGACAGTTCCTTTACAGATATTTAAATTTTGCTCTGTGTAAATAAAATGACACCCTATAGCCTATCATTTTACACTCCCTGTGCCCCACAAGATTCTCACATATTTCAGTTTACAAAACCCTCTCAATTTGCAGTAAGATGAAGAACAGTAAATGTCAATTTCCATGTTAACAAACATAAAAAGCAATATGTTAGAAGACATAACCTGACATTTGACCTCTGGCTTTGAATGCAGAGAAATTGAGGCAAGGTAAACCCCCATCTTTATTGCTCATTCAACTTCTGAATCTCAGCATGTTTAATGTGGGGGTGCTTCTTCACCCTCACCCCCAGCACTTTTACTTCCAGCACCTATGACCACTATAATGTAACAGGAGAAGCTGTGATGAAGACTATCATAAGAGAGTACACACAAAAAATGAATCGTAACCCATCCTTAAACAAGCATTGGCATAGACAAATAGGTCTCGCCTTTGAGACCTTATAAGTGTTTAGCCAGAGCTATTGGCTTTGCAAATGCTTTTAAGCTATGTTCTAGAGCTTGCTGCTGCTATGCTGCATTTTGAAAAGTTATATTAAAAAAGTGATATAAGCATTTTTGTTACCTTATATATAACCATGAAGACATTATGTACAACTGAACGACCCAATTAAAAAATAATACATATAAAAAAGGCACCCAAAACAAGCCATGCCAGCTCAGTGAAGAAATATGCATATGCAATCCCAAATGACGGCATACCAGACAGCCCACTCACTCTAGATCCAGTTCAGTGTAGATGGGAAGACCCATACATTTTCTATTATTCAGTGGACCATTCGTAGCCTAGTGGGCGTAATGGTTGCATTTTTAAAATCCAGTAGTGGCCTTATACTAAAATTGTATCGAAAAGAGACACTAAACCTGGATTCTGAATCAGAGAAATCACTTTACCTCTCACAAGACGCTTGAATTTTAAAAGGTTCATTACGGCTCACACACAAGTTCTCCTAATTTTTTTTCTCATTCTTCAACGACAAAGTAGTTGGAAGATACACCTTACATAAAGCAGCTGGCATATGAGCCATAATAATGAATTCAGTATTCATTGCTGTAACCAAGAAATGAATGCAATATTAATGTGTGTGAAATGTGGTCAGGTCAACCACAAAGCCTCTCCCGTATCTTGGCAATAATTGATTCTCCAGTATGTGAAATGTCAATGTAATATATACTATAATATCTGGGCAAAAAATTCAAAAAATGTGAATTACCTGAAGTGTTTCACTTTTGCACAACACTCTTGGAGAGGTAATGATGGTGCGTTGAAAATTCAGCTGCAGTTTCATGTGAACTATTAATTAAGTTAACAGCAAAAAGAAGAAAATGCACAGATAATTAGTTTTTGCTGGGGATTTGGGATGGGGCACACTATGTGGTCTGGATGTTGTGGATTGTGTGAACTCAAACCGGCCCTGGCAATTGAGTGTAACCAGCCAGAGGGAGGGGGAGAGGGGGGGTTGGGGTTGGGAGGCAGGGAGGGAAGGGGGAAATGCACGTGGAAAACACTGCAGCTGTTTTTGTTACAGGGGGCTGATATTACAGCGATACTGCAAGACCAGCCCCCATTAACAAAAATGGCCCTACGGGGTCCAAAACTGGCCCCCACCCTGGTGGCCTACCGGGGAAATGCCTAGTGCCCGCTAAGGCCAGTCTGGCCCTGCTCTGGGGGCATGAGGCTCTGATATATGATTGGTTGTGACATTGTTGATTTGACAAATTAGCTGTTACATCCTAGGGCTGTTGTTCTCTTGTCTTATATGGGTTTTAAGGAAATCGTGAGATGGAGCTTGCAAAGTGATCCCCTGGGCAGGCCTTCCTTTATGCTACATGTTTTGTTTGTAAATCGCCCATGAGAAATGCAGCCTCACTTTTGTGATGTGCAAAAATCTCACAAATGGGCGGTCGTACTTGCATGAATCAGGCGCTTCCTACGTAATTGAAGTTTAAACCAGGGATTGAAGAGCAATACAATTAGTACACACAGGGTCATGCAGTCTGGTTCAGGAATACATGCTTGCCTCAGGAAACATTTAGGAACATGTTCCAAAGCTTTTTAATGCACAGACAGAAAGACAAGTGCCTCGAGGCAAGTCAACAGCACTATAACATTCTGTGTGCAATTGCATCACTAGAGTATTGAACAGCCAATGTTTTAGCAAATGTGAGAAGAGAAGAACCAGTGTGCATGCCAATATTTCATTAAGTGGGAAGCAGTTTTGTGGCCACAGCTAAATATAAAGCAACGCTAAGCGCTGTTCTGCTGCTTATAGTTCAAGGAAAAATATAAAAAGCAGGAGGTGCAGTTGTGTGATTAGTTTATTTGCTGAAAAGGTAGAGCGAGCTGAATTTGCTGGAAATGCATTGGGTTTCTACCTTTCATGCAAACAAACAAAAGCGCTTTTCAAAGCGCACATAAGCTCATTTTAGCAGCAGTATGGGGGTTGGCAATGGTTTTAAGGGGACGGGAATGTGGTGGCTGTTATATCATTTTTAATACGTCGCTGTATTGAGTTTATGACTGTCACCCATAACACCTGCCTAAAGACCACCACATGACAGTCTCCTAACTCAAGTCACATGTTCTGGTCCTTTGACACCTTTGCCCCCAAAACAGTCATCTTCGAGGGAAAATGAGCTAATACAGCAGCGTCCGCATCCAGCAAGTCTGCCATTCTGAGTTAATTAGAAAATAATGGTGCAATGCTAACATTTACTGTGAGCCCCTCGTTTCCCTCCATATACTGATATGCATGTGTGCCTGTTAACTGTTGCAAAGTGTGCATGCTTACATCTCATGCGGAAGCAGTATTTTATGTATTTACACCTCATTTCACTGAACAATCAGTGGTGTAGCTAGCCCTCTGGTTGCTCGTGGCAGTTCCTGCATTTGCCCCCCCGCGGCGGCCGTAGTGAACGGGGGGTGCTGGAGAGAGTTTTCTCCGTCTACTGCTTCGCGGCAAACGCATTGAGGAGTGGGAGATTTGCTATTGCTGCCCGAGACAGCAGGTAAGAGTAGGGGAGGCTGCCGCTCCCAAAACTCATGCCACCTTGAGCTATGCCACTAATGAAAGTGGATGATAGTGATGTAACACAAACAACTCATGACTTTAGCCTGAGAGGAATACACAGGGTATTTTTTGTGATGAAAAGAAAAAGCAGGGCTCTATGAATGCATTTGTTTGCAATCGTTTGGCAAGCACAATTGAGATGGCTATTAAAGTTGCAGATAACACTCCACTGAGAGCAAGTACTCTGTGCAGGGGACAACCAAAGAGTTTGGTTAAAAATAAATTACCCTGAGTGGCAGCAGAAAGGGGGGAAGGACAAGAGTGGGTGCGGTGCAAGAGAGGAAGTGAGTGGGGGCTGTAAAGATTAAGAAGACAAAACATGGAAGTGGAACAGCAACAGAGAGCTAAAGGGAGGTGGGGGCAGCAGAGGAGTTGGGTGGTATGGGGGGCAGTCAAGACTAAACAACTTTTGTGTCGGTTCAACAGCTAGTGATTCTGGCAAAGCATTTAACGTCCCTTTGCCTAAACATGAATCTGACATTATGTAATCTAACTGGTGCTCATGTTAAGGCTCCAAAGCCATTGAGCCCTGTTCGCGCTAAATAAAGTGCAAAAAATAGAGAGTGGTAGGGGCCGAGAAATACATGGAAGAGAAAGAGTAATTTGGGTATGGGGGATAAGCATTCTTGTGAAGCGTTCCAGTATCTTCATCACGAGTTCACGCCATATAATATTGCAAATATAAAAAAGCAGACATGGAGGAGAGAGACTGTATAAAGTGCTCTAATACCTTCTGCTTAACTTTGCGCTATATAAACTCCAATGGCAATTAAAAAAAAGCTTACCTATATACAACAAAAAAAGCTGCGAGACACGCTCTGTGGTGGGGGAGGGGCATTGAAGCGAGGCGCGCATGACGGCAAAAGGAAACCAGTGAAAAGACGTGCTCTATGATGAGGAAGGGAGAGGGAGTTTGCACAAGCAAAACAGAGAGGCAGACAGATGGCGGCTTCGCGTGTGCACGCTCGCATGCACGCAAGCTTTAGACTACCAAAAGCCTGTGGCAACACTTTGTAAACCCACACACTAAATGTCTCGCAGAGTAGCGCATGCGCTGACTCAGCGAGACCTAAAAGAGGTATCCCTTTCTTAGATTGCGGGTTATCGTTTGAATTTACTGCAGACACCACTTTTAAAAAAAAAAGAAAATCTTAATTCCCAGTTCCATCATATGTACATGTCCATTCGAAAAGGAAACAAATCGCTCAATTTGTATTCGTTCAAACACAAATGATTGTTAAAAGTTGATCTTGTTAACAGCTTTAATTGAGATCTCCAAAATGGGTTATGGCTCCAATACGATTACTACAAAAAGCCACCCCATCCTGCTCTTCCTCTGCCAGGGCCTACCTGCCTTTGGTATCACTGTGAGTACTTCCTATTTTTTGCTAGCTTCTGAAACAAAATGTATACACTTGTAGAGTGAATTTAAAAATAAGCACCTCCTACTTCATAAATCTACTTAAGTTCACAAAATGTTACTTCTTTAGATTCTAACGGCAACAATTGAATTCAAACTACAGGTCCAAGATTTGTAAGTGATGTAAATCCTTTGCCCACTGTGCCTAATCCGAAGACCACTGTTAGTGCAACTAAGTACAAGAGAAGTTGACATAAAAATAAGGTTAACATTTGACTTGGACGAGACATAAATCCTAGGTCGGTAACATCACAAAAACCCATACAATATGCAAAAATGGCCATGAAATTCCCTTTTACCGAATAGTTTTCCACTTGTTGCCCTCCATGGCTCAATACGCGAGCTGGTAAGAGGAGATAACACCATCCCAACATTGGGAAAGCCTCAACCCATGCCTTGAAAGTCTTCTGCCTTTTGGCTAGGGTTGTGCTGCACAGATGCCACATACATGCATAGTTGTTATTCTGATTGTCTACAGTTTCTTATTAAAGCCCACCATACCATACAACAATCACAGTGCCATACATTTGAACAAAATACACGTAATCAACAAAGATGGCTACTTCCTTAACCAAAGTATTCCATTTTACTCAGTAATTTATGTGCCTCTTCAAGTGGGATATCGAACTGGAAGAGTCCAGCTTGTAAGGGGTTCAGACCTGTTTGCTCCTGTGAGTATACCAAGGCTAGGGCTCTCAGTGCTCACGTTGAGCTGATGGCTGCAGGTGATGTGCACCACAACTCATTTTTGTGTGCCGAGAGTTATTTTTCATTATCATACTTTGGCCCTGAGCAAGAGACGGAAAGGCAGAAAAGGGAGAAAGGTGAATGAATACACAATTAGGAACACTGTGAGTAAGGGAGAAGGCATGGATGAAAAGGAGCCTGCAGGATTGGAACAAAGTGACAGGAAGTGTCCTGTGGAGGAAGAAAGAGGCATGAGATTGATTCAAGGCTAGGCATTCTGGGTATTTGTCATCACTCACTAGCTCCAGCGGTGGCATCCTAAGAAATACATTGGGCTCCTGCATTTCTTTTTTAAACAAATTGTTGACTCCCTCAACGTTTTTGATGTATTTGTGACTCCTGCGAGAAATTTGGATGGCAAGAAAAAGTATGATGGCAAAAAAACTGTGTATGCTTGTTTATTTGATGGAGGTGTTCACATTGCCAGAAACATCCAATGTCAATGAAGCAAGATCAAGGCAGAGAGTGCTAAGACCTTTTTCAAAGGAGAAGTGGTGTAACTAGTAAATTTGTTTTTCAAAAGAATTTGCTTATACAGACTTACAACGTAATGAGATCCTGCTTCTCGACTACGGAAACAAGCTGTTCTTCCTTCAGTGGAGACAAGTCCAAGTTAGTTTGAATGTGGGTTCAACAGACTACATGAAATCGATACTTCAATCTCTGTCACCTTCCTGTTCCAAAGCTAGATACATTTTTATATTCTCACCTTAAATCAAAGATTAGGGTGTTTGAGAAGCACCCTCAGAAAATACGACAAATTCTCCTGGAACATGTAAAATTGAGGGGTTATCCCCCTTCCCATACATACAAAATAACTTTGCTTAGCAGTCCTGGAGGGAAAGACCTTTTAATACAGCTTTACTTAGTATCAGAAGCAATGTTCGGATTTGATTCTTAACTGTCTGTATATGTTTTTATACGTAACTGAATTTCTGTTCTTTTATAAAGTGCTCTAATGCCCTTGGACTATGTTTGTGCTTTAGAAAACCTCAAAAATAAATAATAATACATAAATCATATAATGAAAATGTCCAAAGCTGAAAGTCGAATAGCATATGGCACTGAAGTGTTGAGACTTGACAAAAGCACAAAGAATTGACCTTGACTAAAGGAATTTCTGAAAGAGACTATTATTGTTCACCAGATGCTTTCCCGTAAAGGTTCCTGAACTGAATTTTAGTTATAATTCCATACAATGCAGATGAACATGTGCCATTTAAAGTAGGCAGTCTGGCAACAGTCAGCGTTTTCCACAAAGTACTTGATTCCCACTCTTTTGGTTTACAGAAAGGTCTCCTGCACTTTCTGTCGCCCTGGGATTTGATTGAAAGTTTGTCTGAAAAGGAAAAACGATTGAACAGCCCTCAGAATATTGAGTGATAAGGCATAAATAAGTCCAGGTGCACTTTGGAAAACAAGGTGGTGAGTGTGTCGACTGTCACAGGTGCAAAGTTTTTCTGATCTTGCTTTGTGTCATCCTCTGGTATGTCACTCATACCTGAAAGGATAAAGATTAATTTCCTTGGAGCCAGCCCTGAAATTAGAGGCCATATTATAGGATTATAGTACTCTGCCGTGGTCTATACCAGTTGTAAGAGGACCGCTACCTATGCTATAGGCCTGGGCCACAGGAGAGGTCCTATAATGAAGATCATGCGCCATAACAACATGTGTAGCCCATTTCAGGAGGGCCACAATGCTTTTAGAACATTTTACCCACTGAGCTTAAAATGTTCTAAATTAAACTGCGAGAAACAGAAAGACAAACATTGAAATGATGGAGTAGAAGGCCTTCAGCAGCTTCATTATTTGCCATCCACATTCTTCAATGGAGATCCGAACATTCCAGTAATCATATACGTAAATAGTGATGCATTTCTTAACCCTTAATTAGTTATTGCATTGCTTTGATCTCCTTGATAAAACCAGTTGCCATGCTTTTCACTGTGGTGAAGGTTGTGGCGCAGCGGCCAGAGCGGCTGACTCCAGAGTGCGGGCTCACAGTTCAATCGCCGTTGGCGGCTCAGCTCAGCATCATGTGACTCTGGGCAATAGCTCAGTTAATCTCCCTGACAGCCCCCAGCGCCTGGATTCCCTTAGGGGTGATAAGTCGCGCTTTACAAATGTGGAATTAATATTATTATAGCATCATTTAAAAGATGGATCACAAACCCTTGGCAGAGACAACAAAATAGAAAATAATTTCTTCCTCCAAGGACTTTGCAAAATTACCCTACTTCATTCATTAGATGGTGCTCGCCTTGAAGTGAAATTCGTCTTAAATGAAAGTAGTTTTATCAATCACTTTTACATACTTATCATTATGGGTGATTAGCAGAATGAATACTGAGGGATCTTATTGACTTTAATTTAGCAAATTTTCAAGAGTTGTACTAAATTGTTTCTGTAAATATTATCCCAAAAGGCAAAATTGGCAGAAGCCATTTGAATAACATTTTTCAAATTATCATCTACGTTCTTATAGGCGTCTGGGGGCCAGGACCGAAGTACTAATGCTTCAGTTTTACCATATACCACATTTCTAGACCGCTGAGTGGTAGGCGGCTACTCCCGAACACCTCCACCTTCTACTCACTGAGATTCAAGGGTATATGGAGCCTGAGCGCAGAGCCCAATTCAACGCAGTTCCGGGGCCCGACGCCTGTGTACAGGAACCTGCCTCTATAGGTAAGCGGAGGGCTCAAGTCGGGGGGTACACATAGGTACATGGCATCTGTGAGAAAGTGCCATCTTTCTTGCCTTGGTATGCCCCCACTTTTTTCTGAACTGCTGATGTGCTTTGACTGAGTGTGCCCTGGTTCCCTGCCAACCAGTTACCTAGGGCCTAAAAACTAAGCTGAAACAAAATCCCTAATTGGCATCTCTGGCCACGTGTCAGCCCCTAGTAAATGGTACCCCAGGTACCCAGGGCATGGCGACCGAGAAGACCCCTGAGGGCTGCAGCACTGATTGTGCCACCCTCAGGGGCCCTGCACCCTGGCACCCACAACTGCCTTTGCAGCTGAGTGCCTAGGTACAGAACTAAAATAAGAGTCGACATGGCACACATCCCTGTGTGCCATGCCCACAGAACCCACTGCCCTGGCATACCTCAGTCACCCCTCTAGCTGGGTGCCCTATGCCAGAGGTGAGGGCACGGGTGCATGAGCACTGTGCCCCTACAGTACCCAGGGCCATTCTTGGGCACTGTAAGTGCAGTGATGCCATTTACTGGGAGGTTGTCATTACGAACTCCACAGCACCATAATGGCTACACTGAAGACTGACAAGTTGGGTATCAAACTTCTCAGCACATTAAACCAGCACTGATGCCAGTGTGAGATTTAATGTAACATGCACGAGAGGGCATCTTAGAGATGCCCTCTAAAACCCGAACCTACAATCAACGTCTGGGCAGAGTGGCTACAGAAGCTGCCACAACGCAGACATGTTGCTGGACCCCTGGGTGGAGAGCCCCCCGCTCTCCTGGGTCTGCAACAAAGCACATCCTGGGCGAGGTGCTATGTCTCCTCCCCCAGGATGGACAGGGGGAAGCTTCAAAGGCATACCCCCTCTGAGAGCTTCTCCAGACCATTTGCTGTACCCAGCAACCACCAGCCCCCCACCAGTCCTACCCCCACTTTGGCGGGAAGACTGGCGGGAAAAACTACGTCAGGAAGGGGGGGTGCCAACCCGTGCCAAATCCACCCCTCAGGTGGAGGAGGCGAGGTGAAGCACAACCCCGGGCTCCGGCCATCTTGTAGATGGGGAGTCCTGCCCAATCCCAGCTAGGCTCCTGCCTCCCTCCCACAGGAGAGGAGCAGGCTAGGCGTTGTACTCACCCCAGGACAGGGACCCATTGGTCCCTGCCCTTGCCCTAACTGTAACGCCCCTAAATTTAGTATTTAGGGGCTCCCTGAACCTTCCTTCCTCAGATCCCGATATCAAAAGATGAAAGAAGATCAAGAAGAAGAAGACCCGCCGCGCAGCTGCTAACAGGACAACACAAACTGACTTGGCCCCAGCCCTACCGGCCTGTTGATCCTGGAACCTGCTCCTGCCAAATCCCGGCGACCACCGCGGACAGCAACCTTGGGACACCCAGAGGACCTGCCTGCCTTGACCCTCTCGAAGATTGGGACTCCCATCAGCAGAGGCTCTGCTGCAACAACCCACCTGGTGCCAGCCAGGAAGCTCCGGACCAGCCCACTCTGCACCAGCCGAGCCCGGGCCGGGCCAACCCGAACCAAGACCGCGAGGATGTCCCCCCGGTGACTGGGACCCGAAGTCCAGTGCCCAAAGACCCTCCTCGACGAACCAACCGACGCTTGCAGACTCAGAACCAGGGGCCACCCCAACTGCGACCAGCCGAGGGTAAGCTTGGGCCACCCCAACCGCGACCAGCCGAGGGTAAGCTTTTCTGACCCCAAAGACACCCCTGCACCCGGCGCCCTGTGGCCCCCTGTGCCTCCCTTTGGGGTACCTACCTGTGCTCCAAGATCCCAACTTACCTCTGGAAGTGCTGGTCGCCCCTGGAGAGTCACCGTCCCCGAGCCTGCAGCCTTAGTTCCTTTTCCAAGATCCTCATTGGATAACATTGAGCGCCCGACGGCTCAAAAGCACCCTGCACCCAGCCGCCCGAGTCCCGCTGGCTGTGATCTCTCTGTCCTATCTTACTTCCCCCTTGCCCTGAGCAAGTGACCAGGATCCCAGCTCCCAGAGCCGTGTGGCCTGCTTGCCAGCCGTTGCCTTTCCTCATTGGATAACATTGGGCCTACCTACTTCTGCACCCGGCCGCCCCTGCGCCGCTGGGACTGAACTAACTGTACTCACCTGACCCTGGAGGACCCCTGAGTCTACGCCCAGAACCCTAACTTCACCAACCAAGTACTCACCTGGAAACCTGTAATTCACTTACCTGCCATTGGATAACATTGACCCAGGTTGACTCGAACATTTTCTAAGTGTGGAGTTTTGAAAACTGAAAATATTCCTACAAAATCAGCCAAAGTCCGAATTCGAAAATACTCACCTGTGATCAGGAGAAAAGCCAGTACTGTACCTTTCAGCCCAGTACTGAACCGCAAAGGTAATCCCTATCGGGTTTACTAGTAACCTGTATTTTCTCTATAGGAAACCATTGTCTGCTTTTCTCTGAAATTTCTTCTGTCTACTTTTGAAAACTGCAAATATTCTTTAAAAATCGTACGAAATACTGAAACGCAATTACCTACCTGTTTTGAGTTAAGCCCTCAGTACTGGCCTTAGGAGACTAGTAATGGGTTACAAAAGTAAAGCGACTGTACTTTACGTGTAACCTGACTTTTCTCCCATTGAATAACATTGTCAGAATCACCTTGAAAAGTTTCTAAGTGTGAACTTTTAAAACAGCTTTATATCCAGGAAAATTCACTACAGTAACTAAAACGTTTTTGCTAATCTGGTTTCAGCTTAGAACCCAGGACTGAATCTAGGATCTGGTCCTGGGACTACTAAAGTAATCTGTATAGTAATCAACTGCACTTACATGTGGAAAACTCATTGAGCTGAATGCTATAGTGTGTTTTAGGATTGTGTTGCTTACTGTCAATACTGTATTAATGGTGTGCACAAACTTTATTGCTCCTTTGCAAAGTCATTACATAAGAGTACTCATAACGAGAAAAGTATATTTTTATAACTGTTGGTTCTAAAAATAAAACAATTATATCTGTGAATATAAAAACAATTGGCCTGGAGTTCAGTCCTTGAGTGTGTGATACCTTTTGCTGACTGAGTGTGTACAACAAATGCTTTACACTGTCCTCTGGTACTGCCTTACTGCTCGACCAAGCTACCACTTTGGAGAGTAAGGTCAGTCCTGACTTTAACCTCTGTTATACCTTTGGGGTTTGTGGACTCTATACACACTGTACTACCTTATTGTCCAGTATATATAGAGCCACTTTCTCACAGCGTCCAATCACTATTTTCACAGGGTGGACACCGTGACACCGGGACACGTTCAGCAGTGCCTGCACGTTGTCTGCTTTCCATTGCCAGCAGCAACGTGCAAGCAGAGAGGGAGTTTCTTTTTCAGGCCTCCTTTTGTTTGAATAGCCTGACTGGAGGCGGCCTGCAACGTCACACTAAAATGTAAATGCCACGGAGGGGAGACAAAGGCACACAGCTTGTTCTCTTCACAGGTACTGAGAGAAGCATGCTTTTGCCTTTGTTCAGTCTCTGTATATAAGAGATGCATGCACTGTAAGAATGTCGGATGTGTTGGTCTGTCCCAGGATTTACACAAATAACAATTCCACTAGCACTATTTGATTTCTATTATAGCGCTATGCAATCCAATGGAGGGTGTCAGAGCTCTTTACGTAACATACACTTTATACATTGACAATAAATCATGTGCATATCAATGTACAAAATGAGTTATATGAGACACGGTTACAAGGTGTAGGAGTCACATGTCCTTCATAGCTCACAGTGCTATATTACACAAATTACAATTTATGAGCTGTAGGTAACAAAAGGATATCTGTGTTAAAAGCAGTAACCCACTTTACTGTCTAAATATAATAAAATTCTGTCATCTGCGTGTTATGTGATGTGCTTTCCAGGAGAATCATTAACCCGCTATGCTGCTTTGATTCAAATCTGGGACTTTACAAAACACAGATCTCTCCAACAAACGCGTTGACCTCCTGAGTTATCTCACCATTAATATTATTCCCTGAGATTTACTGAGCACCTTCACAGCAGCTGCCTTAACCCATAACATATTTTAAAATGCAGACTTTGCAACCAATTAAGCAGAACAGATCTACTGCCATGCTTCTCCCTGTTGCCAATGTCTGTGTGGCAGGGTTTAAAAAAATATAAATATTAGTTGAGGCCCACATTTTGGGTCGGGATTGCTTTTGGCACAACCCGACCCGATGCCAAATCTCATTTGTTAAATCTAATAATTTGCTTAAATGTACTCATGATATACCTGATAAACATGTATGAGGTCTTAATATCTGATATCACTTCTTGCAATGTCACTTCCAGTGAGGTCACTTCCTGTGATGCCACGTGCAATGTCACACGTCGTAACATCATGCGCTGTGATCGCATGCATCATGATTTCGCTTAACCCGGTTAGTCCCCGCACTTCTTTTTTTAGGACTTGTGGCAGGCATAACATGTGTGTAGGGGCCCACTTCAACCCGTTGTTATGTAGGGATATTGATTTTTTTTTCTCCAAGGGGAGCGACAGACTGAGCTTGGTTGAGAACAGTGTCTGTATACAAGGGTCTCTTTGGCAGGGTGGCATTCAGTGGGCATAGCGCCTGTGTACATGGACCCCTGTGACACACAGAGATTCAGTGGCTGTGGTGTCTGTGTACAAAGGCCCGCTTAAACAGACAGATGTTCAGTCTGCATAGTGTTTTTATAAAGGCACCTATATTCAATGACCAGAGCATCTGTGTTCAGGGACCCTCTTTGACACACAGAGATTCAGTGGCAGTGGTTCTGTGTGCAAAGGCCCATTTAGACAGACAGATGTTCAGGGGGCATAGTGTCTCAGCAGAGGCACCTGCTTCGACAGAGAAATATCAGTGGGTGCAGTGTCTGTGTACAAGGGCCCCTTTCCACAGTGGAACCTTTAACTGGACATAGCGCCTGTGTAGAAAGGCCTGCATCGACAGATGGTGATTCAGTGGCCATATTGTGTCTATAGAGAGACCAGCTTTGACTGAGACGGTGTGCAGCATCTGTATACAAGGGCCAACTTTGAGGAACAGTCTCTCTGTTTAGGGACCGATGTCACCTGATATTAAATGGGAATAGTGTCTCGGTACAAGGTCCCACTTCTACAGACTTCTCTCTACAAGGACCAGCTTCGACAGAGAGTTAGTGAGCATGGTGCTGGTGCTGGAGTTAAAGGGCCAGTTTCAACACAGATTCAGTGAGAGTAGTGCCTGTGTACCAGGTCCCACGTCTACAGACAGACATCCAGTGCATACAGTTGTGCATATTTACAAGCCCCTAGCGCCACTGTAGTGTCATTTTTTTACTCTTCGGTGGCGCTGTGTGTTGTCCCATATTTACAAGGCCACGCAAAGCCTCTTTGCGTGGCTTTACGCGGCCTCGTAAATATGGCCTACTTTTACATAGTGCTCAGCGTCAAAGGGACATGTCATGGGTGGTGCAAGGGTGCTCCCACACAATACCCGTGGCTTTTTGACACCGCCTCAGATTTACAGGGTTTGGTAAATCTGAGGCAGCGCCAAAAATGAATGCCTCTCAAGGGGCATTCCACAGCACACACAGAAGGAGCAAAACGCCATTAAGGATTATTTTTGTGCAGGAAGGAGCTCCTTCCTGCACAAACAAAATAATCCCTGCAATGCAGACACCATGGTGCAAGGCTACTTGCATTGGTGCACATCTGGGGCCTCATTTATGAGAAGTGACGCATCGCTGCGTGAAAGCAGCGATGCGTCACTTCTCAGTGCCCCCTCCTTGCGACATGATTGATGCGTCATATTTACAGTATGACGCATCATGTCGCAAGGACTTACAGATACGTCAGTATTTCTGACGTATCTACATGGCACAAACGTGACGCATTGCTGGAATGTGTCACAAAAGTGACGCAACTCCAGCAATGTGTCCTTTCTCAGGGGGCAAGTCTCATGTGAAAGGGCCTACGTCAGTCTTACATCTGCTGTGAGGCAGGCGTAAGATATTAATGCATTTGCACCCTAGAAGTGGCGCCGTGAAATCTGCGTCACTTCTACGAGGCTTACTTACCTGGGAACGCCCACCCTGCATACATTATACCTGACGCAGGTATAATGTAGCGCAGGGGTTTACAAAGTGATGCATCTGCTTAGATGCGTCACTTTGTAAATAGGGCACAACAGGAGGCATGTTTTACACCACCGATGTGTCACAAAAAGTGACGCAACAAAAGCGCAAAACTGTCGCAAGGCCTCATAAATAAGGCCCCTGCTGTTTTAGCGCCGGTGCAACGGGAGAGCACAGGGGTGCGCCGTATTCCTGTAAATATGGCGCATCCCTGCTTTCTTTTAAATGACGCAGCTCAGCGCAGCAAAATTGCTTGCGACTCCGCGCTATTTCATTGTGACTATCCCCCACAGTGTTCATGATGTCTTTGTACAGTGACTGATGCATTCACATTAATTATCCACAACTGTCACTTACTTGGACCTGGGAGACCATTTGTCATTCATGAGAGGACTGACACTCCATTTTTTGGCTTCACAGCTCAGTGAGCTCATGTAAATGCAAAACTCATTCCTTCCGAAGCAACCCGGTGCAAGGTGAACGCGACTAAAGCAGCTGAACTAACTCACCCTCCAACTTTTAGCCTCATCAACAAATAGCCACAGTATATTTGTCAGTCACGTCCAAGTCTAATGAATACAAATTGCCAAGCGCGTGACATGTCAGGAACAAGCGTATCCTGTGCAAGGACACAACATAATTGAAACTTTCTTTCAAAAACATGGGAGATTGACAAGGCCACTTGCTTTGACCTCCCCCTCCCACCCAGGGTTCGGCAACCCGTCCCTGCTTGCATCTCTCCCGGCTGTGAGCCCTGCAGAAGCCGCCCGCCCCATGGGCTGGAATCTGTCGCCGGTCTGTCATCCAGGCCTATTCAAAATTCCACCTAAAGCAAACAAGTCGGAGGGCTGGGGAGGCGGCCTGGCAGGTGGACGCTGGAATTCCCTGGAGGCCATCGCTGTGACGTGTGCAGAGCATGCCATGGGAATCAAGCAGCGCGTGGTCGGCTTCTCCTGCTCCTCCCGGGGTCTACAGTGGGAACAAGCACAGACGAAGCTGTGTTTACGTTCCACCTCATCTGTCGGGCTTCAACCAAAGCACTCTGCAGTGCACGAGTCCTGGAATTAATTACTAATCAAGCCCCCATTGGATGCTCCAAGCCACCTGTTCACCAGGCCAAGTTTGTCATTTCAGATGTTCAGCTTCTCTTACTGGCTGCTCCCAGAATTCAATGTGTCCAGTTGTGGTTCTTCTGGAAGTTCTCACTGTCCTAGGTGATCACTGGAGGCCATCAGAGAAGGCAGATGCGTAGGGCCTGATTATCAGTTTGGCAGGCGGGTTAGTCCATCACAGGTGTGATGGATATCCTCTCCGCCGTATTACGAGTTCTGTTATATCCAATGGAAGACGTAATACGGTGGGCAGGTTATCCGTCAAGTTTGTGATGGAGTAACCCGTCCGCCAAACTCGTAATCAGGCCCTTAGAGTGATTTTCATCCAACAAATTCATCCATTTTAGACCTGAGAATTCCCTTTCATCTCATAGCTGCACAAATAGGACATTCTATTTGGTGCGTGTTCGATGTTCTACAAACAAGCCTACCGGGGCATGCTTCTAGATACCTGTTCCATGAAAGAGGGTTACAGAATTGAGATCCGCTTGCTCCCCTCATACCAAACCTGCACACTGTGATCGGGTGAGAAGAAATGTATTCACTTCCAGTTACTCTCCTCCAAAAAAAAAGCTGCATACAGAGTTCCTACTAGGACAGTCACACATTCGGGCCAGTGGCAGCTTTCCTTCTGTGGTAGCGCCAGGGCTTAATTTGTGTTGGTGGTTGCAGGTGGTGGGCACCTGCACTCCTTTTTGGGGACTGCTACTTATTTTTCATTATCAGACTTTGATCCAGAGCAAACAAGAGAAAGGTGGAGAATGGAGAAAGGCGGACATGAAAGAGAAGGATCGAAAACCAGTGACAAGGGAAGAAAGCACGGATATAAAGGTAGATAACGGGGCAAGTAGTTTGTGGTGGTGGAACAAAGAGACATGAGGTTGAACCTCACAGTTCTGATGTATCTCCTCATCCCACAAGCTGAAATCTCAGCTCCTCCTGCAACTCAACAAAATCCATGTCGCATTCCGACTGCCATCTTTAAAGGGTCACCATGTACCTGCTATTTTATGTGTGATGTCACTCGTAGACTGTGCCATATGTCATTTGGATGGCTTCTGGATTCTGGAGTTCTGAGCAGTCACAGGTAGTAATGAAATACAACTGTAGACCGAAAAGCAATGGCTTAAAGCTTTACGCCTTAGGCTTGTAAGTCTTTAGGAAAGCTGTACTATTGTATAGACCTCTGAACAGAAATGACCTTGCACTTACTTTACCTGTTCCAGGAACTTTCAGATCTCTGGCATCCTCAGACCATTTTCTTTGAGCCGGAGAAAGTGCCTTATTTGAAAAATGAATATGGTGGGACTGGTTTTGTGAAAGGAGCATAGCACATTGTAACCTCGTAAGTCTGGCCACCAGAAGTCAGTGCAAGCTCCTCGAAGTCGAGTTGGCCTAATCTGTAAAAGCCAGCTTGTCATACAGGATAGTTCCTAGATCTGTTACTCATAGCACAGTAGATGACGTTGTCTCCATTGCCATGCACTACGTTTCCAATGCCAACCACCAGAGTTTGTCCCAGAACAGAGGGCATCATTCTTCAAGTTACTTGGCAAATAGCTTAATTTACGACTATTCTAGTTCAAATTTTTTATATGTGAGCTGTCTGCCATGGAGTTTTTTATCTGAACAAATCTACCTTGAAGAATAGGGAGTGAGCATTCCACGGTGGGAATTAACTAAGGTTTGTGAACAACCAAAAACGTACACATTTGAGTTTAATCATAAACTATTTTCCAACTTCCGCTCACCCTCAAAACGGTCAGAAATGAACTCCTGTCAATAGCAGGAGTACTTTACTCTCCATGCTGAATAGCGGATTGGGACACTCATACACCCAAACTGGTGAAAAGCAATGGAAGAGAAAATCCCCCAAAATATTAGCAAGTGCATTTGCACTAATGCCGCGGCTTTTCCCATATGAAATAAATGCATGAGAATATTTATGCATAGAAAGATAGAATTCACAAACGTTTTGGAGGATTATATCTGCATAGTTGCGACTGGGTGCACGTTTACAAGAGTAACATGACGAGTTTTGAGAATTCCTGGATGAATAACCGTAGAGTGAAACACATGAGACACTAGTTGGACCAGAGATTTTTGTGACCGATATCTTCTGCCAACTAGCATAAGATGGGAAACCCCCCTAACTTACTGTGGACATTTATGCATGAACTATCTCTGCAGCTAATTGCAGGAGTGAAGCACTAGTCGTCTGTATATTTTATTGGCAAATTATAGATTAACATTTGCAAGACCTGTTTGGATTGAGATTCCATTAATTGAAACCTTCAATTGAATATGAGTGGTGTGCTCCGATTCCCTAAATTAGCTATGAATAAACCAATACCTATGCGAGGATGTACATTTACAGGTGCATATGGGGGGGGGGGGGGTGAATAGTGGTGAGGTATATAGGACCACGTGTCAACTTGTGATTTCATCGCTTCATTAATAGAGGAAGCCTATCTGCTATGAAGAGTAGCTTTTCCCTTGGCATGCTTCCAACAAGAGCAGTTGTGCCTACTAGGAGTCATTGTTTTCTTTGTATTGGGTTGATTGACTCTGGATTGGCCATACTGGAATGATTAAAATAATTTAGTTCGATCAGAGCAAGGAAATTGACAGGTTAACCAACAGTATCAACCACAGACACGAGGACAAGGTCAGAAACCACACTGAATACCTGCAATAAGATAAATACAGAAGAAAGCAAAGGGCAGGCAGGTGAACCAGGAGTAAACTCACCAGAAGATAAAGTATTGTCAAGGGCGCGATAGGAAGAGTCAAGTGCAAAGCCAAGAGATGGAGGGGCAGAATTAGAAAGCAGGAGAACCAGAAGCAAAATCAACCGAGGGTGAGCGGGGGGGAGGGAAACAAGACCTCCTTTGCACGAGAGTTACCCCGGAGTAGCTCTATGACATTTGGTTCACAGACCATGGAAGGACAGAATTGTCGCGACGGCTTGGACTGTACTGCCTACAGGACACTTGGGCAGGAGTCCAGCATTCTACGGTGATCCAGACGGGCACCCTGGCAGCACATTCCATTAAATCCTGAGGACGCCCACAACAGCAGAGCAACAGCCGGCCCTGCCGGCAGCCAATCAGGCAACAAGATCCTGAACACGCCAGGGGGAAGCAGACATGGCGCGTGAGCTCGCTGGAGAGGTGGGGTGTGGGTAAAGGCCTGAAAAGCCCACCAGGCCCAAATCCAAAAAGTAGACAGAGCCATACCAGCAGTTGCAAGGCATTCAATGGCTGGTTGAAGACCACACTCCACCCCGCTATTAGGAGTTGTGGGGGGCCCTTCACGCTCCAGGAGGGGGGCTTAGAAGGGCAACTTGCCCTGCAAATCCCATTAACACCGCTCCCGGAGCTCAGGCGGAAGGCCTTGGCTAGCCTCCCTTCCACTAGGCCCACGGGCCTCAGCCGCCCGTTCACTCCTGTCTCTCTGTTCACTCTATCGAGGAGGAGGGGGGCAGATACAGAAGAGAGAGAACATGAAAATAAAAAGGCGTTTTTCTTCTGTTTTTTAAGAATAAATAAAGAAAAGCGCCTGTCACGCGATGAAACGCACCACCCAGCAAACCAGAAGGGAACACAGACGCACAAAGCCTGCCACTGAAAAGGACGCCGAATTCTGTGCGCCCGGACCCGGCTGCACAGGAAAAGAACGAGTGTGTTGAACACACAAAGAAAATTGTGGAGGGACAATAAGGAGACGCGAAGGTCAAAGGCGGCTTGGCAGGGAGAGGGCAGCCAGTGTTCTCTGTGAGGGACTTTTTTTTTTATTTCTCCACACAAGACATGAATTTCCAGTAAAAGGGAAAGGGGCCGCAGCTCAAACTTTCAGAGCTCCCACAATAATTATTCTTTTCTGCCCCTAAACCGCGCAGACGCATGGGGAGGCCCCTCGTTCAATAGAAACCTTGGGGTTGTCATTAGTGCAATCACCGTCATGCACTGAATAAAGACTCCCAGCCACAGACATGAGTGGGGAATTCACATATGTTTGTACCTGGAAAATCTGGTGACTTCCAAGAAAGTCTCCTAGTGAAAACTCCCCAGCACCCCTGCAGCCAAAGCACGGTCTGGGACCGGATGTATCATTAAGCAGGTCGCAAATAATGGCTGCAAATTGTGCACAGAGGGGCATATTTACAAGCATCTATCGCCACAGGAACGTCACTTTTAAAGACGTTCCTGTGGTGATACAGGCTTTGCCTTATTTACAAGGCAGTGTTAACCCACTTAACATGGCTTAAAGTTGTCTTGTAAATAAGACACCATTTCACGCTATAGTTAGAGTGAAAAGTGTGGGCAATGGGTGTTGCGGCAGACGTTCCGCCGCAACACCCATTGATTTTGACGCTGCCCCCTATTTACAAGGGTGGTGTAAATAGAAGGTAGCGCCTAAATCATGATCAAAATAAACCTTGTTTTAACATTGTGAAACGAGGAGAGATGCTATATTTCTCCTAGGTTTTGCTGTTTCTATGTGTGCTGCATTGTGCAGCACACATCGAAACAGCAAAACACCATGAATGAATGTTTATGTGTCGGAAGGTGTCCCTTCCTGCACATAAACAATCATTTAAAAAAATGACGAGTTGTAACTTCTATGTGTGCTGCACAAAGCAGCACACACAGAAGTAGCAAATCGCCATTTAACATTGTTTATGTGCAGGAAGGGACACCTTCCTGCACATAAACAATCATTGCCCCCAAAGCAGGCACCCTTGCACTATGGTGCAAGAGTGCCTGTGTTTGCACTCGGCAGCTGAAATTAGCGTCAGTGCAGGGGGAAACACAAGGCTGCGCCATATTGTTGTAAATACGGTGCAGTGCTGTGTTTAAGAAGTGGCGGAGAGGGGATTAAGCCAAGAAGGCTAACGCTGTGCTCTGTCACTTCTTTGTAGATATGCCCCAGACTTTTTGCAATCCGACCAGCATTTTGCGATGCGACTGATGTACTGATAACTTGCACTGCACAATGCACATCTCCAGCCTCATTAACCCCTTGGCTGCGGCGGTAATTCCGCCGTGGCGCTAGGGGGGAGGGGAGCCGCGCCGCGCCGCCATGCTCGTGAAGGAACCACTCGTCACGAGCCTCGGGCGTGCTGTGCTTGTGACGAAGTGGTTCCGTCACGGCCCCGCCCGCTCAATAGAACGCACCGCGCAGGCGCGGCGGCCGGGCCATGACGGAACCACTCAGTCACCAGCACAGCGCGTCTGTGGCTGGTGACGGAGTGGTTCCGTCACCAGCATCGATGATGTTAATACTAATTACTGTGAATTCAGGGATGGAGAACTCAAGGAGGAACAGCACACCTCTATTCTTGTTTCAGCATTCCTGACAGAAAACCTTTTAAGAAAAAAAAAAAAAAGAATGAAAAGCAGCCCTTGTTCATAAATGGGACAGGTACTGCTTTAAAAAAAAGTTTCCTGTCAGGATTCATATCCGTGGCTCATCCAGAGCTCTCCTGGACCACTGCCTGTCCACCTCGAGGGCGAAAGCAACGATTCCTAAAAGGGAAGCTGTCTCACGAGGACGGCTTCTCATTTTTTCTAATCAGACCCCAACCCAAGTCGAGTGTCAGTGTCTGATCAGTGAGTTGAGACTGCAGTTTCAAGATTGTAATTCCCAAATATGAAGGCGCTGCGCCTTTCACCGCCTTGCTTTTTTTGACTCGTAGTAGGCTGTCGTAGCCCCCAAAGGCTTTTCTGACACGTGAAGGGGGGTTTGTACATGGTAAAACTAAAAGCACTGTAGCTGCAGGTGCATCCGGCACAGGTAAGAGCCGTGGGGCGGTCAGGCGGGGGTGGGGAGGGGAAGTCGACAGACGACATGCTAGGTCAAATTAAATAATAAAAAAAATAAAAGCACTTACCTTGCGCTCGCCCTATTTTTGACTTGGCAATGTGGTGAGCGCAAGGTAAGTGCTTTTATTTATTTAATTTTACCTATTGCGTCGTCTGCCGACTTCTCTCGACAGCCTCAGCGCCTCACCGCTCTTACCTGTGCCGGCCGCGCCTGTGTGGCTGTTACAAAGCCTGTGATTTTAAGTTTTCACACTTTGTACATGTAAAAGGGTTTTGTTCCCGGGGCCCCAGATTACACAGAATGCAGAAGGCTGGTGCCATTCTTCTTGTGTCATGGTGACTCTTCATAAAGGCTCCTAAGGCATCACATAGGGAACCACCTTTCTCTTGAGATTTATGGACTGCATGTATTCCTTGAGTGCAGTCTTCCATCGTAACCCTGGTTGGGGCAGGTAGGCGGGGCTGCAAATAGAAAACACTTTAGAGTCTTTTAGAACAAAGAAAAAGGCTGCTTCTGTCTTATTTTTTTTTAATCTGGAATTAGGAATTGTAGCGAAGCAAGCGGATTTTTTTCAAAAGATCCAAGACTTTATAATGCTTAGTAGTGCTGCCAAGTTTTTTTTTGATTTAGCCTTCAAGGATGCTTACCAAAAATACATACATGTGTTTGATTATGATCAACGAGCAGGCTCCTGTAGCAAAGTATCTTATTTTAAAGTTTCAGTATAATAAGCCAGCCTTTTATGTATTGAAGTATACCCTTAAATGCAGATTATGTTATATGCATTATGTGGCATGCCTGATGACAGCAAGTCATATGTATTTATGTTAGATGGCTGAATTGTTTGTAGAATTCATTTTAGTCTAGTGTATAATAGAACTGATTGAGGAGAGGGGTTGACCTAACGGCTAAGGCGCTCGACCTCGGACCAGGGGATCTTGGTTCGAGTCTCGGTAACGACGCCAAAAAAAAAAACCTGTGATTCTGGGCAAATCACTTAATCTCCCCGTGCCTAAAATGAAAGTGTGTCCTCATGTAACGTAACTGGTGCTATGTAAAGCGCTCTGATAACTGATTCAGTTCGGTTCTAGTTCGCGCTATATAAAACTCTGCAAAAAAAAAAAAACGACTGCAATGCTGAAATTATTCTTCAACAGGAATGGACTTCATGTTTTATTCTGGGATTGTTTTACATTTTCACTTACTTACTTCACTAGCAGGGAACTTATAATGGGGACCTGGTTACTTTAAAATACTTTGAAATATATGTAACACAAACAATGAGAGAGATGGAGACTGAGGGGCTGATTTAGATGTTGGCAGGACCGTGATGGAGTGGACTTTTTTTGGTGGTCTTCCTGCCCGCCTACCTGGTGGTCCTCCCGCCCGATTTAGATGCTGCATTGCAATGGACGAGAAGACCGCCGCAGTCCCGCCGACTCCACCAGGACTTTGCTCCCCGCCCCTTCGGTGGGGTGGGCTGTAGGGGGCTGCAAGGGGACTCCAGTCAGCATACTGCCATCAGTATTTGGTTCTGGCTTGTTTCGGAGGAAATTCCAATGGGAATATATCCATCTTCAATGTCTTCAGAAATGGAGGAAAAGGAGTGAATACTCACCTTTTTTGTGGGCTCAGTGTGCGTTTTCCTATTTCGTGCAGGCCCCCCGTCCTTCTGCACCTTGACTGACCAGTACTCCATTTTGACAAACTGGAAGGTAAGTGTTGGTGATGTGTGTGGGTATACATTGCATGGTGTGTGCATGTTGGTGGGGGTAGTGCAGAATGTACCCATAATGTACACAACAAATATCCCAAAGACACATATGTACACCTACACTAAAAAAATTCTTACCTGTGTCCCACCTACAAGGTCACCCCCGTCAGTACTCCGCTGACAGGACAACGCCAGGCCAACCGGACAGAAGATTAACTGAAGCTCTATAGGAGCGGCTTGAAAAATAGCCACTGGCCTTGCCCACTTGATAACAAATGTTTTCCAAACCACATCTCTACGATCTCTCAAGCCTCGTTCTCGCTTAGCTCGAGAGACTAGGATATTTGCCAGCATTTTCTGCGCAACATATGATATTGGCTTTCAATGCCTGTCTATTATTTGTCTATAATGAGGGGGTTTGAATAAATAGTCCATCTAAAAGAAAGTCCAAGTTCCCTGATTACTAAGCCCCACGAAGTACTTTATTTCAGAAGTCCACCCTTCCTCACTTTGTTCCTCAATTAATTCCTAAACTGAAATGTTTTAACTTCTGCTCCAGCTGGAGATCTACCAAACAGATGTCAATGAACTGTTTGATTACAATCCCAAACACTAATGGTAATGGGGTCCACATTGAATTGGAAGAATTCTTGCTGCAGTTGTAAGCACGCACAAGTGGTGCACTGCAATTAACCGTATGGCTATGAAGTTTCCACTGCAGACTTTATTTGAGTTGGCTTGTGTTGATGTATTTGATCTATTGTCTTCTGGTCCTTCTCTGGAATTGGAGACAATGTTGTAGTCGTTCAGATGTGGGTGTTTGATTGTGTTCTGTGTATAGATTGCATTCAGAAGAACTTTCTAAATAATATGTGTTCCTTTGTTTGAGATATTGATGTCTCCACGGTGGTTACTGATGCATAAAAAAAAATCATGTTTTGAAGAACTTTGCTAGTATTTTAAGCTTTTATCATGGGAATTTCAAATTTTCTGTATTCCCTATTGATATGATTTGGCTTTAGAAACAAACAATCACATCAAATTTTGATCATTACTAGTAATTTTGAATTCCAAATGGAAGTCTAAGCATTCACATCACACGTTAGTATAAACTGTCAAATATGCTATTTTGGGTCAAATTCCCGTTCCCGTGCAGTGCCTGTATATCACAGTGAGTCAGGGAGGTTGGAATAGTAAATGATTAATCATAATTACAAATGCTGATTAATTTGCATCTCAAGCAACTGGAGGCCATTTCAATCAATCAAAATTCTGATTGATTAATCAGTATTAGAAAAGTAGTCGAAGGTCGGAATCTGAATGCTTGCAAATATTATTACATCAAGATGCGTCCAAAGAGGTCAACCCTTGACCTGGGTAGATTTTCACAGGCCAAATTCAGCCACTCTCTAAACAAAACTCTACACAATTTGAAGGAAACGTATCTTCTCACACTTAATGTAATCAATTCAATCCACACTCATCTAACAGCGCTACTTTTGCTTCATTGGTCCACTTGATAGGGCCTGTAGTTCTAGCCGTTTCTACCAATCATATATTCTGTGGGCCTAGCTGTTTCGGTAATTGATTCTCTGTGGGCCTAGACATTTCTGCCAATGAAACTCTGCAGAACTAGCTATTTATGCCAACAATACTCTGTATGTCTAGGCTTTTCTGTCAATGATAACCATTGGGCCTACTACTTTCTTTCAATGATACTCTGCAGGCCTAGATGTTTCTAAAATACTCTTACAGCTTAGTTGTTCCTTTTAACAAAATCTCTTGGACAGGTTATCACAATCACTGGTAAACCATCTATCTCTTGATTGCTGTAGATTGTGAGCCAGATCTGTAGCAATGTCACACCGTCTGCTCCATAGCCTGTTAAATGACTCATTAGCAGCTGCTTAATTTCCATTTTTGGGTTACTTTTGTTTGTATTTAAGGTATTGCAATTCGCTGCCCCACAGAAATGACTGTGATAATCTGCACCTGCGCCTAATTTGTGGTTCTGCCACTAGATTATGGGGATTATAGCGCCTAGGTATCACCCATGTAGGGAGAGGACGTTAGGACGTTAGAGCGGAAGGGCGTAGCTCCATCTAAAAAACGCAACCAGGGTTTCAACCCTGCATTATTAAGCATAACTGGGTTTTGTAGGATTTAGTTCTCTTGTGTAACTGGAGTACTTGCTGTTACTGAAAAGAAAGCACTAAGCTATATATTGAAGTTATGTCTCTGTTTGTTGACTTTTGAATTCTGAAGGCCCGATTCACAGAACTAACTTAAGACAAAATCCTAAACTTACTACTTTTAGTATTCACAGAAGTTAGGATTTTGTCTTAAGTCTGTTTTAAGACAGACTTAAGTCAGACTTAAGACAAAATCCTAACTTAAGTCTGTCTTAAATCTGTTTTAAGTTTGTCTTAAGACAAATTTACGACAAAATCCTAACTTCTGTGAATACCAAAAGTAGTAAGTTTAGGGTTTTGTCTTAAGTTAGTTCTGTGAATCAGGCCCTGAGATCTTGCCCCATCCAGCACCTCACTACCTCGCCGAGTATCTTTGGACCAGCAGCTGCAGCCCCTACCCACTGCCTCCCCCGCCACTATTACTTGGCATATCACAGCTTTTATATGCAAAGAAATAATCTCACCGATCATTTGTTTGTATATTATAGCTGTAATATTACCTTGCCAGCAAAAAAGGCCTCCACTAGATGTATTGCATATGGGTCATGCAGGAGCTAGTACAGCCTGTCCTCACACAAACACAATACACGTTTGACATGCTGCACTAGCATCACGCCGTGCAGCATGTGAGATAATGGAGTTTCAGGGCTTGCCAATGACAAAAGGCCTCTTGCCCAATCAGGAGCTGGAATAGAGAAAACAAAGTCTACCCTGGTACCTTCAAATCTATTCAAGCTTCTGATTGGGCGGAAGCTCGTGGGCATAACTCTGGCTGCTGCAGACAGACGGGAAAGTCAGAAATCCTTGGCCTGCCCAGGTATGTTTTTGTGTTTAACCCCTCCCATGCTGGTGACGGAACCGCTCCGTCAGCAGCCTCGGTCGCGCTGTGCTGGTGACGGAACCGCTCCGTCACAAGCACAGAGCGCCCGAGGCTCGTGACGGAGCGGTTCCGTGCACAATGGCAAAACATTCACCCCCAGTCACAGATCTGGGTTTAATCCATCGTTATTTTGCTCACCAAGCCACCCCAGTTCAGACATGGCCATATGCAAATCAGTCTTGACCCTGTGCCTCATGGGAACAGTCCAGCCCGAACTGCCAAGCCATGTCTTCCCTGGACCGGAATCAAGCATCCTTGGACCGGTTTCTGGCTATCAGCCGTCTTCAGCCAGGATAGCTTGACCCCAGTGGCTTAGTGAGCACGGGACCCACGTCTGGGCATACCCTTCACACATAGGGTGAACTGCAAGCCACCCCAGTTCAGAGATGGCCATATGCAAATCAGTCTTGACCCTGTGCCTCATGGGAACAGTCCAGCCCGAACTGCCAACTGGGGTGGCATGGTGAGCAAAATAACGATGGATTAAACCCAGATCTGTGACTGGGGGTGAATGTTTTGCCATTGTGCAACATTCCGTCCGTCATCTTGTGTGTTTTGCTGTTCAGCCTATGTGGGAAGGGTATGCCCAGACGTGGGTCCCTTGCTCACTAGGCCACTGGAGTCAAGCTATCCTGGCTGAAAGACGGCTGATAGCCAGAAACCGGTCCTAGGATGCTTGATTCCGGTCCAGGAAAGACATGGCCTGGCAGTTCGGGCTGGACTGTTCCCATGAGGCACAGGGTCAAGACTGATTTGCATATGGCCATGTCTGAACTGGGGTCACTTGGTGAGCAAAATAACGATGGATTAAACCCAGATCTGTGACTGGGGGTGAATGTTTTGCCATTGTGAAACATTCCGTCCGTCATCTTGTGTGTTTTGCTGTTCACCCTATGTGGGAAGGGTATGCCCAGACGTGGGTCCCTTGCTCACTAGGCCACTGGTGTCAAGCTATCCTGGCTGAAGATGGCTGATAGCCAGAAACCGGTCCTAGGATGCTTGATTCCGGTCCAGGAAAGACATGGCTTGGCAGTTCGGGCTGGACTGTTCCCATGAGGCACAGGGTCAAGACTGATTTGCATATGGCCATGTCTGAACTGGGGTGGCTTGATGAGCAAAATAACGATGGATTAAACCCAGATCTGTGACTGGGGGTGAATGTTTTGCCATTGTGCAACATTCCGTCCGTCATCTTGTGTGTCATCTTGTGTGTTTTACAATCGTATTGTTGACATGTAGGGGCAGATTTACAATCCCCTTGCGACAGTTATACGCCGCCGTTGCGTCACTTTTGTGACGCAGCGGCGGCATAGACCATGCCCCATGTTGCGCCGTATTTTCAACGTGGCGCATCTAGGGAGATGCGTCACGTTGTAAACCCCTGCGCCACATGAAACCTGCGTCAGGTTTCATGTGGGCGTTCCCGTACAGGGTGGGCGTTCCCTCGCAGGTACGCCTCGTAAAAATGACGCAGTGAAATCTACAAGATTTCACTGAGTCACTTTTACGCCCATGCTGCATCAAAACCCTGCACCTGCTTGAAGCAGGCATAAGGATTGACGCAGCATGTTAGGCATAGGGCACCCCCGAGCCTTGCTGGAGCAGCATCGCGCTTGCGACGCCACACCAGCAAAGCGCCGCCTTTCCGCTGGGGGATGCGACACACATCTGCCCATCCGTGCGCCACGGCGCGCGGCATTGTAAATGCGGCGCATCAGTGGTGGCGCACGGGTCGCTTGGCATGTCGCAACTTTTTGGCGCATCCCTGCTGATTGGCAGAGATGCGCCAGAAGTTGTAAATCTGCCCCGCAGATTTTTACTAGTGTGACTTGCTAAAATCCTTTAAAAAATAAAAAATCAGTAGCCTTTCTACTATATCTAAATCTCCTTCAAGACTATTTCATCATTCTTTTTTTTTGTAGCAAAAATTCATTTCCCTCACATCTTTTGAGTTGCTAATGGCGTGCGCCCGCATAAGGATTGATGGCGTGCGCCCACATACGGCCTGACACGTCTTATTAAGATCTATACACATGGAGCGCATTATACTTTTCTTTCAGCACCTAAAATCTAAAGTAAATAAAGAGAAGATCAGTGTAGCTGTGGTGACCTGGAATTGGTTTGTTTTGGAAAGAGCTCAGGTGAAAAGATTACTTGTAAAGAGGTCAATCTCTTTTAGGACTGCCAGCTTCGTATTATAGCCTATTTTCTGTTTACACAGATCATGAAATTTCCTGCCTTTTTTGACAATTTACTGATCCTGTTTTTTTTCTCAAAAAGAATAACTCAAGTTAGGGGAAACTGCCTGTAAAAAGACCTTTCATCCTAGAAAACTCCGGCTTTTGATGTTCAATGAAGTTCAACTTCGGTTTCTGACTTCGAGGTTGGGTATCTCTCTGAGGTTTGGATTATTACATGGGGGGCTTTGTTGTTTGATATAACACGAGAGACTTGAGGTTTGATATATCACATGGGAGTCTTTAGGTTTGATATATCACATGGGGGACTTTGAGTGAGACTTGAGGTTTGATATATCACATGGGGGACTTTGACGTTTGATACATCACAGGGGACTTTGAGGTTGGATATATCATCATGGTAGTACACCTCGTGGGCTGATATATGCTAAAGGAAATGTTATTGTTTACTACACTGATTTGGTAGTCCTTAATGTGTGCTGTACTTGTATGATAGACTTTAAAGTATGATGTGATGGGCGTTGAAGTGCAGAATTTTCATTTTGGTTATCATATATTGATGGGTAGGTGCCACTAGATGGTAGCCTTTGAGATGTGACATTGGAATGGCACTATTGGTATTGTGTCATATTTGCCTGGTACACTTGTTATGTAATATACAGGTACGTCGTTTTAGAAATGTTTAAGAACTTATGTGGTAGAATTTGAGAAGTAGCATGCTCATATGTTTCTGGGATTTAGCATACATTGTCTTCGTTTAGATGCTGTAAACTTATTACTCAATATTTTTGGTTCAGCTTACCTACAACACTATAGAATTTGAGATGAAATGCACCTGTCCTGACAGTCTTTTGGCTTGCCGCACTTATATGTTAAACTTTGACACAAGATAATCTGACTCACAGTATTTGAATGTTGATTCCTTACATGGTAGAAATTGAGGTGTCATTTGCTAGCTTTGTAATATCCATAGATGGATGTGATTGAATGGTAATCTTTGAGGCAATGTATACTGAACCATAGCCTTTGATTGTTGGTTTCCTTATGTGGTAGAATATGAAATGTGGTTTGCTAGCTTGGTATTCTTTCCAGTTTGATCTGCTTGCTTGGTTGACTTTAAGGTAATGTGTACTCTGAATTCTTTTTTTGCGTATTTATCTGCAAGCCTTTGAAATGCTTCATACTACCATGGTATTCTTTAAGATTTGGCATCCGTACATTATATTCGAGTTTAAAGTGTGATTTACTTACATAACAGTTCATTTGTGTTTCTGTACTTGAGTGATAAGCTGTAAAATGCAAAATCCGGGCATGATGGCACTTGAGATTAACAATTCTCGCTTAATAGATTCTGAGGTGTGCTACACTGGAAATACTTTAGGTGTACTTTGGCAGTTCGGGCTGGACTGTTCCCATGAGGCACAGGTTCAGACTGATTTGCATATAGCCATGTCTGAACTGGGGTGGCAGAGTGGGCTAAAGAACGGTGATGGATTAAACCCAGATCTTTTGACTGGGTGTGAGTGTTTGATTGATTCAGATGCTCCGTCCATCACCACCCCCTTTTGTACCTACTTTGATAGAAAAACTTGTAAGTGTGGTAAGATTACATGATAGTCCGTAGAACTTAACATACTTGCACGCAATTGTTTAAAGTTTAGTATATTTGCCGAGAGAGTCTTCTGTATTTGCAAGATAGATCTTAAGGTGCACATTTGGTGGTCTGACAGATGTTGGACTTTATCATACTTTCACTATATATTTTGAAAAGGCTGCTTTCTGGTAATAAGGTTTTTGCCAGATGTATTTATTGTATTTTGATGCACGAGCCTAGGAAAGTTGCCAAGAGCCCGAATGCAACAGATGAACAATACAGCCAAAATAGGGGTGCAGAGGAACGCTCAGACCCATGGGCTCTGGTGCCACTCTACCCACTGCACTGTTTTCAGGCACAGTATATTTGCATTGCAGTCTTTGGGGTTTGACAGTTACATAGGGGTCTTTGAGATACTGGCACAGTAGGATTTAGGGTTTTCCATAGGTACCGCTGTGCATTTTAAAGTTTGTTATACTTGCATGACAGTTTTGTTTTGTATTTTTGACTGGTACATTTTGGAGTGGTGTGAAAGTCTTTGGGCTTTACCATACTTTCTATTATCTTTTACGGCAGTATTCGGGTTTTTACAGACTTATTTTGTATATTTTAAGGTGCCGTATACTAGAATTGCAGACACATATCTTCAAGGTATGTAGATGTGGAGTTAAAATGAGTAGATCTATACCTACTTATTTATACTCACCTTCACGATATGTTCGAAGTGGATAATCTGGCTGAGAGATTTTTGTAGCATGACATTTAAATCTGTGAGGGCGCCAAACGCAGAACTACATATACATTTTCCCTCTTCCATGCTCAGTGTGTGGTCTGTCTTTGCAACTCTCTGCCCTTCCCTTTCTCCATGCTCTTCAAGGCTGTGGAAGGTTTTGTGCCTTCTCATTCGCTGGCTTTGACGTCCATCTCTCTGTCCGGTATTGAAATATAGAAATTAGCAAGTCAGTGGAAACAATGCAGAGGTTCTGCGTGTCCTTGTTTCTCACATCCCAGCCCCACCATACACAACCCCCCCCCCCCACCCACCCCCCACGCAACGCCACCTGCATGCAGAGCGACCACAACAGCACAAGGCCGCGCCACGCTGGCCTCCTGTCCTTCACTTGTGCTCTCTGTTTTCGGGCACAAAAGGCGCATGGCGGGGGGCCCTGTGCCCGCAGCGTGGCTTTGACCGGATGATTCATCCGAGGCCTCACCCTATCAAAAGTTTGGCAAGAGCGAGACTCCTAGAAGCTGGGTCCAATTTAGCCGGCCTGCTCTTTAAGAGCACAAAGACAGGAGATAAAAGTGTGTTGTTATTTGTGTGAGTTCCTTGTTCTTTGAATCGCAAGAGGCCACGGCTGTCAGAGGGGTGCTGGCGCTGAACCCCAGATGGAAGAGAATGCACAGCTCAATGTATGCAGGCCTGCAGCCAGCAGTAGATGGTTTGTGTGGCCTGACCCCAAAGAACAGCTACAGCGTAAAAGGGAACTCTGGGTTACACAGGGCTGTGCCCCCCACCACAATTAAAAGTTTCCACACTATTGGGGCAATTTAAAGAATACAACTTTCATTGGGATATGCTTTTAAGTATTAGAATTCCTACCTTTACAACTGTTTGTGATAATTAGCCGGAAATTGTGCCCTTTAAAGCACAGTAAAGCAGTAGCAACTAAAACTTCCAGGAAACACTTGTCAGGTGAGTTTTGAAAGCACCCCAGGCTAGTGAAATTGATGAAAACTGAGTGTAACATGAATGCAGTTATACAATGGGGCTGTGCGTCCTTCCTCAGGGCACATTTGAGGATATATGGTGTGGCAGGTGCTTCACTTCTAAACACATTTTACTAACACTCAGCAGAGGCGCAACTAGAGCCACATTTCGGGGCTTGGGGGAGGGGTTGGGGGCTAATAAAGATTTCGGGGGGGGGCAGGGGGGGTTGCTAATTCTTCCAGCAATAGGCAGAGTGGAGATGCAGGGGCTCTAAGGAAGGGTAAAAAACAACAAAGCCTTGTTAACAAGTAAATGGTCTTTTAAAAACCTGTGAAGTTCTCGGTGCCTGCAATAAGACAGACGCCAAACCAGCCAGCCCACAGCAGCTCAAGACCTGTCTGTGTGTGCCGGGAAGCTGTCTCAGCCCGGGCTGACACACACAGCGTGGGGGGGGGCATGAAGCCCATTGAGCCCTATGGGCATTGCGCGCCTGACTAACACCTATTGATAATAACTGATCAGATTTACAGACAATGATGCTCACCTGGTGCTGAGGCTGTTAAAAAACAGTGCTTTTTAAGTACGACCATAGACCTTCTTGTTCTTATGTTCGTGATCATGTTATGTTAATGTTTTCTGGGTTTGTAAAGCACGCCTTATCACCTGAGGGGTACACAGACCCCGGAATAGGTGTGAAAGTTGTCTGCTGGGTGTTCGTTGAAGAACTAGGTCTTCAGCTTCTAGCGGAATTCTAGAAGTGAGGATGCCCTTATGTGTAGAGGGAGGTCATTCCACGTTTTGGGTGTGAGATAGGAGAAGGCTAGGCATCCAGTTCTGCTGTTGAGGATGCAGGTTATGTGTGTGCGAGAGAGAGTGAGGTAGAGCATACGTTTCTGGTGGGTTAGTGGAAGTATAGGTGGTAGTTGAGGTAGGCATTGTCTTGCATGCATGTGTGGGGAGTTTGAATTGGCAGCTTTTGTGTATTGGCCGCTAGCCAGTGGAGATCTCTGAGGTGGGGTGTGATGTTGGTGCACTGTGGGGGGAAACATCATTTAGAACGCGGTGTTTACACTGCAGTGCCTTTAGAACACTGCCATTACAACGCAAGTTGTTACTACGACTTGCGCTGGATGGCGCTGTTGGGTAAGGAATGTTGTAATTTTATATTCCAACACCTTCCCTACTGTTACGTGGACTGTTGTTGGAATATAAAATTATAAGATTCCAAAATCCGCACCCTCCAACTCAAGTCGGTGTAACGACTTGCGTTGTAATGCCCGCGTTGTCAAGTACCGCGATCTTTTAGATCGCGTTGTACTGACATACATCCACTGTGGGAGATCCAGGACAAGTCTATCAGTGGCATTCTGGATGATCTGAAGACAGTGGAGGAGGTGGTTTGGGATGCCAGCATAGAGTGTGTTGCCATAGACATAGACCAGGGCCAGAGTTACGGTATGAATGGTGCTCTTGAAAATCCATCAGAATTTCTTTTTTAGGAGGGGTGGCATGTGGAAGCAGGAGGAGCTAACTGTGTTCCCCTATGCAGCAATGTTGAGTTTGTCATCTAACAAGATACTCAGGTTAAGTGAGTGGTTAGGGGGTGATGGTGTTGGACCGAGCTTTGATGGCCACCAGGTGGAGACGGAGAGGGAGTTCATGTTTCAGAATATCAGCACTTCTGTCTCGTCTGTGTTGAGTTTCAGGCCGTTGGTTCTCATCCATTCTGTCATGTGGATCATGTTTTCGGTGAAGTTGGATCTGGTCAAGGAAGACTTGCTGTGAGATCTGATGATGTCAGCAAGTGGTGTCATGTAAATGTTGAACAGGTGGCGCTGATGGATGATCCTTGAGGGACTCCACCGATCAGGTCCTTTGGCTCTGATATGTAGGAGGGGAGTCTGACTCACTGTGTTCTCCTTGTGAGGAAGGAGCAAATCCATTTGAGAGCTGGACCTTGGATGGCTGTAGCATGTAATCTTTTGATGAGGCTGGAGTGTAACATGGTGTTGAGTGCTGCAGAGTCCAGCAGTATGAGGGCAGCGGCTTCTCCTCAGTCTAGAAAAGTGCGGATCTCATCTGTGGCAGCGATGAGTGCTGTCTCTGTACTGATATTGTTACAAAAGCCAGATCGGGGTGGTTGAGAAGATAGAGTTCCAGGTGGGTGGTGAGTTGCTGGTTGATTGCTGTCACTATCAACTTTGCTGGTTATGGTAGCAGTGAGCTGGGTTAGAAGTTGCTCCGGTAGTTGGGCTCATCTGATGATTTTTTAAGGAGGGCTGTGACTGCAGCATGCTTTCACTTCTCTGGGAAAGTTGCAGACTCTATGGAGGAGTTGTTGATGTGAGTGGGAAATTTGCTGATCACCGGTCCTCCTAGGTTGTAGATATGGTGTGGCCTTGGGTCTGTGGGGGCCCCGTAGTGGACAGTCTTCATGATTGAGGTGGTGTCTTCCTTGATGAGTGTTCTTCAGTTGGTTAGGTGTTTGTCCCAGTGGTAGGTGTTCAGCTTGCTGATGATGTCCTAAGGGTTCGGTTGCTTTTTGAACTTATTGTAAATCATCTCAATTTAGCTTTTAAGTAGTTTGAAAGGTTGTTGTAAAGTTCCTGATTTGGGGTGCTGGAGTAGGTTCAGGGGTCTGGGTGCTGACTTCCTTGATGATGGAAAATGTCTCTTTGCTGATGTTGGAATTGGCTTTGATCCGATCTATGAGGGTTCTTCTCTTGGTAACTCTCAAGAGGTAGTGGTAGTGCCTGAGGATATACTCGACATTTTTTCAAGAAGCGCACACGCTGGAACGAACTGCATTTACCATAATGCCCAGGGGCCACCCCGCTGGTAGGAGGAGCAGTGTGCGACCATATTGGATTGTTGTTTATTAAGGCTCCCTTGAGCCGGTCGAGCTGACGAGCTCATGGTTACGCACCTGCGCGCCGCGAGAGGTATTAAGACCTGAGAACACTTTTGGCAGCCTACGCAGCAGCCCCACACACATGCCTATTCCCTGCTGATGAGAGGTAATGTCCTCGAAACACGTGTCCGGGGATAGCGAGCACAATGGTGGATATACTCGACATTTTTTCCAAAAGCCCACACGCTGGAACAAACTGCATTTACCATAATGCCCAGGGGCCACCCCGCTGGTAGGAGGAGCAGTGTGCGACCATATTGGATTGTTGTTTATTAAGGCTCCCTTGAGCCGGGCGAGCCGACGAGCTCATGGTTACGCACCTGCATGCCGCAAGAGGTATCAAGACCTGAGAACACTTTTGGCAGCCTACGCAGAAGCCCCATACACACGCCTATTCCCTGCTGATGAGAGGTAACGACCTCGAAACACGTGTCCAGGGATGGCCAGCACAACGGTGGATATACTCGACATTTTTTCCAGAAGCGCACACGCTGGAACGAACTGCATTTACCATAATGCCCAGGGGCCACCCCGCTGGTAGGAGGAGCAGTGTGCGACCATATTGGATTGTTGTTTATTAAGGCTCCCTTGAGCCGGTCGAGCTGACGAGCTCATGGTTACAAACCTGCGCGCCGCGAGAGGTATCAAGACCTGAGAACACTTTTGGCAGCCTACGCAGCAGCCCCATACACACGCCTATTCCCTGCTGATGAGAGGTAACGACCTCGAAACACGTGTCCAGGGATGGTCAGCACAACAGTGGATATACTCGACATTTTTTCCAGAAGCGCACATGCTGGAATGAACTGCATTTACCATAATGCCCAGGGGCCACCCCGCTGGTAGGAGGAGCAGTGTGCGACCATGTTGGATTGTAGTGCCTGAGGATAGCCTTGTAGGTTGAATTGGTGTCGGCATTGTGGTGGGTTCTTTACTTCTATTCCAGCTGTTTGCAGTAACTTTTGGAGTCCCGGAGTTCTTCAATGTACCAAGAGACTTGGTCATTGGTCTGTGATGTTTATGAGTTTTGATAAGATGCATGAGCGTCACCGCAGTTGAAGATCTATTGGATGATGTTGGTGATGTCTTCGGCTAAGTTGTTGGTGGTGTCGGGTTGGTTTGTTACGAGAGTGTAGCTCAAGGCTGTTTGTTTCCATTATTCTGTTCCAGTTCTGGCTGGGTTGGTTGGTGTTGAGGGAGCTTTTGCTTGTGCCATGGAGATATTGAAACGGATAATGTAGTGTTCAGTTTATGTGAGTGGTGAGGAGGAGTGGTAGCTGATGCTGTTGCCAGAGGTGATGATTGCATCTAAAGTGTGTCCTGTGTTTTACTTGGGGTCCGTGATGAGCTGAGAAAGTCCTATGTTGGTTGGACTCACAAGGAGGCCAGAGGGGCAATGGTCAGAGGGGGTCTTCAAGGTGGAAGTTGAAGTCGCCGAGAAGTAGGAAGTTCTTGAAGTTGATGGTGAGGGGGACAATGAAGTCTGAGATAAAGTTGCTGAAGTTGCCATGCAGATCTGGTGGTCTGTAAGCTAGGGTGCCCTTCAGGGTGGGTTGTTGATCACTTGAAGCTTGAAATACATGTATTCCATGAAGGGGTTATCCTGGTCAGTGGTGGGGGTGCATTTAAGAGTATCTTTGTAGAAGATGGCGCTTCCTACACTGGGTTTTTGGAGGTGGTCTTGGCGTGCAATATTCTATCCTGCTGTGATGGCAACAGCGATGTCAGGAGCTGAGCCGGGGTTCACCCAGGCTCACATTAGGAAGAGCAGGTGCAGTATGCTGTTGTTGAGGAGGACCCACATTTCGATTGTGTGTTTTTTGAGTGATCGGGTATTTAGGAGCATTCATGTGAGGGTATGCTGAAGTTCAGGGGTGGTGTTGAGTGAAGTGAGGTTATGAGAGGGGGACATAGGAGTCTAAGTGACGGGTGTATGTGGTGCTGAGTTGCTGCAGGTAAAGTGACAGTGGGAACAGGTGAGAGGTCCTACCATTCTTGAGGTGGAGTGCAGCAGCAGTGGGTATAGGGGTGTCCAGGGTCGAGTGTGTGAAGGGCTGCTACTCTGTAGCTGGCGGTGGGTGTTTCAACCAGGGTCATTGGAA